>NW_027507787.1:27674728-28274728 GCF_037356315.1 Lithobates pipiens
GGCACTAATACGTGGCACTAATACGTGCCACCGATGACAGATGGCACTAATACGTGGCACCGATGACGCGTGACACTGATGACAGATGGCACTGATAAGTGGCATTGATGACACGTGACACTGACAACAGAGGGCACGTGACACTGACAGGTGGCACTGATGACAAATGGCACTGATACGTGGCACTGATGACAGATGGCACTAATACGTGGCACTCATGACAGATGGCACTATGTGGCACTAATGACACGTGGCACTGATGACAGATGCCACTTATACGTGGCACTGATGACAGATGGCACTGGGGACAAATGGCACTGACAACAGGTGGCACTGGGGCCAGATATCACTGGGGGCAGGTGGCACTGGGGTGGGGTGGATTGCACTGGGGTGGATTGCATTGGGGCGGATGGCACTGGGGCGGATGGCACTGGGGCAGGATGGCACTGGGGCAGGATGGCCCTGGGGCGGATGGCACTGGGGCAGGATTGCACTGGGGCAGGATTGCACTGGGGGAGGATGGCACTTTTTTTTACACTTTTTTTTACACTTTTTTTTTCCTCTGTGCACTGACGGCTGCTGCAGCCGTTCATCTCTCCCCTCTCACACGCTGTCTGTGTGAGGAGGGAGAGCGGCGCTGAGAGATGATCTCATATGTTTACATATGAGATCATCTCCCATTGGACACGCCAATCACAGTGGCCGTTTACAGCGATCTGTGTTTGCCTGTCCCCGGGGGACACGGCGAACACAGAACTTCCGCGATGCGCGCCCGCGGCGGCGCGCATTGCGGAAGTAAACAATAGGACGTCCAGGGACGGCCAATTGCACGAAAGCGCCTGCTCTAAGGCCGTAAATCGGCTATAGGGCTGGCGCGAGGTGGTTAAAGAAATGTCCATGGCGTATGAACACACAATTATATGAATCAGTGGTGACTATGGTTATAAGTCCATATGTTCTGCAGGGTCAAAGCAAAAAACTTCATAGAATTCCTTCCCAAATGGTGGAAAATAAGTAAATTTAACTGAACGGCAACAGTTTTTCTTTGCTCTATTTCTTCTAATACAGCCTCCACATGTAATCCCGCAAGCAGTATATGAAAATGACCAAATTGGATCAAATGGGCATATATCAGAATGAACCCTCCACACCGAGCGATATCCCACTCTCTTCCACAGCAAGGACGATCTGCTCTCCAATCAAAGGTGATCACTCTCCTGCTTCATGCTCAGCTGTTTTCCATCCACACTACTTGCCTTGCTTCACTGTCTGTAAGTGCGCCAAAAAACTTCCTCAGTCCTCCATATAGGGCAAAAAAACCTTATATAGTGCAATAGGTTTTAACACATCAAAGCTTCTTTATTAAAAAGCCCACACGTGGCCAACAACCAAAGGGGTATGTAAAAAAACACAGCAACACTGCAGCATACAAAAAAGTTTTTTCTTAAAAAAGGTTAAAAAAAAGTGATGTATCGATATAAACTTCTATATGTTCAGCTGCTCATGCACACTGTACCGTATGTCTGGTCCTTGGCTCTACCCGACGCGTTTCTCTTTACAAAGCATCTATTGGGAAAGGAGGTTCATTCTGATATATGCCCATTTGATCCTTGGCTCTGGTAAGTGGCCATTTGGTCATTTTCATATATCGCTTGCGGGATTACATGTGGAGGCTGTATTAGAAGAAATAGAGCAAAGAAAAACTGTTGCCGTTCAGTTAAAATTTGCTTGTTTTCCACCATTTGGGAAGGAATTCTTTGAAGTTTTTTTGCTTTGACCCTGCAGAACATATGGACTTATAACCATAGCCACCACTGATTCATATAATTGTGTGTTCATACGCTGTGGACATTTGTTTCATTTATTCACATAACACTGTTTATTTATTTATGGATTCAGTCATTGGGTAATTTAAAAAAAATTCGCCTTAGGGGATGAACCACACTATTTGTCACTTATATTATTTACTGATTTGTTGATAATATTGATGATTTATTTATTTATATTATCTCACTAAACCTCACTTAGATCAGATCAGATCAAACCAAGGGACAAATGAGGAGGAAAGAGGGACAGAGGGACTTTTGTTTCAAATCAGGGACAGTCCCTCGAAATTAAGGACAGTTGGGAGCTATGATCACTGGAGCACACAGCAATATTGTGTGGCATCCCCCCCCCCGACCTCCAGAGGCGTGGGGGTGACCCCCAGAGACAGCGAGGGCTAAAATATCACCCCAGGGTGTGGGTTGCTAGGCATGGTGGGTGCTGTACAAGGTAGAAAAGATGAGCACCATTCACTTTTCTTCTGAACAAAGGTGAGTTTATTGCTCACAATAACAAACAATTAAGGGAGAGACACAGGACACCCTCAGTCAAATAAAACAGCAGATTAGCAGACCAGCAGACTCCTTATGCCACGTATCCACAACCGGACTTTCCGGCAGACTAGGTCAATCACCCCGCCTAGGATCGGCCCTGTACAGATCCTTGTAGACCTCAAAATGGTCCATTCTTGATCTGGGCGAAAAGGACAATCCCTTTCTCAAATGATCTAAATGTCTATCTTCAAGTTGAAAGTTTGACAAATTGATGACCTTCATGTCACCTAAAGTCTGGGATTGACGTATTATCTAACCAGGATATTTCTGGCTCCTGGTGGTAGTGCGGTCCCCCTTTCCCAGATGTTCCCTGTGTCACCCTCTTCCTTTTCCTTTTCCTCCTTCTATTGGTCCTATTTTGCCTCCTTTCAGGATACCCCTGGATTGAGGAGGGTCCTCTAGTTCCAATAGATCCTTCTCTAAAAAAGTGACTGAATAGAGTAATTCGTCCTCACTGCCAGAGGATAGAGTGCCCGTATTAGGTCCGGTCCATGAGGGGAACCTGCGACGTCGAGATCAACTTCTGCTGCCCCTGGGGTTGAGAACACAGCCCTCTCATGGGTGTATGCTACAGTACATCCTGTGTGAACGAGTCTTTACCCAGTCAGAATTACGCTTATGCTACAGTGAATTAGACTTTGCCAGACCCAAAGACCAGGCAAACTTTAAGTACTTTTCATTTTTAATCCAATTGATTTTGTTGTTGCTTATTGTCTATATTTTGTATTTTCTTGCGCTGTTTTTCTTGATTCTTTTTAATAAACAATATTTTAAAATCGTTAAGCTGATTTTCTAAATAGATTTTAAAGAATGTGTTGCCTCTTCAGAGTGGCAATGTCTTAAAGCATTATTAAAGTGTTACTAAACCCAGGACCCTGCATTCACTATATCTGGTCTCCCACAGTACACAGAACACGGAAAAGTAATTATTTTAGTAAATATAAACAGATAAATACCTTTTCCTGACAGGCTCCATGGCAGCATACGTGTGGGGTTAGCCCCGCCTCCATAATTACCCAATAGGACCCCTACTCCCATCAATCTTTGCTCCAAGCTGCTATCCGTGTTCCTTTTTTGTCCTCCTCCATAGGACAGGTGTTTCCTATCTGAAGATATCTTCACTACGATCAAGTTGGCCGACTATCAAGCTATGTTCCTTCGATAGGCCCTGTCTGTTAAGCATGGGTATGGAGTGTATGGCAGAGTAGCGCTGAAGGTTTGGTTTGTCCGAAGATAAGTGCGCACGGCTTATTACCTGCTATGTAAGGTGGCCATTATCTGCCAGGTGGATCGGTGGTGTGTGCTTGAACCTTTTCGGCCAGATGATCGTTGGTTGAGTGGTGTGAGCTGTAAAATTTCCTTTTTCATGGCAGCAGTGTTTATGTGTTTTTTCTACCTGTGTCTCTTTCTTGTGTGCCCAGCTGGTTCTTGTGCATAGGCGCTGGCGCTGGCGCTGACGCTTCCGCGTTCCAGCAGCCTTTCTCCGCCTGTTTCCGGGTCCAGCGATGCGTTCTGCGCATGCGCGGACCCAATCCAAAGTGAGGCTTGGTTCTCACGCATGCGCACGGGCATCTCACGTCTGACGTCGCTGATGACGTCATGAGCACCATATTTAAAACGCAGTGAGAGCTGTCAGAGCCTGGGAATGATTGCAGGAGATTCAGCGACTTCCCGGGGCCATTTTCTGATTGATGTAAGGTAGGTTATGATCTGCTCTGATGTATTGATGCTTCTGTGTTTTGTTTGGCTGCTTATGGGGTCTATTGTTGTTACAATCAGTGATCTTTAGTCATGGATGCCTCACTGCCTACTAGTGACCTGCCCGCTTGTAACAGGTATGTACAAGGCTGGATTGCTGTGTATATGTGGGGTATTCTTTAGCATTTGATACCAGCTGGTTTGTATCTTTCTCTCTCTTTGTATATTTCCTTATAGCCCTTCTAGGTCCGAACCACAGTACAGTACGCATAGTCGCAGTGGATCAACAAAATTGCACCACCGTAAATCATCATCAAAATCTGGTTACCATAGGTCTTCCAGATCTGAACAACGCAGGGGTCACTCACACTCAAGCAGAGGACCAGATAATTCATGTTGGGGCTGTAAGATGCCCATCCCATCAGACAAATCGCTCATTGCTTTTCTAAAGTCGCAGATGAAAGAGATGGTGCAGATCAACGCTTGGAGTCTATGGTGAGAAGGGTGGTAAAGGAATCCTTGCAGCAGAGGGAAGCTCATCACTCTATGGAATCCCCTTCAGACCCATTATGTCCTTCAGGAGGTGAAGGGCTATTACAAGAGACTGGGGAATCTTCTCAACCAAGCCACCACTCTGTTCTCTTGTCTGACAGCGATTCAGGTCCAGAGGATCCAGGAGTAGGATTTGATTACGCTTTAGTACCTGCTCTAGTCAAGGCAGTGAAAGAAGCTTTAAAATGGGAAGAACCCACTACTTCCCCCCTCCCCAAACAAAGAAAGTTTTTCAAACAACTCAAAAAGGAACGGCAATATTTTCCTTTCCTATCTGAATTGGGAGAAATCATTACTGAAGAGTGGAGCAAGATTGATAGGAAAAGCTCCATGCAATCAAACGTGTCTAAACTGTACCCCTTTAAGGAGGATGATGTGAAGCACCTTGAATCAGCTCCTTTGGTAGAGGCAGCACTTATGCGTTTAGTCAAATACGTGACTCTCCCTTTGGAAGACATGGTATCTTTCAAAGATCCGTTAGAGAGAAGAATTGACTCAGATCTGAAAAGAATTTATCTGACTTCAGGGATGGCTTGTAAACCAACTTTGGCATTAGCCGCAGTTTCAAAGGCTATTGAATCCTGGGCCGATAATGTTGAAGAGTTCTTGAGAGGTATCTCGGTGAATACGGCTAAAGACTCTCCCATTCAGGAAATCAAAATGGCATCAGCCTTTCTGGGGGAGGCATCTATTGACATCACCCGCCTACTGTCTCGGGCTATGTTGGCAGCAGTCTCGGCACGCTGTGCTTTGTGGCTCCGTCCTTGGTTGGCGGATCCAACATCTAAGCAGGCATGGTGTCGTATTCCATTTGAGGGAACCTCCTTATTTGGTAATAAACTAGATAGCGCCATATCCCGGGCCACGGGTGGGTGGTCTGGGTTCCTCCCTCAAGACAGACGTCTTCAAAACCAAAAACGTCTTTTTCCAAGAAGGCAGACCTCGGATTGCGCTAAGGAAGCGCGCAGTTATAGACCCGGCCGGTAGTTCTCTAGATCTTGGAGGTCCAGACAATCCTCCCTTAACCACTTTCAGACCGGACCATTTTGCTGGTAAATGACCAGAGGTCTTTTTACACTTTGGCACTGCGCTGCTTTAACTGGTAATTGCGCGGTCATGCAATGTTGTACCCAAACAAAATTTGCGTCCTTTTCTTCCCACAAATAGAGCTTTCTTTTGATGGTATTTGATTGCCTCTGCGATTTTTATTTTTTGCGATATAAACGTAAAAAGACCGCAAATTTTGAAAAAAAATGATATTTTCTACTTTTTGTTATTAGAAAAATCCAATAAACTCAATTTTAGTCATACATTTAGGCCAAAATGTATTCAGCCACATGTCTTTGGTAAAAAAAAAGTCAATAATTGTATATTTATTGGTTTGCGCAAAAGTTGTCACATCTACAAACTAAGGTACGTTTTCTGGAATTTACGCAGCTTTTAGTTTACGACTGCCTATCTCATTTCTTGAGGTGCTAAAATGGCAGGGCAGTACAAAACCCCCCCAAATGACCCCATTTTGGAAAGTAGACCCCCTAAGGAAATTGATAAGAGGCATGTTGAGCCCATTGAATATTTTATTTTTTTGCCTCAAGCGATTGAATAATGACAAAAAAAAAATTTTTTTTTTTTTTTTACACAAAGTTGTCACTAAATGATATATTGCTCACACATGCTATGGGCGTATGTGAAATGACACCCCAAAATAAATTCTGCTGCTTCTCCTGAGTACGGGGATACCACATATGTGGGACTTTTTGGGAGCCTAGCCGCGTACGGGGCCCCGAAAACCAAGCACCGCCTTCAGGCTTTCTAAGGGCGTAAATTTTTGAGTTCACTTCTCACTAGTGATGGCCGAACGGTTCGCCCGGCGGTCGTTTCGCGGCGAATTTCCGACTTTCGCCGTCCGCGGGTTCGAACGCCTTTTTCCGTCGTTCGCCCCGGCGGACTTACGTGTTTAATGTATACAAGAACTTTAACCTTTCGTGACACGTTTATCATGTGTTACAGGACAACCAATTGAGACATGACAGCTCATGGACACTTGGACATTCCCCCTAACCTATAAATACACCCGATCCGGTGGCCATTTTACATTCTTTCTTCTGTCACTGTAGGGAAAGGATCCTGTGTGGAGTAGGGACAGAGAAAACGCTAGCTATTTGGTACACAAAAGTTCTTTTCAGGACTGGTATAGGTGTTAGGTCAGCAGCCTGAGTTTCTTTTGTCAGTTTAGATAAAGGGACAGAGCGCTGTATGCTGCTATTTTAGGGACAGCTCAGCCAGATTAGTCTTTCTTCATCATCATCATCATCATCATCATTAGCTGTTACTATCAGGTCCACAAAAGAGCTGTTCCAGCTAATCGTTCCAGCCTACTCTTTTTTGCCAATTTGTATAGGGACAGGCAGGAAGCAGTGTGTCAGGCAGTGAGGATAATTTTAAAGACTTGCTGTTACTATTAGTTCCACAAAGGTTCTTTTCAGGACTGGTATCAGTGGTACGGTAATAGGCTTGTACACGTATAATATTCTTTCTTCCAAATATAGAAAGAATATTATACTTGACTGCTGCCCTTCTGCTGCAGTCTGCTAATCATTCACAACTCACTTGTTCCACAAAGCTCTTTATCAGGACTGGTAACTTGGTCTGTCTAGGGTGCTACGGTACATAGGCTTGGGTGCGGTACAGTCTGCTGTTCTGTAAGGACCGCTATCGGTCCACAATACATAGGGTTGCCGTGCACTACTGCTGACCGCTGCCCTATACTGCAGCAGTCCTTCATTGGTATAGGGACTGACGTACAGTCTGCTAATCACTAACACACAACCTGCTTGGTCCACAAAAGTTCTTATAAGGACTGGTAACTTGGTATAGGGTGCTACGGTACATAGGCCTGAGTGCGTTACAGTCTGCTGTTCTGTAAGGACCGCTATCGGTCCACAATACATAGGGTTGCCGTGCACTACTGCTGACCGCTGCCCTATACTGCAGCAGTCCTTCAGCGGTATAGGGACTGACGCACAGTCTGCTAAACACTAACACACAACCTGCTTGGTCCACAAAAGTTTTTATAAGGACTGGTAACTTGGTATAGGGTGCTACGGTACATAGGCCTGAGTGCAGTACAGTCTGCTGTTCTGTAAGGACCGCTATCGGTCCACAATACATAGGGTTGCCGTGCACTACTGCTGACCGCTGCCCTATACTGCAGCAGTCCTTCATTGGTATAGGGACTGACGTACAGTCTGCTAATCACTAACACACAACCTGCTTGGTCCACAAAAGTTCTTATAAGGACTGGTAACTTGGTATAGGGTGCTACGGTACATAGGCCTGAGTGCGTTACAGTCTGCTGTTCTGTAAGGACCGCTATCGGTCCACAATACATAGGGTTGCCGTGCACTACTGCTGACCGCTGCCCTATACTGCAGCAGTCCTTCATTGGTATAGGGACTGACGTACAGTCTGCTAATCACTAACACACAACCTGCTTGTTCCACAAAAGTTCTTATAAGGACTGGTAACTTGGTATAGGGTGCTACGGTACATAGGCCTGAGTGCGTTACAGTCTGCTGTTCTGTAAGGACCGCTATCGGTCCACAATACATAGGGTTGCCGTGCACTACTGCTGACCGCTGCCCTATACTGCAGCAGTCCTTCATTGGTATAGGGACTGACGTACAGTCTGCTAATCACTAACACACAACCTGCTTGGTCCACAAAAGTTCTTATAAGGACTGGTAACTTGGTATAGGGTGCTACGGTACATAGGCCTGAGTGCGTTACAGTCTGCTGTTCTGTAAGGACCGCTATCGGTCCACAATACATAGGGTTGCCGTGCACTACTGCTGACCGCTGCCCTATACTGCAGCAGTCCTTCAGCGGTATAGGGACTGACGCACAGTCTGCTAAACACTAACACACAACCTGCTTGGTCCACAAAAGTTTTTATAAGGACTGGTAACTTGGTATAGGGTGCTACGGTACATAGGCCTGAGTGCGTTACAGTCTGCTGTTCTGTAAGGACCGCTATCGGTCCACAATACATAGGGTTGCCGTGCACTACTGCTGACCGCTGCCCTATACTGCAGCAGTCCTTCATTGGTATAGGGACTGACGTACAGTCTGCTAATCACTAACACACAACCTGCTTGGTCCACAAAAGTTCTTATAAGGACTGGTAACTTGGTATAGGGTGCTACGGTACATAGGCCTGAGTGCAGTACAGTCTGCTGTTCTGTAAGGACCGCTATCGGTCCACAATACATAGGGTTGCCGTGCACTACTGCTGACCGCTGCCCTATACTGCAGCAGTCCTTCAGCGGTATAGGGACTGACGCACAGTCTGCTAAACACTAACACACAACCTGCTTGGTCCACAAAAGTTTTTATAAGGACTGGTAACTTGGTATAGGGTGCTACGGTACATAGGCCTGAGTGCAGTACAGTCTGCTGTTCTGTAAGGACCGCTATCGGTCCACAATACATAGGGTTGCCGTGCACTACTGCTGACCGCTGCCCTATACTGCAGCAGTCCTTCATTGGTATAGGGACTGACGTACAGTCTGCTAATCACTAACACACAACCTGCTTGTTCCACAAAAGTTCTTATAAGGACTGGTAACTTGGTATAGGGTGCTACGGTACATAGGCTTGAGTGCGGTACAGTCTGCTGTTCTGTAAGGACCGCTATCGGTCCACAATAGATAGGGTTGACGTGCACCACTGCTGACCGCTGCCCTATACTGCAGCAGTCCTTCAGCGGTATAGGGACTGACGCACAGTCTGCTAAACACTAACACACAACCTGCTTGGTCCACAAAAGTTTTTATAAGGACTGGTAACTTGGTATAGGGTGCTACGGTACATAGGCCTGAGTGCGTTACAGTCTGCTGTTCTGTAAGGACCGCTATCGGTCCACAATACATAGGGTTGCCGTGCACTACTGCTGACCGCTGCCCTATACTGCAGCAGTCCTTCATTGGTATAGGGACTGACGTACAGTCTGCTAATCACTAACACACAACCTGCTTGGTCCACAAAAGTTCTTATAAGGACTGGTAACTTGGTATAGGGTGCTACGGTACATAGGCCTGAGTGCGTTACAGTCTGCTGTTCTGTAAGGACCGCTATCGGTCCACAATACATAGGGTTGCCGTGCACTACTGCTGACCGCTGCCCTATACTGCAGCAGTCCTTCAGCGGTATAGGGACTGACGCACAGTCTGCTAAACACTAACACACAACCTGCTTGGTCCACAAAAGTTCTTATAAGGACTGGTAACTTGGTATAGGGTGCTACGGTACATAGGCTTGAGTGCGGTACAGTCTGCTGTTCTGTAAGGACCGCTATCGGTCCACAATAGATAGGGTTGACGTGCACCACTGCTGACCGCTGCCCTATACTGCAGCAGTCCTTCAGCGGTATAGGGACTGACGTACAGTCTGCTAAACACTAATACACAACCTGCTTGGTCCACAAAAGTTCTTATAAGGACTGGTAACTTGGTATAGGGTGCTACGGTACATAGGCTTGAGTGCGGTACAGTCTGCTGTTCTGTAAGGACCGCTATAGGTCCACAATAGATAGGGTTGACGTGCACCACTGCTGACCGCTCACCTATACTGCAGCAGTCCTTCAGCGGTATAGGGACTAAGAGTTTTGTCACAGGGTCATTTAAAAAATGACATGCAGAGGAAGAGGCAGGCCCTTCCGCAGGGGTGGTAGGGGTAGGGCAGGAGCAACAGGCTTGAGCCAAAGTGGGAAGTTGCAGAAGGTGCGTTCAATTACTTTAAAGGATGCACCAGACTTGGTTGAGTGGCTCGCTCAGCCTTACTCTTCTGCACCCTCCTCATCCTCTCGATCTGCACCCTCTTCTTCACTCTCTGCTATGTGCACCCCCAAAGACACTACCACCAACAACACGACCACCACCACCACCACCACATACCTTCCGCTTGAGTCACTGGAATTATTTTCCGATCCATATCAAGAGGACATTTCTGATGCGCAGCCACTCTTGGTATTGGATCAGGAAGAGGAGGTAGCAACAAGCGCTACTCAGCAGTCTGACGCCAGTACCCAGATCAGCCCAAGGAGGAGGTTGGTCCCCGGTGTTGCTGCCTACTCTACTTATAGCGGTGGGGAAGGTGACGTTGATGATGACGTGTCTAGTGATGTCACGTGGGTGCCCACAAGAGAGGAAGAGGAGGGGAGTTCAGAGGGAGATATGGACCAGCAGATAGGGAGGAGAAGCAGCAATGACTTACATTGCACAGCAGGGACAAAGCAGACTGCAAATGTATCAGGAGCGAGTCATCGACCATGTACGGTCACATCTGGCGCTCCCAGGACACCGGCACATGGCTCCGCAGTGTGGGCTTTTTTTAACGTGTCCGCTGCTGACAATAGCGTTGCCATCTGCAATCTTTGCAGTCAACGCGTTAGTCGCGGTAAGCCCAATACTCACCTAGGGACGACCGCCTTAAGAAGGCACATGAGCAGCCATCACCGAGCCCAGTGGGAGCAACGGAACACACAAAGCCACACTGCAGGCTCTCACCGTCCAGCCTCGTCTTCTACTTCTCCTTCTCCTCTCTCCTCACAATTGTCCTCCACTCCACCTTCCATCACGCCAAGCTCACATTTTTCTGCAAAAAGGCAGGCTTCCGTGGGCCTAATGTTTGAGCGTAAAAAAATGATGACGCCGGATAACCCTCTTGCCCAACGGTTGGCGGCTGGCTTGTCAGAACTCATAGCCCGCCAACTACTGCCATATAAACTGGTGGACTCGGAGGCCTTTCGCAAATTTGTGGCCATTGGAACACCACAATGGAAGGTCCCAGGAAGGAAGTATTTCTCAGAGAAGGGCATCCCAGAGCTATATGGCCATGTTCAGCGGCAAGTGAATGTATCTCTGGCACACAGTGTCGGTGCCAAGATACATCTGACCACAGACACGTGGTCTAGCAAACACGGGCAGGGAAGGTATATCAGTTTTACTGCCCACTGGGTGAACCTTCTGACGGCCGTCAAGCATGTAACCCGTGGCACCCGTGTAGATTTGGTTTTACCGCCACGGATTGCATGCAGGCCTGACTCTTCTTCTCCTCCTCCTACTCCATCCTCCTCCCTCTCCTCCTCAGCTGCCTCCTCCTTTTCCGCTGCTAGCGTCTCTTCCACTGCACCGCCCAAGCTCCCCAGAACCTATTCCACATGCCAGGTGAGACGTTGCCATGCCGTGCTGCGTCTGTTGTGCCTGGAAGCAAAGAGCCACACTGGCCCGGCACTCCTTTCAGCTTTGCGTTCACAGGCAGATGAGTGGCTAACACCGCTCAATTTGACAGTTGGTAAAGTGGTGTGTGACAACGGTGCCAATCTGCTTAGCGCATTGAAACAGGGCAAAATCACGCACGTGCCGTGCATGGCACACGTCTTAAACTTGGTCGTGCAGCGATTCCTTGTCAAATACCCTGGGGTCCAGGACATCTTGCGGCAGGCAAGGAAAATCTCGGCCCATTTCAGAAGATCTTACACGGCCATGGCTCGCCTTGCTGACATTCAGCGGCGACACCATCTGCCGGTCAGACGTCTTATTTGCGATTGCCCGACGCGATGGAACTCAACCTTCTATATGCTTGATAGGCTGCTCCAGCAGAAACGTGCAGTTAACGTCTACCTGTATGAACTCTGCGAAAGAAACGGTTCTGGGGAGCTGGGTTTTTTTTCACCGCGCCAGTGGCTGCTCATGCGCGACACATGCAGACTTCTGCGGCCATTTGAGGAGATCACCAAACTGGTCAGTCGCAGCCATGGCGCCATCAGTGACATGGTACCTTATGCCTTCTTTCTGGAGCGTGCATTGCGTCGTGTCATTGATCAGGCTGTGGAGGAGCAGGAGCGGGAAGATGAGGAAGTCGCAATGCTGGATGAATTCCCAGGGGGGGCTACTCTATCTGAGACAAGTCAACAACAGGAGTCTGATGAGGAGTCAGAGGAGGATGGTGCCGGGGCGGATGAGCAGGAGCAAGAAGAGCATGCTTTAAACCTTTCTGGGATCCCTGTTGTGCGAGGATGGGGAGAGGAGAATGAAGAGGACGACATTATCCTGGATGATGAGCAGGAGCCAGGCCACCACACCGCTTCCACTTTAGTGCAAATGGGGGCCTTCATGCTCCAGTGTTTTAATAGGGACCCCCGTATAAAAAGCATGAGGGTCAAGGACCAGTACTGGGTGGCAACGTACTTAGACCCCCGGTACAAACACAAAATGGCGGAAATGTTACCGCCGTCGCAGAGGGCTGTCAGAATGCAGCACTTCCAGGCCTTGCTTCGAGAAATGCTGCATTCTGCTTTTGCGTGCGCTGGCAGAGGAGCAATTCCCACTCCCAGAGAAGGATTTGCGGGTACCAATCCAACAGCGCCTGCAAGAAGAGGCCGGTTTGAAGATGTGTTGGTGACTTCGGATATGAGGTCATTCTTTCAGCCGACCCATCGACAGGTGTCATCCGGATCCAGCATCAGGGAACGCCTAGACCGTCAGGTGTCCGACTACATTGGGTTAACGGCCGATGTGGACGCTCTGAGGAGTGATGAACCCCTAGACTACTGGGTGGGCAGGCTTGACCTCTGGCCAGAGCTTGCCCAATTTGCAATCGAACTGTTGGCTTGCCCCTCATCCAGTGTCCTGTCCGAAAGGACGTTCAGCGCAGCAGGGGGGATTGTGACCGATAAGCGTACTCGCCTAGCTCACCACAGTGTTAACTACCTCACATTTCTAAAAATGAATGAGGCATGGATCTCGGAGGAATTCAACACATGTGATCAGTAGACCATGTATATGTCTATAAACAATTTTTGGAATCAAGCACACAGACCTTCTTAATTCATTTGGCTCACTTCCCTGACCCAAAAAAGCACACCGTACTATATGCCCCTACCCTCCTCTTTGAAGAGGTTGAGCGGTGTCATATTTCTACTGGGGCTGCTTATTATGAGGGGTTCCCACCATCCCTGTGCTGTGCTGACTTCCTCCTGGGTGTTCTTATTATGAGGGGCTCCCACCATCCCTGTGCTGTGCTGACTTCCTCCTGGGGGTTCTTATTATGAGGGGATCACACCATCCCTGTGCTGTGCTGACTTCCTCCTGGGGCTGCTTACGGTGCTGCTGTCAGCGCTGTATGTCACGGAGCTGCTGTCAGCGCTGTATGTCACGGAGCTGCTGTCAGCGCTGTATGTCACGGAGCTGCTGTCAGCGCTGTATGTCACGGAGCTGCTGTCAGCGCTGTATGTCACGGAGCTGCTGTCAGCGCTGTATGTCACGGAGCTGCTGTCAGCGCTGTATGTCACGGAGCTGCTGTCAGCGCTGTATGTCACGGAGCTGCTGTCAGCGCTGTATGTCACGGAGCTGCTGTCAGCGCTGTATGTCACGGAGCTGCTGTCAGCGCTGTATGTCACGGTGCTGCTGTCAGCGCTGTATGTCACGGAGCTGCTGTCAGCGCTGTATGTCACGGAGCTGCTGTCAGTGCTGTATGTCACGGAGCTGCTGTCAGCGCTGTATGTCACGGAGCTGCTGTCAGCGCTGTATGTCACGGAGCTGCTGTCAGCGCTGTATGTCACGGTGCTGCTGTCAGCGCTGTATGTCACGGAGCTGCTGTCAGCGCTGTATGTCACGGAGCTGCTGTCAGCGCTGTATGTCACGGAGCTGCTGTCAGCGCTGTATGTCACGGAGCTGCTGTCAGCGCTGTATGTCACGGAGCTGCTGTCAGCGCTGTATGTCACGGTGCTGATGTCAGTGCTCTGTATTACGGTGCTGCTGTCAGTGCTCTGTATCTCCTGCACCCTCTTGTTTGCCTACCCTGGTCCCTGACCTTCCCTCTCCTCCATTGCCTTCATTAGCTCCATAGTCCTGAATTGTCAGAACAATTTCCCAAATAAAAAAAAAATGCTTGTAGTTATCGATCCCAAATTCACCTCATACATGTATTATGCTATTGTCCAGGTGGTGGGACTACGTGCTACCCCCTAATAATTACCCCGTGGCCGCAAATTCGACCTAAAGGTTTGCGAAATTCGCCTCCCATTGAAGTCAATGGAGCCCGCGGCGAACGGTCGTTTTCGCGAACGTTTGTGTCCGTTCGCGTTTCGCGTTCGCGAAACGTCCCGTCGGAAGTTCGTCCATCACTACTTCTCACTACCTATTACAGTTTTGAAGGCCATAAAATGCCAAGATGGCACAAAACCCCCACAAATGACCCCATTTTAGAAAGTAGACACCCCAAGCTATTTGCTGAGAGGCATGTTGAGTTCATGGAATATTTTATATTTTGCCACAAGTTGCGGGAAAATTACAAACTTTTTTTTTTTTTTTTTTTTTTTCACAAAGTTGTCACTAAATGATATATTGCTCACACATGCCATGGGCATATGTGAAATGACACCCCAAAATAAATTCTGCTGCTTCTCCTGAGTACGGGGATACCACATATGTGGGACTTTTTGGGAGCCTAGCCGCGTACGGGGCCCCGAAAACCAAGCACCGCCTTCAGGCTTTCTAAGGGCGTAAATATTTGACTTCACTCCTCACTACCTATTACAGTTTTGAAGGCCATAAAATGCCAAGATGGCACAAAACCCCCACAAATGACCCCATTTTAGAAAGTAGACACCCCAAGCTATTTGCTGAGAGGCATGTTGAGTCCATGGAATATTTTATATTTTGCCACAAGTTGCGGGAAAATTACAAACTTTTTTTTTTTTTTTTTTTTTTTCACAAAGTTGTCACTAAATGATATATTGCTCACGCATGCCATGGGCATATGTGAAATGACACCCCAAAATAAATTCTGCTGCTTCTCCTGAGTACGGGGATACCACATATGTGGGACTTTTTGGGAGCCTAGCCGCGTACGGGGCCCCGAAAACCAAGCACCGCCTTCAGGCTTTCTAAGGGCGTTACAGTTTTGAAGGCCATAAAATGCCAAGATGGCACAAACCCCCCCCAAATGACCCCATTTTGGAAAGTAGACACCCCTAAATTTAGGGGTACACTAGTGAGACTAGGTAATAAATGGCGGGTGCCCTGAAACTATAAAAAAATAACTAACCAACCAGCGTCACCTGTAACAGTTATATGGTGATCACTGGTGAAAGGGTTAACTAGGGGGCAATCAGGGGGCTTTATGCGGTAGTATATGGGGGTCCCTGGCGCTATAAAAAGCTGCGGCGAACCTAAATACCTACTTGCCTAACTAGCGTCACCTGTGACACTAATACAGCGATCAGAAAAACGATCGCTTATTAGGCTGGGTTCACACTGGAGCGATGCGGGAACGCCACGAATGCGCGGCGGGTTCCCGCATCGCATGCCTCCCGGCGGCAGTTCACACTGCCCTATGCGAACTGCTGGGAGTGTCAGTGAAATGTTACTGACACCCCCAGATCAGTTCGCATATCGCAGTGCGATCTGCAAACTCGGATCGCATGGTGTGAACACCCATGCGATCCGATTCTGCTGCGGGCCAAAAAAAGGGTCCCGTGCGAATTTGCGGCGGGTGCGGCGGGTGTGGCGGGTGCGGCGAATGGCTGAACTCGAATCGCACAGAGATCGGATGTGATTTGCACTGCAGTGCGAATCACATCCGTTCTCAAACCGCTGCAATCTGAACCCAGCCTTAGTGACACTGGCGACGGGGGGTGATCACGGGGTTAAACCTTTATTGGGGGGGTTAGGGGGGTACCTTAGAACTAAAGGGGGCTAACCCTAACTGCCCTAACAGTTATTAGTCACAAATGACACCCGCCGGGTGATCAGGGGGTTAAACCTTTATTAGGTAATAAATGGCGGGTGCCCTGAAACTATAAAAAAATAACTAACCAACCAGCGTCACCTGTAACAGTTATATGGTGATCACTGGTGAAAGGGTTAACTAGGGGGCAATCAGGGGGCTTTATGCGGTAGTATATGGGGGTCCCTGGCGCTATAAAAAGCTGCGGCGAACCTAAATACCTACCTGCCTAACTAGCGTCACCTGGGACACTAATACGGCGATCAGAAAAATGATCGCTTATTAGGCTGGGTTCACACTGGAGCGATGCGGAAACGCCGCGAATCCGCGGCGGGTTCCCGCATCGCATGCCTCCCGGCGGCAGTTCACACTGCCCTATGCGAACTGCTGGGAGTGTCAGTGAAATGTTACTGACACCCCCAGATCAGTTCGCATATCGCAGTGCGATCTGCAAACTCGGATCGCATGGTGTGAACACCCATGCGATCCGATTCTGCTGCGGGCCAAAAAAAGGGTCCCGTGCGAATTTGCGGCGGGTGCGGCGGGTGTGGCGGGTGCGGCGGGTGCGGCGAATGGCTGAACTCGAATCGCACAGAGATCGGATGTGATTTGCACTGCAGTGCGGTGCGAATCACATTCGTTCTCATAAACCGCTGCAATGTGAACCCAGCCTTAGTGACACTGGCGACGGGGGGTGATCACGGGGTTAAACCTTTATTGGGGGGGTTAGGGGGGTACATTAGAACTAAAGGGGGCTAACTCTAACTGCCCTAACAGTTATTACAGTCACAAATGACACCAATGCAAAAAAAAAAAAAAAAAAAAAAAAAAATGACATTGGTGTCACTGTGACTGGGGGGCAGGGGTAATTGGGGGGGTGATCGGGGGGTAAAGGGGGGGTGTGAGTGTGCCTGGCATGTTCTACTGTGTGTGGGATGTGTTGGTGCAACTCACTGATCCGCTCTCCTCCGTGTCGGAACGAAAAATACCGACACGGAGGAGAGAATACATCACTTCCTCTCCTGTGTTTACATTACAGGAGAGGAAGTGATGTCACCGGGGATTTCTATTCGTCGGGAGCGATCGCGAGGGGGTGGCCATGAATGAATGGCCGTCCCCTCGTCCGGGATCGCTCCCGAACGAAAACCGACCGCCGCAGGCACCGGGCGGGGGCCCGATCGGGCCCCCGACCCGCGGGAGGCAAATCACGTACATGTACGTGCTTATGCCTGCCCGTGCCATTCTGCCGACGTACATCGGCGTTAGGCGGTCGGCAAGTGGTTAAGAAAACCTCAAAAGGGGGTTCCGCAGGTAACCAAGATTCTAGTAAATCTTTTTTAAATTGGGCCCGCTCAAACATGTCAGGTGGGGGCTCGCCTTCTTCACTACCGGCATGCTTGGACGGCCTCAATTCGAGATTATTGGACCGTCAAGACAGTTTCCTCGGGTCACAAGTGGACTTTCATCAACACTCCGAGGTTAAGGTTCGTTCCCACAACAATTCCAGGCTCAGAGGAAAATAAACAGGTCCTATTGACCTACGTAAGTTGTTTACTGGATCAAGGCGCAGTCGTACCCGTGCCAGAAGACGAACGTGGCGAGGGCATGTATTCCCCTCTGTTTATGATTCAGAAAAGAAATGGCGCATGGAGGCCGGTGATAGATTTGACCCACCTCAATTCCTTTATTCGCAAGGAAAAGTTCAAGATGGAATCTCTTCTCACGATCCAACAGTCTGTGCATTTGGGGGATTGGTTAATCTCAATTGATTTGAAGGAAGCATACTTTCACGTTCCAGTGGCAAGGGATTTCCAGCAGTTTCTCTGTTTCGCAGTTGGCGAGCAACACCTGCAGTTTACCTGTCTCCCATTCGGGTTAACAACATCTCCTCGGGTCTTCTCCAAGGTACTAATAGTGGTAGTAGCTCTTCTCCGAGTCAAAGGAGTTCGTCTCCATCATTATCTGGACGATTTGCTCCTACTATCTCAGGACAGAGATCAGATTCTGGAGCACAAGAGTTTAGTCATCTCCACTCTGCAGACGTTTGGTTGGCTCCTGAACCTGGAGAAGGGCCATCTGGTTCCAACTCAAGTCACTGTGTTTGTAGGGGCTCAGTTCGACACATTAAAAGGCACCATCTCCCTGCCGGAGGAAAAAATCAGTGTGATCTGAGACAGGATTCACACGGCTTGGGAGTCATCTCATCTTTCGGCTCTACAATGTTTAAAGGTGATTGGTTCAATGACAGCCACCATCCCTATGGTGAAGTGGGCCCAGTGGCACATTCGTCCCTTCCAGAAGGGGTTTCTGCAACAGTGGGACTCGTCCAGTCAAACACAACGCATCCTCCTTACACCAGCAATGAGGATGTCTCTCCTCTGGTGGCTCCAAGGGAAGAATCTACGCAACCATCATTCGATAGTTCCCATTTACTGGGTAGTAGTGACTTCAGATGCCAGCAACAAAGGTTGGGGCGCTCATTGCCTTGTGGAAGTAGCTCAAGGAAGGTGGACGTTCCCGTCGCTGGGTGTGGTCTCCAATATTTTGGAGTTGAGAGCAGCCTTTCAAGCCCTCCTAGCGTTTCACCATCTGGTGGCAGGGTCGTCAGTAATGTTAAGATTGGACAACACAACTGCAGTGGCCTATATAAAGAAACAAGGGGGGACTCGCAGTTGGTCTCTATTATGAGAAGTAGAACCGATAATGAGCTGGGCTCAGAAGAATGTGGTCAACATTTCTGCTGTATACATCCCAGGGGTCCAGAATGTTCAAGCAGATTTTCTGTCACGGGTCAGAATAGACAACAATGAGTGGTCCCTCCACAGGGATGTCTTTGCGTGGCTTCTGACTCTGGGAGTGTCTCCAGAGGTCGATCTGTTTGCTTCGCCGTACAATCGCAAGATGCACAAATACTACTCGAGGTTCAGGGATCCTCAGGCGTTCGGGACAGATGCTCTCACGGACTGTTGGAAGTTTCAGAGAGCCTATGCCTTCCCTCCAGTTCCTGTAATCCTGCAGTTTCAGGCTCAGAGGGGAGAAGGTGGAGATCATTGCGATAATACCATTCTGGCCCAACAGGCCTTGGTTTCCTCTGCTGTTGCTCCTCAGCTATCAGGATCCAGTCCCCCTGCCTCCCAGGCCAGATCTACTATCCCAGGGCACACTATTACACCCATGCCCATCCTGTCTACACCTCAGGGCGTGGTTCTTGAGAGGGGAAGGCTAGAAGCTCTGGGTTGCCCAGAAGAAGCGATTCCAACCCTTCTTAGTGCCAGACGGAAGAGTACCAATAAAGTATACGAACGTATATGGGCCAGGTTTATGGTCCACATGTCTTCTAGGTCAAATTCATATAATTCTCCGGCAGTCCAAGATATTTTGTCCTTCCTTCAGTCAGGGTTAGACTTGTCTCTGGCAGTAAGAGTACAAGTTTCAGCCATTTCAGCCTTTACAGGAGTTTCGAGGGGCAAATCATACCTTAATACGACAATTCTTTAAAGGAGCCATCAGGCTTAGGCCTCAAAAAAGGCCCAGGTTTCCCAAATGGGACCTTCCTTTAGTACTGGACTTTCTTTCTGATCTTGGAAGAAGTTTGGATGCTCCCCTGTCTTTTAGGAGATCTCACTATCAAGACGGTGTTTTTGGTGGCAATAACTTCAGCCAAAAGAGTGTCGGAAATTAGGAATCTTGGGTATGTGGAACCATTTCTAACCTTCTTTCCGGTCAAATCCAAACGTTACGTCAATATTTCATGAAAATGGGGAGATTGTTCTACCTACGTTTAGAATGTCAGACAACCAAGAGATTCACCTTTTGGATGTTGGTCGCACGTTGAAGCAATATTTGGACACTACAGCTTCGTTCAGATGAACAGACTTTCTTTTTGTCCTTCTCCATGGCAAAAATAAAGGAATGCGAGCATCAGTAAGATCAATCTCATCTTTGCTGGTCCAAACGATTCAAAGGGCATACAAGGAAAAGGGCCTGGTTCTTCCTGAGGCAGTGACGGCTCATTCAACTTAGGGCATCTTGACCTCTTGGGCAGCAGTTCGACATGTCGCAGCAGAAGTTATCTGTAGAGCGGCTTCCTGGTCTTCAATTAATACTTTTGTTTCCCATTATTGTGTGGAGCTAGCTGCGCTTTCTTCTGTTAATTTTGGTTTACAAGTATTGTCAGTGGACAATGAAAAATAAAATTCTAGTTTCTTTGCTCAACATTTTTAGCCCACCCGGGTGTGTTTGGCAAGTTATTTCCCACACGTATGCTGTCATGGAGCCTGTCAGGAAAATGGAAAATTGATATCAGATACTTACCGTAATTTTCCTTTCCTGATAGGCTCCATGGCAGCAGGAGTTCCCTCCCAAATGTTGGAGTAGGCTAGTTACGGAAAACACGGATAGCAGCTTGGAGCAAAGATTTATGGGAGTAGGGGCCCTATTGGGTAATTATGGAGGCGAGGCTAACCCCACACGTATGCTGCCATGGAGCCTATCAGGAAAGGAAAATTACGGTAAGTATCTGATATAAATTTTCCATTTTCTCCTGAACAGTATATAGCAGACTTGTGACTTGTATCAGTTCCTAGTAAAGCTTGTAGGAGGAGTTTTCCTTCTCCCCTGACCTTCTGTCTGGACAGTGCTGATTGCCCCAGTGACGATCACATGCACTCTCCCAAGAAAAAAGGAAAACTCTCTAGCAATACACACTGAGCATGTGCAGCTTGTCCCCTAACCTCTGTATTATCAGGAAATAATTAGGGGATACTGGAAGAAGAGGAGGATCAGAGAAGATAGGATCACACAGTCTTTATACACAATGAAGAAGATTAACCTCTTAGGTTCCCCAGTGAGTATAACAAGCATGCTTTACTGCATATACAGACTGATTGTACTGTTGTGGGTTTAGTAACACTTTAGACCCCCGTCCCCCCCGCGTCTCTCCACCAACAATTAATCGTTCAAGAAAATCAAATTGACAATCACATTCCGATCATTCCTTGAGACCGAGGAGATCAGTGGGGGAGAGGATGCATAGAGTCAAACAATAGGTTTCACTGCAGCAAATGATTGCACCTTTTGTTATAACAGTTAGAATTTCTATTAAGAATTTAAACCTGCAAATGAGCTTAGTCCCAAGGCAGTCCTGAGGCATACAAAAATAGTCACCAGCTGTGAAAGAAAAAAAAGAAAAGAAAAAAAAAAACACTTGTTGCTTAAATTAAGTAGTAGGGCCTGAGCAATCAAGGTTTCTCCAAGGCTTCCTCTTCTTCTCGTTTCCTGTTTTTCCTACATGCAGTAGCCTATTAG
The DNA here is from genome assembly GCF_037356315.1 of Lithobates pipiens. Classification (NCBI taxonomy): domain Eukaryota; kingdom Metazoa; phylum Chordata; class Amphibia; order Anura; family Ranidae; genus Lithobates; species Lithobates pipiens. The sequence goes on from NW_027507787.1 coordinate 27,696,454, forward strand.
CAAAGTAGGCCTTTCAGCTCCACGCTGGAGCCTGGGAAGATGCATATGCCCAGACAACTAATAAAGTCGCTCAGTTGAATTTTAGTCCTCGGCGACACCTGTCTTCTAATTAGTATTCAAAAATAAACGTAACTGAGGTATGCCGGTATCCCGTGCTGTGATAGTCCCTCACATAGAGACCTCTCATAGAGACCTCACCGCTGATCACTTTACTTCCAAGGGTCAGTGGCAGTTGCAGCTTCAGTAAAAGACAGTAAAAGACACTTGGCAGCAGGGTCCCAAGCAGTGGCCATCTCATAGACGATTGCAGGTGCTGCACATCTAATATCAGCTCTCAATATCTAGTGCCAGGACAATATAGTCTCCACATAAGCCACATCAGGCATCCCCATCATCGGTGTCCCCCTTCACATCAGGAAACTCCCCATCATCAGAGTCCCCCTTCACATCATGCATCTTCATCAGAGTCCTCCTTTACATCAGGCATCTCCATCAGAGTCCTCCTTCACATCAGGCACCCCCATCATCAGAGTCCTCCTTCACATCAGGCACCCCCATCATCAGAGTCCCCCTTCACATCAGGCATCTCCATCATCAGAGTCCCCCTTCACATCAGGCATCCCCATCATCAGAGTCCCCCTTCACATCAGGCATCCCCATCATCAGAGTCCCCCTTCACATCAGGCATCCCCATCATCAGAGTCCCCATTCACATCAGGCATCCCCATCATCAGAGTCCCCCTTTACATCAGGCATCCCCATCATCAGAGTCCCCCTTCACATCAGGCATCCCCATCATCAGTGTCCCCCTTTACATCAGGCATCCCCATCATCAGAGTCCCACTTCACATCAGGCATCCCCATCATCAGAGTCCCCCTTTACATCAGGCATCCCCATCATCAGAGTCCCACTTCACATCAGGCATCCCCATCATCAGAGTCCTCCTTTACATCAGGCATCCCCATGATCAGAGTCCCCCTTTACATCAGGCATCCCCATCATCAGAGTCCCCCTTTACATCAGGCATCCCCATCATCAGAGTCCCCCTTTACATCAGGCATCCCCATCATCAGAGTCCCCCTTTACATCAGGCATCCCCATCATCAGAGTCCCCCTTTACATCAGTCATCCCCATCATCAGAGTCCCCCTTTACATCAGGCATCCCCATCATCAGAGTCCCCCTTTACATCAGGCATCCCCATCATCAGAGTCCCCCTTTACATCAGGCATCCCCATCATCAGAGTCCCCCTTTACATCAGGCATCCCCATCATCAGAGTCCCCCTTTACATCAGGCATCCCCATCATCAGAATCCTCCTTCACATCGGGCATCCCCATCATCGAAGGGGGCCTCTGATGATGGGGATGTCTGATGTGAAGGGGGACTCTGATGGGGATGCTTGATGTGAAGGGGGACTCTGATGGGGATGCTTGATGTGAAGGGGGACTCTGATGGGGACGCCTGATGTGAAGGGGGACTCTGATGGGGACACCTGAGGTAAAGGGGGACTCTGATGGGGACACCTGATGTGAAGGGGGACTCTGATGGGGACACCTGATGTGAAGGGGGACTCTGATGGGGACGCCTGATGTGAAGGGGGACTCTGATGGGGACGCCTGATGTGAAGGGGGACTCTGATGGGGACGCCTGATGTGAAGGGGGACTCTGATGGGGACACCTGATGTGAAAGGGGACTCTGATGGGGACACCTGATGTTAAAGGGGACTCTGATGGGGACACCTGATGTGAAGGGGGACTCTGATGGGGACACCTGATGTGAAGGGGGACTCTGATGGGGACACCTGATGTGAAAGGGGACTCTGATGGGGACACCTGATGTGAAGGGGGACTCTGATGGTGACACCTGATGTAAAGGGGGACTCTGGCTGGAACATCTGATGTAAAGTCGGGCACCTGCTGTAAAAGGGGACTCTGATGAGGACACCTCATATTAAGTGTTTTTATTTTCTTAATGTGGATGTGATGGGCACAGGAAGGATGCATTTGATGGGCACAGTGATGCTGCAATTGATGGGCACAGTTTTATCTAGCAGTGATGATATATAATCACCTGTTAAATGGCTATTTACAGTCCATCATTACCAACAGTTCATTTTTCAGTTTGTTTGCACCCCCCAAAAAAATTTGAACACCAGGCACCACTGTTGTTTGATCCAATACAGACTCTCAATCTTGGCATACTTCGAATTTTAGTCTGCAGCCCTATGGAGATTTGGTGCCACATGTGAGTTCCCTACAACTGGTAGGATGCCCACCACTGTGTTAGGTTATGTTACATTTCAGTAGACTATTCTGCACCAGCTTAATAGAACTGAGCAATGACAAAACATGATTACATGTAGTTTCTTGTTTTTTTACGTAGTTCATTTTGGAGAGTTCCCAAGTGTTAAGCACTGGCTGGGTGACATTGATTACACTGTTTATTCTGGACACATAACACATTTCCTTCCTTTATATTATTCCTCAGAACATCAGCCTTGTGTTGCTCTGTGATATCAGTATATTCCCTTTTGTAATTCTAGAGAAGTGAGTCATGCAGTATAAACTCTGAGTCTGCGACTGTTATCTGAACAGGGTGAGAATTGCTGGAAGACCTTAAAGATTGAATTACGGTATTAGAAAAGTGCTGAATAAATATATTGTTTTACGTTGTATGAAATTCATTACATGGGAAATAAATCATTTAAAGTGAACCAACCATGAAATTATATTAAATGGGGTTGTAAACCCTCAGCGTTTTTCACCTTAATGCATTGTATGCATTGAGGTGTAAAAACGTCTTTACTGCAGCAGCCCCCCGGGACTCCCTTATACTTATCTGAGCCCCATACTTCCTGCAACGGGAACGAGCATACCCGCTCCGGCCAGTGTCTCATGTCCTAATTGGATAGATTGATAGCAGCGCAGCCATTGGCTCCCACTGCTGTCAATCAAATCCAATGAAGTGGGAGCCGAGTTCTGCTGTCTGTGTCAACAGAAGCAGCAGCAGAACACGGGAGCGTGCCTGCACAGGTGTCCCATAGGAAAGCGCTTCTCCAATGGGACACGCAAGAAGAGGAGGAGCCAGGAGCGCTGCAGAGGGACCCCAGAAGAGGAGGATCTGAGCCACTTTGTGCATAAACCACTGCACAGCGGAGGTAAGTATGACATGTTTTTTGTTTTGTTTTTTTAAACCTGAAACTTTACAACCCCTTTAAGTACAAATGAAATATAAAACTTTTGCTTCTATGGACAGGGCTAGCTTTGCACCTTATATCAACAATTCTTCTGTTTCCACATCCACCAATAAAATGCTCAGTGGTATTTACTAAAATTATTTGTTTTGAAAAATGGTTTTCATAGCACACAGATACAATACAGTCACCAAAACTCACACTCAGTGCCCTTTTACATCTTTGCAGTGTTTGAACATGCGTTATGCTGTGAGTTAATGTGTGTTTATTTTAATGGGCTGCCTAACACAGCAACACACAAAATACATAATAGACATGTGCATTTCGTTTCATTCCGATTCGAAATTCGGACGAATTTTCATTATTACTATTGTGTTTGCATACCAAATTTGGAGTTTCTAGCACCAAGTGATCCCGAGATACGTGGCCCCAAATTCGAGTCACTAAATGTCAAGCACTTTTCTGCTGCAGAGAATGACATTTTGTGACCCGAATTTGGGGGCACATATCTCGGGGTCACTTATAGCTAGAAACCCCAAATTTAGTATGCAAACACAATAGTCCTAGCACTACAATATATCCAAATTTGGAGTTTCTAGCAGCAAGTGACCCTGAGATACATGGCCCTAAAGTCAGGTCACAAAATATTTGCGAATGCGGTTGAAATAATGTCGAATCATGTTGAAATCATTTCGAATGCGGTTGAAATAATGTCGAAACATGTTGAAATCATTTCGAATGTGGTTGAAATCATTTCGAATCCGGTAGAAATATTTTCGAATTTGGTTGAAATATTTTCGAATGTGGCCGATTTTTCGAATTCGTAGAAAACTAAATGAAATCCGAAAACGAATTTAAGGAAGTTAACGAATATAACTAAACTAAATTAATGAATTAACGAATTAAAACGAAACTAAACTAAACAAATTTTTTCCTTTTGCACATGTCTAATACATAATGCATTACTGTGTATCGCAGTATGGTAAATTGCACCACAATGTACCGTCAGGCTTAACGTGCAATGCAGTAATAAGAATTACCACAACCCGAAAGTGTAATTGCAGGCTTAGGCTAGGGCTACATGGGCAATTATTTCTTTGCTAATGAGTTGTAGACCCCCCCCACCCCGTTATATTTTTTCTTGTCTCGAATCCAGCGAGATAGCTGCTCAGGCCAGGCTTGCTTATACACTCTGCGCTCTCTAATCAATCTTTTGGAGAGTTAGTACTCCACCAGCACTAAAGGCGTAACTAAAGGGGCGCAGATGTCACAATTGTGACCAGACGCCATGCTTCTGGGGGCACGAGCGCCCCCCCATCACATTTGTCTACACCTGGATTAGAGGGGCAGTGGGGGCGGCGGCATATAGCGTAACTGATGCCCTGCTCCTTCAGCCACCGAATGCCTGTGGCAGTGGGAAGAGGAAAAGCAGGCATCCAGTGACTGCAGGAGCAAAATGCAGGGCATCAATTCTGCTATATGCTGCCTCTCTTATCCAGCCTGGTGCTAGGTGTTTCTGGCAGTCGTCATTCACCATGACCACTGGCTCTGCCCCCTCACTCTGGCTCCTACTTCTTGCCTCTAGGCTGGAAGGCTTTTTTTTGTTGCTGAAGTGGACCTATTGCTTTGGTGGGGGTATCTATTGTTACTGGGGGATCTATTTTTGTGGTGGGGTTTGATATTGCTGAAGGTATCTATTTTACTGTTTTCCTTGTTATAAAAAATTCCATGAAAATTACTTAGCAAAAATATATGATTCTGTATTCTCTAAAAGAGGTGGTACTGGGAGTGGTACCCAGGGGGTACCAAGGGACATACTCAAAGGTGGGTAGGGGGCGGAGACAAGGGGTGACTCGGAAGGGGTGAGTACCAGCGCCTATCTGCTAGTAAAAACAGCCCTGCTTCTTACACTCCCTGAGAGTGAATATTTTTTTCCTATGCCTATGCTGATGTCCCCTCTTAAGCGTTGTTTCTCCAACGAGAATAAATTTAGTGCTTCCTCGTAATTTAGGTCGTTCGGGCTCCTTATTAGTTTTGTTGCCCTTCTTTGGACTCTCTCCAGTACCAGCACATCCCTTCTGAGGACTGGTGACCAGAACTGGATAGAATACTCCAGATGTGTCCTCACCAGAGTTTTATAAAATATCAGGATTATCATTTTATCTCTGGAGTATATCCCTTTTTTTATGCGTGCTAATATTCTGGCGGCTTTGGTAGCTGCAGCTTGACATTGCATGCTATTGCTCAGTCTGTCATCTACCAGGACCCCCAGATCTTTCTCCATCCTTGATTCCCCCAGCGGTTCTCCCCCTAGTGTGTAGTTTGCATTTAAGTTTTTTGCCCCCAAATGCATTACTACATTTCTCCACATTAAACCTCATTTGCCATGTAGTCGCACACTCTATTATTTTGTTCAGATCTTTCTGTAAAATTCCTATATCCTGATGTGAAGTTATTGCTCTGCTTATTTTTGTGTCATCCGCAAAAACTGAGATTGAGTTATGTATTCCATACTTTATATAATTTATGACTAAACTGAATAGAATTGGCCCCAAGAGAGAACCTTGGGGTACCCCACTTACTACTTCAGACCAGTCTGAGTACACGTGATTTATCACCTCCCTTTGGACACGCCCCTATAACCAGTTTATTACCCAAGAACAACCCTTATGGTCCATGCCTGCAAACCTCAGCTTGTAAATTAATTGCTTATGGGGAACTGTATCAAATGCTATTGCAAAATCCAGATACACCACATCCACAGGCCTTCTTCTGTCTTGATGGTAGCTCACTTCCTCATAGAATGTTAGCAGATTGGTCTGACAAGAATGACCTTTTCGTAAACCCATGCTGATTACTACTAATGAAACTATTTTCTTTATTAAATATTTGAACCTCCAATAATTTACCAACTATGGATGTTAGGCTGAAAAGCCTGTAGTTTCCAGGGATTTGTCTCTGCCCTCTTTTGAAGTGATGACATCTCCCTGTCTTGCTGCCATTTCTAACTGTGATAGTAAGTCCAGCTCCTCCTCCTCCTTCAGGTTGGGGGACCTATAACATACCCCCATTAGTAATTTCCCAGTTACTTTTTCTCTTTGAAGTTCTACCCACATGGATTCCACCCCCTGTCCCATTCACAATGTCACTCCTCTCTACCACCCTTACATCATTTTTTACATAAGACACACCCCTCCCCCTCTTCTACCTTCCCTGTCCTTCCGATACAAGGAATACCCGTGGATATTTGCCCGCCAATCATGTGAACTGTCACACCAAATTTTACAGTAGAAATATATATATATATTATATATATATTATATTATAATATAGTGCCTGAGTGGTCCCCTTAGTCCACCTGTAAAGTGGCACATCTGTACTGTGTATAGAAGCTGCTGCAGCAATAATTGCATTTTTAAAGCCCAACAAAATGACATTTTCCCTGCAAGCTTTCTTTATTTTGTAAGCAACGGCTTTGGGAGCCAGTCTGTATGATGAGGCCAAAATGTAGTGCACTGGGAACAAGATTACAGATATTTTGAATAAATTTTGATGTCTCTACCACAGACTTTAGATTTATAATTCTGTAACGGATGCGGAAAAATTGTTCTTTGGGTATCGGCGCCTTCACACCGCAAACCTACAGTATAGAGGTTTTCTTCATGAAAGCAAGAATTGGCCTTGTTGTCAAAAATTGCAATGATATGCACCTGTCAAACACATTCTGTCTCAGTGGGGACGGGATGAGTTCTGAGACTTTCCACTTATAACAGTGGTCAAGGAGGGTTGCCAACCAATAATGATCCTTTTCTTCAGTCCTTCCGCAGGCTTTGAAACATGAGAGAGCCCATGCAACAGCTTACCTGTAATATCTTTTTCTTGGAGTACATCATGGGACACAGAGCCTTAAGTAATAACTTAATGGGTATATAGGCACCTTCAGGTATACCCAATCCAGGAGGTTCACTCGCTATATAACCCCTCCTCCTTCCAGGAGCACATCTGTTTTTGTAGCAAAGTAATATACTTAAACCCAAAAAATAGGGGAGGGAACTCTGTGTCCCATGATGTACTCCAAGAAAAGGATTTTTACAGGTAAGCTGTTATAAAAATCATAGTTTCTTTATAGTACATCATGGGACATGGAGCCTTAAGTAATAACTTAATGGGATGTCCCATAGCAATGCTATTTCAGGGGAGGGAGACACAATCTGCAGGGTACCCCCAGACTTGAGGACCTATACTGCTGCCTGCAGCACACTGCGCCTGAAAGCGATAACCTCATACCTCCTTACATCCACCTGATATACTGAAGACCAAGTTGCGGCCTTACAGATCTGAGCCATGGAGGCTTGGTGACGCACTGCCCAAGAAGCACTAACCGCCCTGGTAGAGTGCGCTTTGACTTGGAAAGGGGGAATATTACCCCCTAAATTATAAGTCTGAAATATAACTTGTCGAATCCACTTAGTGACAGTGGATTTCGACGCTGCCTGTCCTTTCTTAGGACCTCTGGCAGAATAAATAAGACATCAGTCTTTTGAATCTGAGCAGTTGTCTATAAAATAGATTTTCACTACTCTCACCACATCAAGACAATGTAGTGACTTTTCTTCCCTGGAACATGGCTTTGGAAAAAACAATGGCAGTACAATATCTTGGTTCAGGTGAAAACCTGAGATCACTTTTGGCAAAAAGTCTGAATGAGGGCGTAACACCACTCTGTCCTCATGAATAATCAAATATGGCTCTTTACAAGAAAGCAGCCAATTCCAAAACGCCAGCTTCCTTGTCAGAAGGACTAAGGCAGTGATGGCGAGCCTTGGCACCCCAGATGTTTTGGAACTACATTTCCCATGATGCTCATGCACTCTGCAGTGTAGTTGAGCATCATGGTAAATGTAGTTCCAAAACATCAGGGGTGCCAGGGTTTGCCATCACTGTATCGGTTCAAATGGCTATTTTTGTAACACTGACTAAGCTAAGTTCAAATCCCAAGGGTTCAAAGGAGGTTTGGCTAGCGGATTAAGCCGCATCACCCCCTGCATAAAAACCCAGATTAAAGAATGTATAGCAAGCTGTCTTTGAAATAAGACCGATTAAAGCTGAGACTTGGCCCTTAATAGAACTTAAGGCAAACTTCATCTCTACCCCTAATTGTAGAAAGCCAAGAATTCTGCCTATGATATACCTCCGAGGGTGCCAATCCTTGGATTCACACCAGGAAACATAAGCCCTCCAGACTCTATAATATATAGTCCTGGAAGCTGGCTTCCTTGCATTAATCAAGGTAGAGATAACTGACCCGGAAAGCCCACGTTTCTTCAGAATGTGGGTTTCAATAGCCAAGCCATTAAATTTAGCATTCATAAGGTAGGATGGAATATCGGCCCCTGCAATAGTAGGTCTGGCTGTAGTGGGACAGACCATGGACCCTCCACTGCCATCTTTACGATTTCTGCCTATCATGACCTACTGGGCCATGCTGATGCTACCAGAATTACCGGCTTTCTTACCAGCTTGATCGTGCAAAGAAGTTGAGACAGCAACTGAATAGGGGGAAATGCACAGATCAGTGAGAACTGATCCCACGGGGTCACCAATGCATCTGTTCCGCATGCGAGTGGATTCCTTGTCCTGGACACAAAGTTGACTAACTAAACTAACAAAATAGTCATTCTCTTTTAAAAATATCAAGGGTGAATTATGTGCCCATTTATGTTGTTTGTGAGTCCTGTCCCATATTCTTAATGCATTACGTGTTATTTCATGCGTGTTCCTACCTAGTGCTCTATATTGTGGAGGGTTCCAAATTACCCTTCTTAAAAATGTGTGCTACTCATTTTGTTTTCTATTTTAACCCATCTTTTTTCATTATCTTCCTTTGCCCATTCCACTACTCGTGTAAGTACTATAGCTTTATAATGTTTTCTAAAATCCGGGAAGGCTAAGCCCCCCTGTTTTTTCCCCTTTTCCAGCACGGCCGATGCAAATTCTCGGTTTTTTATTTTGCCATATGAACTTCGATATGATGGATTTTAACGTTTTAAAATATGTTTGCGGGAGTGGTATAGGTAACATCTGTGACTTATATAGAATTTTCAGAACCAAGACCATCTTTACTGCATTTATACGCCCTATCCAAGAAAAGGGTCGAGTTGATATTTTTTTGTCGCCTTCTTGATTTTATCCAGCAAAGGGATGTAATTCATTAAATAGATTTTCCTTAAGGAGGTAGTTAGTGGGAAGGCTGAGAAACTATTTAACCCTCCTCCTCTGTCAGGGCCAGGGTTGGTGTTTTTTAGGTGGAAGCCGCCCTGCTGTCTGCCTTGCAGAACATGTTCCAGCAGCGTGTGTGTGTGTGTGTGGGGGGGGGGGGGGGCAGTCCACACGTCTACCCATCTATCCTCCATCCATCCTCCAACAATCCTCCAACACCACCACCCACGGCTCCCTCTGGACAGCATGCCGCCCGTCCGCGTTCATGGGCGTCCATCATTTTCCTTTCATCATCACTCTCCCCGCCCGCCCACTCCCCATGCTTCTAGCTCCGCTAGGGAGCCAGCCGCCAGCTCCTCTCTCCCCAGGCTCTGGTTGCTCCACGTGGCGGCCGTCGGCTGATTTTCCCTGGGGGGAGGGGGTGATCGGCCGCCGCTGGCTCCTCTCCCCATACGCGTCTGTCACCGGGGCTGCTGGGAGCCCGCCTGGTGATCGGCCGCCCGCTGGATCCTCTCTCCCCTTGCTCATATGGCGGAGGGGGTGGTCAGCCACCGCTGGCTCCTCTCCCCATACGTGTCTGTCGCCGGGGCTGCTGGGAGCCCACCTGGTGATCGGCCGCCCACTGGATCCTCTCTCCCCTTGCTCGTATGGCGGCGGGGGGGAGGGGGTAGTCGGCCGCCTCTGGCTCCGCTCCCCATGCACGTCTGTCGCCTGAGCTGCCGACAGCCCGCCTGGTGATCAGACGGCCGCTGGATCCTCTTGTTCATGTGGTGGGGGGGGGGGGGGGTGGTATCGGCCGGCTGTCTGAGTGTGCATCTCTCTGTGGGTCCTGGTGCTCGGAAGGGGGATGGGCTGTCACCCACCTGTTGCTCCTTTCCTCCCCGCAGCGCAGACTGGCATCTCTGCGGCAGTGAGGAGGATCTCAGTCCACCCAGGTTGCTGCTTTTGCTTGTTGGTTGTTTTCTTTGGTCGGTGTTTCTATTGCGGTCAGCATTCTGCCCGGGTTTCTCTGTGGTAGCTTCCGCCAGCAATGTTCTGTCGTAGCGTTCTGCCAGCGTTTTTCTGTCATAGCGTTCTGCCAGCGTTTTTCTGTCATAGCGTTCTGCCAGCGTTTTTCTGTCATAACGTTTCTGTCATAACGTTTCTGTCATAGCGTTCTGCCAGCGTTTCTGTCATACTGTTCTGCCAGCGTTTGTGTCATAGCGTTCTGCCAGCGTTTGTGTCATAGCGTTCTGTCAGCGTTTCTGTCTTAGCGTTCTGCCAGCGTTTCTGTCATAGCGTTCTGTCAGCTGTTTTTCTGTTTTAGCGTTCTGCCCAGCATTTCTGGCATAACGTTTTGGTCCAGCATTTCTGTATTGGTGTTCTGTCCGGCATTTCCGGCATAGCGTTTCTTTCCAGCATTTCTGTCATAGTGTGGGGTCCAGCTTTTCCGTCATAGCATTCCATCCAGTATTTCCGTTATAGCATTCTGCCCAGCATTTTCTGTCATAGCGTTCTGTCCAGCATTTCTGTCATGGCGTTCTGTCCAGCATTTCTGTCATGGCGTTCTATCCAGCATTTCTGTCATGGCGTTCCGTCCAGCATTTCTGTCACAGCGTTCTCCCCAGCTTTTCCATCATAGCGTTCTGTCCAGCATTTCTGTCTTAGTGTTCTGTCCAGCATTTCTGTCACAGCGTTCTGCCCAGTTTTTCTGTCACAGCGTTCTGTCCAGCATTTCTGTCACAGCGTTCTGTCCAGCTTTTCTGTCACAGCGTTCTGTCCAGCTTTTCTGTCACAGCGTTCTGCCCAGCATTCTCTGTCATAATGTTCAGCCCAGTATTTCTGTCATAGCGTTCTGCCCAGCATTTCTGTCACAACGTTCTGTCCAGCATTTTTGTCTTAGCTTTCTGTCCAGCATTTCTGTCATAGCGTTCTGTCCAGCATTTCTGTCATAGTGTTCTGTCCAGCATTTCTGTCATAGCTTTCTGTCATATCGTTCTGTCCAGCAGTTCTGTCCAGCATTTTCTGTCATAACGTTCGGCCCAGATTTTCTGCCATAGCGTTCGGTCCAGCATTTTCGGTCATAGCGTTCTGTCCAGCTTTCCTGTCATAGCATTCTGTCCAGCATTTCTGTCATAGTGTTCTGTCCAGGTTTCGGTCATAGCATTTAGTCCAGCTTTTTCTGTCATAGTGTTCGGTCCAGTATTTCCGTCATAGCGCTCTGTCCAGCATGGCGGTCATAGTGTTTCTGCCCCTGGGTTCCTGTCATAGCATTCTGCCCCTGGATTTCTGTCACAGCATTTCTGCCCCTGGATTTCTGTCACAGCGTTTCTGCACCTGGATTTCTGTCACAGCGTTTCTGCCCCTGGATTTCTGTCACAGCATTTCTTCCCCTGGATTTCTGTCACAGCGTTTCCGCCCCAGGTATTCTGTCATAGTGTTCTGCCCCTGGAGTTCTGTCATAGCGTTCTGCCCCGGGATTTCAGTCCTAGCGTTCTACCCAGGTTTTCAGTCATAGCGTTCTGCCCCAGGATTTTCTGTCAGTGTTCTGCCCAGTTTTTTCTGGCTCAGCGTTTCAGTCTCAGTGTTTCTGGCTCAGCGTTCAGTCTTAGCATTTCGGTCATAGCATTTCTGCCCCAGGATTTCTGTCATTGCATTTTCAGTCTCAGTGTGGTTGTCATTGCATGTCTGGCCAGGATTTCTGCCGTTACATTGCTGTCTCAGCTTTCTGTCATAGTGTTTCGGCCCATGAATACTGGCATTGCGTTTCTGCCTCAGCTTTTTGGTCTTAGTATTGCTGTCATTGCGTTTCTGCCCTGGATTTCTGTCACTTCGTTTCTGCATCAGCATTAACTTTTAGCATTTCTGTCATGGCGTTTGTCGTGACATTTTTTCTGTCAGTATCTCTGTCATAGCGTTTTGTCATAGCGTTTCTGCCCAGCATTTCTGTCATAGCGTTTCAACCTCGGTGTTTAGCCTCAGAGTTCTCAGAAGGGCGTTGTTCACTTATGACATACTCTGGTAGGTTTGTCTTCATTGATTGTCATGTCTCATCGTATCTGTGTTCATGTTTGTACCGGGGTCAGTTAGCTAGGGCTCGCACATCGGGATCTGTCATGTCTACAGATCCATACGGGCTGAGGTTTCGTTTGTTAATTGATTGTTTTCCACAATCTTCTCGCCCCTATACCATACGTCATACGATGCATGTTCATTCACCACATCCATACGACTACCCACCACGGCCTGTGGGTACACTAGCCCTGAGTTTCCAGTTAAATTCCTGTCTCTGCGCTGCAGGTTACTCGGGCTCGCTTGCCACTTACACAAGGGGGGGGGGTCTGTCGTCAGGTTCAGGTACGCGCAGTGGTCTTGACATTTCTGCTCATGTTTCATTCTTAGGTAGGCAGAGGGACGTTGTTGTTCTCATGTCTGATTGTCTGTCATTTGTCTAGTTTGTGTTTTAGGTTTGGCCGTCTTGGCATCCATACCAATATCGACCGTGCTTGCACTCACTTCCTTCAGCCCGGCCGTTGTTGGGGGGCTAGCGGATTGGTGCTGATATCGTTTCGCCACTGGGCTCACCCTTGGGTCAGAAGCAGTCGTCTATTTTCTTCAGTTGATGTCCTGTTATGTTGAGGCCCTGGTTACCGCCCAGGGATGTATAGTCAGGGTGTGTCATAGCCACGGTCCTTAGGTGGTAGGTTTTGGGCGACGTCGTCATGATTCTGGATTCCACTCTCAGCTACGAGCTTTTGTCTAGGAGGTTGTCTGGAATACTGCTCAGGGACATCGGTCCAGTCATCTTTGCTGATTCCCGGTCTGTTCTAGGTGAGGGGGGGGCTTCAGTCACTTGGGCATGGCTGTACCATGCCATGGGACTTATTTCCCTGGGTTGGAGTCTGACTCTCCTTCCTCGGTTAAGGATTCGGTCTTGGTTGGTAGGTCTCAGGCTGAAGCACGACCTGTTCGCATCCGGTGGGACCAGTGTCCTGTGTCTGGCATGGTGTCTCCATGTTGATGATGCTCATTGCCATGGCACCTACTCCATCACATCCATCGGGCAGCTAGCTTTTCCTCTCCTCTCACTTGTATTTTTGGCACTCACCCTCTCACTTCCTCATACCAGGTATGGGTAGGCCAGGGGTTGGGGGGGGGGGGGGGTTTCACGGGGCTACTTCCCTGGTGTCCGTTGTAGGTATTTTCAGTCTGCTCAGCCATCTTCTTGCAGGGGTTCCTGGGGTCAGCCCTTGCTCCCTTTTCCCCACGTATCCTCTCGTTCACAAGCAGTTCATTCTCATGTCTGAGTTACCTTGGGCATCAGGCTCATCCAATCCTTCACGGGACGTTCAATTGGGTTTGCGTAGCTTGCAGGCTCTTAGGGGGTTCCTTCTCATCTCCAGGTCAGGAGTTGGCGGGTTCTACTCTCACAGCGGATACTTACCGGTTACTTACCGTTGCCATTTGGGCATATGTCATTCTATGGGTGGGATCTTTACCTTCCCTTTTACACCTAAACTTGTGTCTTTTTGCCCTCTTTTCAGGCATACTGACCAGCCAGGCCATGGCACACCTCAGGCCTTGTTTCTTAAGTAATATCGCATTTCCCACTTGAAGACTCCGATTACATAGTATTTGTGGGAGGAGTCTGAGAGACTATTTAACCCTCCTCCTCTGTCAGGGCCAGGGTTGGTGTTTTCAAGGTGCCCACCCACCCATTTCCCCCAGTTTTGTCACTCATACTCATAGTATTTTTTTCTTATTCTTACATTCAGGGTATGCCCTCTTTTCAGGCATACTGACCAGCCACGCCATGGCACACCTCAGGCCTTGTTTCTTAAGTAATATCGCATTTCCCACTTGAAGACTCCGATTACAAATATAATTCCCAGATATTTTAAACTCATCTTCCAAGGGAAATGGAATTCCGTTTGCAGTTTCTCTTCTTCCTGTCTAATTATGTTTATATTTAAAATCTCATATTTACTAAGATTCATTATGAAATTTGAAATTTACCCATACACTCTTAGAATCTTCAATAGGTTTGGCATTTTACATCATCAGCGAAAGCTGCCAGCTTATGCTCTTCCTCTCCTATCTTAATGCCCTTGATATCGGGATTATTCAAATTGACGCAAGCAGGGGTTGCAAAGTTAACATGAACAAAAGAGGTGATAACGGACATCCCTGCCTGGTTCCATTTTCCATCTCAAAAGGAAGGGATAATGTACCGTTTAATTTAATGGGGCCAGAAGGGCGATAATATAGTACTTCAATCCATTGGATCATTCTTGTTCCAATGCCCAAGACTTCAAGCGTTTTTATCATAAGTCCCCAGTCTACCCTGTTGAATGTTTTTTCGCATCAATCGACAGGAATAGCCCTGTGGACTTACTGATTTTGATGGCCTGCAGGTGGAGCGACGTTCTCACTCCGTTGTCCCTCCCTTCCCTCCCTGGGATAAATCCGACCTGGTCCCAATGGACAAGTTCGGTCATCCACTCCTTCAGCCTGGATGCCAAAACTTTTGCGTAAAGCTTAGCATCCATGTTCAAAAGGGCTATCGGCCTATAGTTTGAGCATATTGTACCATCCTTCCCTTCTTTCAAAATAACCGTTATTGATACGGCCAGGGGCTCTTTCCCCATTCCATAATTAACTCCCAATCTGTTCATATACTGACATAGCCTTGGGACTAGAATCTCTTTGTATTTTCTAAGATAGTAAGTTTTAAACCCATCTGGTCCCGGGCTTTTACCCAGAGCTGAATCCTTTAAGGCCTTATGGATTTCCTCCTCAGTTATCGGTCTAATATAATCCTGTCGCTTGCTGATATATGGGGCAATCTGGCGTTTTTATAAAATTACCCTCTTTTTTATTTCCTGTTTTCCCTTCTGTTTAACGGAGTATAGGTCCCCATAGTACCTCCTAAACACATTTGCTTGACATTTGTATTGTCTGACACTTCCACCACATTTCCACTAATACCACCAACTCCTCACCTTCCTCCAAACCCCTCACACCCCATTAACAAGACCAGACTATGTTTGGAGTAAATGGCCAAAGGCCTTGATTTATTAACCAAAATATGTATAAATATAACAAATATAAACTTTCAATAAATAACTTTCATTAACATGTAAACTTTCCCTTAATACTGAAACATGGGTCATTAGCATACCCAAGACCCTACTGGTCACTGCACAATATATTTGACCTCTTGACCTCCAGACGGACTCCCCTGTCTCGGAGGCTATACCCAAACCAATGCAGTGACCTACCCCCTTTTACTCTTCCGGTTACCCCCTTGTAACCGTGAAGTACATCACCAACCATCCCCATCCCCATGGATGGGTACAACCTATTCACCACCTGCTCCACTTAACCTTCTCAACTGACCCCCCAAACAACCTGCCACAGCTCGAAAGGTGGTAAAGCCTTACCCTTTCGAGCACCGCCACACGCACAGACCCCTCTGAATCCCCTCCTGTAGGCCTAATGCCCACAAGTCCGTCCCAACCTCATTTAAATGAACCCCGTCACTCCTCAAGTATCTCCAGGTCTCAAACTCCAACTCCTGATGCCGAATTGCCAATCCCCCATTCCTGATAAAAAACCTGCTCACTTCCTTGTTAACTTTTACCCGGGCCCTGTCCACCTTTTTGTCAGACTGCGCCCACCTCCACGACATCCTGCTGACCATATCTGACCACACCAAAACCATGCCCGGGTAGGAAGCCTTCAACCGAAGAACATCAATATCTCGTATGAGGTCCCTCATGGACCTGACTCCCATGTCATTGCCTCCCACATGAAGAAGCAGAACATCCGGCGGCCGGTCCAAGCGAGAGAATCTATGGACCTCACCCAACAACCTATTCCACCGCATACCAGGGACCCCTATCCATCGAACCTGTGCCTCTTGCCTGGGAATCCGAAGCTGTCTCCCGTTTGGTCGAATGTCAGTTCTTTTCGAACCCCAAAAGATGTAGGAATGGCCCAGAATCCAGACCAATCCAACTTCATAACCTGTAAACAAAAACCATTAAATACACAAAACCAATCAACAACCATCCCATACATGTACATATCTCCCCCCCCCCCCCCCCAACACGCCATATCTCCCCAAGTCCTAATTCAGTAAGTGTGAACGAACGTACAGCCGAAACCTCCCGGATTCCCACCTTCCTATTCTCTTCACCGCCTATGCACTCAGTCCGGCCCTAGACGCCTCAGTAACCGCCCCAATGCGGAAAGAGTGTGATGAAAAATTCCCTGGGTCAAATCCCGCTGCCACCACGCATTTTCTAAAAATGGCGTTGAACTGGAACTTGGACAGAAAAGAACCATCCCCATGCATGAAAAAGGGGCCCGCCACCCATGGCCGTATACCCAAGAAAGACTCTACCGCCCCCACCGGGCATATATCGCTCTCAGCAATAGGGCCCACTTCCACCAGAACCCGTCTCCCTTCTTGATCCGTCTTAGACCTGCGCAACCAAATCCTTACCCCCTCCTGTCCCAGCTCCACATCGCCCGCATCCAACCCCCCGATCCTAGACCTGGTCGGGCAGAACAGCTCACTAATCCTGAATGCCCCAAAAAAGGATAAAGAAAAAGCCACCCTAAAGAGGCTTTGTTCGTAAAAGGAACCGCAAACCATCTCTACCGCCCGGCACAGGCCACGGAGCACCTAAAAGGAAACCGGACGCCGCCCATCCCTCTGTCTATGCGCCTTCCGGTATCCCTTTAACGCTTGCCGCAACCAGAACTCTTTAGTAAAATCCCATTTAAACAAAAAGGCCAACCCCGCCAGCTTCCTGTCTATGGAGGCTGCCGAAACCCCCCGTTCCATATCCTTGCAAATAAAGTAAAAAACAGCTTGAGCTATGCCCGCCTCACCCGGGGCCATGCTGATCGCCGTTAGGCATTCAGACCACTCCTGCCAAACCTTTGAGTATGCCTTCCATGTAGACTTACACACAGACAATTCAATCAACCGTGCTGCAACTCCACCGCTATGCGCCACATCCAAGCCGGGCAGCTGATCCCGTGACGCTCTGCCTCTGGTGCTAGTCCCCGAAACCTGTCCCACTGAAAACGAGACAGAGCGTCAGCCAACTTGTTCTCAACCCCTGGCAGGTGTACAGCATAGATGAAAGCATTCACCTGTAAACAACGCAACACTAGGTGGCGTACTAGCCTGACCACCGGCCCAGAGGCCGCTGTCAGCCGATTAACCACGTGCACCACCCCCAAGTTGTCGCAATTGAAGCGCACTTTCAGGTTCCGAAAAGACTCCCCCCAAATTTCGAAGGCCACAACAATGGGAAACAATTCCAACAACACCAGGTTATTCAGGAGCCCGGCCTTGGCCCACTCCGTAGGCCACGGTGCCGCGCACCACTGTCCTTTGAAGTAAGCGCCGAAACCCGATGACCCGGCGGCATCGGTAAACAATTCCAGATCCCAATTGCTAATGGGACCCGACATCCATAGGGCCTGTCTGTTAAACGAAGCCGAAAATTCCTGCCACACCTTGAGATCCTCCTTGTGATCCTGTTTCAGGGTCACGAAATGAGTAGGTGCCCGGACCCCAGCCGTAGCCGAGGCCAACCTGCGGCAGAAAACTCGCCCCATCGGAATGAAATTAAGCTTGCCCAACAAAGATTGCAACTGCCACAATTGCAGCTTGCGAACCCCGATGATCGCCCTGATTTCCTCTTGCAACGACTCCAGTTTGTCCAGGGGCAACCTGCATTCCATCTTGTCCGAATCGATCACGATCCCCAAAAAAGTAATGCAGGCCGTGGGCCCTTCCGTCTTCCCCGGCGCCAGAGGGACCCCAAAGCGGCCCGCCAAGTGCTGCAACGTTCCTAAAAGGACTGCGCAAACATTCGAGCCCGCCGGGCCAACACATAAGAAATCATCCAGGTAGTGGATGACCGAGTTGATGTCCGACACGTCACGCACGGCCCATTCCAAAAAGGAACTGAACTGCTCAAATAAGGCACACGAAATGGAACACCCCATGGGCAGGCAACGATCTACGTAAAACCTCCCATCCCAACAGCACCCCAGGAGCCAAAAACTATCTGGGTGCACCGGTAAAAGCCGGAATGCCGATTTGATATCCGACTTCGCCATTAAGGCCCCCCGTCCATACCGTCTTACCCATGACACCGCCGCGTCAAAGGAAGTGTACGCCACCGCACAATCCTACGGCGCGATGGCGTCGTTCACCAAGCCCACTTTTGGAAAGGACAGGTGATGGATTAACCGGAACTTGTTGGGCTCCTTTTTGGGGACCACCCCCAACGGAGAAACCACCAGCTGGGGAAGGGGTGAGTCCAGGAACGGGCCGGCCATGCGGCCCAACGCGACAGCGAACAAGGGATCCGAAAACCGAACGCAAAACCTGCCTCCAGAACTTGTGCCCCTACCCTGTCGGGATACCTACTGAGGAAAGGCCGCATCCTTTCCACCCGCACTGGAGTCGTCCCTCTTTTGGATAGAATCTCCAGTGCGCCCTTTTCCTTTTTTAAAACACTTGGCAAGGGGATAGGACCCACCGCAGCCTGAGCACAAGTGCTTGAAACGGCATGTGGACCCAAATTTACAGGTGCCCTCATTGAACTACCAGCAATAGCCCCATCGCTTCTCGGTCGGCTGTCCTGGGGTAGCTGAACCTCCGACCCCCTGCTGAAAAAAACTGGTTGGGAGCCTTCGCCGCCGTCATCAGCTTCATCCACAAGCTAATGTCCTTATGATCCCAGCGAAGCGAAGGTCCGACCGCCATCCGTTGCCAAAACTGTTCATCATACCGGAGCCACGCCATACCACCGTACGTCCGGTGCGCCTCACTGATGGCCTCCAGATACACGAACAACGCGGAGCAATGCTCCGGCGCCTTCTCCCCCACTACGCTTGCCAAAATGGCAAACGCCTGTAGCCAATTAGAAAAGGCACGGGGAATTAACCTATACCTCCGCTTCTCCTCATCTTCCTTCTTCCTCTCCTCGGGCTTCAACCTATCCAGGTTGAACTTTTCCAGCGGTAGCAGGGTGAAGATCTCGATGTACTCACCCTTCCAAATCTTCTCCTTCACCTCATGCTTCAAGTGAGCCCCCAACGGTCCCTCGAAGCAAACGTAAACCTCGCTTCTCGCCGCGTCCGCCAGCCTGACCAGGTCCGAACTCCTCTCCCCGACTTCGCAGAAGTCCCCCCAGCTGCTGGGACCACCGGAACCACCGCGGGAGTGGACACCCCGCCCAACGGGCCTGATACGAGGCAGTCGCCGGCGTCCACGCCTGGGCCGGCCTGCTCGCCGTACCCGCCTCAAACTGTTGAACCAGCTCCTTCAGGCCTGCCAACAACCCCCGAGGCCCTCCTGCCTCCCCCCGCTGCAGCCCCTGTAGGCGGGGTTAGGCCCGCCAACCCCCCGCGGACCCACTCCCACCGGCGCCCCCCCCAAGCTACTATGCCCCAACAAATCATGCAACAGTGTAGAAATAGAAACAGAAGAGTTACACTCACCGGGCTGCCCAGGACCGGGCCTCGCAGCCGCCGTACTCGGACCCACCGCCGACTCCATGCCACGGACATCTCCGCCATCCGACTCCGACAGCTCGCCCTCTGATCGGTCGCTTTCCACTGCCGACATTGGTCCGGAAGAAGGACGCCCGGATGGGCCCACTCCACCGTCAGGGGTTCTGCGATGCACAGCTCTGGAGTCCCGGCCCCCGCCAACCGCGCCCTCACGTCTGGGAGAAGGGCTCCTGCGCCTCCCGGCCTGCAGACTCCTCGCCACATGCGCCCCTTCAGTGCTTCTACCAGGGTCCAGGCCGCCCACGTGACCACCGCCATTTCCCCTGGGACTGGGTGCCGCCACACCGGGCCGGGCCTCCCCCTGCTGGACTGTTGACCCCCGCAGACTGTCCTCCACAGCTCCCTCAGCCGCCCCGGCCTGTCCCATATACCGACGCTGTGCTGGGGCGCCGACTCCAGGGATGCTCCCGACCTCCCAGCCACGCTCCCTTGCCCCCTCCTTCTGGCCCCACTTCTGGCAGAGTACCTGGTGCTCCCTTCCCCCGATGGGGCGGAGGCTGGGGTCGCCATCATCCGCTGAGGATGCCGCTGACGTGCCGACCTCGCTCAGTGGGGTGGTGTGTGACATCCGCGGGGGCCCCCCGCGGCCTGCTTCTGGGCTATAACGCTCGGGCGGCCTGGAACGCCGCGCCCGAGGAGTCTCTGCCGTCCCCCCGTTCATCGCTGCCTCCCACTCCGACGCCATGGCCGCTACCTGGGCCTGTAGCCATGCGGCGCCTTCCCGATCCAGTGCGGCCCTGAGCTGGGCCAGTAAATCAGCCGACACCATGTTGGTGCAGTTGGAGCGGCGAGGGTCCGTCCAATCTCTTCCTCCTCTGCTCTCCAACTGCCCTGGCTTCCGCTCGGCTTCCCGGCCGAAAGTTCCGGCTCCGCCCCTAACCCCGCCTACCCGAAATCCTTAAAGCGGCCCCTATGCTGCTCTCTAAAAATGGCGACAGTGCATTCAAAGCAACTGTCATGCCGTCCCTTCGCCCACAGCCTTTGGCTGTTGCTACGTGGACTCTCTATCTCTTTAGTTTTATATACCATTTTGCCGTTTTTATTTTGAATTTTTTCTATATAATTAATTTATTTTTCAACATTTTCGCTAGTTATTTGCCCGCTTTATTTCACCCAAGATATCTTTCTTTTGCTATTCTATGGAATGTCCCTTTTGACTCCTGATCCATAGTATCTTTAAGTTCATCCCTTTTACCCACTAGTTGATGAAAGTCTTCTGGTGTTGTCCTTTATATTTTTTCTAATTTGTAAATATCATCTATTAAGGTATTCATTTTTTTATTTTCTCTTTTTTTTTCCACTCGAGATCAGGATACCCCTGATGTAGGCTTTATGTAGGCTTTATGCGCCTCCCATAGAGTGGCAACTGAAATTTTCCCAGTATCATTAATTGAGAAATAATATTCTATTTCTTTTTGGATTATTTCTGCTACCTTCTCATCTTGGAGAAGGCCTTCATTCAGGCGCCATGAGAACAGCTGTCTTGAAATGCCTGGCATCCCTATCTATTGTGACCGGGGAATGATCAGATAACATCGATATTTCTATGTTTGTTGCAATTACCTGCTCCAGTATCTTATGGTCAACCATTATATAGTCCAGTCTCGAGTACGTCCCATGTACAGGGGAGAAACAAGTGTAATCCCGTATCTTTGGATGCTGCATCCTCAATATATCAATCATTTGACACTGCCGCATTTTCTGTTTTATCATATTTAACAAAGCTTTTTTTGTCCCCTGTACCCGGGACGTACTATCTACAGCAGGATCTATACAGTTAACAGGTCTGAAGGATTTGCCTTTCAGCAGATTCTGGGTTAGTAACCACCAACTGGGGCTTTGGGACACCCTTGGGGACAGCCGCATTGGCAAGTCTAAAGCTTAAATTGTTTTGTTCCAAGTAGACAGGATACTGTTTTCAACAGTGTTGAATGGAACTGAGCATAGGAAACCGTTTCGAATGCGAATGAAGCCACCATCTTTCCTAGAAACCTCATGCAAAGGCGAATGGAGGGACCGCCTTTTGATCTGACCATCCGCACCAGCTCTCTTATGGAGTTGATCTTTGCCGGGGGTAAGAACACCTTTTTCTGGGCTGTGTCTATGATCAGACCCAAGTACTCCAGCCTTTTTATCGGTTTTAAGGAAGATTTCTCTAGGTTGAGATTCCAGCAGAGAGGAGGGGGAGAGGAGCAACGCTCCGTTCGGCCACATCGCTGGACCGTTGAACAGGCAAATGTCTGTTGACTAAAAGTCAGCAGCTACACTTTTTGTAGCTGTTGACTTTTAATAAACATAAAAAGCCTGGAACTCTGTTTTAAGTAATAATTTAATGGGTATATAGGCACCTTCAGGTGATGGACACTGGTATACCCAATATAGGCAGTTCACTCCCTATATAACCCCTCCTCCATCCAGGAGCACATCCGTTTTTTGGCCAGTGTCTAAGGTGTTGGTCACGAGTGAAGATGTGCTCTGAGGAGCTCCAGGAGGGATCCATGCTGGATACACAGTATCTCACAAAAGTGAGTACACCCCTCACATTTTTATAATCTTTTCATGTGACAACACTGAAGAAATTACACTTTGCCACAATGTAAAGTAGTGTACAGCTTGTATGACAGAGTAAATTTGCTGTTCCCTCAAAATAACTTAACCCACAGCCATTAATGTCTAAACCGCTGGCAACAAAATTGAGTACACTCCTAAGTGAAAATGTCCAAACTGGACACAATTAGCCATATTCCCTCCCCGGCGTCATGTGGCTCGTTAGTGTTACAAGGTTTCAGGTGTGAATGGGGAGCAGGTGTGTGAAATTTAGTGTTATTGCTCTCACTCTTTCATACTGGTCACAGGAAGTTCAACATGGCACCTCATGGCAAAGAACTCTCTGAGGATCTGAAAAAAGAATTGTTGCTCTACATAAAGATGGCCTGGGCTATAAGAACATTGTCAATACCCTGAAATGGAGCTGCAGCATGGTGGCCAAGACCATACAGCGGTTTAACAGGACAGGTTCCATTCAGAACAGACCCCGCCATGGTCGACCAAAGAAGTTACGTGCCTGTACTCAGAGTCATATCCAGAGGTTGTCTTTGGGAAATAGACATATGAGTGCTGCCGGCATTGCTGCAGAGGTTGAAGGGGTGGTGGGTCAGCCTGTCAGTAATCAGACCATATGCTGCACACTGCATCATTGGTCTGCATGGCTGTTGTCCCAGAAGGAAGCCTCTTCTAAAGATAATGCACAAGAAAACAAACAGTTTGCTGAAGACAAGCAGACTAAGGACATGGATTACTGGAACCATGTCCTGTGGTCTGATGAGACCAAGATAAACATATTTGGTTCAGATGGTGTCATGTGTGCGGCGGCAATAAGGTGAGGAGTACAAAGACAAGTGTGTCTTGCCTACAGTCAAGCATGGTGGTGGAAGTTTCATGGTTTGGGCCTGCATGAGTGCTGCCGGCACTGGGGGAGCTACAGTTCATTGAGGCAACATGTACATTAATGCCAACATGTACCGTGACATACTGAAGCAGAACATGATCCCCTCCCTTCAGAGACTGGGCCGCAGAGCAATGTTCCAACATGATAACGACCCCAAACACACCTCCAAGACGATCACTGCCTTGCTAAAGAAGCTGAGGGTAAAGGTGATGGACTGGTCAAGCATGTCTCCAGACCTAAACCCTATTGAGCATCTGTGGGGCATCCTCAAATGGAAGGTGGCGGAGCGCAAGGTCTCTAACATCCATCAGCTCCGTGGTGTCATCATGGAGGTGTGGAAGAGGACTCCAGTGGCAACCTGTGAAGCTCTGGTGAACTCCATTCCCAAGAGGGTAAGGCAGTACTGGAAAATAATGGTGTCCACACAAAAGATTGACACTTTTGGCCCAATTTGGCCTTTTTTTCACTTGTGTACTCACTTTTGTTGCCAGTGGTTTAGTCATTAATGGCTGTGTGTTGAGTTATTTTGAGGGGACAGCAAATTCACGCTGTTATACAAACTGTACACTCACTACTTTATATTGTAGTGAGTTTGTTTTGAGAGCAAAGATGAGTCACTGGTATTTAGGATGCAGTTTTGAGGGGCAGGGGAATGTTAGATGCACTAGTGGATTTAAATACTCTAAGGCCGCGTACACACGGGCGGACTGTTCGCCCAACTTTGTCCGCTGAACAGTGTTTGGGCGGACAGTCCGCTCGTGTGTGGGCTTTCAGCGGACAGTTTCAGCGGACAGTTTGACGAACAAGGTTTTTCGGAAATTCCGTAAAACTGTCCGCTGAAACCTTGTTTCAGCGAACAGTCCGCTCGTGTGTAGGCTTGTTCGTCAAACAAAGTTGCGCGCATGCTCAGAAAGGATTTTCACGCCGAAAGTTATAATGCAGTGTATAGGACGTCGTATTTTTCGTCCCGTCGTACGTGCCGTTCACGTCATCGCGCACGGTTTCAGGAAACTGTTCTTTCGTCGTGTGTGGCCATGTCCGTCCATGCTAATTTTGAGCGGACTGTTTGCCGAAACTGTTTGACGGACAAAGTTGGGCGAACAGTCCGCCCATGTGTACGCGGCCTAACATTGAAGCCAAACCCTAGCTAATACTTTATAAGCAGTTGCAGCATTGGTTTTTCCTTTTGGGATAAAGGTTTTACATAAATAAACAAAACTGATCATTGTAAGTACCCCTGCCAGTTTAAATGGTTTGTATTATCACTGTAACTGATACATCTGCATGAGAGCTTGTTCTTTTGAAAAATAAAAGACCTACTGGCTGGATCAGCAGATGAAAATAGAAGAAAGAAAGCATGAAAAAGAAAACTAACACAGCCATCACATCTGAGAATTGGTAAGCTGCAATATAGTAAGTGTTTGCTTTTAGATTTTAAACCACTTTTATTCTACAAAACTTTTGCAGAGGGTAGCCCATCATTTGGGTAGAAGTGAACCTTTCAATAGCACCCAGTAAATGGACACTGCGGCAAACAGGGGTGTTGCTAGACCCTGTCTTCCCCAGGTTTTCTACTGAGTGCCCCAGGTATCTTTTGAGATATGGAGATGATACATTCTATGCGTTATACAGTTTTGGAGCATTGGTGCTGATTTACTGAAACTGAAATGTGCAAAATCTGGTGCAGCCAATCAGCTTCTAACGTCAGCTTGTTCAATTAGGCTTTGCTAAAAAAAAAAAAACGGAAGCTGATTGATTTCTATGCAGAGCCGCACCAGAGTAAATCAACCCCACTGTGTATTTTATAATCAATCTATTACTTATTTTGTCATCATGATGTAACATGACAGTTTTTAATCAAGGTCATTTGTGTTCAATGAAAAAGATTATGTTAGATTTGATCCAAAGTGGTCATCATGGTATGCTACCAGTCCCTCAACATTTTATTCTGCCCCTGGCCTATTACCACACTAAAAACGCCCTTGGCACCAAAATGAATTTATTGATATGGTTTACCTGTAATCTAGACACAGATGGGGACTTTGATGATATATTTACTTTGTCTGATGACTGAACAGCAGTACCGCCAAGTGTACTTTTATAGCTGGCGGACTCTTTTTATATACCTGGAGATACCGATAAGTATTTTCTGTTACACCTAAATTGTTTAATGCGTAGAAGTACATAATAAAGTAAATGTCTGTGCACACCAATGTTGACCTCAATGTTGACGTCTGTGAGCTGTTAATGGCAGCTGAGGTCACAGAGAAGAACAGAGAGAAAGGAGAGAGAGAGAGGAGAAAGGGGAGACTATGCAGCTCCACCAGGGCTGGTGCAAGGATTTTTGACACCCTAGACGAAACCTCCTTTTGCCGCTCCCCATTGGCTCCACCCCTGACTCCACCCCCTTTGTCCTGCCCATGTATACCATGTATACCATGCATAGGTATACCATGTATACCTTTTTAATGACACGCCCATCAAGTGCAGCCCACCAGCGCCCATCAAATGAAACCTCACCGAGCCCATCAATGTAGGCTACTAGTAGCCATCAATGAATGTTTGCTTGCTTCCATTCATTCGGGAGTTGGGACACAGACACCAGTGCAATACAGCTTTATCACATAACGTGTTGTGTTGATCAGGGACAGTTTATCACAGTGTGTGTGTGTATATATATATATATATATATATATATATATATATATATATATATATATATAAATCAGGGACACGGAAACAGTTCTCTGACACTGGCAGGGTCTAATTAACCTTCCAGCATGTCTTTGGAGTGTGGGAGGAAATCAGAATACCCAGGGGCAACCCAAGCAGGCACAGGGAGAACGTGCAAATTCCAGGCAGGTAGTGCTGTGGTTGGGATTTGAACGGACGGCCTTCTTGCTACCAGGTGTAAGTGCTTACTAAATGATATCTGCATACTCTATCGCATCCAGGTTTCTGCAAACCAGACTGAATCACCAATTTGTATATTCACAGTATTCACTACACCTGTGCAAAGAAATGCACACATTAGGTACAGTGCACATATAGAAAATTCAATAAAAATCTAAGAAATATTCAGCGCAAACAGATCTCAAGAAAAACCCTAGTAAAATAATGCCAGCTGAACTATTATAGGTGAATTTTACAATACCCATACAGAAAATCCAAAGAATCACGAGGTGCAGTGCAATATAAAACAATAAAACATACACATAAAATATCATGAAATTCATATAAAAGTCCATAAAAAAGGGAAGTCGGCCAAAGAGGAGACTGTGGATGGAAACAGCCGTGTCACGTATATCACACAAATGTGAAGAGTGTCATTCCCATCACCAGAGGCAATCCAAGCATTGATAAAAGTGCTAAAAAAAGAGCGCTCAATAAGAATTTCCAAACAAGGACTCAGAAGACAGCTGTGGGTGACGTCAGTAGCGGGACTCCCCCTCTCTACGCGTTACGTCCTGGACAGGACTTGACTTCGCTAGCGGCGCCCCTTCTGTTTGTTTTTATGCATACACACTATTTGGATGGACCTTAGGCGTTAACAATCTGGATGTGTAGCGATTTATGTCCTGCGTTATCTATAAGGTGAGCTGCTTGGATTGCCTCTGGTGATGGGAATGATACTCTTCACATTTGTGTATATATGTGACATGGCTATTTCCAGCCATTGGCTGTCTCCTTTTGCTGACTTCACTTTTTATGGACTTTTTTATGAATTTCATTATACTTTATGTGTATGTTTTATATTGTGCTGCACTTTATGATTGTTTACATATAGAAAAGTTAGTACAAAAATAGGTAGTTATCCGCTGGAGGTTTTTTCTTCTTCTTTTTTTGTACCCTGCAAAGTAATGTCATAATGTGCTAGTATGCATCACATACTAGCACATTATGTTAAACTTTCCTTAAAACTAAGACCTTCCAGAGCTTAGATGTCAGAGTTGCAGGTGCTTCCATCTGCACCCATCTTCCTCCCGGGTTCGCGGACTCCAGCTGTGTGACTGTCCGGAGTTGCAATGACGTCACTCCCACGCATGCGCACAGGATCCGCAGTTATCCACACAGGGCTCTGAAGAAATGGCCCGGGTGGCATACTTAAGAGCAGCGGGCAGCTGGCTGTGGAGCCGCAAGGAGTCACAGTCGATTGCCCATAGTTAAGATTCTGGCACCTGGATCTGAAGACCGGCAAAGAGCCAGTCAGGGGAGCACATTGCTGTATCCAGGGACAGGTAAGTGTGTGTTTTTTAAAAGTCAGCAGCTACAGCATTTGTAGCTGCTGACTTTTACGGTTTAATTTACTGCATGAAGATCCCCTTTAACCTCCCTAGCGGTATGATTATTTCAGATTTTAGGAGCTGAAAGCGGTACCATTATTTTGCTTGGAAATTTGGCGTTTTATATTGTAGGCTTGTAATTCTTAGAAATAATTCACTTAAATCCGTCCAAACAAGAGTCTAATAGACATTCCGGGTATGATAAAATTTGAAATATGAAATCATAAATTATAATATAATATTACAGTGGTGTGAAAAAGTGTTTGCCCCCTTCCTCATTTCCTGTTCCTTTGCATGTTTGTCACACTTAAGTGTTTCGGAACATCAAACCAATTTAAACAATAGTCAAGGACAACACAAGTAAACACAAAATGCAATTTGTAAATGAAGGTGTTTATTATTAAAGGTGAAAAAAAATCCAAACCATCATGGCCCTGTGTGAAAAAGTGATTGCCCCCTAAACCTAATAACTGGTTGGGCCACCCTTAGCAGCAACAACTGCAACCAAGCGTTTGCGATAACGTGCAATGAGGCTTTTACAGCGTCCTGGAGGAATTTTGGCCCACTCATCTTTGCAGAATTTTCCTAATTCAGTTACATTAGAGGGTTTTTGAGCATGAACGGCCTTTTTAAGGTCATACCACAACATCTCAATAGGATTCAGGTCAGGACTTTAGCTAGGCCACTCCAAAGTCTTCATTTTGTTTTTCTTCAGTCATTCGGTGGTGGACTTGCTGGTGTGTTTAGGATCATTGTCCTGCTGCAGAACCCAAGTTCGTTTCAGCTTGAGTACACGAACAGATGGTCGGACATTCTCCTTCAGGATCTCTTGGTAGACAGCAGAATTCATAGTTCCTTTTATCACGGCAAGTCTTCCAGGTCCTGAAGCAGCAAAACAGCCCCAGACCATCACACTACCACCACCATATTTTACTGTTGGTATAATGTTCTTTTTATGAAATGCAGTGTTCCTTCTACGCCAGATATACTTGGACACACACCTTCCAAAGAGTTCCACTTTTGTCTCATCGGTCCACAGAATGTTGTCCCAAAAGTCTTGGGGATCATCAAGATGTGTTGTGGAGAAATTGAGACAAGCTTTGATGTTCTTTTTGCTCAGCAGTGGTTTTCTCCTTGGAACTCTGCCATGCAGGCCATTTTTGCCCAGTCTTTTCCTGATGGTGGAGGCATGAACGCTGACCTTAACTGAGGCAAGTGAGGCCTGCAGTTCCTTGGACGTTGTTGTGGGGTCTTTTGTGACCTCTTGGATGAGTCGTCGCTGCGCTCTTGGGGTAATTTTGGGCGGCCGGCCACTCCTGGGAAGGTTCACCACTGTTCCATGTCTTCGCCATTTGTGGATAATGGCTCTCACTGTGGTTCGCTGGATTCCCAAAGCTTTGGAAATGGCTTTATAACCCTTTCCAGACTGATAGATCTCAATTACTTTCTTTCTCAATTGTTCCTGAATTTCTTTTGGTCTCGGCATGATGTGTAGCTTTTAAGGATCTTCTGGTGGACCTTACTGTGTCAAGCAGCTCCTATTTAAGTGATGCCTTGATTGTGAACAGGTGTGGCAATAATCAGGCCTGGGTGTGGCTAGAGAAATTGAACTCAGGTGTGGACAACCACAGTTATAGTATGTTTTAACAAGGGGGGCAATCACTTTTTCACACAGGGCCATGATGGTTTGGATTTTTTTTCACCTTAAGGCCCCTTTCACACATGCGGATGGTATGTCCGTATTTCATCCATCTGTTTGCGGATGAAATACGGACATACATTCATCCCTATGGGATAGCGGGTGTCTGCGGATGAGCATCCGCAGACACCCGATATCGTCCGCCTCCGCAACAGTCCGATTCTGCAGACGGAGGAAAATCCTATTTTTCTATCCGTCTGCAGAGCGGATCGGACGAACGCGGACAGACGGTCCGTGCTCATCCGATCCCCATAGAGGAGAATGGAGAGCTGACAGGGCGGTCCCTGCACAGTGTGCGGAGACCGCCCTGTCCGCAGCCAGCTCAGCGGGGACAACGGAGCGATCCCCGCTGAGTGAGCGGATCTTCACGGGGCGGATCATTACTGATCCGTCCTGTGTGAAAGAGGCCTTAATAATAAACACCTTCATTTACAAATTGCATTTTGTGTTTACTTGTGTTGTCCTTGACTATTGTTTAAATTGGTTTGATGTTCCGAAACACTTAAGTGTGACAAACATGCAAAGGAACAGGAAATGAGGAAGGGGGCAAACACTTTTTCACACCACTGTATATATATATATATATATATATATATATATATATATATATATAATAAATAACTATAAATAATTATAACAAATAATAATATAATAATAATAAAAATTATTTAATAATGTAATCAAATCAAAAACACTGAAATATGCTGAGTTGCAGAATTGTCACTGTCATTAGATTTAGTGCTTGATGATGAATTTCCCCACAAATTACTTTCGCTCAATTCTGCAAGTGATTCTAATTTATTATCACTGTTTTCTAGCTGGTCTATGACCACTTTTGATGTAAACTGACATTTTTTGGTTGCTATGGACAATCTCCAGTTTCCTGGCATAAAGAACAGTATTTATAATATAAAACTGCATGCAGGGCACTGGACAATTATTTGATACAGTAATGTACACTGTACCTATACTGTGTTTTTTACTTTTTGAATTTGGCACCGAGCTCCGTCCCCGTGCGTCACAGCGCTCGCAGGGAACAGAGCTCTGCGCTGTCACAGATCGATCGAGACACGGCGGCTCACTGATCACAGCGGGGAGACATCACTGGATCTAGGGGACAAGGTAAGTAACCACTACATGGATCCTGCAATGGGATGCCGAGTCTGGCTCGGGAATATCGCTTATGGTAATGAAATCTCATCCCGAGCCAGACTCGGGAATACCACCAGGGAGGTTAAATAGGGAGCTTTTTGACTGGAAATCTGATTTAATTTAGGTTATAGGCTTGCCTTAGTGGAACTCCAGTGAAAACAACTCTTTTTATTTTTTTTACTTTTGGATAGAATGAGGAAGTTAGAGACTACTCAGCTTTTTAAAGCTGTCTGGCCATATTAGGGTGTTTCCTTCCCACGTAAACATTACCTCCAGGCCAGAAAATTAGGGGGACATGTCTCCTTCATGGACACGGCCAGTAATAAAAACATGGCAGAGGTTCCAAGACTAGCCATATGTGGTTAGATTTTGCTAATTAGCGTGAATGGGGAATCAATTGATATCTTTTATGCAGCCATGTAGACTGCAAAGATGGAGGAATCTGGATGGAAGTGAGAACCATAGCTGCCTGAATGCCCAAACAGTGGCTGTATCTGATCATATTACAGAATATACATTACTGTAAAATGCAACAAATATACTGATACCATACCTTACTCTGTTTTCCTTCTCAAAACTTATCCCTAAAGAATATAAAATGAATTAAAACTAAAATATGAAGCATATGTGAATATATCACAGTGAGGGACTTGTATAGCGCTACCTATGCGAACTGAATCACTGCAGGGTGCTTTCTTGCCACCAAAATCAATCTGTGGCTTTTTGTGTGGTCCTTTACCCTTTAAGGTCCTGACACGCTTACAAACACATACACATATTAAGGCCAATTTTTTTAGACAAGGTCTAATTAACCTACCTGCATGTCTTTGGAGTGTGGGAGGAAAACAGAGTACCTGGAGGAAACCCACGCAGGCACAGGGAGAACATGCAAACTCCAGGCAGATGGTGTTGTGGTTGGGATTTGAACCAACGACCCTATTGCTGCTAGGTGAAAGTGCTTTTCATTCAATTTTACTTTTATAGTGATTCCTGCATATGGGCAATCATGTCTGTCTCACTTTAAGTTAAATGTCCCTTAGTACAATAAGATAGAGCTAAAAATGAAAGCAATTTTATTTTTTTCACAGGAAGTGTTAGCTGTATATTATTAGTGTTACTAATAAAATAAAATTAAAGTATATCTAAGAAAAAACAAAAATGTAATGCATTGCAATTGACCAGTGTATCCAGGAAATGGCTAAATTGCCTGCGTTGTCAGGAGACACTTTACAGCATCTGTCACAGTGAGGCTGTTCCCTATAGTGGTCTGTCTAGACTCGAGCAGAACCTTTTAAGGAGTGCTTGCGGAAGCCTCCTGTACATTTGTCTCCAAACTTTGCAGTCCTACCCTTTCCTCCCTACCCTCCCATGCCTCCTGGTACTGAGTCGGTCTGTGAAGATGAACCCATGCACTTGGGCTTCATGTGTCTCTCTGCGGATGAGAGAACCCTTAGGAGAAGGGAAGGGAAAGAGTGTGCCTTTACTGTGGCCAGGCAGGTCACTTTTTGTAGTCTTGTCCTACCCGTCCAGGAAACACCTGAACCTTGAGGTCATGGGCAGACCTTAGGTCTTAGGTGGCATTGTTTCGGAAGGATAAGCCCCTGGTTTCAGTTACCCTTTCTTGGGTTGAGTCATCCGTCGAGATTCAGGCTCTAATCCAGTGGTCATCAACCCTGTCCTCAGCGCCCACTAACAGGCCAGGTTTTCAAGATAACTGAAATATATCACAGGTGATATAATTTGCTGCTCAGTGATTGCAGTATTCTAGTCTGCATCACCTCAAGGTAATACATAAAACCTGGCCTGTTAGTGGACAAGGTTGATGACCACTGCTCTAATCGACTCCCTGGCGGCAGGCCTGTTCATTGATGCTGCCTTTGTATCCAAGCACTAGATTCTGCTGCAGCTGCTTGATGCTCCACTTGCCATTGAGGCTCTTGACGGGAGACCTCTACAGCCTGAAGGCATTTTCTGTTCTCTGCTTTGTTTTCACATGTTTTATGTAAGAGTTCACCTATTTGGCACCTAATAAACATTTTTTAGTCCTTAACATACTATACTATTGGAGGCATTCTCGTTCTCTCTTTTCCCCTTACTTATTCTGTGGTATTATATCAGAGTGGATTAGGACGGCTTAGTGGAGGAACAATAGAGTTGGAGTGGTACCTATGATCTTATCAGCAGTGTGCAAATAAGAAAAGGTTCCAATAGAAGGTCGTGGAGAGCCCAAATTACTTGTTGATGCAATTTTCTTCATAATATTAAGGTGAGGGGGCGTGGCTTGGTGATGTGCTAGAGCAGACGTGTGCTCTGTGTGCTCCGAGGCCGACACCGAGAAAAATACCTAAAATCATCCAAAAATCCATATTTGTGCTACCTGAGCGATGGGCCGGCGGACGGGCAAGTCTCTGCCCAAGAAAGGAGCCTCGACGGGGTCAATTAAACGATTCCTTGCCGTGGAACCGGACGAGGTGGAGGAGCAGGACGACCTAGGCCGCAAGCCGCGGGGTGGAGTGGATCCCGCCTTCCGCGATGGGCCGGACCGGAGGTCGCGCTCGCCCGAGTCCTCGGCGGGCTCGGGCGATGAGGGGGAGCAACATCCTTCCACCGGAGCGGCGCGAGAGTGAGCGGTCTCCCTACCACCTCCGATCTCGCCTCCATGCTTCTGAACCTCGAGCGGGTCATTAAGAAGGAGGTCTCCGCAGTTCGTTCGGATCTCTCGCAAGTATTGGTTCGTGTCGAAGAGTTGGAGCAACGTCTAGATCGCCACGCGAACGCTATCCGATCCTTACAGGCGACTACACGACAACTTGCCATTTCGCATCGTACGACCGTTTACAAGCTCGAAGATCAAGAGAATCGTAACAGACGTAATAACGTTCGGATTAGGGGACTTCCCGAAGCGACCGGAGACGACGACCTGTTACCGTCCGTCCGGGGCATTTTCAATAGTCTTCTGGGCCGAACGCCTGACGCCCCCTTGAGGATTGACCGGGTGCATAGGGCACTCCGACCACGCAATCTTGCTACAGATGTCCCACGAGACATCATTTGCCGGATCCACCATTATCCTGAAAAGGAACTGATCATGCAGAAAGCTAGGGAAGCTAATCCGTTTGATTTTCATGGAGCAATGTTATCCTTTTTCCCGGACCTAGCTAAGGAAACCTTGGATGGACGCAGGGCCCTACGACCCCTCACGGAACTGCTTCGGGCGGCGTCCATTAAATATAAGTGGGGCTTCCCTGCGGCCTTGATCGCTTCTAGAGATGGCAGAACCGCAATACTTCGATTTCCGGAGGAGCTGCCCAAATTCTGCTCGGATATGTCCGTTCCTGTCCCGGAACTGCCTGGATGGCAGGACGGCATCCCGCCCCTGCCCGCTGGGGCCGACCAGGGCTGGCAGAGAGTGAGCCGTGCCCGCCGTACTTCTGCACCTGATTACCGCCCTTGAAATGGCAACCTGCCCTTCAACTACTTGCATTTGTGGGACATACCGCCTGAACGCAATTGGGGGGGCTCCCCTACCAAGTTTGTGCGAGGAAGCTGACCGCCTCTGGCGACAACGAGTTTTTGCAAGGCCACGGCTGGGTCTCTCTTGGCCTTGTGGCCCATACCCCGGTCCCTCCTTGGGAGCCTCAGTCTGGATGTAAACGTTACTGTTATTTTGCCTTACTTACTGGCGTGTTATTTTTCCATCTCCCTCTGGGTGCCTTTGGAGCATGACTGACTTACGGTACCCCCCCCCCCCAATGTGTATCTTATCGCCTTAGCTTCATACCCATATTTTTCTTTACCGGCGTTGTACCATTTTATGTTTTGGATGATGTTATTTCTAGATTTTTATGCCTCGGTGTCGGCACCGGACCGCGGGGCGCTACCTGTACCTTTATGGTGTGGTTTGCGCCCGGCTGCCTGAGTCCGGTCTCCCCCCTTTTGAGCGGGGGCTGCCCGGCGCGGGGCCCTGGCGTCCGTTCCCCTGCTGGGGGGGCGGGCGCGGGGGCCCTGGGGGCGGCCACGCAGCCCGCTCTCGCACGGCATGGAAATGCGTGCACTACTGGCTGTTCTCCGACAGCACCTTTTTTGGTTCATTTTGTTTTTCCCACTAAGGTGGGGCCTTTCATGTTCTTGTTGCCCTTCCTTCTCCTTTCCTTTTCTCTTTCACCTTTCTTGTCTATTGCCTCCACCTCCTCTGATCCCCTCCCCCTTATTTGGCGGCAGACCGCCTCTCTGTTGCATTGGTAATTTTGTGGTGACCGCAGTTCCTCCTCCTGAGACCCCATGGCTACTGTGAACCTTGTATCTTTTAATGTACGGGGCCTTCACGCCCCGGGGAAGAGACACAACTTATATAGGGAGCTGGACCGTTTGCGGGGGGACGTGGTCTTCCTCCAGGAGACCCACCTCACGCAGACGACTCGAGTTAGATTGCACTCACCGAAGTACCCCACGTGGTACTACAGCCTCTCCGACATTACTAAAGCAAAAGGTGTGGCCATTGGGATTTGTAGGGGAACCGCGTTCACGTTTGAGGAAATGTTGTGTGATCCTGCGGGACGTTTTCTGTTTGTGCGGGGCACCCTGGGCAGCATGCAGTGCACTTTGGCCACCTTATACTCCCCTAACAAAAACCAGGTGCGTTTTCTGGCGTCCACACTCAACTCCCTGCGGAATTTTGCACGTGCATGCATTCTTCTAGCGGGCGATTTTAATGTTCCCTTGGAACCTACTTTGGACACCTCTAGAGGGGGTTCCTCGCTTTCCGGCAGGGGAGTGAGATATATACGTTCTCGACTCCATGACCTACAGTTGATGGATGTCTGGAGAATTAATCACCCGCGGGAAAGGGACTTTACCTACTTTTCTCCGGTGCACCAAACCTACTCTAGAATAGATTTATGCTTCATTGATCACCAGCACCTCCCGCTAATAGTGAAGTCAAGCATTGACTCATCCCCCATTTCGGACCATGCTCCGATTTCTTTAACCATTAACGTGGCGTCCATACCCCTGAAGTCCACTAACTGGAAGTTGAACGAGGACCTCATAGCCGAAGAGGCGGATAGAAAGGTGATGGGTGACAGTTTGGAGTTTTATTTTAAGACTAATGTCAGTCCTGAAGTCTCACCGGGAGTGTTATGGGAGGCCCACAAGGTGTATATTAGGGGAAAGTTCATGGAATTGGGTTCTAGGAAAAAGAGAGAGCGCTTGACTCAACAGTCCGACTTGTTGCGTGACATTACCGACTTAGAACGCCGGCATAAGCTGAACCAGACTCCGGCCCTTTTCCACGCCTTGACGGAAAAACGAGAGACCCTGAAATCCCTCCTTCATTTAGATCACAAGCGACGCGCGCGGATAGTGGCTCACCGATTTTATGAGTGGGGAGATAAGCCCAGTAGGCTGTTGGCCAACTCGGTGCGACAGCGTAAGAACGCGGCGTTTATTGCCAAAGTTAAAACCCCCTCGGGAGACCTGGTGTTCGAGACCCCCCGTATAGCCCAGACATTCAGGGACTTTTATCAGCGCCTGTATCAGGTGCACCAGGGTGCCCATGATAGAGAGGCTCGGGGACGCCTTATTGGGGACTATCTGGCCCGTGCCGCCCTCCCGAAACTCTCCGAGGAGGTTTTGACTTCCTTGGAGGGGGAGTTTACGGCTGCGGAGCTTCTGGGCGCCATGAAAGCTATGGCGCGCGGTAAGGCACCGGGACCAGACGGCCTCACGGTATCTTATTATAGAGCGTACGCTGACATACTGTTGCCGTACTTGACCAGATATGCTAACGTGACCTCGGACGGCGGGGACCTTCGCCCGGAGACCACTCATGCTCATATTACGGTGTTACCCAAGGAGGGCAAGGACCCTAGTGACTGCGCGAGCTACCGCCCTATTTCGCTTTTGAATATTGATGCGAAGATTTATGCTAAAGCCATAGCGAATAGGCTGCTCCCCCTGGTGCCACAGTGGGTTTCACGGGATCAGACAGGATTCATCCCCGGGCGGGAAGCGCGGGATAATTCTCTCCGCACACTTTCCTTGATAGCTTATGTACGGCGGACTTCCCAGCCCACCCTGTTACTTTCCACGGATGCTGAGAAGGCGTTTGACAGGGTGGACTGGGACTTCCTTATGGCTACGCTGGCTCACTTGGGTATAGGACCCACTCTGCGCTCCAAAGTAGCGCGTTGTACCGATGCCCCACAGCTCAGATACGGATTAACGGTACCCTTAGTGACCCCTTCACCCTCTACAACGGCACTCGCCAGGGTTGCCCGCTCTCGCCGATTTTATTCGCGATCTCCCTGGAACCATTTTTATCCCTTATTAGGCGAAACCCGAATATACGTGGCGTAACAATAGGTACGACGGAACACAAATACGCGGCGTACGCGGGCGATATTTTGTTCTATGTGCAACAGCCTCTGATCACCCTTCCAAATCTTCTGTCCGAGTTTTCGGCCTACGGCGCGGTGTCAAATTTTAAAATCAACATGTCCAAATCGGAAATGTTAAACATCTCTGTCCCCGCCAAACAGGTATCTCACCTGAAGAAGAACTATCCCTTTACCTGGCAGTTGAGCTCCATGAAATATTTGGGCATTCAACTTACGCCCTCACTATCGTCCCTTTTCCGCGCTAACTTTCTGCCTTTGCTCAACACACTTAGGTCAGACATCCAAAAGTGGTCCCAGCTCCGACATTCTTGGCTAGGTAGAATTGGTCTGGTTAAGATGAACTTGCTGCCCAGGGTGCTCTTCATGCTTCAGATGGTCCCGTTTGGGATACCGGTGGGGTTTTTTACAACTTTGACATCTCTGGTATACCGGTGGGAAAAATTATACCGCGCTAAGAAAAAAGCATAAATACAAATAAACTATATGTGAAACAGGCTGCAGAAATAGATGTGATATAACACCCAACAGATATGCAAAAATAGAAAACTGCGCCAACCCTATACTAATGAAAATAATAATAATAAAAAAGATATATAATAAAAAAATTGTAAATAAAAAAATAAAAATAAAAATAAAAATAAAAAATATGAAATATATTATCAAAATGTGTAGGTGATTATCACAAATGATTATAACAATAAGAACACCTTAAGTGCAAAATAAAACACAGAAATGCATCAAGAAATAGTGTCATAAACAAAAACAAAAGTCCAATCATAAAAAGTTCATATGTGAATCTGGATAAACGTTTGTGACACCACAGTGATTCAACACGATCCAAAAGCGCATAAAAGTGCCCGTCACCGTATATTGAATGCGCTTACCAGAAATTAGGCAAGTTAGGGCGTTTATATATACTCAATGGGTCCCATCAGAAGATATCCTCCTCTTTAGTGGGTCAACTCTTCATCTCATAATAGTACCCTCCAGATAATAATGATACTCCGTGATCCCAAATGGGGAGCTCAGTAATGCCCAAAAAAGAAAGGAGCTAACATGGCATAATATCGTTTGGATAGTTTATTTAAAAGAAAAAAGGTAGCACACTTACATGTGTATGGATAATTTACAGCTTGTATAAACGGTATAAAAAAAGCCGGCCGGCAGAAACAGGAGCCCGTCCTCCTCTCAAACAGCGTGGTAGCGTCACTGCGTGCCCTCCCAGACGCGTTTCGTCACATCTGACGTTGTCAATGGGGAACGGGCAGCGCAGTGACGCTCCACCTCATAAAGATCCTATAGCGTACCAAGCCTCATTCTGAGATGTAAGGCTAGGTCATAACACGCCATTGTAGGTAATGGCAAATAGCCCTGAAACAGGTACCGCTGCTAATGATGCAACGGAACTCCTTATGATGTAGATCGCTAACAACCTCAACATGGTGCAAGTGTATCAGATGTTTAAAAAATGAAAAAAAGGAAAAAAAGGGGGATTTGCACCTGCTAAAAATAGCATAAAATTCAAGCTTATGCATGTTGGTGCGCCGCAGAGGCACAATGAATATTACATCAGCACCGCATCACATCCCAAGAAAAGGGAAAATGAAATCTAAAAAAGTGAAAGGGAATTAGCCCAATAATGGGATAGGCAGCATTATATCCTCCAAGGGAATCAATGCAAAGGAAACATGCTAGATGTCATGTGTCCAGCCCATATATAACGATGGTCGCCAAAAATTATAAATAGCCAAAAGGAACCACATTCGTCAAGAGGTCTTATTGCTATATAATGGTCAAAAAAAAAAATTGCTATTAAAAAGTATTCCATGCATATAGATTTGCATGAATAATCGCAAAACACCATTCATGCATCTAAATCTAAACTTTTAATTGCATAAGAACAATATCCTGATTAATATCCAAGATTATATCAGAAAAAGGAAAAAATTAAGAATCCAAGATTTAAAAAATATGGAATAAAAAACGAATAACTCAAAAATTAAAATATGTAATGTGTAAAGTGTGATATGTGTAACAAATATGAATAAAAATGAGAAAATGAATATGTATCAACTAATAATGAAAGTTTCATACATCTAGACTCCCTGACCCAGTCCCACATCTCAGAACCGACAAGGCCAAAAAAGCTATCATAGTACATATGAGAGACAGATTCTACCCCCATGTTACATATGAGAGACAAATCTAACCCCCATATTACATAAAAAATGTATATGTATACATAAATGAGACTATCAACCTAAATAACCAAAAACAGAAATAAATTAAGAATTGTCAATAAAGGCATTGACGTCAGTGTCAATATTAAGACCAAAAGGGACATAAGTTTTGAGGCGATGAACCCAGGACATTTCGAGTTTTGAAATTTCCCTCACTAAAGAACTGCCCCGCCAGTGGGGCTTATATTTGTCAATCCCCAAAAAAAGGGTTTTGGAGGGGTCTTTGTTGTGAAATTTCAAATAGTGCTTAGACACAGAATGATTAGGGAAACCGTTAATAATGTTTGTTATGTGTTCATTAAGTCTGACCTGTAGGGGGCGTTTTGTGCGTCCAACATATTGCAGCCCACAAGGGCATTGCAACATGTAGACCACTCCCGTGGTGACGCATGTGATGCACGGTTTGATACTGTGGTCTATTCCAGTAGCTGTACCACGAAAAGTGGTGGTCCGTCTCTGATTGCAGGAATTCAGAGAACAGACCCTACACTTTCCGCATTTATAAAATCCAGTAAGTTGGTCGAAAAAACCCCTACTCCTAACGGGAGGGTTAACCACATTGGGTGCTAAACGGTTACGTACTGAATAAGCCCCTCTAAAAACCACTTGAGGTTTCTCACTGATCACATTTTTCAAGGTGGCATCACTGCTGACAATATGCCAGTGTTTATTTATCAATTGTTTTATACTCTTCTGTTGAAGAGAGTAAGTGGTTATGAAGGGGACTTTTCCCTGAAAATCATTTACACGTGGACCCCTTTCAACTAACAGGTCACCACGATCAATGTTAGTCACTTCATTGAGGGTATTGGTCAAAAACTCCTGTGGGTATCCCTTTTCCAAAAATCTAGAAGTAAGTACCTCTGCCTGTGTACGAAATTCCTCTATTCTGGAGCAATTTCGTCTAAGTCTGATATACTGGCTTTTGGGGACTGCTCTAAGCCAAGGAATGTGGTGACAACTATCGATAGGAATGAAGGAATTCCTATCTGTGTCTTTAAAGAATGTCGAAGTGACAAAACGGTCTTCTACCACTGAAATGTTCAGGTCCAGAAAATTGATTCTTACCTGACTCAGCTCATAACTGAGACGGATACCCCTTTCGTTGTTATTCAGAGATTCTAAAAAGTTCCTCAAATCACTCTCCTGGCCATTCCAAAGGAGGAGGATGTCATCTATATACCTAGCCCACAATCCAATTTGAGGTATATTGTGGGCATAGATGACATCCTCCTCCCACTTGGCCATAAAAAGGTTGGCCAGGCTGGGGGCATATTTAGCCCCCATGGCTACGCCCATGATTTGTTTGTAGAACTGGCTCCCAAACCAAAAGTAGTTATGGGAAGCCGCAAATTGCAGAAGAGACATGATAAAAGATACCTGCTGGGTAGAGAGCCTAGGGTCTCTATCCAGATAGGAATGAACTGCAGCAAAACCCAAATTGTGCGGGATACTCGTATACAGGGAGGCCACATCTGCCGTGACCATCCATGTATCAGGTCCAGCAGACAGATTTTCTAAAAGGTTAATGACATGTCTCGTGTCCTTAACGTAGGAGGGAGTCATTTGGACCAAAGGCTGCAGATAAGAATCAATATATCTGCCCACCCGGGAAGT
Source organism: Lithobates pipiens (assembly GCF_037356315.1). NCBI lineage: Eukaryota > Metazoa > Chordata > Amphibia > Anura > Ranidae > Lithobates > Lithobates pipiens. The sequence goes on from NW_027507787.1 coordinate 27,737,294, forward strand.
GATGGAATCAATACCACTAATAATGGGTCTCCCCGGGGGGCAGACAGGGTTCTTATGTATTTTTGGTAGGTAGTATAGGATCGGTGTACGTGGGGCTCTAGGGACCAAAAAATGGCTCTCTTTAGTGTTCAAAAAACCCGCTACATGCCCTGCTTTAACTACCTTTTGCAATTCCTTGGTGTAAGTGAATTTTGGATCAGAGGGTAATTTAATATAAGTATTAGTGTCGCCCAAAATTCTAAAAATTTCAGCCTCGTAATCAGCCCGATCCAACACGACAATGGCGCCACCCTTGTCAGCTGGCCTGATGACAAGATCTTTACTCTCACAAAGAGAGTCCAAACCTTCCTGCAGTTCCTTTTTCATTTTGCATTTCTTCACCTCCAATGCATCTAAATCTCTTAAGACAACATCTCTGAAAACGCGTAATGCGGCAGGGAGAGTGCCAGGAGGGTTAAAAAGTGAGGCATTGGCCAAGCCTGAATGGACTACCTGTGGAGCTACATTGTTTGTTGTATTATGATTAGATGTGTTGGATGATCCCATCATGTATCTTTTGATATTGATCTTCCTCACAAACTTATGTACATCCATATAAGTTTGGAATTTATTTAATTTAGCTGGGGGTACATACTTCAAACCTTTGTCAAGAATTAGTTGTTCAGACTCTGACAAAGATTTTGAGCTCAAATTAAAAATGCCCTTACCGGTTACATTCTGGGCCTTTTTAATTGTTCGGGCTCTCCTCCCCCCTCTGGTTCCTCTCCTCTTTCTCCCAATCTTTTTATGCCTTGCGTCGGTTTGTGAAAACCCCGACTGGTAGGTGCGTTGAGGCCTAAAGGACCTTCGGCCAGTTGTTCTTTATTAGGGACCTGATGGAATTTATTTCTAAAAGGTTCCTGGACTGGGACGAAAGAGGCTTGCGGATTGCCATCAGCCACAGGAGCATTAAGGTCACTTAGTGGGAAAAAGGAGTTCCCGGTGGGAATGCCATAATTCCACTCGGAATATCCTCCCATATCATAATAAGGGGAGGGATTATGATCCCAATAACTACCCCCCTGTGGGTTCCACCCATCATAATGATTATTAGGGGGACCTCTTCCTCTTGAGTTTGGATATTGTGCCCAACTTCTCCCTCGAGGTGGATAATTCATGTTGTGGGGGAGTGTGTATTCGACATTCCCATTCGCATGACCATTGTATGGTCTGGATGTACCAAAAGGTCTGGGTTGGCCCCGAAGGGGAAGAGAACCCCTATTGTTACCCCGTCCTCTCCGAGGGGAAGGGTATGCCTGGTTGGTGGTGTTAGACTGAACCTTATTTATAGATTGGGGTCTTTTTTGATTCGACGGTTGTAAAGGTGGCCCAGATTGTGGGACTACATCAACTGTAGGACCCACTGTTTGTGTGGAACTCACTTCCATGCATTCCTGTGTGGGACCTACTTCCAACAGTTTTTTTTGCCATTCGAAGACAATATTGTTGTTGTAATCGGCTAGATCTCTATTATATTTTTTCTTCTTTTTTGCCCTTTGATCTCTATCCTCTTTTTCAAGAATTTTTAATAAGTTCTGTGATTTTTCTTGATAATCTGTACTCCCTTTGACTGGAACTAACTTAGTCTGAATTTCTTTTATTTCCTCATCCAAATTTAATAATTTAGAGGTTTTTCTACCCACCAGAAATCTTAAAAAGGAGACACCTGCCTCATTAAAATATTTGAACCATTCCTCTAAATGTGTGTCACCTTTCTGAGGTGCTACCTCCCACCTCAAACTCCTAGGGACCATTGCATGTCTAATGTAAGTTTCCAGATAAGCAATGTCCCATTTGGTGTGATTTTCGGAGATCATGAGGTTTTTTAATCTCATGAAGCTTCCTCCCAAATCATCTTCGTCATCTCTATAGAGTTCAAAAACTCCATCGATATTCACCACCTTAGTAGCTCTAAAGTCAAAAATATCCATAGAGAATATATACAAAAACCCAATAAAGGGTATTAATAACCCAGCAGCAGTAAAAAATATCAGAACAGTGCAAGTGGGAAAAATTATACCGCGCTAAGAAAAAAGCATAAATACAAATAAACTATATGTGAAACAGGCTGCAGAAATAGATGTGATATAACACCCAACAGATATGCAAAAATAGAAAACTGCGCCAACCCTATACTAATGAAAATAATAATAATAAAAAAGATATATAATAAAAAAATTGTAAATAAAAAAATAAAAATAAAAATAAAAATAAAAAATATGAAATATATTATCAAAATGTGTAGGTGATTATCACAAATGATTATAACAATAAGAACACCTTAAGTGCAAAATAAAACACAGAAATGCATCAAGAAATAGTGTCATAAACAAAAACAAAAGTCCAATCATAAAAAGTTCATATGTGAATCTGGATAAACGTTTGTGACACCACAGTGATTCAACACGATCCAAAAGCGCATAAAAGTGCCCGTCACCGTATATTGAATGCGCTTACCAGAAATTAGGCAAGTTAGGGCGTTTATATATACTCAATGGGTCCCATCAGAAGATATCCTCCTCTTTAGTGGGTCAACTCTTCATCTCATAATAGTACCCTCCAGATAATAATGATACTCCGTGATCCCAAATGGGGAGCTCAGTAATGCCCAAAAAAGAAAGGAGCTAACATGGCATAATATCGTTTGGATAGTTTATTTAAAAGAAAAAAGGTAGCACACTTACATGTGTATGGATAATTTACAGCTTGTATAAACGGTATAAAAAAAGCCGGCCGGCAGAAACAGGAGCCCGTCCGCCTCTCAAACAGCGTGGTAGCGTCACTGCGTGCCCTCCCAGACGCGTTTCGTCACATCTGACGTTGTCAATGGGGAACGGGCAGCGCAGTGACGCTCCACCTCATAAAGATCCTATAGCGTACCAAGCCTCATTCTGAGATGTAAGGCTAGGTCATAACACGAAAGAAAAAAAAAAAAAAAAAGAAAAAAAGAGTGGGCTGCGCTACAGAAAATAAATGAACTAAAAAAATATACCCATGTGAAAACTCACAAAAAAGTTTGAACTTAGTGGTATGTTTGTCGCAAACTAAAAGAAAAATTGGAATGCGACAAAAACAAAAATCTACAGATTTTGAGATTTCTAAAGATAGAAAATGCTATGTCAGTAAAAATAGCAAATACTTCATAGTGTAGTTAAACAAAGAGTACACTTAATAGAAGTGAATAATCAAATGAATGTGAACAAATGCAAGCAAAACTCTGCTAACAAAGCCCAAACATAAATAGAACAAATATATTGCACCTAATGGTATCTGAAGATTAAAATTAGGTATCAGAAAATATGTGTAACAAAACTAAAGAACACCTTAAGTGATATTCATAATATAGAGTGAACCTGCAAAAAAGATCAAATAATATAACAAAAAAATTCTCTTATTTTAGAACAATCGTGAAACAATGTAACAACCAATAATCCGTTAACTTATAACATTAGTGAAACGTGAATATGGGGATTGTTTAAGAATACAATGAGAATGGAGCAATGTTCAAAAAGTCCATATACAGTCTCTGTTTGTAAGGTTTCCCACAGTGAAGTAGTGACAGTAGAACTATCCAACACGAACGTGACTTGTGCTCAGCCTCCACCAATGATATTAATGCCGCTTACCAGAAACAGATGGTTCCTTATTACAGAGAACCATGTAGAGCAGTTGACTGATTCCCCCAGTCCAGGGTCTACACGAATGAAATATAAGGGACTTCGGAGCCCGCTCGTCTCTCGATACAATCCCGTTCGTGGGTTTACATAAAAGGCAATGAGACTCACAATAGTGTAAAACCCAAATATAACTTTTAATCGAACGAAAAAGACAAATGCGCACTTACAGAAATGAAGATTAAAACGATCGTTACAGCAAAACCGAGCCGGCCGGTCTCAGTTAGCGCCCGTTACACCGAAAACATACAGCACGAGATGGTGGCGTCAGGACGTCGCTCCTCCTCCCTACGCGTTTCGTCACTATAGGACGTGGTCACGGGGTACGGGCGGCGTCCTGACGCACCGCTTAAATAGAACAAATAATAAACCAAGCCTCGGTTTGACCCCGAGATCGAAACGAAAAACGCCATATTGGTTTAGGGAAATTGGCAATACTACTGCCAGAAAGCGGCCTCCATATTGATTGAATAAACCCAGCATATATAAACCTTAAAAAAATTATTAAAATATGAATGTAAATATCTATATACATCCACAGAGAATATGCATTCAATAGAAAAGATAAATAAAAATAAAAATAAAAAAAAATTTATACTATTTGCCCATAAAGGTACAAATAATATAAAACAAAAATAATATGGTTACCGATGTGGCCATCTTAAAGGGCCCCCGGAAAAAATTCTGTTTTTTATTATAGGAAGATCAAACAGTGGGCACCATTTAAAACTGGGTGAGTAGAATAAACAATCTAAGAAGATTGACCACATGTATGATCCGCTCGATTCCAGGGGTCAAACCATGCATACATAGCACATATAGGGCAACTTTAAACTAAAAAAATATATCCATAATAAACATTTAAAACAATATATATGAGCATAATGCGACCCTCGTTATAACCTAATGGTAGAACCGTAAATGTATATGCGGACAATAAATGCAAAAAGACATACCGTACACAACCTCCAAAGATTATGGAGACCTAAATGTACTCCTTAAACTGAATATAGCCACATATATATCCCTAACATTAAGTTCGAACTATAAATGTTCTGTTCAATAAATGACCACAGCAAAGTTAAGATGAAGTAACACTATAACGATAATTACATCGAGGGTCACAAAAAATGCCATACTATGCCCAAAAGTTCGAACATGTATAGAGCATAAGGGCATAGGTAACTAAAAAACTATTACTAAATATAGAAAAAAATCTTTTTTAAAAGTGTAATACAAATGTCGTATTAATATAAGAATATACAATAATCATGAGTTATCAATGAAACAATTGACGTCAACGTCAATATTCAACCCGAAAGGGGTGTAGCTTTTTAATTTGTGTACCCAGGCCATCTCCAACCTGGAGATACTACGGACCAAGCAACTACCTCTCCAGTTTGGCCTATATTTGTCTATGCCGAGAAAAAGGGTGTCCGAAGGGTCCCTATCGTGAACCGATAAGTAGTGCTTGGAAACGGAATGTTTAGTAAAACCTTTCCTGATGTTGCTTATATGCTCGTTGATCCGGACCTGAAGAGGTCTTTTTGTCCGGCCCACATATTGCAGGCCGCACGGACATTGGAGTAAATAAACAACACCTGTGGTGGAGCAAGTGATAAAAGAATCGATAGGAAAGGTTTTGGAAGTGCAGGTAGACGAAAAACTAATAGTTCTTCTCGTGGTGCAACGATTAAGCTGGCACACCTGACATCTTCTACATTGATAATATCCCTTTAGTTCCGAGAACAGATTTGTTATCTCCCTAGGGGGATTCACAACATTGGGAGCCAATTTATCTCTGAGGTTGGGTACACCTTTAAAGACTACCTTAGGTTTATCAGGTAGAATGGCACCTAAAACTCTATCATTCTTTAAGATGTGCCAATATTTATTCATAATGTTCTTCACATTAAAATGTTGGCGCGAAAAGGTGGTAGTAAAAGTGCATCTATAAGAACTGACCTCCCCCTCATTCTTCACTCTGGCCTTCAATAGATCCCCTCGATTGGTGCCAATAACCTGATCTAGGGCATCCTTAAGGAAATCAGGACTGTACCCCTTATCTAGGAACCTCTTGGTGAGGACATCCGCCTGTGTCAAGAAGGTACCATCCTCTGAACAATTGCGTTTAATCCTAAGGTATTGGCTCTTAGGAATTGAGTTCAGCCATGATTTGTGATGGCAGCTGTCTCGAGGTATGTAGGCGTTTTTATCTGTAGGTTTGAAGTAGGTGGAAGTGATAAACCTATCTTCCTTAACAGAAATAGCCAAGTCCAAAAAATGTATTTGTTCTAAACTCGCTTCATAACTGAAATGTATCCCTCTGTCATTAGTATTCAAAAAGTTCATATACTCAGAAAGAGCCGGTAGGTCGCCATCCCAAAGGAGGAAGACGTCATCTATATACCGGACCCAGAGGGTGACCTCTGACCTGGGTTCCGCATAGATGACGTCCTCCTCCCACTTGGCCATGAAAAGATTAGCCAGGCTGGGGGCATATTTAGCCCCCATGGCGACCCCCCTATCCTGGCGGTAAAAAAGGCCGTCAAACCAAAAAAAATTATGTGTTGCTGCATAATTTAAAAGAACCATAATAAAGTCAATCTGCTCTTGTGGGAGATTAGACCCCCTCTCAAGAAAACAGCGAACGGCCTCCAGGCCCAAATTGTGAGGAATCACGGTATAAAGTGAGGTGACGTCGGCTGTTACCAGCCACATCCCGGTTTTAGGTTTATACTGGGACAGTAGGTTAATGACATCCCTTGTGTCTTTTAAATAGGAAGGAATAGAACGTACCAAAGGTTGAAGATAAAAATCAATGTACTTACCCACCCGGGACGTGACTGAATCTATTCCACTCACAATAGGACGACCCGGGGGGCAAGAAACATTTTTATGTATCTTTGGTAGGTAATACATAATCGGTACTCTAGGTGCTCGAGGTACCAAAAACGCTTTTTCCTTTCTATTCAAAATTGAATTAGCAAAGCCGATACTGACAATGTGTTCCAACTCCTTCTTGTATTTATCATTAGGATTGTAAAGTAGTGGAGTATAGGTGGTGGTATCAGCTAAGATACGGCGCATCTCCTTCATGTAATCGTCCTTGTTCAGAACAACGATCCCCCCTCCCTTGTCCGCTGGACGAATAACCAAATTATGATTGGTGCAGAGGGACTCTATGCCCTTATCTATGTTCTCTTTATTTTTCACCTGTCGGACCTGCATGGCCTCTAGGTCCTTAAGCGCCAATTCCCTAAACACTTTCAGGGATGGAGCTAATTGTCCTGGCGGGTTGAATAAAGAAGCGTTGGCTAAGCCAGAATGTGTGAAGGTAGATGACAAGGCTCTAGGTGGATTATACGAATTAGAGACCATGTACCGCTGTACATTGAGTTTGCGTACATATTTTTGCAAGTCCATGTAAGTTTGGAATTTGTTAATGTTATGAACAGGGGCAAATTTAAGGCCCCTATCCAGAACATCCACTTCCAAATCCGTTAGCACATGGGAGCTCAGATTAAAAATACCTGTGCCTGCTAAGTCCTTGCTCTTTTTGGACTTCCTACGCCTCCCCCCTCTAGTTCCTCTCGAAGCTCGACTATTCTTTTTATTCCTTGACCGGTTTTGGGAAAACCCCAATTTTGTTGTGGGTATACCATGGTGTTTCTTGGGTCCTGATGACCCATCTGTTCAAGGCTGGAATGACCACTATTCATATGGGCATTATTTTGTGGTCCCAGAGGAGGGTCACAGAAACTCTCATTGAGATCCATATGATCTCTCAATGGAAGATACTGGTTGTATACTGGAATATTATAGTCCGGTGTCACATTACTATCATAATGCATCACCCGTTGGTCATTAAAGTGACCGGATGGGCCATAATTATAAGCAAAAGGCTGTGTTGGACCATAGCCTTGACTAGAGGGATAATTATACCCTGATGGAAAGTTATCCGCATGTCTCAGATTCGGGTTAGAGACCTGTCCTCTAGGGGTACCTTGACTACGCCCTCGACCTCGATTGTGCTGGGGACCTCTCGGTTGGCCCTGTCCAGAAGGCTTACCCTTCGAAGTCCCATTATGGGGGCCTGCTAATCCCCTATTCTGATTGTGATAAGGCAGGGGACCACCCCCTCCCCTACCAGCATTTGGAAAAGGAGGGGGGCGAGCACCCCTTCCCCTCTGATTGAATGGTCGTGTGGCACCGTTAGGGGAATGATTCAAACCCCCCCCCGAAACGATTGGAAGGTAAGGTGGACCCAAATATTGGTTAACTCCAAAATTGGAACCAGATGGTGCCACTTCCATGGCAACGTTGGTTCCATCCTCCTTTTCTGCCAATAGTTTCTTTTGCCATTCGAAAACCAATGAAGACTCGTAATCACCCAAATCTCTATTATATTTCTTTTTCTTTTTGATTTTTTGATCTTTTTCTTCCTTTTCTAAAATTTTGAGTAAATTTTTAGATCTCTCTAAATATTCATCTCCAGCACTAAATGGAGTCAGTTTGTCCTTAATAGACTTGATCTCATCGTCCAATCTAGTTAGTTTGAATTGTTTCCTATCCACCAGGAATTTGAGTAAGTTGATCCCTGCTTCATTAAAATATTTGTACCAACCCTCAAGGTCTACTTCCCCTTTTTGGGGGCTTACTTCCCAACGTAAACTACGTGGTACCATATGATTTTTTATATATGTCTCCAGAAAGACTATATCCCATTTGGTGTGTATTTCTGAGACAATCAGATTTTTTAGTCTCATAAATAAGCCACCTAAATCATTGTCACCATTTTTAAAAGGTTCAAAAACACCATCGGAGTCAAAGACTCTCGTGGCTCTAAATTCAAAAACATCCATGTGATCCCTTAGGGAAGACTCAGTCAGCAGCAGCTATCAGTATAAGAACAATAACGGAAAATAGAGGAACGCCGCGCTTGACAGAGAAAGTTAAACAAAAACCTGAAAAGAAAAGCAGCAACCCAAATGTTATACTACATTTGGCATAAAAGAAAAAAAGAGTGGGCTGCGCTACAGAAAATAAATGAACTAAAAAAATATACCCATGTGAAAACTCACAAAAAAGTTTGAACTTAGTGGTATGTTTGTCGCAAACTAAAAGAAAAATTGGAATGCGACAAAAACAAAAATCTACAGATTTTGAGATTTCTAAAGATAGAAAATGCTATGTCAGTAAAAATAGCAAATACTTCATAGTGTAGTTAAACAAAGAGTACACTTAATAGAAGTGAATAATCAAATGAATGTGAACAAATGCAAGCAAAACTCTGCTAACAAAGCCCAAACATAAATAGAACAAATATATTGCACCTAATGGTATCTGAAGATTAAAATTAGGTATCAGAAAATATGTGTAACAAAACTAAAGAACACCTTAAGTGATATTCATAATATAGAGTGAACCTGCAAAAAAGATCAAATAATATAACAAAAAAATTCTCTTATTTTAGAACAATCGTGAAACAATGTAACAACCAATAATCCGTTAACTTATAACATTAGTGAAACGTGAATATGGGGATTGTTTAAGAATACAATGAGAATGGAGCAATGTTCAAAAAGTCCATATACAGTCTCTGTTTGTAAGGTTTCCCACAGTGAAGTAGTGACAGTAGAACTATCCAACACGAACGTGACTTGTGCTCAGCCTCCACCAATGATATTAATGCCGCTTACCAGAAACAGATGGTTCCTTATTACAGAGAACCATGTAGAGCAGTTGACTGATTCCCCCAGTCCAGGGTCTACACGAATGAAATATAAGGGACTTCGGAGCCCGCTCGTCTCTCGATACAATCCCGTTCGTGGGTTTACATAAAAGGCAATGAGACTCACAATAGTGTAAAACCCAAATATAACTTTTAATCGAACGAAAAAGACAAATGCGCACTTACAGAAATGAAGATTAAAACGATCGTTACAGCAAAACCGAGCCGGCCGGTCTCAGTTAGCGCCCGTTACACCGAAAACATACAGCACGAGATGGTGGCGTCAGGACGTCGCTCCTCCTCCCTACGCGTTTCGTCACTATAGGACGTGGTCACGGGGTACGGGCGGCGTCCTGACGCACCGCTTAAATAGAACAAATAATAAACCAAGCCTCGGTTTGACCCCGAGATCGAAACGAAAAACGCCATATTGGTTTAGGGAAATTGGCAATACTACTGCCAGAAAGCGGCCTCCATATTGATTGAATAAACCCAGCATATATAAACCTTAAAAAAATTATTAAAATATGAATGTAAATATCTATATACATCCACAGAGAATATGCATTCAATAGAAAAGATAAATAAAAATAAAAATAAAAAAAATTTATACTATTTGCCCATAAAGGTACAAATAATATAAAACAAAAATAATATGGTTACCGATGTGGCCATCTTAAAGGGCCCCCGGAAAAAATTCTGTTTTTTATTATAGGAAGATCAAACAGTGGGCACCATTTAAAACTGGGTGAGTAGAATAAACAATCTAAGAAGATTGACCACATGTATGATCCGCTCGATTCCAGGGGTCAAACCATGCATACATAGCACATATAGGGCAACTTTAAACTAAAAAAATATATCCATAATAAACATTTAAAACAATATATATGAGCATAATGCGACCCTCGTTATAACCTAATGGTAGAACCGTAAATGTATATGCGGACAATAAATGCAAAAAGACATACCGTACACAACCTCCAAAGATTATGGAGACCTAAATGTACTCCTTAAACTGAATATAGCCACATATATATCCCTAACATTAAGTTCGAACTATAAATGTTCTGTTCAATAAATGACCACAGCAAAGTTAAGATGAAGTAACACTATAACGATAATTACATCGAGGGTCACAAAAAATGCCATACTATGCCCAAAAGTTCGAACATGTATAGAGCATAAGGGCATAGGTAACTAAAAAACTATTACTAAATATAGAAAAAAATCTTTTTTAAAAGTGTAATACAAATGTCGTATTAATATAAGAATATACAATAATCATGAGTTATCAATGAAACAATTGACGTCAACGTCAATATTCAACCCGAAAGGGGTGTAGCTTTTTAATTTGTGTACCCAGGCCATCTCCAACCTGGAGATACTACGGACCAAGCAACTACCTCTCCAGTTTGGCCTATATTTGTCTATGCCGAGAAAAAGGGTGTCCGAAGGGTCCCTATCGTGAACCGATAAGTAGTGCTTGGAAACGGAATGTTTAGTAAAACCTTTCCTGATGTTGCTTATATGCTCGTTGATCCGGACCTGAAGAGGTCTTTTTGTCCGGCCCACATATTGCAGGCCGCATGGACATTGGAGTAAATAAACAACACCTGTGGTGGAGCAAGTGATAAAAGAATCGATAGGAAAGGTTTTGGAAGTGCAGGTAGACGAAAAACTAATAGTTCTTCTCGTGGTGCAACGATTAAGCTGGCACACCTCAGGTGTGCCAGCTTAATCGTTGCACCACGAGAAGAACTATTAGTTTTTCGTCTACCTGCACTTCCAAAACCTTTCCTATCGATTCTTTTATCACTTGCTCCACCACAGGTGTTGTTTATTTACTCCAATGTCCGTGCGGCCTGCAATATGTGGGCCGGACAAAAAGACCTCTTCAGGTCCGGATCAACGAGCATATAAGCAACATCAGGAAAGGTTTTACTAAACATTCCGTTTCCAAGCACTACTTATCGGTTCACGATAGGGACCCTTCGGACACCCTTTTTCTCGGCATAGACAAATATAGGCCAAACTGGAGAGGTAGTTGCTTGGTCCGTAGTATCTCCAGGTTGGAGATGGCCTGGGTACACAAATTAAAAAGCTACACCCCTTTCGGGTTGAATATTGACGTTGACGTCAATTGTTTCATTGATAACTCATGATTATTGTATATTCTTATATTAATACGACATTTGTATTACACTTTTAAAAAAGATTTTTTTCTATATTTAGTAATAGTTTTTTAGTTACCTATGCCCTTATGCTCTATACATGTTCGAACTTTTGGGCATAGTATGGCATTTTTTGTGACCCTCGATGTAATTATCGTTATAGTGTTACTTCATCTTAACTTTGCTGTGGTCATTTATTGAACAGAACATTTATAGTTCGAACTTAATGTTAGGGATATATATGTGGCTATATTCAGTTTAAGGAGTACATTTAGGTCTCCATAATCTTTGGAGGTTGTGTACGGTATGTCTTTTTGCATTTATTGTCCGCATATACATTTACGGTTCTACCATTAGGTTATAACGAGGGTCGCATTATGCTCATATATATTGTTTTAAATGTTTATTATGGATATATTTTTTTAGTTTAAAGTTGCCCTATATGTGCTATGTATGCATGGTTTGACCCCTGGAATCGAGCGGATCATACATGTGGTCAATCTTCTTAGATTGTTTATTCTACTCACCCAGTTTTAAATGGTGCCCACTGTTTGATCTTCCTATAATAAAAAACAGAATTTTTTCCGGGGGCCCTTTAAGATGGCCACATCGGTAACCATATTATTTTTGTTTTATATTATTTGTACCTTTATGGGCAAATAGTATAAATTTTTTTTATTTTTATTTTTATTTATCTTTTCTATTGAATGCATATTCTCTGTGGATGTATATAGATATTTACATTCATATTTTAATAATTTTTTTAAGGTTTATATATGCTGGGTTTATTCAATCAATATGGAGGCCGCTTTCTGGCAGTAGTATTGCCAATTTCCCTAAACCAATATGGCGTTTTTCGTTTCGATCTCGGGGTCAAACCGAGGCTTGGTTTATTATTTGTTCTATTTAAGCGGTGCGTCAGGACGCCGCCCGTACCCCGTGACCACGTCCTATAGTGACGAAACGCGTAGGGAGGAGGAGCGACGTCCTGACGCCACCATCTCGTGCTGTATGTTTTCGGTGTAACGGGCGCTAACTGAGACCGGCCGGCTCGGTTTTGCTGTAACGATCGTTTTAATCTTCATTTCTGTAAGTGCGCATTTGTCTTTTTCGTTCGATTAAAAGTTATATTTGGGTTTTACACTATTGTGAGTCTCATTGCCTTTTATGTAAACCCACGAACGGGATTGTATCGAGAGACGAGCGGGCTCCGAAGTCCCTTATATTTCATTCGTGTAGACCCTGGACTGGGGGAATCAGTCAACTGCTCTACATGGTTCTCTGTAATAAGGAACCATCTGTTTCTGGTAAGCGGCATTAATATCATTGGTGGAGGCTGAGCACAAGTCACGTTCGTGTTGGATAGTTCTACTGTCACTACTTCACTGTGGGAAACCTTACAAACAGAGACTGTATATGGACTTTTTGAACATTGCTCCATTCTCATTGTATTCTTAAACAATCCCCATATTCACGTTTCACTAATGTTATAAGTTAACGGATTATTGGTTGTTACATTGTTTCACGATTGTTCTAAAATAAGAGAATTTTTTTGTTATATTATTTGATCTTTTTTGCAGGTTCACTCTATATTATGAATATCACTTAAGGTGTTCTTTAGTTTTGTTACACATATTTTCTGATACCTAATTTTAATCTTCAGATACCATTAGGTGCAATATATTTGTTCTATTTATGTTTGGGCTTTGTTAGCAGAGTTTTGCTTGCATTTGTTCACATTCATTTGATTATTCACTTCTATTAAGTGTACTCTTTGTTTAACTACACTATGAAGTATTTGCTATTTTTACTGACATAGCATTTTCTATCTTTAGAAATCTCAAAATCTGTAGATTTTTGTTTTTGTCGCATTCCAATTTTTCTTTTAGTTTGCGACAAACATACCACTAAGTTCAAACTTTTTTGTGAGTTTTCACATGGGTATATTTTTTTAGTTCATTTATTTTCTGTAGCGCAGCCCACTCTTTTTTTCTTTTATGCCAAATGTAGTATAACATTTGGGTTGCTGCTTTTCTTTTCAGGTTTTTGTTTAACTTTCTCTGTCAAGCGCGGCGTTCCTCTATTTTAGGTCATAACACGCCATTGTAGGTAATGGCAAATAGCCCTGAAACAGGTACCGCTGCTAATGATGCAACGGAACTCCTTATGATGTAGATCGCTAACAACCTCAACATGGTGCAAGTGTATCAGATGTTTAAAAAATGAAAAAAAGGAAAAAAAGGGGGATTTGCACCTGCTAAAAATAGCATAAAATTCAAGCTTATGCATGTTGGTGCGCCGCAGAGGCACAATGAATATTACATCAGCACCGCATCACATCCCAAGAAAAGGGAAAATGAAATCTAAAAAAGTGAAAGGGAATTAGCCCAATAATGGGATAGGCAGCATTATATCCTCCAAGGGAATCAATGCAAAGGAAACATGCTAGATGTCATGTGTCCAGCCCATATATAACGATGGTCGCCATATATGGTATACCGGTACATATGGAATAGGAGAAAACCCAGGCTGAATAGATCTCTCCTCATCCGCCCTAAGTGTAGCGGGGGTTTAGCTGTACCGGACTTTAAGCTTTATTACAGGGCCGTTGTGCTGACTAGGCTCTCTGACCTGAAGTACTGCAAGGGCTCAAAACTCTGGGTAAACTTAGAAACGGACCTTTGTGGCGCTGAACCTTCCACACTGATGTGGATCCCGAGGAAGTTCCGGACCCTTTTGCCTACCACGTCACCGCTTACACACTCCTCCTTGATGGTGTGGGACTCTATCTGTAAGATGAATGGCTGGTTGTATAACTCCCCCCTAATGCCCTTGGTGGGTCACAATTTTTTCCAACCGGGTAATATGGACCCTCAGATTCACCCGTGGCGGCTGGGCACTAACACATGTCTACATCAGTTCACCGGCCCATCCGGGGTGTTGCCTCTTTCTTCCATCTTGGGTGACTCCTCCATATCCTACATGGATCGATGGAAGCATCATCAACTACTGAACTTTGTTCGCATGCTCCCAAAGCCCCTGCGCACCTTGGCGGAGCTTACTCCTGTGGAAACCGCATTCGCTGACTCTGACCCGATTGAGAGGCCGGTCTCGTACTTTTATCAGGCATTGCTGTCCCTCACTTCTACGGGTACTCCCTCCTTCCTACGGTACTGGGAAAGGGAACTACATACGGCGCTGTCTCCGTCCCAGCAGTCACAAATCCTAACCCTGGCTCATACCTCCTCTGGATCCTCTAAGACGTCAGAAATGGCGTATAAACTTTTGACCAGATGGCACTACACACCGGTTGTTTTACATAGGTTTTCTCCTCAGTCCTCCCCACTTTGTTGGCGGGAGTGCGGGGAGGTAGCCACTCATGCTCATATTTGGTGGTACTGCCCGAGGATCTGACCATTCTGGCTAGCGATTTTCTACACGATCAAAGAAATCCAGGGGTGGGAGGTACCTAATGACCCGTGGTATGTTTTGTTCCATTGCACGGGGAAGCCGACGGGCCCCTATAAGAGGTCGATTACGCCACACCTCTTAAACGCTGCCAAAACCCTCATCCCTCAGTTTTGGAAGATGAAGACGATCCCCACGCTCCGGCGTTGGTTACTTAACGTGGATACCACATATTACATGGAGGACATGACCCTCTCCCTCCGGGGTAAATCTGAGCTGGCAACGAAGATCTGGGCCTGTTGGGTTGCCTTTAAATATTCCTCTAGTTATGCAGCCATAATGTCTCAACCAGTGTGATGTGATCATAATTCTTGTTCTTACTATATCTACTGTAATTTTGCAATTGATTGTCTGAGGGTGGTCTGCCCCCCCCCCCCATCCCCTCCTCCCCCCCCCCTTTTCTTTCTCTTCTTCTCTCTTTTTCTGTTTATTTTCCCTTTCCTTTACTCCCCCTCTATTTCTGTCCACTATATTCCCTCTTTTATAATAGAAAAGGTGGGTGTATTTGTCTATGCCATGGTAACTGACGATATACTGTTGCTGCCCTTGATGTTGGTTTATGTATTGATCGTTATGCTCTGTACACGCTTCTCTTCTTTAATAAACATTAATTAAAAAAAAAAAAAAAATAATAATATTAAGGTGAGAGTTCTGTGAGACTAGAATTTGAAGAGGGAGTCCGTGGATTTATTTATGGACACTATTACATCATTCCTTTGCCCACTTTACCATTTATGTATCGGATGCACCTGTGAACATTTTGTGAACTTAGTACTCTTTTTCTCCTATAGGACGATATTAGTCCTTCTTTTTGCTATTGTAACACCACCACATGGTTCAGGATTTTTATTATATTTGGACATTTATTGCACATATTTTGGATTTTATTTTTGCAATACGTTTTTGTAATCACTCCTAGTGGAGACAACATTTTTGTGCACTTTATTTCTGCACTTCATTTCTGCACTTTATTATTAATTAATTCAAGTGGCAATACTATTTTTGTGCACTTTATTTTTGCACTTTATACATTTTTTAGTGGAAAAGTTACAGTGTTTTTATAGTGATTTTTTATTTTCTCCTTGCGCGAGATCGCTTTATATGTATTTTTATTTTGACCTCTACAGCCTGCCCATGTGACTCATGAGACTGTTACATTGTTCATGGCCATAGGGGCTCTTCACCATGAGATAATCCAATTCCAAATTATTACCTCACCTAAGTTTCCGCTGGTTATCCTTGGTTGCAGAGGCACAACCCCTCCTCCGTGCTGAGGTTCTCTCTTGGTCGCAGTAAGACATGCTTCCAGAAGGTAGTCAAGGTCCTCTGCACCTCTTCACTCTCCTCCCTGCCGGAGGAGTACCGTGATTTTAGCGATGTATTTGACAAAGGTCAAGCCGATAGTTTGCCTCCACACCGGTCGTATGATTGTGCGCAATTGACCTTCAACCTGGTGCCATACCCTCCCGTGGCCGGGTGTACCCTTTGTCGGTCTTGGAGGATAAGGTCATGGAGGAGTATGTTACAGAGGCACTTTCTCGAGGTTTCATCCGCAAATCCTCCTCTCCTGCTGGTGCTGGTGTCTTCTTTGTGAAGCAGAGGAGTGGTGAACTGAAAGCTTGTATTGATTACGGGGTCTCAATCATTTCATAATTAATAATGCACAGTTGGGAATTCAGCTTGCTTTCTCTTCTGCATATCATCCGCAGTCTAATGGGGCCGCAGATCGAGCCAGTCCTTGGAGCAATTCCTATTTCCTACGTTGCTATATTTCTGACCATCATAACAACTGGTCAGACCTCTTACCGTGAGCGGAGTTTGCTGACAACAGTGCCTTGAATTCTGCTTCCTGATTGTGCCCATTTATGGTGAACTATGGTTTCCAACCTTCCATGTTGCCTGACTCATTTGTTCCGCAGAGTATTCGTGCATTAGAGGAGCATCTTCGTTGCCTTCGCTCCACTTGGGCACAAGTCCAGGAGGATTTGCGTCATTGCCAATGATAGGTACAGACTCCATGCTGACAGCAGATGCCTGCCTGCGCCTTCCTACCCGGTTGGAGACAGGGTCTTGCTGTCATCTCGCAAACTTCGACTTCGTGTTCCCTCTCTGAAGTTCACACCTTGGTTTATTGGGCCTTTCCATATTCTTCACAGGATTAACACAGTGGCTTATGCATTAGACCTTCCTTTTAATATGCGTTTCTCAAAGGTATTTCATGTCTCCTTATTAAAACTTTGGTCTGCAATCGCTTTACCAACTCAGTGCCTTTGTCCTTACCCTGTACAGGTTGAGAACCATAAGGAGTATGAAGTACAGTTCTTGTGCATTGGAAAGGGTACGGTCCGGAGGAACGCTCTTGGTTCTCATCCTCGGATGTACATGCCCAGGTCTTCCTCTGTGATTTCTATAGATGTTTTCCCTTCAAGCCTGGTGGTCCTCAAAGGGGGAGGGGTCATTGAGGAGGGGGTACTATAAGGGCTAAGCTCAGCTCTTCCTTCTCTAAGCTGGCCACTCAGCTGTTGGCTAATTGCCAGCTCCTATCTCTCCAGAGTGACTTACCTGTTGATATCCTGCTCATCAGTCCTGCCTACTTAAGCTGTCCAGCCAAGATGATCTTTGCCTTCGCCTTAGTCACATCTCTAGAGACACTCTCCTGTGTCCCTGTTAAAAACTTGCTTGGCTGACATTCTTTCTGGCTCCAGAGCCTGCTTGCTGTTCTACTATGCTCATCTCTGGCTCCTTGACATTTTGGCTTGTCTGACTATCCGTTCCTGTTCCTGAACTCTGGCAATGTTTTAACTACGTTTACTCTGTTTACCTTTTTTATTATTATTAAACAAGTGTGATTTAACTGCACTTCTGTCTCAGTATGATTCATGGTTTCTGAAAATACAGCCTAAAAAGGCACTGCATGCAGATACCCTTATTTCACTTCTTTACACTGGAGCTCTAACAAGGAGACACTTTGCACCTGCTATTTCCATTACTGGATGCCATTACATAGGAAACGCTCTATCTGGACCCTTGTTGAGCTAGCTGAAGACACTGAACATCTTCATCACCAGGACTACTCCACATTTCTTCCATCCCTTCCCCTCATTTAAAGGACTTTGTGCACTTTATCTGCACACATTAAGGGGAACTCTTCTCAAAGATCTAGTGTTACCTGTCTGGTAATTTGTGATTCCATACTTGTGACACAGAGATTATTGGGCCTGTGACTTCAGGGGTTAAAGGGAGTCTAACATAAAGTCTAACATAAGAGTCTAACATAACATAAAGGGTGATTCTCATTCCCTTTTCATACCTGCAGTCATAGGTCCTACCACAGTTCACTGTTTGTCACTATCATCTTACTTTAATTCTATATGCATTGCATACCTGTTTATGTGTGTCGAGAGTAAGAGTTTAATGCTAAAAGTATACCTCTTTAAGTTAATTTTGTTCAGTCTACTTAAAGAGCTTTAAGTAAATATTTTTTTCTTACTTCACTGCAGTCTGGTGTCTCTATAATTACAGGGGAGCACCCTGGCATGGGGGGACAGGTTATTTCAAAGTTGTACTGTTGATCTTGACGGAGAAGTCATGGGAAGGAACACAATGGGGAGGAAATATTAGAAGCTCAGTTTTGGATAGATGAGTTTGAGGAAGTGATGTGACATCCAGACTGATATGTCTGTAAGTAAATTAGTGATGCGTGTATATGCACGGGCGTACAACTATAAGCGGTGAGTACCCACTCACTAGTGTACTTGTATCCAGTTATATGTTCCTCCAGGGTAATAAGGTAATAGTACTGTTATTCCTAGTATGACTAGTGGAATGGTACCCCTATGAATGCTATGACAGTTTTTATATACAGTATGTAAGCAGCATTTTTTAGCAGAATAACGTTTCCTTTACATAATACACTATTGGGGCATCCTCTGCACCGCCACCGATGTCATCCCTTCCACCCTGTGCTCCACAAGTGTTTCAAGCCTAGCTTTCAGATTGCTCTACTCCAGGGTAGTCTCCGTGGTCACGATTCAGACTGACAGCAGTGAAAGCCTCTGTAGCTCCTACTGGATTTTGCTTCTAATTCCCTTGTGGAGGCTGCCATTTGGATAAATAGTTGTGGAACTAATCATCTAAGTTTCCATAATTTCTTATTGGGAAATTTGCTTTGATATACGAGTGCCTTGGATTACAAGCACGTTTCTGGAACGAATAATGCTCACAATCCAAGGTTTTAGGCCCATTTCACACATGTGGACCGTATGTCTGTATTTCATCCATCCTTTTACAGATGAAATACGGACATACATGCATTCCTATGGGATAGCGGGTGTCAGTGGATGAACATCCACAGATACCCTATATCGTCCGTCTCCGCTATGGTCCAATTCTGCAGACGGAGGAAAATCCTATTTTTCTATCTGTCTGCAAAACATTTTATTGATATTTATTATAGCAAAAAGTAAAAAAAAATTGTCGCTCTTTTTTTGTTTATAGCACCAAAAATAAGGTCATCAAATACCACCAAAATAAAGCTATATTTGTGGGAAAAAAAGGACATCAATTTTGTTTGGGTACAGCATCGCACGACCGCGCAATTGTCAGTTAAAGCGACGCAGTGCTGTATCGCAAAAAATTACCTGGTCATTAAGGGGGAAAAGTGGTTAATGAAATTGTTCAGGCACCCCTCCCTGCTCAGGTGGAGGTGGGGTGTTATTGGGTGGTGTACAGGCACCCCCCCAGTGGGTATAATAGGGTTGTAAAGACACCTTTCTACCCAGAAGGGATATAATAGGAGTGTACAGGCACATCCCCCCCCCCCTTCCAGCCAGAGTGCTACATAGGTTTATACAGGCTCCCCCAGATTAGTAATATTAGAGCTGACCATAGACAAAGCAAATTTATTTTCTGCAACTAGTTGCAGGAAAGAAATTAGCTTGATTCCCCTTTCAACGCATTTCTATTTATGATTTAATATGTATTATTCATTGCTTTCCTTATGTACAGGTATCTAATGTATTATTGAGAGTATATATATATTTTTTTAGTGCATATTTTAAATTTATATTATTTATTATACATATTCATCTTTATATATACCACCGATATTGCTGGGTGCTGTTATCCACCAGCCACTGGTTTCCTAAATATTGGGCACGCCACTTCAGTAATACACCTCCAGGCCCTCTAAAACGAGCAGTAAGCTTCAAGCCCATAGCCTTGCTCTGACTTGCCCTTACACTGATTCCACTGTGACGTCACATCTGCCCACATTTGTGTTCCAAGCTGGCCTCAGGGACTACAGGATGTTCAGACAGTGCCCTGGTGTCTCCTTCCATCGGCAGCTAATACCAGCATGTTGCCGGGTCCTGCAGGATGGGGGTCAATGGTGGTGCGCCCCCCCCCCACCTCCCCATTATGACAAGGTTTTATCTCCACTACATCTTGAAAGTGTTTTTAACTGTGTGCTATTAGAGACAAATATATCTTTATTGTTTTACAACATAGCGTAGAAATAGAAAAAAATATGGCCTCTGCACAGTATGGGAAGGCCATAAGTACCATGTACAATGAAAATAGATACAATACATGAGTAAAACTACACAACATTGGAGTGAAGATAACAAAAGAGAAATATCGCCAATGGGACCACTAGATCATCATCTTAAAAGACTACGGTGTTGCAGTCTCAGAACTACCAATGGGTAGCAAAAAAATATATGGAGCGCTTTACAAATTTGCATGTCATCCTCACACAGGGGCCATGCTAATGGTCTCGGTATTGCTTCAATTTTAGTATATGTCCTGCCGAAGCATGGACAACCATGTGCTATTAAATGTTTACTCAATACTGCACTTATGAGGCGCTTCCTTCTTTCTCTTTTTTCTGCATACAGAGTTTAGGTGCAGTTTAGGATCATGTGGACATTTAAACTGGAGTTCCACCCAAAAATGGAACTTATGCTTTTCGGAATCCTCCCCCCTCCGGTGTCACATTTGGCACCTTTTGGGGGGGGGGGGGGGGAGCATATACCTGTATAATCCCCATATTTGCTCCCACTTCCGGTCATAAATAGCCGCAGTATCCATGGATATCTATGCTATATCTGGTGTCTCCCCCACTACTGTCTTCTGGGAGACACACAGGTCCCAGAAGACAGCAGGGACCAGTGGAATTGCGCAGAGCAACCTGCGCATGCACAGTAGGGAACCAGGCTGTGAAGGTACAAGGGTTCACTTCCTGATTGCCTTACTGAAGATGGCGGTGCCTCCACCCGAGAGCCGAGGGACAGATCAGCTTCAGGTGCCGACATCGTGGGCGCCTGGACAGGTAAGTGTCCATATTTTAAACGTCAGCAGCTGCAGTATTTGTAGTTAAAAAATGTGTACTCAAAAAAATAATAATTGGGCGGAACTCCATTTTAAAGGACTGTTTAATAGACTATTTTACATTGTCTGCTGTATATGTTCAACAAAGGAACGGCTACACAGCCCTTTTGTGCGCCAATATTATTGCTTTTCTTCATCAGTACCTTATTATAAGTAATAACCCGTGAGGGAAAAAAAACAGAAAATCAGTCCAAAAAGTGAAATGAGATCACAGAAACTGCATATAGTTCAATAATAAAATTGAGAGTATAGTCGACATCTGAAAGGATTGATCCCCATCCAATAAGGAATCACCATAGATTGTGCATCCACCACCGATGAGAAAGATTGGGTACTCTTAACAGACTATGTGGACCAAATGCCAGTAGCATGGAACTGGGAATGTGGTCACTCTCATGCTGCTTACACACGATTGGAATTCCAGCCAGAAAAAGACAGATAAGAGCTTTTCATCAGAAAACGCGACCGTGTGTATGCTCCATCGGAATTTAGCTGTCCGAATTTCCGCCAGCCAAAAATTGATAGCATGTTCTCAATTTTCCCGATGGATATACTTTCTAATGGTAATTCCGATTGTGTGTATGCAGTTCAGACACCCCAAAAATCACACATGCTCAGATTCAACTACAAGACAGAAGCTATTGGCTACTGGCTATTGAACTTCCCTTCTAGTCCCGTCGTACGTGTTGTATGTCAACGCATTATAAACGATCGGAATTTGATGTGAGCATGTGTAGGTAAGACAGCTTGAGCCGAATTCCGTCGGAATTCTGTCGGGAAAACTATCAGAGCTTTTTCCGACGAGAATTCCGATTATGTGTACGTGACATTAGGAAACAGCATATGAGGTCAGTTTCCGTTCCACCTTGTCACTGGACAAAAATCCTGGACTCCGTGTTAGAAACCATGAATCATACTAAGACAGAAGTACATTTAAATCACACTTGTTTAATTATAATAATAAAAGGTAAACAGAGAAAACATAGTCAAAACATAGCCGGAGTTCTGGAACCGGATAGTCAGACATGCCAAAACTTCAGGGAGCCAGAGATGAGCGTAGTAGAACAGCAAGCAGGATCTGGGCCCAGAGGGAATGTCAGCCAAGCAAGTCTTTAACAGGAACCCAGGAGAGCATCTCAAGAGATGTGACCAAGGTGAAGGCAGAGATCATCTGGACTGGATGGCTTAAAGTGATTGTAAAGGATCGTTTTTTACATAACAAACATGTCATACTTACCTCCAGTGTACAGCTTTTTTTGCACAGAGTGGCCCCTTACATCCTCTTCTGGGGTTCCCCGGTGGCTCTCGCGGCTCCTCCCCGCATCAAATAACCCCCTAGGTCTCCCGAGGGGGTTACCTTGCGGGCGTGCTCCCGAGTCCAGCATTTGCATCCATAGACACGAATGCCCCAAACCGGCCCCCGCGCCATTGGATTTGATTGACAGCAGCGGGAGCCAATGGCTGCGCTGCTATCAATCTATCCAATCAAGAGCCAGGACTCCGTGGAGAGAGAGACAGCATGTCCCCAACGAAGAGATGAAGGGGCTCAGGTAATTAAAATGGGGCTGGGGGGCCGGTGACTGCCAGGTGTTTTTTTACCTTAATGCATAGGATGCATTAAGGTGAAAAAAAACACAAGGTTTACAACCCCTTTAAGTAGGATATAATCAACAGGGGAGTCCCTGTGGAGAGATAGGAGCTGGCAATTAGATTAGAAAATATTTTTATTGTGTATACATAAAATCGAACGTTTAAAGTGGAGGGCCACCCTAAAAAAAAAAAAACACAGTGCGTCCCATTCACAAAGTGCTGCGTGACTCGCACATGCGCAGTAGGAAACGGGCAGTGAAGCCGCAGGCTCCACTGCCTGTTTCCCTTGGTGAAGTGGGTGGCGCTGGAACCCGAGAGCCAAAGGATGGGACGGCCTCGGGTGGGCTCCCTGGAAAGGTAAGTGTCATTATTATTTATTTTAGCTGCTGACTTTAAAAAAAAAAATTCCCCACTGGAACACCCCTTTAAAAAGACATAGAAAAAATATACAAAAAATATAAGTACGAGGAATCTTTTGTTTAAGAAAAAGAAAGGAACTTTTCACTAGTATTTAATAAAGATACTGGCATTAACAGTCACTGCATTTGTTCCTGTAATTAATAAAAAAAGGTTTAATAAAAAATGTCAGTAAAGACGTTTTCCTGTTACTGTAAGCTTTAATTTACATGGTTGAGAGATTACATGCGTTATATATTAAAATGTAAGTAGGAAACAGCAATATAACTTTGTTTGAAGTTGTAGGATTAGGCTGTCTGACGGTTACTTATTTCCATTTAAGACTTTGACATAAAGTATAGGATAAAGGGTTCTGGCCACGTGCCCAGTGATCTGTCTTTATATCTTTAAAGCACAGTATACTGTACATAGTACAGATAAAAGGGTTCCGGATGACTGCACTGGTTAACAGTTGAAACAGGGGAAAAACAGGTAGAGGTGTTTCATAATTGTTGTTATATTCCTGGATGTAATTGTGCTGTAATCTTTAATGTACTCTATCATTGTTAATCCTTCCTAATTGAAAATGTTTTTCCTTAACCACTTGCCCACTGGGCACTTAAACCCCCTTCCTAACCAGACCAATTTTCAGCTTTCGGTGCTCTCACATTTTGAATGACAATTACTCAGACATGCAACACTGTACCCATATAAAATTGTTGTCCTTTTTTTTCATACAAATAGAGCTTTCTTTTGGTGGTATTTAATCCCCGCTGTTTATTTTTTATTTTTTGCACTATAAATGAAAGAAAGATGAAAAAATAATTTTTTCTTCCTTTCTCTTATAACATTTTGCAGATTAGTAATTTTTCTTAATACATTTTGGTCAAAATTTATACTGCTACATATCTTTGGTAAAAATAACCTAAATCAGTGTATATTATTTGGTCTTTGTGAAAGTTATAATGTCCATAACTATGGCGCCAGGCAGTAACAAGCCAGGACAGTATAAATACCCCCCAGATGACCCCTTTTTTGGAAAGTAGACAGTCCAAGGTATTTAGTAGAGGCATGGTGAGTTTGAAAAATTAAGATTTTTCTTTCTTCTTTTTTTTTTACAAAATTGTCAAATTAACAGGTTATTTTTCACACACAGGATATGCATACCACAAATTACACCCCAAAATACATTGTGCTACTCCTCTCGAGTATGGCGATATCACATGTGTAAGCCCTTGTACACATGGTTGGACATTCCAACAACAAAATCCTGCGGGTCAGCGGGACTGTGAGTGAGGAGGGGGTCCTGTGTAAGCTCATCTTTTGGATTTTTCTGTAAAGGTGAACTTACCCTTTAAATAAATTCAATTCATATTGTTCAGGTGTGACAGTGTTCTTGGGTCTAGGGGTGGTTCATCACTTGAAGACTGGTAGAGGGACCCAATAAATCCATCAACTTTTCCGGGTTTAGTGCTACAGCAGAAAAAGTATTGCAAACTTTTACTGATTGTCCTCCCCTGTGTGAGGTAATTATTAGTAAACCATTAATTTATTGTTTGATTTACCATATAACTAAGTTTACTCTATGATAATATATCACGATTCATCATTAATCTATGGTAGTCAATTATGTAAAAGAAGCACAGTCCATAATTTCTAGGTCACAATAATAAAACCTCAAACCTCTCACGAGCAAAGTCTTCCTCTCTCCCATTCCACCCATTTAGCAGTTATTTAAACAAAGAATACCTTGTGAAAATGTGTCAAATTCGCCTAACTGTGCTGTCCGTGTCTCCTGCTGCTACCTCTTCCTTGAGCAACAACCAGGCAATCCAGCATTGGAGTAACCTTCTTGTGATGTCATCTGCAGTCTTCTGAATATTGAAAGAATCCCACTCCAGTGTAGCCAATAGGAAATGTCTACATCCCCCAGGCGGTGACATCGATAAAGAAGGACCCTCCTCCTCTGCTTGGAAGGAAATGGGAGACTCAGGACTTAGTATGTCCCATGACCACTTATTTAGGGGAATTTTTGGGGCATTTAGCTTAGGGATTTTAAAAACAAACCTTATGCCGCGTACACATGGGCGGACTGTATGGCGTACTTAGTCCGTCTAAACACATTTCAGCGGACAGTCCGCTCGTGTGTGGGCTTCAGCGGACTTTTTCAGCGTGCAGTCTGGCGTACTAAGTATTTCGGATTTTTCGAAATTCTGTCCGTCGTACTTTGGTTTCAGCGGACAATCCGCTCGTCAGTAGGCTAGTTCGACGGACTAAGAATGGCGCATGCCCAGAAAGGATTTACACGGCGGAAGGGTGCTTTGCTGTGTATTCGACTTCCTATTTCTAGTCCCGTCGTACGTGCTGTACACGTCATCGCGCAAGCTTTCGACGGACTGTTTGTGCATCCGTGTGTGGTCAAGTCCGTTCAGTCGAAAGTATGACGGACTGTCCGTCGGATTGTATGACGGACTAAGTACGCCATACAGTCCGCCTGTGTGTACGCGGCCTTATAATAAAGCTTACCTGTAGGTAAAATTAATATTCTAGTGAGAAGTAGCTCGTGCTCTGAAAGAATTGCATACCCGTGCTGTTTCTTCAGAGCTCTGTGCCGCAGCCATGACTTCTGTGCAGCTCAGTCATTCTAGCGGCCACAGCCCGGAAATCCATAAGGAACACCGGGTGATGATTAAAGCCTCTGCAGCAGTTACAGCATGCCGCTGGAGGGCTTAATGCTGTGTACACACGATCGGACTATCCGGCGGGCTTGGTCCCAGCATCCTCCGGGACTGTGACATCATAAGGGTGATACCACATGGTGACCCCGCCCCTTGTCCCTATATAAGTCGCCGCACAACGCGTCCCTGGCATTGTGGCCAGAGAGAGCGTCATGTCAACATCACAAGGAAGAAGAAGAAGAGAAGAAGGCGGGGGTGACAAAAGACCGGGCCAACGTTAGTAAAAGAGCTATAAGAAGATAGCGGAGGCTCGGCAAGAAGAACCAAAGAGCGGGACAAGACCCCGAAGTCAGAAGAAGACCCCCGGACAGCAGCGGCGACGACGAAAAAGAGAAGACCACCGGAGCTGTCTAATAAATTATTTTAAAAAAATGTTTTTTTTTATTTACACTTTTTTTTACCAGGTGAATGGGTAGGGGTACATCATACCCCATACTCATTCACATAGGGTGGGGACAAGGTGCTTTGGGGTGGGGGGCCGCAGGGCCCCCCCTTCCCCAAAGCACCCCCTCATGTTGAGGGCACGTGGCCTGGTACAACTCAGGAGGGGGGCGCTCGCTCGTTCCCACCCCCTTTCCTGACCGGCCGGGCTACTTTTTTCGGCATAGGGCTTCCCCTTTAAATCCATACCAGGTGACGGGGCTAGCGAGGTGTCAATCTCGCAGATGGAGGTGGCGACATTCACTTCCTTGTCTAGTCCCTGCTATCTGGAGCCACGTTCAAAATGAACGGACTTTTCTCCGTGTGTGGGCAAGTCCATTAATTTCAAAAGTCTGGCGGACTCCCGCCATAGTCTGGTCGTGTGTGGGCAGGTCCACTCGTTTGGAAAGTATGGCGGGCCTTAGCTGCAAAGTCCGGAGGTTTGTCTGCCGGATTTAGTCTACCGGATAGTCCGATCGTGTGTACGCGGCATTCGTTTCAAGGTAAGTCTTTCATAATGTGCTGGTATGCAATGCATACTAGAACATTTTGCCTTTACCTTGCAGGGAGTTTTTTTTTTATTATTTGTCAATCTTTACAACTGCTTTAATTCATGGGATTGTACACCCCATTAACACCCATCATACCATAAGAACATACCTAAAATATAAAATAAAACACACAACAAGGATTGTGGAAAGGTTTAGGCCGAGGCCCCTTTTTTGGGTTTAAAACTATTTTAATTATGAAATGAACTTTAACCTTTAATACCAAACAGAATCTCTGTTAACCATTAACAGACCAACATGCTTAGTCACTAAGACTCAAGCAGCAATATCTTATACCAACCAAATAACAGTTTACCAACCACTGTCCACCCACAATGTGGGCGACATTATCCAAAAAGATGGACCTTCAATATCAAACAGAGCTGTTGGTAACCAATAAATTACCAACATGCTTAGTCACTATGACTCAAGCAGTAATATTTATACCAACCAAGCAACAGCGTACAAACCACTGTCCACCCACAAAGTGGGCAACATTACCCACATAAAGAGGGACCGCGACGAGGGGTAAATTACAAAGTGGAGGGAGGGTGGGAGAGCAGGTCCAAAGATCCAGAAGGAAATCTGAGGAGAATCCAGAGGTGAGTCCAGCTGACATGCCTGAGGTAAATCCCAGTGACAGGAGAGGATATAAATAAAAGGTTACACTCATTGGCTAGATGTTTCCCACCAAAGGATTTGTCACCAATCCAGTGCTCAGCAGCTGAGGTAAATCTTCCTAGAAACAGCAGGCAGCTTGTCACCTGAAACACAAAACAGAAAGAACCAGCAAAGCAGCCAAAAGGGAATCATGCACTTAACAATTATATAATTGTATCTATTCTATTAAGCGTTGTAACTTAGCGTTGAAATTTATTTATAAAACAAATGGGTGTCGGGGGTCACAATCCCATGGGGCCACTTCTCTATTTTATTCTTTCGTGGCCCTGACATTCTTTGCAGTTAAGGTAAAAAACCTTTTAGCTGTGCCCACCCGCTCCCTAAACACTTTTCTGAGCCCTCTCTAGATCTATAGCTGTCCCATCTCCAGCACCAACGCTCTCTCTTTCTGGTCTCACAGGACAGTCTGAGAGCAGTGGAAGACATTGGCTTCCACTGCTATCTATCAAATCCTGTGAGTAGAGAGCGGAGGGTGTGGCACACACAGCCCTGCTTGGAAGAACGCCCGCATGGGTGACCCACAGCACACAGAGCTCCCACAGAAGCAGACAACACCGATGGGGAACTCCAGAAGAGGAGGTAAAGGGCTGCTGTGTGCAATTGCACAGAGCAGGTAAGTATAACTAATTTTCTATTTGAAAAACAAATACCTTTACAATCACTATAATTACTGTCAGCACACATCTATCTAGCTATAATAAGTCATTAAAACCATCCACACTCTACTAGGATTGAGGGTGACAACACATTTCACCTGGACTACTGGCAACATCCACTATCTGTGGATCACTTGTGCTCCCCTTGTCTGAAGACCTCTTGGGATGACAGCAGCCAAGAACAACTTCCAAGTTCCCCCAAAACCTGGACTAATGACCGCATTCTCACCCAACCAGCTGAATTCAGAAGTTACACAGCATCAAATAAATAATATTTTGCATTTGCAACAGATATTGAGATGACCAAACATTTTTTGATACATTTTCTTTTTATCTTTTTTTTATTCGATTTTATCCTTAAAGAGCAATAATCATGCACACTTCCTAGTTATCGGTAATTAGGAAAAGTTAGAAAGTATTAGTTTACCGAAAGAGCAGTTGAGTAAGTCAACAATAAGTGATTTCAAAAATGCTTACATACAAAGATCTATACAAAATAATTAACAAGAATATAAAAAGCAAAAAATACAAAACACATGTATTAAAAAGATAACTTAATTAAAAGGGGGTAGGCTTGATGGACCGCTTTGTCTTTTTTCTGCTATCACTTTTCTATGTTTCTAATTGCATGTGACTAGGACAGTGATGGCAAACCTTGGCACCCCAGATGTTTTGGAACTACATTTCCCATGATGCTCATGCACTCTGCAGTGTAGCTTAGCATCATGGGAAATGTAGTTCCAAAACATCTGGGGTGCCAAGGTTCGCCATCACTGGACTAGGAAGATCTACTAGGACAGTGATTCTCAACCAGAGTTCCGTGGAACCCTAGGGTTCCTCCAGAGGTTGCTAGGGGTTCCTTCAGCATTGGGCAATTTCTGCCTCTCGGATAAGTTCCCACAGACACCATTGATCTTTTTAGCTATCTGTAAGGAGGTAATTCTTCCCACTGACCATCACACTAATCTAATGTATCACGAGTTGTAGATTTCTAATTGTTAGCAGGGGTTCCCTGAGACTGGAGAACTATTTCAATGGTTCCTCTGGGTTGGAAAAGGTTGAGAAAGGCTGTACTAGGAGGATGTGGAGTTCTTGGAAGAAAGCACTGAAATAATACGGTTTATGTCATTGTTTTAAACTGGAAGTAAAGTTTTGTGTAACATTTTATACACATCTGTATGCCAAAGTATTTATTGCTACAGAACACATGCTGCTGACTCTTTTTGAGCAGCTGTGTAATATAAATTTGACTTCATGATTACCACATCTGTGAATGCAATCATGCATTAATCCATATCCCCCTTCTTTTTTAATTAAAGAATCATTTTTTTACATCCCACCTTTCCAATATCCAAAATATATTTATCTGCATTTTTAACATTATACCACACAGTGATATCTTGAATACTTTTACTTTGTGTCATTAAGATCAATTGCCAGTAGAAAAGGGTGAATAATAAAACTGTAAGCACATCGTAAAAATGCACTCCACAAACCACACAGTTTGAAAAATGAATACTATTATATACTGTATTTTACTATAATATCTTTACTTCACTGTTCCCAAGCCACTGTAAGGCCTCTTTCACACTGGGGCGGTTCAGGCGTCGGTGGTAAAGCGACGCTATTTTTAGCGGTGCTTTACCGTTGTTTTAGCGGCGGTCTGCGGCCACTAGCGGGGTGGTTTTAACCCCAGCTAGCGGCCGAAAAAGGGTTAAAACTGTCCGTAAAGCGCCGCTTTGCCAGCGGTATAGACGCGCTGTCCCATTGATTCCAATGGGTAGGAGAGGTTTAGGAGCGGTGAATACACCGCTCCAAAGATGCGGCTGGCAGGACTTTTTTTACCTTCCTGCTAGCGCACCGCTCCAGTGTGAAAGCCCTCCAGCTTTCACACTCGAGTGAAAGGGGCCGTTTTTTTCAGGCGCTACACAGGCGCTATTTTTAGCGCTGTAGCACCTGAAAACCGCCCCAGTGTGAAAGGGGCCTAAGAATTCTATATTTCTGGGTGAGTGCTTCTCCTGCCATAATGATGTGCCTTTTTGCCGGCTTGTATGCCACTAGGATGTATGAGTCAGCAGGAACCACTGAATGCAGGAGGGGGAACAGGTAGTTGACCCACTCAGAAGGGTCAAATACCAGCAGCGGTTGTGCTGTTTCAAGGCTCAGGCCATGGGAAAGGCAAGTATAGATAGCTTCTTTTACAGGGCTGGCCTTCTTTAATAAGTGACCCTATGGTAAGAGGGTAATTTTAAGGAAATCTCTTTTTGTGACTCTGTTTTTGTGAAACTGTTACAAAGTTCCTTAACTGGAGATCCTGCCAGTAACAGCACTTCTAGTTGCATGCTGACAGTGCTCACAATTAGTAGCGGCACTGACTGCCTGCCATATGTTCTCCATAAGCTGGCCAATTGGATGCCTAGTTTGAGTTTAAATGGGTTTACATGGGTTTAAAATCTACGGAGGTGTGCTTTCTTGTGACTGTAGCCAGTGTTCTCTTGATCGAACATGAAAACTGTGTTCAACCTAAAGCCAGTTATGGGAGGGGAAGAAGGTACGAAGATGGGTGGGCATTGAAAATAAAAACAAATGGTTTCTGTTACCTGTTAAATAGAAATGTAAATATATTCAGATAGTGATACTTCTGTGCAGCCAACATACACTATACTGTCAAAATTATTGGGGTGCCTGCCTTTACATGCACATGAATGCATGTAATGGCATTCCAGTCTTATGCCGCGTACACACGGGCGGATTGTATGGCGTACTTAGTCCGTCATACAATCCGACGGACAGTCCGTCCTACTTTCGACTGAACGGACTTGACCACACACGGATGCACAAACAGTCCGTCGAAAGCTTGCGCGATGACGTGTACAGCACGTACGCCGGGACTAGAAATAGGAAGTCCAATACACAGCAAAGCACCTTTCCGCCGTGTAAATCCTTTCTGAGCATGCGCCATTCTTAGTCCGTCGAACTAGCCTACTGACGAGCAGATTGTCTGCTGAAACCAAAGTACGACGGACAGAATTTCGAAAAAATCCGAAATACTTAGTACTCCGGACTGCACGATGAAAAAGTCCGCTGAAGCCCACACACGAGCGGACTGTCCACTGAAATGTGTTTTGACGGACTAAGTACGCCATACAGTCCGCCCGTGTGTACGCGGCATTAGTCCGTAGGCTTCAATATTGAGTTGGCCCACCCTGTGAAGCTATAACAGCTTCAACTCTTCTGGGAAGGCTGTCCACAAGGCTTAGGAGTATGTCTTTGGGAATGTTTGACCATTCTTTCATAAGCGCATTTGTGAGGTCAGGCACTGATGTTGGACAAGAAGGCCTGGCTCGCAGTCTCTGCTCTTATTCATCCCAAAGGTGTTCTTTTGGGTTGAGGTCAGGACTCTGTGCAGGCCAGTCAAGTAACTCCACTGCAGACTCGCTCATTCATGTCTTTATGGACCTTGCTTTGTGCACTGGTCCAAATCATTTGGTGAAGGGGGGTTATGGTGCAGGGTTGTTTTTCCAGGGGTTGGGCTTGGCCCCTTAGTTCCAGTGAAAGGTACTCTTAAGGCGTCAGCATAGCAAGACATTTTGGATGATTTCATGATCCCAACTTTGTTGGAACAGTTTGAGGATGGCCCCTTCCTGTTCCAACATGACTGCGCACAAGTGCGCAAAGCAAGGTCCATAAAGACATGGATGAGCGAGTTTGGGGTGGAGGAACCTCCACAGAATCCTGTTCTCAACTCGATAGAACACCTTTGGGGTAAATTAGAGAGGGGACTGTGAGCCAGGCCTTCTAGTCCACATCAGTGGCTGATCTCACAATTGAGCTTCTGAAAGAGTGGTCAGGAGTTGAAGCTGTTTTAGCTGCAAAGGGTAGGCCAACTCAATACTGAACCCTATGGACTTATGCCCCATACACACCATCAGAAGTTCCGTTGGTTGGATGTTTTTTCAGACGGAGCTTGCTTTGCATACACACGTTCACAAAAAGTTCTCAGAACTTTCGACTGTCAAGAACGCTGTGACGTACAACACTACGACGAGCCGAGAAAATTAAGTTCACTGCTTCCAAGCATGCGTGTAATTGTTTCCGAGCGTACATGATTTTTTTGTGCGTCAGAATTGCATACAGACGAACGCATTTTCAGATAGGAACTTTTTCCGACCGAAAAATAGAGAACCTGCTCTCAATCTTTTGCTGGCTGGAACTCTGGCAGCAAAAGTCCAATGGAGCATACACACGGTCTGAATTTCTGACCAAAAGCTCACATCCGACTTTTGCTGGCAGAATTTCTGATCGTGTATATGGGTCATAAGACTAGGATGCCATTAAAGATTATATGTGTGTAAAGGCAGGCGTCCCAATACTTTTCACAATATAGTGTAATTGCAATTGAGTCTTTTAGCTGGAAGGTTGTGGTTATGGATAATAATCTATTTAATATTTGGCAGCTACTGGTCGTCTTCGTTAGGAGTGATGACAGTGATGTTGGTGATTCTTTCATGTCACAGATGGGTTACACTTTACAGGAATTAATGGCTTATTCGGACCTCATCCACGTTTATACAAATTTATTTCTTGAAGGTTTGGATTTCAGTGTGATGTGTTGGATGATGCCACCCATTAAGCATCCCTCCAGAAGATACTGAAGCTTGGGCAAGAGATACAGTGCCTTGAAAAAGTATTCACACCCCTTTAAAGTTTCCACATTTTGTCATGTTACAACCAAAAAAATGTATTTTATTGGGATTTTATGTGATAAGACTTGTATGTGAAAATGTGATAAAGTGCAGTGCTACAAATACATATATACTCCAGGTATAAACTGAGGGATAGGTGGGCATACACAATAGCAATTATGCTAGAATAGAAAAAGTGCTAATAACAAAACACTAGAAGTGTTTAAAAAATATATGAAATGTGCACTAATGATAAATCAAGTGCAATCAATAATCGCATAAATCAAGTGGCACCAGGTAATCAGATGACACCTTGAAGGTGGTAAAATAAAAAAAAAGGGACCAAATATACGTGTTATATCAGTGAATAATTAAGATAACTTTAACACGTAATAACACAGTGTAAAGTCCATCAATGGTAAATATCATGATGTATTCCTCTGGAACAAGCCATGGTGACAAGGGTATCAGATGTTAACAGATTTCAAAAACATATGTGGTAATGTTCCAGTATTCCCAAGACACCCAGGACTTCCAGTGGCGGTGGGTCAAACGGGCGTGGATGGAAACCCGGATCTTAGGGCACAATCTCCTGTGGTTGGAAGGACACGAACGCACACTCACAGAGATGCAGTAGACCAATAATACCGGAAACAGGAACACCACCACAATCTCCTGGTCTGTGCAATAACTTTAAGAATTTCATCCAGCAGTGGAAAAATAGTGATCATAAAAGAAAAAAGGAAGGCTTCAACGTGGCATAGATCAAACAACATATGGATTTAATAGTAAAAAAAATAGTACAAACATTGTTCAGGATACATACAATAAAATGTGATCACAAAAAAACTTGTAAAACAGGCGCAGTGTGTGGTGCTTAGCAGGCAATAAATCAACGCGTTTCATCCTATGAGACTTTGACTGGGGTATAAGCCTGCTCACCCACACTGCGCTACATATATATATATATATATAAAACATAATAAACATCCGTGACTGTCGGGTCTAGAGGATGCACCGGCGCATCATGAATCACAGTAAACGGCCGCCAATAGCAGCCGTTTACCTCTGGCAAATGACAGAACAATCACTAGTAAACAAACCAGCGTCCCGCCCGGTTCCTCTCTTCCCTCCCCGTACCTACTGGTACAGTGTGAGTGGTGAGGGGGAGAGATCAGTGGCAGCAGCGCTGTGGGCTGGATGTGTAGTGCCCACAGCGCTGCTCAGTGCCCATTTAATCCATCCATACCCATCCATGCTCAGCATACCCATCCATACTCATCCATCCATCCATGCTCACCTATCCATGCTCAGGATTCTCATCCATACTCAGTATACTCATCCATCCATCCATAATCATCCATCCATGCTCACCCATTCATACTCAGCATACTCATCCATCCATACTCAGCATACTCATCCATCCATCCATGCCCAGCCATCCATACTCAGCATACCCATCAATACTCAGCATACTCATCCATCCATCCTCACTAATACTCAGCTTACTCATCCTTCCATCATGCTCACCTATCCATACTCATCCATCCATCCATGCTCACCCATCCATACTCATCCATCCATGCTCAGCCATCCATACTGAGCATACTCATCCATACTCAACATACTCATCCATCCACCCATGCTCAGCCATCCATCTATCCTCAGTAATACTCATCCACCTATCCATACTCAGCCATCCAAGCCATCCCATCCATAATTAACCATACCCATCCATACTCAGCCATACCCAGCAATACTCAGCCATATGCAGCCACACTTAGCCATACTCAGTCGTACCCAGACGTACTCAGTTGTATTCAGCTGAACCCGGCCATCCCATCTATACCCATCCATACTCAGCCATACCCAGCAATACCCAGCAATACTCAGCCATACCCAGCCGTACCCAGCCGTACTCAGTCGTACCCAGTCGTACTCATGGCTGACGCCATTTTTAATACTACTAGAAGTTCCCATTTCTAAGTCTGACAAAGAGCCAGTTCTGAATATAATTTTCATGATGAGGCTTGGTTCATCAGCTAGGAACATGTGTCTAGATTAATTTACATCAGAATGAGGCTTGAATCACAAGCCATTGGCACCATTTTGATGTTACAGGAAGTGGGTCTGACAAAGAGCCAGTTCTGGATATAATTTCCAGAATTGATGTCACAGGAAGGGGTTTATCTGCAAGTCCAGGGAACTGACCCCATGTAAGGATCATTCATATCTATAAATACACAGTGTCTGCAGTGAGTCAGCATCCCCAGATGATGCCTTATTAAGACGAAACGCGTTGGATGAGGTTTGCTGAAGCCACTGCATTGCCAGAATTTTAATGTACATGCCTTTTATGTCTTCTCACATGTGAGTACCCATTTTTTATTAAATAAATGTTTTTTATGCAACAGTAATACACTATGTGGCTCCATTTCCTCCCTTTTTGGTATATGTAACCTGGAAGAGACTCACAGCGTATACCTTGCTACTATATTTCGGATCCCTTTATAATCCACATATAGAAGAGTCTAATTCAAACGTCTGATGTGTATGGAAGTTCGAAGATATAACATCCCCAGGTGTGATTACACTGTTAATCCTTAATGACTCAGTGGGCATAAGCCTAGTTGGGCCCATCGCTTCCGGTACGCCTCATTCCATAAGGTGGTGGTTATCTTCAGACAAATCACTTGTTTTTCCAGTATCTACGGCACTCTTTGGACTCTTCATGGACTTATAGGATTTTATTTTTTGCACCACTGCTTCTATTATGGTGGATAGTTTTAGTGTCGCCACCCACTTTTTGAGTTTTTTCAACACTTATTTGGATTTTACAGATGGGACTTTATATTCTTTGCACAATATATATCATTATTGATTATTGTTTAATTACATTCATATTTTGATTATCACTGTTTATATTTACACAGATACTTTTGTTTATTTGGATTATCACAGTATATATTTATACAGTTACTTTGTTATTGCATACAGTCTTTTATTGGTTGTAGCACTTTACCTATATTTCATTAACAGCACAGCACTTGACCATTACGTTATATTACTTTTACCACATAGATTATCCGTTGTGCAGGCAGCTAATTGTGGTTGTGTTTTTTAGACAGCACGGTTTTGTCTTTTTATTTTTGACTCTATAACGTTCACAAAGGCCAAATAATATACACCGATTTGGGTTATTTTTACCAAAGATATGTAGCGGTATAAATTTTCCCCCCAAACATATGAAGAAGAATTACTAATTTTCAAAGTTTTATAACAGAAAAACAGCCTTTTTTCTTTTATAGCACAAACAATAAAAAAACCCAGTGGTGATTAAATACCGCAAAAAGAAAGCTCTATTTGTGTGAAAAAAGGACAAAAATTTCATATAGGTACAGTGTTGCATGACTGAGTAGTTGTCATTGAAAATGTGAGAGCACGAAAGCTGAAAATTGGTCTGGTTAGGAAGGGGGTTTAAGTGCCCAGTGGGTAAGTGGTTAAACCATAATTACAGGCTTGATGTGGACCATCTTGGTGGAAGGCATGCGTAAAGCGGGGGGATGTACGCATGCCATCCACCAAGATGGTTCCTCATTAGCCTGCAATTATGTTTTAACTGCTTACTGCCCGCTAGTCGTCATATGACGGCCAGGCGGGTGCGGCTCTTGTTCTGGGCAGGCGTCATATGACGTCTGTCCATTTAAACAGGGCATGCGCGCAATCGTGTGCACGCAGGAGATTGCGGTAACATCTCGTTATCGCTTACAGTGTACACCAACACACAATGATTGCACCCCCCAATAAAGAGGACCTGTCACCACCCATCAAAGTACCAGTCACAGTCCATCTGAGCACCCGGGTACCAGTCACAGTCCATCTGAGTACCTGAGTACCTGTCAAAGTTCACCTGAGTACCTGTCACAGTCCATCCGAGTATCCGTAAGACAAGTATTTGGCGCAAATCAAAGATATTAGGTTCCCACTTGAAAAAAAGGAGTCTATAAGGTTACATATGGTGAGTGCAGGGAATGCACTACTTTGTCCAGACCAAAAAAAGGAGGGAATAAATGTTCTTTAGTTCATGGAGAGGGGGAGGGGAAAAGGGATGGGGAGGGGGGGGATGGATCCGCATGCAGGGCTGCCACCTTAAAAGAGCTGAAACTTGAGCTCCTGGATTGCTGTAGATAAAGGAGAAAAAGGAGAGAAAGGGGCGCCTCTGGGTGCAGATTTTTTTAAAAGGTTTTATTTTTCAGTGTAAAAAACATAAAATTTTGCACTCACATTTAGTAGGCAAAAAGTAAGCATTAAACACCAGGGGTCATCTGGTATATCTGATTTTTGGGACGTCAGCCAGTGGTCCGGTCCACATCTGTCATCTCATCGCGTTGTTCCTGTTCCTCTCACATGCTGTCCACTGCAGGTGTTTTGTATGAAGCAGCCGGCTTGTGGTGGACACGAGATGTGCGGTCTTCAAAACGAGGCTTGGGAGGCAGAGACGACCAGGGCGCGGGGCTGTGACGTCAGCGGGTATGCGACGCGTTTCTTGAGCGTGCGGGTCGAGATTGTCGGACGACCGCGCTCTTTCATCAGGCAGAATCAGAAAAAAATGCAGGGGACTCAGGATATAAATAGGGGCAGGCTAAGGGCAGTGGGCGGGGCTACAATCGAGTATGAGAAGGAAAACAATGAGTAATGAGGGGAGAGGGAAGTGGGATGAGTAATGAGGGGAGAGGGAAGTGGGATGAGTAATGAGGGGAAAGGGAAGTGGGAGAGAGAGGGAGCTGGAGCGGCTTAGTATAAGGAGGAAGTCAACGTCTATGGTGAAATCTTATGTACATATCGGTAAAGATATCTATTGGATAAAATCCTATTTGGAAAAAATCAAAGAATGGATGGAAGAATGAGTAAACAAAGGGGGATGGAAGGAAGATAAAAAATTTATATTAAAAATGGGTAAAAAGGCTTAAAAAACTTAGAAAGGAAGGTAAAAAGAGAGGAGCATACATGGAGTGTGTAGATATAATTATATTGGAGATTGGACGTGCAGGACATATGTGTTATAAGGGAATAAAAAAAAAAAATAGGGTATGTGTATAGACACATACACACATACACGTGTAGATCCGTACGCTTATCAGTGTTTTAATGTAATTAATAATGTTATTCTAAGCGTATTGTATACAATAAAATGAGAATTAAAAAACAGAAGTATAATCAGGAAAGCACACATATATGCCTACATGGACACATGTGTGTATGTGTGTGAGCACATACATGAGTGTGGGGCGCGGAGATAGGAAAAAAAGGGGTACGAGGGAGTGGATTACGGGGGGGGGGGGGAGGGGAGGAAATAAAAATGGGGGGGAGGGGGAAAGGGAAAAAAAAAAGGGGGGGGGAGGGGGGAAAAAGGGGGGGGGAAAGGGAAAGGGAGAGGGAGGGGGGCCTGGGGAGAGGGGGGGGCAGCAAAAAGAGGGGGGGTGGACGGGGGGGGGGGAGTATTACACAAATACAAAATCATAACAATAATTTTCTAAAAGAAATGCATGGGTACATATACAAGCCAATATCAGTGCATGATTCTTTGCAAGGAGAAGACAGAGTATAATCGCTTGAGAGATGCAGTAACGTTGGAAACAATATGTATACTAATATATTTTCCATAAATATCGGTAGCTAGAGCAAGCGGATAGATTGAGAGGATATCTATATAGATAGAAGGATATTTTTTTGTGGAATCATGTTGTATGATAGAGACCGCACTATGGACAAGGGGTGTCGAGTATCCGAGTACTTGTCACAGTTCATCTGAGTATCCAAATACCTGTCAGAATTCATCTGAGTACCCGAATACCTGTCAGAGTTCATCTGAGTACCCAAATACCTGTCAGAGTTCATCTGAGTACCCGAGTACCTGTCACAGTTCATCTGAGTACCCGAGTACCTGTCACAGTTCATCTGAGTACCCAAAGACCTGTCACAGTTCATCTGAATACCTGTCAGAGTTCATCTTAGCACCCGAGTACCTGTCACCAGCCCACCAATGTAACTGAGTACCTGTCTACAGCCCATCAGATTACCTGAGAACCTATCTGCAGCCCATGCCTCATAGAATATAATTTGGGGTGTTTGCTTTCAAAAATGGCATTTTGTGGGTAATTCCATTGTCCTGGTGCTCAAGGACCTTCAAAAGTGTAATTTATGCTCCTAGGACACCTGAAGGTACTACTTCAATGTTGGGCCTTTGTATGTGGCCAGGCTGTGTAAAAGTCACACACATGTGGTATCGCCATGCTCGGGAAGAGTAGAAGAATGTATTTTTGGGTGTAATTAGTTGTGTGCATATGCTGTGTGTGAGAAATAACCTGATATAAAACAAATTTGTAAAAAAAAATCTTCATATTGCAAAGAATTGTGGGAAAAACTTAAAAAAACTTGACACGCTACTTATTTAATACCTTGCAATGTCTACTTTCTAAAAAAGGGTCATATGGGGGGCATTTGTACTTTCCTGACTTTTGTGTCTCAAGCAATGAGATTCACTGATGTACTGAAGGCCTGATCAGATGTCATACATTTTCAGTGATTGGCCCCATAGTTTGTAGACTTTATAACTTTCACAAAGACCAAATAATATACACTAATTTGGGTTATTTTTACCAAAGCTATGCAGCAGTATAGATTTTGGCCAGCATTTATGAAGAAAATTACTAATTAGCAAAATTTTATGACAGCAACAAAGAAAAAGGATTTTTTTTTCACAAAATTTACGGTCTTTTTTATTCATAGCACAAAAAAAATAAGAACCCACTAGCGATTAAATACCACCAAAAGAAAGCTCTATTTGTGTGAAAAAAAAGATGCAAATTTCATATGGGTACAGCATTGCATGACTGAGTAATTGTCATTCAAAATGTGAAAGTGCTGAAAATTGGTCTGGGCAGGAAGGGGGAGTAAGTGCCCTGTATTGAGGTGGTTAATTCGTTTTAATATATATATATATATATATATATATATATATGTAGCGCAGTGTAGGTGAGCAGGCTTATACCCCAGTTGAAGTCCCTTAGGATGAAACGCGCTGGCTTATTGCCTGCTAAACTCCACACACTGCGCCTGTTTTACAAGTTTTTTGTGATCACATTTTATTGT
Organism: Lithobates pipiens; assembly: GCF_037356315.1. Taxonomy (NCBI): domain Eukaryota; kingdom Metazoa; phylum Chordata; class Amphibia; order Anura; family Ranidae; genus Lithobates; species Lithobates pipiens. Next base: position 27,777,639 of record NW_027507787.1, read on the forward strand.
ATGCATACTGAACGATGTCTGTACTATTTTTTTACTATTACATCCATAGGTTGTTTGATCTGCGCCATGTGGAAGCCTTCCTTTTTTCTTTTATGATCACTATTTTTCCACTGCTGGAGGAAATCCTTAAAGATATTACAGACAGGCAGATTGTGGTCGTATTCCTGTTTCCGGTATTGTTGGTCTACTGCATCGCTGAAAGTGTGCATTCATGCCCTTCAAACCACAAGAGATTGTGGCCTAAGATCCGGGGTTTCCATCTACGCTTGTTTGACCCACCGCCGCTGGCGTGTATGTCCACATCTTATGGTAAGAATACCTAGCCCTCCCCTGGGTAGTGGAAGAACCTGGGTGTCTTTGGATTACTGGAACATTTCCACCTATGTTTTTGAAATCTATTAACATCTGATACCCTTGTCACCATGGCTTTTTCCAGAGGAATACATCCTGATTTTCACCATTGATGGACTTTACACTGTGTTATTATGTGTTAAAGTTATTTTAATTATTCACTGATATAACATGTATATTTGTTGTTTTGGTACACGTTTTTATTTTATTTTTTACCACTCTGCCTTCAAGGTGTCACCTGATTACCTGGTGCCACTTGATTTATGCCATTATTGATTGCACTGGATTTATCATTAGTGCACATTTCATATATTTTTTAAACAATTCTAGTGTTTTGTTATTAGCACTGTACATATTCTAGCATAATTGCTATTGTGTATGTCCACCTATCCCTCAGTTTATACCTGGAGTATATATGTATTTGCAGCGCTGCACTTTTTTATCACATTTCATGTGATAGACCAACACAAAGTGGCACATAATTGTGAAGTGGAAGACAAACGATAAATTGTTTTAAAATAGTTTTTACAAATAAATATCTTAAAAGTGTGGTGTGCATTTGTATTCAGCCCACTGAGAAAATACTTTGTAGAACCACCGTCCACTGCAATTACAGCTGCAAGTCTTTTTGGGTATTTCTCTACCAGTTTTGCACATCTAGAGAGTAAATTTTTAGCCCATTCTTCAATGCAAAATAGCTCAAGCTCTGACAGATTGGATGGAGAGCGTCTGTTAACAGCAACTTTCAAGTCTTGCCACAGATTCTCAGTTGGATTTAGACTTGTGCACAACAGAAAATTTTGTTTAGTTTCAGTTCGTTGTCATTCGTAAAATCCATAATTTCTGTTATATACTCGTTATGTTACGTTAATACTTTTTTGGATAATTCGTTATTATTCGTAGAGTGTCGAGTTCGTTCGTATTTGTTGAAATTCACTATTTATGTATGTATAGACATTCGTGATAATGATTCGTAGTTTGGAAAGTCGTTTGTTTATTGAATCTTTTAACACACACAATGACAATGTCTCTTCTCCTCGGCTCAAATACAATACAACACCCTTCTAACTCAGTTCTCAGGAATGCACTTTGCACTATGGACTATAAGATTTACTTTGATCTGACCTTTTGTTTCATTAGATCTTTAAAGAATTACTCAATCATGTCGAATTCATTCGAATTCATTCGTTATATTTCTTTCGTATTCGTTGTTATTCGTTATTTTTTTATTCGGACATTGGGATGCATCCGAATGTCTGAAAGATGCAAAATTCAGCCGAATTTCGATTCGTTACGAAACAAATTGCACAAGCCTAGTTGGATTTATGCCTGGACTTTGACTGGGCCATTCTAACACATTTATATGCTTTCATCACCTATTCCCATGTAGCTATGACTGTATGTTTAAGGTCGTCCTTGACCAGTGTAGTTCAGAGGTACCCAACTTGCCTCTTACTGCTATACCACTTGTACTCCAACATCCCCATTTCTTACCCCTCTTAAAATGATGAGACCACACCTTAATTTTGGAGTGTAAATGGCCATAGCAGCCTATTTATTATTCACACCATATAAATAAGTCAAATATCAAATGTATGCAAAAATATCACTTCCGTAACAACTTGTTTAACTCCAGTCTGTTGGTCTTTGACGGCACCCCCGAACTCCAACACATATTCCACCAATACACTGCGGGACCTTTTTCCACACGATAGGCCTCCAGCGGATAATCAGCTCGGAGACAATCCCCTTCCCGCAGTGCAAACATTACAGTATTCCAGCTAACCTTTCGCTGGAATACACCGGAGGGGCACATACTACCGATGAGCACCCCACCCCTTTCCATCACATATGTTTACTGCCAACGTCAAAGACCAACAAAACACCGCCACAGCCCGCAAGGATGACATCTCACCCTTAAGGGCTCCCCCACACCCCCAGGGACCGCTGGATCCCATCCTACAGCCCCAGCGCCCAGCCCACAATCACCACTACCGAGAGGTGTATGTTAACGCCTCAATTACAGGCCCACGCTAGTTTACACGTCTACTTGCCTGATCACCATGCCCCCATTCTGAGCCACAAACCTCCCCACCACCTGATAAACCCAGATGCAGGCCTTCTTACTTTTCGACACAGACCATTCCATGTGCTTCGTCGTCCGGTCATCCATGGCGGACCCCAGCAGCATAGTGTTAGGAAAACCGTCTGAAGTTTTAAAATATCTGACATAACGTTCAAGATCAGTTCCCTGATCATCCGGGCCCTAAAGTATTACCACCTGCATGCATACCCAACCAACTGGGGGTCTATCCTGCCGCGCCTAACGTTCCACTTCCGATTCCATCTTGCTTCACCTCAACCTGTATAGCCCTAGCCAGTGAACACATGCCTCCCTCCTCTAGATACCCAACTTTCTTCCAAACTGACTCACATCTGCTCTCCTGGTGCCCCAACAAACATACAAATGACCAAGAAATCCAGACATGGCATATACGACCTCCATCTGGACGAAAAACTGCCAAACAAAGGCAGCACCAACTTTAACGTAAACCAACTTACCCCACTCCTCAAACTACCTCCCACCTCCTCTTACTTTTTTTTAGTTTTTTTCATATATTTATTCCACCACCAAGTAAAGGCATATGTAAGTGCAGAATCACCTCGCTTCCCACCTACCAGTCCTCCGTACCGCCGCCTCATCCAACCCACATCTGGCAGCTTCCACAGCGGCCAGATGCGGAAGGAGTGTGAAGCATATTCTGCACCATCCAACCTTGCATCCCTGCGGCATTTTCAGAACACCCACACGAACTGGAACCTCGATAAATACTTCCCAGCCTTGTGCCGCATGAACCACCCCCCCATTCCATCTGTTTTAAAACCTAGAAACTCCCTTACCGTTTTCCCAGAGCATACCCTGCAACCTGGTACCACCAACCGCAGCACCTCCATCCCACTAACCCTTTGATCCCCATTCATTTTTTTTTTTAAACTGTCCAACCCAAACTCCTTTGTCCAATCCACCCTGCCCATAAGCTTAAACAAAAGCCACAAACCCACCAGTTTTGGCTCAATGGCAGACACCGATCCCCCCCGTTTACTATGTTCCTGGAACCAAAGTACCAAACCAACAACCTTACCCCCCACACAGCCATGTTTGACCTCAGACTCCTGCACCAAAAAAACCTTCCTTTCATACCTTCATGTAAGCTGCCCATGTGGACTCATTGACTGACTGCCCGGGTACCTCCCGTGCTGACTCCAATGCCATATCCCCTATCCAGCCCGAGTAGGGAACTCCTCTTTTCTCTGTGGCTGGCTAACTCTCTGAACCTGTCCCACTGAAAATAGAGGCAAGAAGTAAGCCCCCGTGTTTTCGATGTCCGTAATATAATAGCATAGAGAAAATGTTCAACTGTACTCGGCGCAACCCCAAATGGCGTAGCCGCCGCATGACCAGTTGTGACAATGCGGACATGCGGTTGCCCACGTGAACCACACCCACGTAATCACAATTCAGCTCCGTGTCAGGTTCCTGCATGACCCTTACCACAGCTCCATAGCCAGAACCACTGGAACATTCCAATAGCTCCAGTTTACAAATGAACACCACACTTCCACCCAACAAAACTTGGGGTCAAGGTTCCGCACCCCTTGCACCTAAAAGAAAAAAAACCCCAAACCCATTGACCCCTTCCCTATCGAACGTACTCACTGGGCTGGAATCCAAACCGTATATATCGTCTGTTATATGTGGCTAAAAACTTGTATCAAACATTCTACCCCTCCCTCCCTACCCCTCCCTATGTTCCCCATTCAACCGTTTAAATGGGTGAGGGCCTGAAACTCCCACTGTAGCAGACGGCAGCCATCGGCCAAAAACCCCACTCACTGAATAAAAACTGGCAGGCGAAATTGAACTTACCCAGCAATGAATGCAAAGTCCTCAACTGTACCTAGCACTGCCCCTGGGTCTCCCGAATCCCCTTCTATAGTACCTCCAACCTGGTCGCAGGCGACACTCCATATCCCCTGAAACACTCACAATGCCACAAAAACAAAATAATATAATATCTCTCAGCGGGCCCCCTGTTTTTTGGCTGCCAATGGCACTACAAACCTACCTGCAATGTGCTGCAATGTAAATATTATAAATCGCCTACACACTGGAGGAAGGTGCCCTACACACAAAACGTCCCAATCATGTATAATAGAATCAGTGACCGACACGTCTCTAACCCCCCCCATTCCAGTAAAGAACTAAACATCTAACCATGGTCCACTAAATTGAGCAACCCATGGGCCGGCATTGATCCAAATAAAAACTCCTTTTGCCAGCATCTATCCAGCAGCCAAAGCTCTCCGAATGAATGTAAGCAAGCAGAACACGGATTCTATGTCCGATTACGCCATGGGTGCCCCCTTATCGTCACGCCTAACCACCCATAAAGCTGTGTATCTGAGGTACAGGACACAGTACACCGCATCGGGGTTATGACAGAACCCCCTTTTTGGAAAGATAAGTGGTGAATGAGGTGAAACTTGTTTGGTTCCTTCTCAGACACCACACCCACTGCATACACCATTGACAAACCCGGAGGCAAGCAGCCCCACTGTTTCCCTATCCTAGTATCTCAATAGGAAAAAGGCTTAAACCTCTTCCCACCCCCCCCCCCCCTTCCAAAGTCATCCCTTTTGTGACTAGGCTCACCCGTTCATTGTCCTTCCTTGAAGCCACGAGACAGTGGATGGGGTCCCCCTGCCCCGTAAATACTCGTACTTAAAAAAACATCAAGACCCCCCAACTTACGAGAGCACTCGTTGTACTGCCAACACACCCCCTTTTCTTTCCGGCCATCAATCCCCAGGAGCGTGTACCCCCCCCCCAAAGAAACAGATTCTACTACATAAGTGCATCCATAGGCCGATATGTTTTTGATCCCAGTGAAGAGATGGTCGTACCGCTCTGTGCTGTACAACTGCTCGTCACACTGTAGACAAGCAGATCCCCCTTTATAACCTGTGCTCCTCACCCACGGCCTCCATATAACTGAACAACGCCAAACAATGGTCGGGGTTCTTCACACCAATGACACTCGCCGTAATGGCAAACGCTTGCAGCCCGCTTAACAAATTCCCTCAAAATCAATCTGTACCTCCTCTTCTAATTCCTTTCTTGGAATCTTCCTGCTTGTCCCTATTCCCTTACATTTTTTTTATAAAAGGGGCCATGCCTAGAAGATCTCCACCTAGTCACCCTTGCCACTCATATCCCCGACCCCTTGTGTCAAATGTGCTCCCCAGCGGACCCTCAAAGCACCCGTACATCTCACATTTCTTTCGCGTCCGCAATCCTTACCACATCCGACTAGTACTTCTTCTCCCGTCTTATCGCTGCTTGACCACCCCACCACTGTGCCCATGACCCTGAACTGGTGGGCGCACTGCCCGCCACTTGTGGGCCAGTATCCCCCACCACTGTTCCCAGCAGAGCAACCGCTACTCTCTTTGCACCCCCTTTTCAACCCCCCAATAAATCCCACCATAAAGCTTACAATAAAACATTATAAACATTGGTGGACTTACCGGGCTGACAGGGAGCATCCCCCATAGGCGCCACGCATGCTTCTCTCGCTGGCTCGCGTCCCCGCGGCTCCTTTTCTTCTGACACTAATCCTTATTTTGCGGAGTCCCATATCGCAGGTGTCGCTGCTCTAGGGCCTGGCTCACCTCTGAAGCTCCTCACACTGCCGCGGTTCCGCGCAGGCCAATCTGTGTTGTGTCTCCTGGACACACCTCCACCATGTTATTTTTTTTGCTTGCTCCCTGCTGCCCGGATAGGCCCCTCACAGAACTGCTGGCCTTGTCCATTACTGGCCCGACAGCTGTGCCTGTGGTGGCTTCTTTGTCCCCACCGCGCCTCCCCCCTAGTAGCACCTGAGGCAGTGGAGGGGGCCGGGTGTCCCTCAGTCCTGCGATGTATGGACGTGGAGGCAGCACCACGACGGCCCGTGGCCCCACCAATCGAGCTCGGCCGGCGGTGGTGTGTCCGCCTGGACCCCTGCTGCGACGGTCTGATGAATCTGTTTTTTGCTGGGGAAGCAAATTGTTCCCCCAAAAGGCTCCTATGATGACACAATCATGGGGGGAAGGCCCCAGCAAATACCCGCCCACGGCATAGGCCACCACCTGCATGTGGGCACCTCACCTCCATTCCACTGTCTGCTCACCTGATCATCCATCCCTGCTGCCACCCGGCTGTGCTGCCCTCTGGTCACCTGCTCACCGCTGCTGTTCCAACAGTGTAGAATAAGCTGAGACACCCATAATGGAGGAGCAGTGGGGGAAAACTGCCTCATCCTTTCCTTCTCCACAATTTTCTGTTACCAGTCCTGCCTCCTTCTTATATAGTACCACTCCCCTGGACTTTACTCACTGTCCCCTCTCCTCTTAGCTCTTCGTATTAACCCATGCATTGTCTCCCCTAAACACACTGTCATGCCCGGCCCTGCACTACTTTTTCTCTCTGTCTTTTCCGGGCCTCACTGCTTGAAGGTGAACCTCTATCCCTGTCTCAAGTCTTTTGCAGACTCTAATGCCGCGTACACATGAGCAAAATGTCCGACAGAAAAAGTCAGACGGAAGCTTTTTATCGTATATTCCCATCATGTGTATGCCTCATCTGACTTTCTTTTTTACGGAAATTCTGAAGAACGTAGAAATAGAACATGTTTTAAATATTTCCAACGAAACCAATTCATTTTGGGAAAACCGCTAGTCTGTACGCTTTTCTGATGGACCAAAAACGACGCATGCTCTGAAGCAAGTACGAAACAGAGACTATTGGCTACTGGCTATTGAATTTCCTTTTTCGAGTCCTGTCGTATGTGTTTTACGTCACCGCATTCTTAACGATCGGACTTTGGTGTAATCGTGTGTATGCAAGACAGTTTCAGCGGAACTCTGTCGGAAAAACTTTTGGAGTTTGTTCCAATGGGAAATCCGGTCGTGTGTACGCGGCATTAACAGGTTTTCTTCTAATGCCCCTTTCACACGACCGGACTAGGTCCGACGGAAGCTGTCCGTCGGACGATCCGCTCGTGTGTGGGCTAATCCGATTGCTTTTCATTTTAAAAATCCAATGGACCTAGAAATAGAACATGTTTCAAATCTGTCCAACGGACTCAATTCCTATTGGGAAAACCAAGGGAAGCTATTGGTTACTGGCTATTGAACTTCCTTTTTTAGTCCTACGTCATCGCGTTCAAAACAAATGGACTTTCCGTTCATGTGTGGCCAAGTCCGTTCGGAAGTCCGTCGGAACTCCGGCTGAAAAGTCCGTCAGGAAGACCGTCAGTCCTAGTCTGCCTGAAAGTCCTGTCATTTGTACATGGCATAAGATTGCCCTGTATTTGGCCCCATCCATCTTCCCATCAACTCTGACCAGCTTCCCTGTCCCTGCTGAAGAAAAGCATCCACACAACATAATGCTGCCACCACCATGTTGTATGGTGGGTATGGTGTGCTCAGGGTGAAGTTTACTGTTTTCCACCACACATAGCATATAGCTTTAGACCATCTTTTTGGTCTCATCTGACCAGAGCACCTTCTTCCACATGTTTGCTGTGTCCCCCACATGGTTTCTCGCAAACTGCAAACGGGACGTCGTATGGCTTTCTTTCAACAATGGCTTTCTTCTTGCCACTCTTCCATAAAGGCCATATTTGTGAAGTGCGCGACTAATAGTTGTGGACAGGTTCTCCCACCTGAGCTGGTGATCTCTGCAGCTCCTCCAGAGTTACAATGAGCCTTTTGGCTGCTTCTCTGATTATTGCTCTACTTGCCTTGTCTGTCAGTTTAGGTGGACAACCATGTCTTGCTAGGTTTGCAGTTGTGCCATACTTTTTCCATTTTTCAAATGATGGATTGAACAGTGCTTCCTGAGATGTTCAAAGCTTGGAATTTTTTTTTATAACCTAACCCCACTTTAAACTTATCCACAACTTTATCCCTGATCTGCCAAGTGTATTTCTTGGCCTTCATGATGCTGTTTGTTCAATAACAAACCTCTGAGGGCTTCACAGAACAACTGTATTTATACTGAGAATAAATTATACACAGGTGGACTTTATTTACTAATTAGGTGACTACTGAAGGCAATTGGTTCCACTAGATTTTATTTAGGGGTATCAGAGTAAAGGGTGCTGAATACAAATGCAAGCCACACTTTTCTGATATTTATTTCTAAAAAAAAATGAAAACCATTAATCATTTTCTTTCCACATTTGCATTTTTGATTATAACATGACAAAATGTGGAAAATGTCAAGGGGTAGGTATACTTTTTCCAGGCACTATAACTGTAAAGCAAACTGAGCCAATTTAAACAACTCTTATAACCAGCAGTCCCAGCAATCCACGTGGTCATCAGATACAGGTAGGGAGCTGTTATTCAGCCAAGATAAACTGTGATTATCCTACAAATGGTACATGGGGCTAGATACTAACTAATATACACCAAACAATTGTATCTGTATTTAGCAATGGCCTCCCCAAGAAATAAAGGCCATCTTTTCTCTAGATTTACAGACACTACCTAAGCTTGGCCATCCACAGATTTACAGACACTATCTACGATTGGCCATCCACAGATTTACAGACACTACCTAAGACTGTCCATATACTATTAATATTTTTTTCATTCAACCTGCGGGCTGAACAATAAAAAAATCTAACAGATTCCTTTGTCTATACTATACAACATGGATGGATGAATCTCCTGCAAGGAAGAAAAAGGGAGGGGAAGGCACCGACTTGAGCGTAGTATTAAAATGATGGCTTTAATAGGATAAGATTAAAAACACTTACAAGATGATAAAAGATGCATGCTCATCAAAGTAAAGTGAAGTCCTGGCATTCCACATGGCTCTGTGGGTCTCGCCTCCCCCTCCCTGTTTTTTCCTTACATGTCTTGCAGAGTTATGGACACACTCTGAAGGAGGGCTGCCTTCCTTTTTAACCCTAAATACCGCTTTCTATGGATACATCACCATCCAGCTATTACAGAAACAGACTATACCCCTAAGCTCCTGTACACACGGTCGGAGATTCTGCCAACCAAATCCGTCGGATTTTGCCCGTCGGATTTAGTCAGACGGATTGTGTCCGAAACTGTTGCATACACACGGTCGGGCCAATTTGGCGAAAAATCCGATCTTTCAGAACATGATGACGTAATTTCGTTACGATGGGACTACATTCAGGCTAGTAGCCAATAGCTTTGATGTAGGAATTTGATTTGAGCATGCGTGGCACTGGGTCCGATCAAAATGCTATACACATGATCGGATTAGGTCCGACCGGCCCAGTTGGTCGGGAAATATTTCCAACATGTTGGAAAATTGGGTCGGACGGAGATTCGGACGGAATCAGTCCGATGCATACCACACACAGTCGGATTATCTGACGACACGGTCCGATAAGATGCATTCCGACAGATTCTCCGACCGTGTGTACAAGGGCTAAGAATTACTCCATCTGGAGCTCCAGATAAACACTGACTATACAGCTGGATGAATCTCCCGCTGTGGCTATTGTATTTTATCTGGCACCAAAACACCAAAACAGCAGCTGCAACTGATTGAATTGAAAACAGTGGTCAGTGGCTTGGTATAAGCTGTGATTTTATAGCTGCAAAAATTCACAGTCAATGACTGATTAAAAACACTGGTAGTTTATGTATAACAATTGGAGGAGATAAACCGTGTGCAAGCGTTACCATGCTGACTTGGGCATCGGTGGGTCCCTGTGTCCTCAGGAAGGAAAACCATGGGGAGGTGCCAACTAGCATGTCCACAGAGAAGGAATGGGCTGCAGAGATAACCAAGCCGGACCTGGCCAGCGCAATCTGATGATAATCACTCGAATGCCAGGGCTGTGTTCTGTCTGTGTTCTGTCAAAAGAGCCAACTCGTCGAAATCTCCAACCATGTCACTTCCGGTGACTGTCCGGCAGCAGTAATTGCAGATTTTGACGACTTGGCTGTTTTCACAGAGCACCGGTGCTCTCCGGCAGCACATACACTACTACTGTACACGATTTAATGAGTTGACATTGTTAGGCCGCGTACACACGGGCGGACTGTCTGGCCAACTAAGTCCGTCAGACAATCCGACAGACAGTCCGTCCTACTTTTGAATGAACGGACTTGACCACACACGATGAACAGACAGTCCGCTGAAAGCTTGCTCGATGACGTGTACAGCACGTACGACGGGACTAGAAATACGACGTCCAATACACTGCAATGCAACCTTCGGCCGTGTAAATCCTTTCTGAGCATGCGCCATACTTAGTCCGTCCAACTTGCCTACACACGAGCGGACTGTCCGCTGAAACCAAAGTTGGACGGACAATATTACGGAAATTCCGAAAGACTTAGTCCGCCAGACTGTCCGCTGAAAAAGTCAGCTGAAGCCCACACACGAGCGGACTGTCCGCTGAAACACGTTTCAGCGGACCAAGTCCGTCAGACAGTCCGCCCGTGTGTACGCGGCCTTAGTCTGCACGTTAGTAACCAACAACATGGCCGCCTCCAAAGTGGCAACAACTTTTACTCCTTTAGACGGTGTTCAAAAAAGCCAACTCGTGTATTGTAGTAATTGGAGATTTTGACGAGTTGGCTCTTTTGACAGAAGCAGTGCAGTACCTGAAAGGGGAAAGCCTCTGTAACCAGAGTGGATCGCACGCATCCCTGTTGCCATGATGATGCCTTTCACACGCATGCGCTTTGTCAAGAGCTTCTAATCGATTTTTAATCAGTTATTGAATGTGGATTTGTGCAGCTATTTAAACTCACAGCTTTTACCAAGCCACTGAGTGCTGTCTTTTTTTTTGTTGTTTTCGGTTTCCCAGCATTTAATCCAATGTTATCTGACATCAGCACAGTTGAGCCTTTGGCCAGTTCATTTGGCCAGCTCTATACTCCTCTCAAGACTTACAGTCACTTAGCACACCCTATGACCATATCCCACACCCCAACCATCTGCAATTACACAGCATAACAATTAAATGTCATTTTTAAAGTTATTCAATACAACACATTTTATAAAAAAAACATGTAGCGATGACACTTTGGACAATGTCTGTCATCTACAAATTTAGTTTTTGCCTCAGAACAGTAAAGGGGTTCTGAGGGTTAATTGTTACATAGTTACATAGATAGTCAGGTTGAAAAAAGACCATCCAGTTCAACCTTAAAAACAAATAAATAAAATAAAAAATAATAAATAAAATAAAAAATAAAATAAATAAAAAATAAAAATAAAATAAAAAATAAATAAATAAAATAAAAAATAAATAAATAAAATAAAAAATAAAATAAATAAAATAAAAAATAATTGTGTAGGTTTAACTTTGACATCAGTTTGGTTGGGCTGTGTTAGAGTTCTGCCTGGTCATGTGTACAGTTAGGTGCACATGACAGGCTTAGAACCAGGCCTGGTTGGATGTTTTAGGTATCAGCTTTCCCAGAGCCAATCAGTGGGTGCGCTGGGCCCCGCTGAGGAGTCTGGGGAAGGGTACTAAGATGTTGAAGTCACGTGTTCTAGGTTGGTTCGCGAGGCCATAGTTCCTGACACTGGACCGGGGTAGCCCCGTGAAGGGTCCCGGTCACAGGAGTGTATGTAGCTCCGCAACATGGTTCGGTTGGTTAGCTCCAATAGACCCGTCCGGTCTGGGGCGAGGATCCGTCTGTTCCCGAGTCTCGGAAATGGCTGTTCCGAGGCGCAGTAACTGAGGGAGGATTCAAAGCATCCAGGTGCGCTCTTGGCTTGGAGGGGCACCGCAGCTCGTGTAAGTGACCGGGGCAGGGCTCTTCGGAGGAGGGCTGATAAGCTGGCATCCTGAGAAGTGCCTGGTTGCTGAGTTGTGGAGGACACTGAAGAATTCACGTTTTTCCAGTACTGCCAAGGAGACAGAGAACGTTCCAGGTACTGAGGAAAAAGGTTCCTGTTCACTTCTGTTACCAGTTACTCAAGGTCAAAGATTTCACAAGTTCTGGATCAAAGTGCTGACTGCCATAATCTCTGGCTAGAGATTTGTTCAGCCTTGAAGCACCCAGCTGCGAGTGGCTACTCTCTGGGTGGTATTAGAGACTTTGTGATATTAGCGGTTTAAGGTGCCGGAGTTTCTTCACCCTTGCCCTCTGTTCCCATACAAGACTGTGTTGTTGGATGTTACCCCTGCAAATAAAAACCTTTTCTAAAGGACTTTTATGGTGTCAGTGTCCAAAGTTGTTGCATACTAACTCTGGGAACCCCTAGACGTGGAAGAACCAGCCAAGCGGAGGTAACCGGTAAGCCCAAAAGTTAAGGCCGCCCTGCCAAGGGTTATGGCCGCTACATACACTTTTGTTTTTACATGTTACTAAGCTTTAGGCCTCCTTGTTGCTCTGCCAATGAGAAGGCAGGATTGCAAAACCCCAAACTATGTGCCTTGGTTTGTTGGTGTGCTCCTCTACCTTTAAGAAGGGGAGGGGTCCCCTTCAGTCCACCTGCCTTCATTTATCCATCAGAATGCATGTGCCTCCACTGTGGGGACACTCATATTTTAGTGTGACCACAGATATCAGGGTGCCGTGACGAGGCTCTGTGGCTTACGCATGAGTTTGCAAATGTGTGCGGACTAAACCCCTGTTTTTAACGCACTGTTAGACAGGTTCATTCAGTTGTCTGCGAGCTGGTGGAATGTAGGTTTGGGTTTTTTCCTGGGCATTCCCCAGGCTTTGTTGTTACATGGATACACACACGGTCGGACATTCTGACCACAAAATCCTTTGGATTTTTTCCGATGGATTTTGGCCGAAACTTGTGTTGCATACACACGGCCGCAAAAAGTTGTCGGAATTTCCGATCTTCTGAACGAGGCGACGTCAAACAAGTACGTCAGGACTATAAATGGGCCAGTAGCCAGTAGCCAATAGCTTTCGTCTCTTAGTTTATTCTGAGCATGCGTGGCAGTTTGTCCGTTGGAATTGTCTACACACGATCGGAATTTATACGATCAGATTTTGTTGTCAGAAAATTTTAGTTCCTGCTCTCAAACTTTGTGCGTCGGAAAATCCGCCGGAAAAAGTCTGATGGAGCCCGACAACATGATCCGATCACACATTTTCCATTGGAATATCCGACTGTGTGTACAGGGCATCAGCCAAATTTAAAAGGAAATTACAATACCTATAATTTAATAGTTAGTTAATATTAGTTAGTTCACTTTTATTACTTATTTAGAATTGTTGGATTTTTGAATTTTTGGATTTTCCTTCTTATTGTCTGATTTTCAAATTTTCAGATTTTCAGATTTTCGGATTTCCATTTTTTCGGATTTTCATTCTTTTGCATTTTCGTTCGAATTTTTGGATTTTCATACTTACTTTTGCATTTTTGTTTTTATTTTAGAATTTTCCGATTTTAGAATTTTGGATTTTTTTAATTTTTTTTTGAAATAACGAAACGATGCTTCCCTATGTGGTGACCTTATGCAACTATCTTTATACTAAAGGGACTTAAAGGATATTTAACCCAATAGTTTACACTCTGATCTACATGCAGGGCGCAGGACGCATGAGTCCCAATGTTTTTTTTTTTGAAGCACGATTAGAGCCAGAGACTCTAGTAGGCTTCAAAAAAGGGTGGGCACGGGGCACAGAGCACTGCGCGTGAAGCCCACCCAGTTGTGTGAACATAACGAATGAGTATGCGCTATTGTAACACTGAATCTCCTTCTGGCCAAGCAGGAAGCAGGTTGTGAGACACATCACCCAATTGTCCGAAAGGAGATGCGATCAGTTTGGATACCAGGAGGAGAAGGGAGGAGAGGCAGGGGAAGCAATGAAGCAGCTGCCCGCGAGATGGTATAAGCTTGGGGCCTCGACTACTGACTGACCGACCCAAGGGGGGTTGCCTCCCCTGACTCCCATGACCCCGCTACCTGACTGACACCCCCCAAAAAAAACACCAGCCGCCACTGACCCCCCAAGTTTCTGTTCTTGGACCTCTCCTATTTTCAATCTACATCTTCTCCCTGGGTCAGCTGATAGCCTCCCATGGCTTTCAATATCATTTCTAAGCTGACGACACACAAATCTATCTCTCCACTCTTCAGCTCACTCCATCAGTCTCCTCTTGCATCACTAATTTACTAACAGACATATCTGTCTGGATGTCACACCACTTCCTCAAACTCAACTTAAACCAAGTCTAAAACTGAGCTCAAAATATTTCCTCCCCCACGTGCCTCTTCCCTTGACTTCTCAGAACTCTCCTTTTGGCCTGACATACAATCACTTTCCAAAACTTGCCGTCTCAACCTCCGTAACATCTACAAAATACGTCCTTTCCTAACCAATGACACCACAAAGCTCCTGATTCACTCCCTGGTTATCTCTCACATCGACTACTGAAACTCCCTCCTCATTGGCTTAACTTTAAATAGCTTATCCCCCTTTAGTCCATCAAGAATGGTACTGCTCAGCATCTCCTACCCCTCTCTGCCAATCCCTACATTGGCTGTCACTCACCCAACAAATTAAATTCAAAATACTCATCACAAAATTGGCCATCCACAACTCTGCCCCCAGCTACATCACTAACCTAGTCTCAAAATACCAACCAAATTGTCCTCTTCATTCCTCCTAAGATCTCCTGTTCTCTAACTCCCTTTTCTCCTCCTCCCCTCTAGCTTCCTCCTCACCTCCTCCCATACTCCCCTCCAGGACTTCTCACGAGCCTCTCCCATCCTTTGCAACTCCCTAGCCCAATCTGTCTGACTATCTCCAACTCCACCCGCTTTTAGGTGATCCCTGAAAACTTTTCTCTTCAGAGAAGCCTATCCTGCCTCCACCTAACAACTGTACTTTCATTTTCTTCATCAGTTCATTCCCCACAGTTATTATCTTTTGTATCACTTGACCCACCCTCTTAGATTCAAAGCTCTAATGATCAGGACCCTCTGATTCCTCCTGCATTGAACCGCCTAACGCTGTAAAGCATATAGGACCAAACAAGACCTGAGAGAGGGACCAAAAAGAATTGGGCCCACTTTCATGGGCTTGTGGCTGCCCCACCCTGCTCATTCTCTTTAAATTGTGTCTAAAATAAGATTTCATATGTTTTGCATTGTTTTGCATAGTGTCCCTACACAAGTTTTGTTTTGCTTTTGATGAAACTCAGTCTAAATGGAATACTTCATGCAAGTAGGGGCATGAATGTTCCTACTGTTTGGGTGCTCATCCTGTAGTTAAATGTTTAAAGAAAACTAGTGAGGCTTGTCAGAATCAGTGTGACGTTTTTACAAAAAACTTGCTTGCCAGCGAGGCTGGAAAGAATGTGCCCATGGTTGGATCTGTTCTCAAACAGGGAAAAACACATTTTCTAATTGATGGATTTACTTGGATGGATTTACTTGTGGTTCTTGCTGCCTTCATTTTGCCTTCATTTTGTGGTGAAAGGTGTACTATAGTTGACAATCTCAAATGTTTCTTGTTTTCATCAATAGTTAGAGATAAAGTCTTTAAAGAAATAGCTGAAGACCGTATGGCAGGCCCTTTTGCTTATCCACTTTTTGGAAACTTTTGAATCTGTCCATTGGGAGTAGGTCCCAAAAGAGAGCCCAGTTCCTTTGGAATCATCTTGATAGAGTCCTGACGAAGCTCACATGACCCAGTGAGCGAAATGCATCAACGTCATCACGTCATGTGTCCCAGCCCCTCAGTTCATTCACCTGGCCAACACATCTGCCATTCCATATAGCTCTATAGGGATCTGACAGTGCCTATGAGGACTTTACACATGGCATTACCTCCACCTCAGCACTGACACCTGCAGCCATCAAGAGACTCAATGCTGGGGAGTTGAGCAAGCTTCACAGCAATCCGGAAGCAGCTTCTCTGACAGTAATAAAGATTCAGCTGAATACTGGGTGAGATTGTTCATGGGACGTTGTTCCCAGAGATATATGCCAATTAGTTGAACTCACTACTGCTGCGTGGATACTCTCTTACCTGTTTTTACTTGCATGCTGCTCTTTCCTCTCCCCCCAGCTGCCCCTGCTGCATACACGCTTGTTGCTGGCCCATCCATCGCTGTTTTTCAGTGCCCTTCTTCAAGTCGTCAATTAATTTTCTACAATTACTTGCCATACTCCTTTTGGCTAATTTAATCACGGACTATGTGACATCTGTTTTCCTTCATATGTGGCCCTTACCCCCACCATATGCCACCGCTGACCACCCTCCTGTTGATGGTTTGCCTCCATACATTACTAGCTATAGTCAGTTCTCTGGTTTGATTGGAGAGCCCAGGTTGTTTTTATCGTGTTCTTGACTACGTTGTCATGAATGTTTTTACTTTGGTGTGGTGAAAGTTAATTTAATTTTGTATTTTTTTGGTATATATTGGGA
Source organism: Lithobates pipiens (assembly GCF_037356315.1). Classification (NCBI taxonomy): domain Eukaryota; kingdom Metazoa; phylum Chordata; class Amphibia; order Anura; family Ranidae; genus Lithobates; species Lithobates pipiens. The sequence goes on from NW_027507787.1 coordinate 27,794,451, forward strand.
CTTTTTGTACTAATACATTTTTACTTGATACATAGGTTGCAGTGAGTTTCCTTTTTTGAGCCCCTTTACTTTAACAGTATTTTCTTGAACTTTATTAGAATTTTTGCATTCTCCCTTTAGAATCATACATCACTATTTTCCTAAGGGGAGTTCTTTGAATGATGATATTAATGACTCTTTTTGTTAAGTATTTTGGTCTACTTTTGAAGATGCCATTATTAAGATTAGATCTTTTGGACCTGGAGCATTATTGGCAAACGCTGACATAAAATCAGCTTTTAGGCAAATGCCTTCCGATGGGCTGTTCTTTATCTTATTCTTACTTTGAAAATTTCTCTACTTTCTTCCATTGGGTTCCTTGTTTTGCATAGGGTTGCGACAATGTTATCCATTATTTGGATGATTTCTTATTTATTGGTCCTCCCAATTCTAGTCTTTGTTCTCATTTATTACAATTGTTTGGTGTCATCGCCAATTATTTTGGAGTTGCTCTAGCTGAGGAAAAAAAATGTTTTTCCTTTGGCATCTTTCATATTTTTGAGCATTCAAATTGACACCTCCTTGATGGAATTCAAAATACCTTTGAAAAAACTTGAGAGGCTGAAATGGTTAATCTCTTTTATTTTAACCACTTGACCTTCAGAAGGATTTACCTTTACCTCTTTCATGACTAGAGCATTTTTTTCTCTTTAGTACCGCACTATATAACTGGAAACTGCTCAGTCATGCAACACTGTACCCACCTGAAATGTATATATTTTTTTTCACACAAATAGAGAGCTTCCTTTTGATAGCATTTGATCACCACTGGGTTATTTATTTTTTGTGCTATAAACACATAAAGCCCAAAAACGTAAACTTAAATATATATTTTCTACTGATTGACTACATATATTCTTTCTGTGTCAAAGGTATTTGCTGAGAAGCATGTTGTGTGTGTGGAAGATTTTATTTTTTGACACAAGTTTTTGAAAAATTAGAAAAAAAAGTTGTCAGTTTAATCACTTTCAGACCAGACCATTTTGCTAGCTTAAGACCAGACCACTTTTTGCGATTCGGCACTGCGTCGATTTAACCGACAATTGCGTGGTCGTGCGACGTGGCTTCCAAACAAAATTGACGTCCTTTTTTCCCCACAAATAGAGCTTTCTTTTGGTGGTATTTGATCACCCCTGCGTTTTTTTTTGCGCTATAAACAAAAAAATAGCGACAATTTTTAAAAAAGCCATTATTTTTTACTTTTTGCTATAATAAATATCCCCCAAAAATATATATTAAAAACTATTTTTTTCTCAGTTTAGGCCGATACGTATTTTTCCACATATTTTTGGTAAAAAGAAAATAAAAATCGCAATAAGTGATTGATTGATTTGCACAAATTTATAGCGTTTACAAAATAGGGGATAGTTTTATGGCATTTTTATTAATAATTTTTTTTTTATTAGTAATGGTGGCGATCAGCGGTTTTTATTGTGACTGCGACATTATGGTGGACACATCGGACATTTTTGACACATTTTTGGGACCATTATCATTTATACAGCAATCAGTGCTATACAAATGCACTGATTCCTGTGTAAATGACACTGGCAGTGAAGGGGTTAACCAGGGGTGGCAGTGTAGGGGTTAAGTGTGTCCTAGGGGCGTATTACTAACTGTGGGGGGCTGGGCTGTGTGTTAGTGAACACTGATCTCTGTTCCAATCACAAGGAGCAGAGATCAGTGTCACTTGTTGCTAGGCAGAATGGGGAGATGTTGTTTACATCGGCATCTCCCGTTCAGCCTCCCCGTGAGACGATCACGGGTATCCCCGCGGCAATCGAGTCCATTTGAGACTTGCTTGGGGGCGAGACATGTGTTAGACATGTGTGAGACTTGCTTGGGGGCCTAGCCAATGTTCGGGGGCTGAAAACCAATGATCACCTTCAGGCTTTTAAAGGGCATATTTCCTCATGTCACTTCCTTACTACCTATCACAGCTTCGGAGGCCCTGGAATGCTGGAATAGTACATTTGAAAAGAGGCATGAAAAGTATTTTGCAGATCTCTTTTTTGTCACAAGGTTTTGAAAAATTAAGAAAGAAAATAAAAATACATTTTTGCTTTCTTTCTTCATATTCCAAAAATGTGTGGCAAGAAATGAGATCTGAAAAATACGAGCCATACCTCTTACCAAATACCTTGGAGTGTCTACTTTCCAAAAAGGATGTCATTTGGGGATGTTTTGTACTATCCTGGCATTTCAGGGCCTAGGAAACTGTAATAGGTAGTCAGGATTCACCTGAAATTAGGAAATAACACCAGTTGAGGAGGATATCTGCGCTTGGACAAAGAATTAATAAATGTACAAGGAGCCAGCACCAATTAGTTGATTTCAAACCATAACATACAAGGTGGGAAAGCATGGCGTAAGCATGCCGTACACAGCGGCCATCTTTGAATTTTGTTTGCTATGCTATTTTTATCTGTACAACCTGTGAGTTTAATTCTTACTATTAAAGGGAGTTCTTATGATTATCAAGACATATTACACTATGGCAAAGAAATACTGGAAAAAGCCACGCTAAGGTTATACAATTGATTGCTGCCACCCTACAAATCCACTGCCCTCTAAAAAGAAGGCCTTGGATGTGCAAATTATATTTTATGTAGAGAAAATATAGGGCCTAAGGCACTACCACAAACTTATACACCCTCAATCAGTACTAAACAAGGGTTCCCAAAAACCTCTCACCCTCTACAAACCGGGGGAGATCAAATTAATATATATTTTCTCCGGTAATAAGAGCAGACTGCTGATAATATATAAGGCTATGAATTGCAGTGGGTCCACCAGATTATACGCACAACAGAGTACTCCCTTATGGTAGTTATACACACCATAGACTTAGGGCAAGTCAATCAGTTCGACCGACCTTTGCATCTACATTCCCTGGACTATTTTTATGAAAAGTGTACAATATCAAAAATAAATAAGGTAAGTAAAAATAATTCTAAAACTAATAGTGAATATATATGTGAAGTATTAAATCTCAATGCTGCTCAATCATTCCACTATTTCACATTGTATGTCTCCATGTGGAAAAAAGGCAATTATCATCCAGTGATCCATATACATTAATGTCCAAAATTTGTGCAAAATAAACATGCAGTTTTCCAAAGTGCATAAAGTGCTAAATGTGCAAAAAGGTGCAAGAAGGTCTGTAAAAAATGTCTCCAGCGGCCTAATATTTGCATATATATCCCAAAAGGGGGCTTTTCAAAAGTTATATATAATTAAAGTGCACAGTCAATACGTAAAGTGAAAAGACATCTAAGGTTAAATGTGACTTTGGTGCTCGGTCAAGAAATTCCAGTGACTTCTGTGCTCGCCCACTCGGGTCCCCACTCAGCAGATCCATGTCCCCCTAAGGGGTATTGTGCATGTAGTCCATCAGTATCCGCCTGTTCAATTTGTCCACCTCCTTTTCCTCCTCTGTACTCCGTATACCTGGGGTGATCCCCTTTTGTTTATAGAAGGCTTGTATCGATGTATTAAATCCTCAGAGAGAACAGAAGGTGGCTCCCATAGTGCAGTAATTTAATTACCAAAATTCATATGATAAAAAATGTAATTAAATAAAATAATCCATATAAAAACTCATTTATAATCCAGTAATCAAGGGGGTGGATACAAAAATTAAAAAGTTTATAATAATAATAAAAAATATATATAATGAGAGTATAATTAATGATCAGCAATCTTAAAAGCAAAAAACAAAAAAACAAAACAGAACAAAGCAAAAACAGAATAAAAAACAAAGCGATTACTGAGGATAAAAATAGAGACACCACATCTCTTGGGTCCAGTAATGGCTTGCCTTAAGTGCCACCAATACTCAGCGGGATATACCCACTATAGCCCTTGTGTTGACTCAATCGGTCCTCATATGGGGTGATTAAAAATTGTATGCAAACCCCAATTGCTCGTATTCCCGGTAATGCCGCTAGATCCATGGAGTAGCAGCGTGCGTTCCAGCTGCGCTCCACTCGATCTGCAGACCGGAAGTGACGTAGTGTGCGTGGCTCCGTCGTACGCGTTTTCGTCATTGGTGTCTTTAGCAACCATATTGCACTATGGCACTTTTATTTATATTTCCCTGAGTTAAAGACTGGGGATTTATGTTACTGATGGAGGTGCTGATCTTTTTATAAGTGGCTTATGAGTCTCTCATAACAACATAGCCTTGTATTGATGGATGTTGTCCAGAAATCATCTGAAGCCTGGAGTATTATTTGGTTATTACCTACAACTATGCCTATTTAGACCTCTCTATAACTTGAGGGTCTACTGTATCTGGTAAGCAGGCTTGTCTCTTCACCATGAGTGTGCATGCACATCTATCTCACAGAAGCTGGTGTGGGGATTCTATGCTATGAACATAGACTATTTATTTCGACTTTTATGAATGTATTCCTTTGCTTTCTAGCGCTGCACTCTTTTCATATCTTGATCGCTCTTTGAAAGCCCGAAGGTGGTCATTGGATTTTGGGCTTCTATACATGGATAGGCTGCCAAAAAGTCTCTCATGTGATATCCCCATACTCAGGAAAAGTAGCAGAATGTGTTTGGGGTGTAATTCTACATACACTCATGGCATGTGTGAGAAATATCAAATTAAAGTGACAACTTTAAAAAAAAATTTTTGTCATTTTTCAAAAACTTGTGGCAAAGATAAAATCTTCCGTGGACTCAACATGCCTCTTGGCAAATACCTTGGGGTGTCAACTTTCCAAAAAAGGTTCACCTGGGGGATGTTTGAACTGTTATGGCATTTTATGCCCAACATTAGAAGCTTCTGTCACACATCAACCACTCTTCTAAGCACTTCGAAGACCAAGCCTTTTCTGACACTTTTTGTTTACATGTAAAAATCTGTAATTTTTGCTAGAAAATTACTTTGGACCCCTAAACATTATATGTTTTATTAAAGCAGAGGCCCTAGAGAATAAAATGGTACGTGTTGCAATGTTTTATGTCACACAGTATTTGCGTAGTGGTTTTTCAAATGCAAGATTTGGAAAAGATACACTTTTTTGAATTTTAATGCACAAAAACACAATATAATACCCAATTGATTGGTAAACATTGCATACATGGTACAATCCCTGTTTATATATTGACACGGGACCAACACATGCATTCACCTTTGCGCAGGATCGCTTTTATTTATTTATTTATTTTACACTGTCCCTTAAATTTTATTTATTTTTATCACTTTTATTGTTATCACAAGGAATGGAAATATCCCCTGTGATAGTAATAGGCATTGACAGGTATTCTTTACTGAGAAATCTGGGGTCTATTAGACACCAGATCTCTCCTCTGCTCTTAAAGCATCTGATCACATCAAAACCTTTTTTTTGCTTTTTTTATCTGGCATGCTTGCTGGGAAAATACTGCTTGATTGCAAGGTAGCCAGTGAAATGTACGAGGGACTTGTCAATGCAGATATTTTGTTGGGGCGTATACATATCTACGAATTTCTCAAAGAGGTAGTTTATGAGGAGCCAAATTTTGTAGAGGTGGTCATATTCAGGTTCCCCCCAAGGATGACAGAGTGTGTTGTCACTAAAAATGCATAAAACACATTATTGTCTCATATCTTTGCCTGATCATTCCAGCAGAGAACATGGGCATACAATGAATCGGGTCTGTGGACCAATAACCATAATTCATTTTTTTTTTTAATGCCCGTGTTGAGGTTTAGGCGTAAAAATGTCCTAAATTTGGAAACTGTGATAGCTTTCCACGTAAATGGTTAGGCAAGAGGTGAATTTGGGTCATTGACGATGCATGCGTATAGACTGCTTTGGTCCACATTAAATTGATACAGTTCTTCTGTGAACAACAACTCAAAAAAATCAAGGGGAGTTTTTAATTTTTTTTTCTGTTTACACCTGAATTCTGGGTTGGGCAATGAAGGGGGGGGGGGGGGATAAGGGGTGCTGGTAAATCTGTGTGCTGCTAATTAGGATTTGCAAGCATCTCTAGAGTAATACTTTGGGCTCTACAGGCCTGTGCATGATTTATTGGTGGCCGCAAGACATAAGAGTGCTAGCCACCGCACCAGCTTGGACTGCACTTTTGGGACTCACCATGGTCGCCATGAGATACTGCATTGCTGATGTGTCAAATGCCAGAATGTATTAGGCCACTGGTGCTCGCCAGTTCACCAAAAGCTAGTGCAGCACTGGTATTTGGCCCCTGCTGCAGGAGAGACAAGTCAGCACTTCAGCTACCTGGAGTCGGATACTCTTAATTTCATCAGGGTTCCACTGCTCTCTACAGGTTCGTATTCTGAGGCGGATTCTGTCAGAGGCTTTCCCTTTGCTCTTATCTGACATGCTCAGAATCCTGTAGGTCTCTTCACTAGGGTATCTTTGTTGGGAAATTTTGGCCTCTAAATTTACAGGTACCTAATGTGACTCATGGAAAAAAGTGCTCCTGCTTGAACCGCTGGAAATAAAATTCACCTGCTAGTGCTAGAAGAGATCCGGCCGGATTCTGCTACCACTTTTTTTTTCTTCGCAATGTATCAGAGGGGACAGTGATCTACTGACACTGCACTTGTTGGGGGGAGGGCAGAAGGGTTAAGCACAAGTGCTGACAGGGCTCATCCTGCATTTTTTGGGACACTATACTAAGAGGACATTAGTTTAATTCTGTTTGTGATCAATATATGTATCCGTACAAACAGTATACTAGTAAGGGCGGTGATCATAGACCTATAGCTCGAGTGCGGTAATGTGCGGGCAATCTAACGATAACAGACCCTGGCTGGGAAGGACGCTAACTGACCCTGCATCTGATGTCGCAAGTGATGCTAATACAGTGATCAGTGAAACATACTGTACACTGACACTATACTAATGGCACTGGCTGGATGACAAGGATGATCACTCTCCTGTGTCTTTCATCCCCCTCCCCTCCCTGCCTGTCTGCTCCTTTGTTAGTGCCTGCAATTGCCCCTCCTGCTGCTGTAATAATAATATTCTTATATAATCCTGCCTGTTTCTTAATGACAGTAGCTTCTATCTCTGTCTTTTATAAAAATATGCCTTATCTACCATATATTAGAGCGGCTTTCCACGATCATGTGACCATCCGACTCTCTCCTCCTCTCCTCCTTTCATCCTGGCTGATGTCAGCAGAGGAATCTCCACCCCGCCCACTGCAGCTGGCAGCCAGGCAGAGGAGAGAGCCGGCAGGTCATGTGATGGCAGGGAATCACTCTGAAATATGGTAAATAAAGCATTTTTTTAATAAAATACAGAGGAAAGAGCTCCTGTCATTAAGAAACACGCAAGATAATATAAGCTTATATGAGTGGGTTGACAACCACTTTAAGAAGGAAGAAGGTGTTATCAAAGGAAATGCACATTTTGCTGGGATTACGAGCCTTTGCTTCCAGAATCATGCCTGTCAGGCAATTTTTTTTCTAGAGGACTATACCTTTCTACTTCAGGTCTAAAATTTTTCATGAGGACTTTATTTTTTTCTGCTGAATTTAATTTGTTTACAGACGCAGCTTCTTCCAAAGGGTTTGCGGCTATTTGGCAAACTTATTGGTGTTGTGGGACTTAGCTAGACTTTTAGATTTTTTTTAAAAGGCTACAAAAAATATTATTTTACTTGAGCTCTTTTTGGTGACAGTAACTATTGAGATTTGGGGACTTTTTTTTGCCAACAAATGCATCCTTATTCAAACAGATAATAGGGGTGTGCTTTTTGCAATAAATTGCCTATGTTTGAGATCTATTTGTGCGACTAAGCTGTGTATTTGGTATTCCTGTGTTTGACGTTAAAACTAAATTCACACTTGGTATCACGGATAATATTGTAGATTTCCTATCTCCATTTCAGATGTCGCGTTTTTGCCAACTACTTCCCAATGAAGACCTGGAGAGTTATCAATGTCTGGTGCATCTGTGGGATTTGATTTTACTTTGTTTTATCATTCCATCAACAATTCAATTGCACCTCATACGTGGGCTGATTATTCAGCTATTTGGAAGAGATGATTGTTTTTTTTCAGGCCTTCTTGGTTTTTTTAATGAAGCAATAGTTTTCTTGTAGTCAATCAGTAAAGACATTAGCAGGCGTTTCCATTTTTGCACATCTGATGAAGCTTCTGATTTGTACAGGATCTTTCTCAGTTATACAAGCACTATAATGGTAGATGACTAATTTTCCTTCAGAAGGTCTATTTCTTTGGAGATTTTATCACAACTTTGGGATCTAGCTTTGTATTTCTCATTTATGACACCTTACTTTTAAAAACTGCTTTTGTGCTAGCCTTGCTTTATGCATTTCTGAATTAATATTATTTAATATGATAAAGTAATAGTACAGCGCTCTAGTGCTCAAAGAACACATACAATTGAACTTCAATATTCCATAAAGTAAAAAAGGTGATAATAGTGAAAAAGTGATTAAAGTCCAGAAAAAATATATAAACAACACCAACTTTAGTGATCCCACATCCGTGATGGAAACAAGAGACTCTAGGAAAACCAGGTTATACCCTTCACTCTCATGTTCTGCTTACCAGATGGAGTGTGACCCCCCCAATAGGAGTGGTCCACATGCGCTCTTATCTTTTGGCGAGCAGGGAGGTCCCTCTCAGTACGATGACCAAAATAGCTCCAGAAACCCGACAACGATAATGAGGGCTTACATGCCTGCTTCAAAACTGTGCTGCTTCCTCTCCCTGCTTCCTCCCAGCGATAATTTAATACCATTTAATAAACAGGGTAAATTAGGGATTATGTCAGATTTTTCTTGACAATTTAGTGATTTGGCTTTTCATAAAACAATCGAAAACTGCTAGGCAAGGGACATTGGCTTACACTGTCTGCTTGTACTGGCAGTGTTATTTTCCCAATTAAGATATTACAGCAGTATGTTTCTTTCAGGCCTCCGCAGTCTGGATATGTTCATATTCATGCTGATCTGTCCACTTTTACAAAACATCAGTTTGACTCTGTTTTAGCCCAAGTCCACACTATAACACACAGGAGCGATGTGCATCCCTGTTCCCAGTTTCAGGGACAAATCGGGGCAAACATTTTTAATTTAGGGCTCCAAAGTTGTATTGAAATTCCTTGTTCTTTGAAAAAGTGTTGGCTGTTGTATTGTATATTATTTAGTATTGTACTGTAAGAGCCGGTTCACACAGGGGCGACACGACTTCCAGGACGACTTTGTGAGGCAACTTGGAGACGACTTGAACACGACTTAGACACGACTTAGACACGACCTGGGGCGACTTACAACACTACTTTAAGTCGCCCCAGGCCAGGCGACTTTTGCCGTGGCCAATCAGAGAATGAGCTCTGAAGGGGGAACTCCACCCCAAATTTATGAAAAAATTTTGGCGTGGGTTCCCCCTCCGAGAGCATACCAGGCCCTTAGGTCTGGTATGGATTCTAAGGGGAACCCCCTACGCCGAAAAAAACGGTGTGGGGGTCCCCCCCAGATCCATACCAGACCCTTATCCGAGCACGCTACCCGGCCGGCCAGGAAAGGGGGTGGGGACGAGCGAGTGCCCCCCCTCCTGAGCCGTACCAGGCCACGTGCCCTCAACATGGGGGGGTGCCTTGGGGAAGGGGGGCCGCGCGGCCCCCCACCCCAAAGCACCTTGTCCCCATGTTGATGAGGACAAGAGCCTCTTCCCGACAACCCTGGCCGTTGGTTTTCGGGGTCTACGGGCGGGGGCTTATCTGAATCCGGGAGCCCCCTTTAATAAGGGGGCCCCCGGATACCGGCCCCCCACCCTATGTGAATGAGTATGGGGTACAACGTACCGCTACCCATTCACCCGTGAAAAAAAGTACAAAAAAAACACAACACAGGGTTAAAATAGTTTATTGCACAGTTCCGGGGGTGTTCCGTCTTCGGGGGTCTTCTTGCCGGACTCCTCTGCTATCTTCTGCTAGCTCTTTTACTAGCAGAGGAGCCCGGCATTCTTCTTCACCGCCGCTCTCTTCTTCCGACTTCGGGGGTCTTGTCCCCCTCTTCGGTTCTTCTTGCCGGGCCATCGCGCCTTCTTTTAGCTCTGTTACAGGCGGTGGCCCGGTCTTCTGTTGCCGCAGCCGCCGCCGTCTTCTGTTCTTCTTTTCTGGAGATGTTGCCTCGCCGCTGTCTCCGCTTACTATGACAGAACACGCGGCGTGCTGCGACTTATATAGGGACATCGCTGGATGATGTCCCCGCCCATTATGATGTCACAGTCCCACAGTATATATAAAATATTATGCAAAATGGTTGGAGGGAAGTTTCTGAATGGCAAAGATGTTTTTATTACAAATTCTGTGAGCAGACTGCAGTTCCTATTTAAATTGATGAAATATTTTGTTTTGTATTATTGGTACACTGTCCCTTTACATTTTCAAGCAACTAATCTGAGGTGGGATTCAAGAATCTTTCTGTAAAAGTTGGGAAGGACAGCTGGAGCAAGTGTTTTGCAGTTGCTTTATGTGGTTTGTCACCCTGGATTCCTGGGGGGGGGGGGGGGGCAGTTATAAGTATAATAATAGGTATAGTAAAAGAGAATATTTGATACTGTTATGGAATAATTATATGCAAACCACTAAAATGCCTCATGGCAAGTATTGTGTAAAGTGTTTTTATTTAAAGTTGTATTTAGAGATTATTTACTTTTTGGAGGGCGGGTTCGGCCTGCAATCCCATGTTTTTTTTACCAACCTGTAAGCAAGTTAGCTTAATGGTAGCTAACCTCATTCCCAAATTAATAAAGAATAAAATAATTATAAAAATAGCAGAGTTGTAGACATTGCTTCTAACAAATTCACAGGATGCCATTGTCTGGAAAAGTTAGTTTGTCCACACAGGAAAACTATTGTTTCAAGTGTGATTATTTAAGTCTGATTATTTAAAGTAGAATATATTTTGACCTGTAGAGAACTATGAAATTCCTGGAACAGAAAAGGAATAAATCCAATTAGATGATATCCCCCATCCTTTCTAAAATTAAGCTGTCCATGAATAAGCAAATCATTTCCCAAGAAAATGGCTGATGGAAAAGCCATATTACCATGAACTAGTCACTGAAGGTTAGGAAGGCACCACAATGTTCAGCAACAATGTTAGTAGGACATATACAGTTTAATCATTCTTCATTCTCCTATATAGACGAGAAATTGTTTAAGCCTGTTCCTGCTGAGGTTTCCCATCTTTATAAGAAGCATCACTTTGTGGCACAATGGGAGAGCGAGGATCAAGTATGCCTTCTTGTCGAAACCAAAAGTTGACGGGGGGATGGGACTACCCGACTTTAAGAAATATCAGGTAGCAGCACATATTACTAGGATAATTGATTGGCATTGTCATATGGCGGACAAAGATTGGGTAAGATTGGAAGATATGCTAACAGACAACAGATTGCGCTTTTCCCCTTGGCTCTCTTTGAACAGCCTCAAGAACACGATTAGTTTGAACCCCCTGACAGAGACTACGCTATCAATTCTACACGCAAACTCAAAACGATTTGCGGTGACTACCCCCCTCAGCCCTCTAACACCGCTCTACAGTAATCCCGACTTTAAACCAGGTATAGAGAACGTCCTGCTTCACGACACAGATTCTAATGCCCCAAGACTGGTAAAAGACTGTCTCTCTGGGGGCAAAATGAAAGATTTAGAGACCCTTAGAAGAGACTGGGGGGATCCAGCGTTTCCCTTATGGAATTATTTCCAGATCAGGAGCTTTGTCACCTCCTCAAAACACAAACGACACTTCACTAGACAGCTCACAGACCTCGAGGAGGTATGTGCGTCAGGCGAAAGATTACACAAGGCGACCTCGTTGGCCTATAAGTGGCTGCAACAGGTGAATGGACAGGAGGTGGATAGGTTCAGGAACAAATGGGCACAGGGATTACAGAGGAACATTACGGATTCCCAATGGGGAAGGGCATGTGCACTGGCTCATAAGTGCTCTATTAGCACGAGAACACAAGAAACGTGCTATAAAATGCTGACACACTGGTATCATACTCCTGATAAACTGCACAAATGGTTTCCTCAGGTCCCGGAAATGTGTTGGAGATGCCAAGGTGAGGTGGGTACGCTTACACATATATGGTGGGGCTGTTCCAAACTGACGCCCTTTTGGGATGAAGTGAGGAATTTGATAGCTCAAATCACGGACACCTCAATCACGTTAGATGCGGCTTGCTGTCTCCTCCACATTACTGATGTACCTCTGAAGAGATACAAACATTCTTTGCTTAAACACCTACTCAATGCAGCCAAGTCCCTGGTGCCACTGCATTGGAAGTCCCCCAGAGCCCCAACGGTGGGTGAGTGGCTGCTCAGGGTATCTGAGACATATACTATGGAAGAAACAGTGGCTCAAGCCACTGAATCAGTGGAAAAATGCTACTTGGACACCTTGGATAGTGTTCCGTTACTCTACAAAATATGCTCAGCTTCTAGGAGACAAATGTAATGCTAGAGGTTAAATTGGTCATTCTACTTTCACTCTTTCCTTTTTCCCTTATTTTCATTATTTGTTCTTGTTTTCTTTCTTTTTTTTAAAAATGAGCGCATCATTAGACCTCGACTGTGGATAAGGTCAGAATATTGACACAGTATGCAAATATGTTCAGTATAGATTGGCTTTAGTCATGTGACTTGATTACAATGTTTGAATTATAGTTAGCCTTATCACCCCAGGTATAGCGGGTAACATCATTTTAGGGTACGAATTGTATGCTGAATTGGGGTATAACGCTGTACAATACTATCTGTATTTACTTAAGCTTGTTCGCAGTTGTATTACTGTTTACTTTTCCTTTAACTCAATAAACGCTTTTAATGTAAAAAGAAGCATCACTTTGAACTGTGTAGGTACATTTTGTTGATATGGGGACCTAAAGTGAGGCCCTCGACCTCACCAAATGGGCATTCAAATAATTAGGTGAATATTCAGTGTCAGAGACAGCATGATGCAAAAGATGCTCAGAGACTGTGGACATGATACAAGAGATGATCAGGGACTGCAGACATGATATAAAAGATGGTCAGAGGCTGGAGGTGCGACACAAGAGATGGCTAGAGACTATGGACATGATACAAGAGATGGTCAGAGAGGTGAGACACAGCAAGTGGAAATGTGAGTAAAGTATGCAACTTTTCTTCCCTATTGATGTTTTTGTAAATTTTTGTGCTCGCTACTCACCTGTGGTTGAAAACATGTCTGAAATTGAAAATCTGACCTTTAAAAACCTACCTCATGATTGTCATATTTTCCATTTTGGCCAAATATTCTGACAAAAGTTTCCAATAGACCGAAAAGAAAAGGTGTCTATTTTTAAGAAATAGTTACACATGGAAACCACAAACCTTCAAAATTATTATAAAAGGGAAACCCAGCATCCTGTGTGGTAGTAATTTATATTGTGTGTTTATGGTGGAGGACAGTGGTGTTCCTTTCCAGCTTTCAACATACCCAGAGGTCTTAGAAAGTCAACAGATTTTCAGTGTGTGTTACATACACAGGTATGACTTACAGTGCAGCTCAGTTCAACAGGAGATACTTATTTATACATTATATTGAATACAAGTGTTTACACTGCTAGGAAAATGTAAACCTACCACTCACCCAGTATAATCTAATGGCACAGTATTAATGTGTATAAATGCAAGCCTCCTGCATTTAACCCTACCTTGCAAATGTCACCCCCTTTAACAGTAGGAGCCCTGCAAAACTATGGAATCGGTGGGCGGAGTCGTGATGTCACAGGACTCCCCATCCACCTCTACACTCTCCTACTATACTATTCCTGAATTTTGAGTAACATCTAGTCAAAACTCAGGAAAGGCACCACAAGACTTCAGCATGCTCAATCATGCTAAGATGTGTAGCAGCTAACCCTGGGAGAACTAGGGCTTGGACGTTTACTTTATCCTTCTGTTCTTCCATGGATCATGTTATTTTGAGGTGGGGGTGTTGCCATGGTGTCAGCACGCCTCCCAGTTACACCTGAGAACTAGTGTGGGACTGGGAGGAGTGTATATGTCTAGCTGTGGGACTGGGGGGAGTGTATATGTCTAGCTGTGGGACTGGGAGGAGTGTGCATGTCTAGCACCCCGTGCTGGTCTGCTAACCATTCGGGAGGGAAGGTGGGCTTTGGGTGCTGGACACAGCTAAATATTACATATACACACACATATATATATATACATATATACACACACACACATACACACACACACACACACACATATATATATATATATATATATATATATATATATATATATATATATATATATATTATAGCTGTGTCCAGCCCAGCACCCCCCTCCCAATCAGATGAGCTCAGGGTGGGCTGCTCAGTCAGCAACTATGCCTATATATCATATAATATAGCTGTGTTCTGCAGCACCCCCCTCCTGGTTATCAGACACATCTATATTATATTATATTATATTTTATATATATATATATATATATATATATATATATATATATATATATATATATTATAGCTGGACTGATTTTGGGGGGCGGTAGGGTGCTGTGTCCACCACCCAGGTATAGTAGCTGAGCTGAGCCCAGTGGCGTCGCTAGGGGGGTGACATCTGGGTGACACCTGCACCTGGGTAACACCTGCTAGAGGTGTGACACCATCCTGACTCTCACGAGGGTGAGAAAGGCCCTGGCATTTGTTATTTCCCAGCTGTCCAATCCGGAACATCTCCAGTGCCGCAGCCATGCTGTCCTGGTCTGTGTCCTTCTTCCTCCTCCTACTTCCCTGCTGCTGAGCCTGTTACATGTGTTTTGGTATCTCTGCCCAGGCGGCGTGGCTATAACGGACATGAGGGTTGTGTCAGCTTGCGTTGAGGGAGTGTCCGCCACTGACTGTGACCCACACCCACATCAGATCCATTCTGCAAGCAGAAGGTCACAGCAACATCTTAGTAAACATATTTTACTATGTAATAGGTGTGAATACAGATTAGATGTTAACTCCTTTGGTCCCTGTGATTTCAGGATCCCAATAAGGTAATTTTTTAGACATTTTAAGTTCCTCCTTTCCAAATTGTGCCTGTACTACATGTTGAAGTGGCAAATACACATTATTTTTGACACTTTATAAAGCTGGAATACTTACCTGTTGTGTGAACAAATGTAGTCAACTGCAACTTGGCAAAACATCGTCTTTGGAGTGGGCTAACTAACTATGTTTATTATGAACGTTTGAACCCATGAACATGAAAGTGGCCATTTTAAACTGTACAACATTAAATCAAAGCACATGGAGCAGTATGCACGCAATAATAATAATATGAACAAATGACAATTACTTACTTTTTTGAAGAACTTGCTTGATCCTTCTGTACTGATCATGCTCCCTCAGTTTCAGGTCTGACCAGCATTTTCTCAGTTGATCCTTGGATCGTCGTACCCCAAAATTCTTCTTAAGACTCTTCACAACTTTATACATGATCTTGGCCTTTCTGACATTTGGGTTTGGGTAAGGTCCATACTTCCCATTATAGTCGTTCCTCTTCAATATGTCCACCATCTCCAACATCTCTCCAAAAGACATATTTAAGGGCCTTAAATCTTCTCCTCTGGGATCGGGACGTTTCAGGCTCAGGGCTTTCCTCGTCCTCCTCCCTGTTAGTGGAATTCTGATCATGCCCCTGCTATGTCTCCGCCATGTGCTCTCCCCACTGCACCGAAATAGAAGGGGCGGGGAATACACTAGAAAGAACGTAAGGGGCGGGCGGAGTTTCACGCATGTGCACTGTATATAAAACGCAACACGCGTGTGTCATACGTACGATCTGTGAGCAGAGGGAGAATCTGACGCAAAGGTACAATTTTATCTTGCTACATCACTAGCCTATACTGCTTCTAGATTGAGGCCTATATTGGGACAAGATTAGCAGAGTTTAGCCTGACATTAGGGTTTGTCTTGTGTTGTGTCTTGCAGATAATATGGATGGGTTTAACGACCACAGCTTTCTTCCCCTGTTCATCGAAAAGTACAGGGTTCTGCCCTGACTGTGGCAAGCTACACGTCCCCACTACAGCAACAAATTAAAGAGGCAGGCAGCGATGGAGAAACTGCTGGAGTTTGGGAAACCGGTGGTCCCCAGGGCAGACATCACCTATTTAAAAAATAAAATTGGTGGCCTGAGGAGTACATATCTGAGGGAGCACAAGAAGGTGCTGAAGTCCATGCAAACTGGAGCAGCAACAGATGAAATATATGTCCCCAAGCTGTGGGATTATGAGAGGATGCATTTTCTGTCAGACCAGGCTGAGGTCGGGGAATCCCTCTCTACTCTTCCTTCCACGCTTCCTTCTACGCTTCATTCCACCCCTGCTGAGTCTTCCGACGCCCAACCTGGGCCTTCCAAACAGGAAGAACTGGAGGAGCCCAGCTTGAGCCAGGTATAGTATTGTTCTACATATTTTTGGAGTAAAAATGAATGATGTTAACTTGATTGTTGCTCACTAATTGCTGATTTTAGAAAGTGTTTCACATAACAATAGACAGTAGTGTATTTGGGCCAAGAATGAAAAATGCTGGGATCAGAATGATAGTCTTTTCTATTTGTTAACAATTTGCAACAGTCTTGAGCTGAAAATTGTGTGTGTTTGCTGAACCAAAAACTAAAACTAGGTCCCTTTTTCATACACAGGAAGACTTCAGCCAGGAGGAGGATGTGGAATACAGCAGCCAGGAGGTGGCTGTGGAACGTGGCAGCCAGGAGGAGGCAGGGGTAAGTGGTAGCCAAGAGGTGGGCAGGCTTAGGAGCCTGACACAATCACAGGACCCTCCCCTCTCACTTGTGTGATTTGGACCATGCTCCTCCTCCTCCTGCCACACCTCCAGCACCATAGCCACAGCCTGGAAGGAAGCATGGAAGAAAGACCAGAGAGTGATGACCTGGGTTCAGTCTGGTCTGACAGAAGATGCATGCTCTTGTATGACCACAGCCTGGGGACATAGATGTCATCTGCTGCTGTTCCGGATTTCTTGGACTTCAGGACCAGGCTGTTCTCCCTCAGATATGTACTCCTCAGGCTACCAATTTTTGCATTTAAATAGTTGATATGTGCCCTGGGGGCCAAAGGCTTTGCTAATCTCCCCAGTTTCTCCAGTGCTGCCTCCCTCTTTATTTGTTTCTGACACCTAAATAAAGTTTTTTTTTTTGGTTCAAGAAATACTTGTCTATGTGTTTTACTTCAAAAAGGACAGTTTATTTGTGAGTAGGCAGGCACATTTCAAAAATACAAAGTCAAATTAATAACAAGGGGCACCAACACCAAACAACCTCCTAGAGATTAAAAAATAAAACAATAAAATAAAAAGATAATAATGGTGTTGTGGTAAGTTGACACACAAAACACACCAAAAAAATTCCGAAGATGGGCAAAATGACAAAAAAGGAGATCTTGATTAAAAAAAACAACCACAAAATGTAAATAAATAAATAAATAAATAAATGATTGTGGAGATGTGACAAATTAAAATATTGTATTCATGAAATGAGGGAGAACAATAAAGAAATACGTTTTGGAGAAGTGTGTGTGAATATGAGCAGCAAAACAACTTCATTCTTGTAGCACTATAAAGAAAAAGAGAATGCGCTGTATTAAAGAATTTTTAACATTGCAGCGTGACGAATGTGCTATATCGATTACGAACTGTAGTTTTACCTGACCAAGTGCTTCCGTCTCAGAATTTATTCTGAGCATGCGTGGCACTTTTTCCGTCGGACTAGGCTACATGCGATCGGAACTGACGCACATCGGATCAGTTGTCGGAAAATTTTATATCTAGCTCTCAAACTTTGTTGGTCGGATAAAAAGAACAATTGAAGTTCATGCCCCAGGGTAGTGCTCATTTGCCTAACCCTACGATTGACTATAATCCCAGATTTGACTCTCAATCTGAAGGTGACGAGTTATGCCGCGTAGACACACGATCGGTTTTCCCGTCGGAATAAACTCTGAAGGTTTTCTGACAGAGTTCCGATGAAGTTCTGCTGAAACTGTCATACATACACATGATCACACCAAAGTCTGATTGTTAAGAACGCGGTGATGTACAGTGCGTATGACGGGACTAGAAAAAGGAAGTTCAATAGCCAGTAACCAATAGCCTCCGTCTCGTACTTACTTCAGAGCATGCGTCGTTTTTGGTCAGAACAGCATACAGACGAGTGGTTTTCCCGATAGGAATTAGTTCCGTAGTAAATATTTAAAACATGTTTTATTTCTAGGTCTGTCACAATTTTCGTAAAAAAAAAGTCCGATGAGGCATACTCACGATCGGAATATACGATGAAAATCTTCCGTCTGACTTTTTCTGTTTGACATTCCGCTCGTGTGGTCGTGACATTAGATAGAGAGGAGGAATCAGAAAGAGAGCCCATGTACTACCCCAAACTATTTGGGAAGCACAGGGGGGTAGGAATTAAACCACCACATAAGGGTAATCCATTTTTTCAGGGTCCAGATAAAAAGACAGGCACCCCTAAACAGGACGCCCTAAAAATAATTAATTTTTTTAAATGTACCATCCTGATCTTTGTGAAGAAGGGATCCATGTATATCACTGGCCACCTTGAGGCCTATGAAAATACCCTCTCAGCTTTAGGCATGGATGATGACCGGTCTAGGATTAATTTCTTGCCGTGGGATCTCTTATATGTGATTTTCTTGTCACGGGGGGAGAAAATCACGTATGAGATCCTGCAAGAGTATGATTTCTAGCCACTCATGCTTAGGGATGTGAAAACGTATTGTCAAGGTTGTTTAGTATGTCCCCAATTCAAGCCCACCACACTTACTCGCTGTGCACCTCTCCAGAATTTTATTGGCCATGCCATTAAATGCTCTAGAGGCAATCGATACATGCTCACCGTCACCTGCCTTTTCACAAAATATGTGGAATATTTACCAGCATCAAATAACATTTCTGAAACCTGTGCTGCGCTATTAATTAATCATGTATTTTCCTGATTTGTACTTCCCCAACAAATTGAATCTGACTGGGGAACTCATTTTTACCAGTGAGGTTATGGCCAAATTATGGAAAATACTCAGGGTCAAAAGGAAGCTGCATATCACATATAGACCAGCCTCCAGTGGTGGTGTGGAACGATGCAATCAAACAATTGTTAGAGTCCTTGAAAAGGTTGTTAAAGAAACAGGTAAGGATTGGGATGTCAAATTACCATTGTTTCTTACGGCATTAAGAGCAACACTAAATAGTAGACTTGTGCACAATGCAAAATTTCGTTTAGTTTCGGTTCGTTGTCATTCGTAAAATACATAATTTCGTTCTGTTATATTCGTTAGGTTACGTTAATACGTTTTCGGATAATTCGTTATTATTCGTAGAGTGTCAAATTCATTCATTCGTATTCGTTGAAATTCGCTATTTATGTATGTATAGACATTCATGATAATGATTCGTAGTTTGGAAAGTCGTTTGTTTATTGAATCTTTTAACACACACAATGACAACGTCTCTTCTCCTCAGCTCAAATACAATACAACACCCTTCTAACTCAGTTCTCACGAATGCACTTTGCCAGTAATGCATCCGAATGTCCGAAAGAGGCAAAGTTCGGCCGAATTTCGATTCGTTACGAAACTAATTGCCGAAAAAGCCTACTAAATAGGGCCATTAAAATGTTAGGAAAAAGGTATTACCCCAACATTTATTATACCATACCTCCGATCAGAATCTGATCAATGCTATTTCCATCCATAAATATATATGAGGATCTCCAGAAACATTTGCAATATGCTTATGCTTTCACCCAGAAGAATCTAGAAAAGTCTGCAACTAGCGCTATGTCCTTATATGATCTCAAAACTACTAAGAAAAAATATGAAATTCATGACAAGGTATATCTATACAACTTTGACAGAGACCAGACCAAAGAGAGGAAATCCCTTCCTTTCATGGAAAGGTCCATATGCCATTGCAGACAAGATTTCACCAGTGGCCTACCAGGTACACATCCCAAAAGTTGGAGAAATCATTGAAAAATGGGTGCACATTAACCAATTATGGGCATGTCAACCCAGATCTCAATTGCAACTATTAGAAGACTAAGATCTAAATTATCGATCACGTTAGAGAAAACTATAATTGTTACATAGTCAGGTTGAAAAAAGACACAAGTCCATCCAATTCAACCATCCAAAAAAAAAAGATCACACTTGTCAATTCTCATGGAATCTATTTTACTTTACAGGAAGACATAAAAACCCATGGAACCAGTTGACTGTATGAAGGGCCATGGTAACTGGAGTATCCTGGGAATACATCTAATGTCGAGCATACAAACTGGATCAAAAGTCATCAACTGACCCGGACCATCATCAGGGATACTGGTGCAAGAGACTCTTAGATTAATTCTCACGACAAGCGAATGGTCACACAAAAGATATGTATCAGCGTGGATCCAAGGACCACCATTGAAAAGGTCCACCATCCTCAGAACCTCCATTCCCCATAGATCATGGAGTGGTACATGATGCATGTGAAAAGAGCTCAAAATCGTGTGAAAGAAATTCTGCTACAAGCCAGAAACAAAACCATACATCAGGAACTTGAGGTGTAGAGGGCAGGATTAATGGATTTGTTCATGGTTGTTAATGACACAGTAGTTACTGTAAACCTACACTCAGAACTAATTACACCAGGCTCATCATGTATTCAAAAGGGAACTATTGCTCATTCAAGAACCAATTTTGTTTCACACCTTATCCTTCTCGGATAAAAACCAAACTGGAATGAACGACTTATCCCATGGCTACATACCACTATATTTGGTATCCATAGAAATGGTAAAGACTCCATCGAATCAAGGGTGACGACATCATGGATTTTCAAATCAATTTGGTCTTTGAAATGGGGAGTGCAATATTGTTATACATTAATCAAGAGGGCTTAGAAATATGCTTTTTGTTAGGCATACCATACGTTTCGTCAAATAAAATGTATTCCAGTTGAAAACCATCCATAATGTGGGCATCTGGAAGGAAAATATCCATGTACAAATACAGACCCCAGAATTGATTTCTTACCAAACATGGGCCCAGATTTTCTACGCCATCCCTCTTTTGAAAGAATGTATCAAGTTTAGGACATCCACGTTGGATACATTATAGGTGATGCATTGCCATTAACGCTGCTTTGATCTTTTGTATAACTGTCCCAAGTGGACTTTTGGATACTGTTTGGCCGAGGTATCAGCCTTATTTTACTATTACACTCTTTGTCTATGTATGGCTTGTAACACTTTAATATGCAATAAAAACCTATTTGATTTAAAAAAAAAGTTTAAGGATATCAATGTCCAATGCAATGGAAACCCATTTGTTTATGATGTCACACAGGTTCTTTGTGGGATGGAATAATCTAAACATGGGTCTGAAAAATGTGAGGTCAATCTGAGGAAATCCAAAGATCAGTCAGAAGTTAGAGCACTCTTGGTCCAAGATGAATAATTGGTTAGTACCAACGCTAAAAATATAAGTATCTTCTATGAAAGTCAAATCATAGATCAAATTGTCTATTTACATTCAGTGGTATCCAATCAAGGTACTGCCCAATGCCAGCATCCGGAAGTGACGTCATTCTCCTGGTTGTCGGCGTGCGCTCCACTGACCGGAAGTGTCAGCAGTGCATGTTTCAGTTTGCTCCACCGATCACCACCGTCCTCCAGCTCTCAGAATGAATCCACTCCATCGATGCCTGGCAGTTTCTGGCTTACACGCTTGTTGCTAGTGTACTTTTGTGAGTACCAAATTTTAAGTTTTTATTAAAGTATAATTTTAATACTGCACTTAGAGTGGCGCCTCTGTTTCCATTTTTAGTGTTCCTAAAAGGTTGCTTGCTGCTTCTTAGTCTTCAAACGGGGCTGCCTTCTATAGCTACTGCTTAAACACATCATATGGACTTTCATAAGCCATGACTTGTTTTCTTGTCATCATTTCTGTTGTGATTGTTTATATGCAATTTTAATTTGCCCTTTCCCCCCCTTCTCCCCCCCCCCCTTTTTTATGAGCAATCAGATTGGTGATAAATACAGTGTAAGAGGTAGCCTACCTACCGGTATGTTATTTCAGAACAAACATCTCTCCCTTTGCACACGCCTGGTTTAAAAATATATTGCCTAAATATACAATAAGGTAATCAATAAATCTTTCAACTAATAGGAAAATAAGTTACACCTTCTGGGCTAGGCTTATTATAATTTTAATGAGCTTATTGTCCAAAATGGTATATAGGATAACACTCAATCAGACATGAGAGACAAACACTGCATTCATCAACTCATATCTCCACATTCATGAAGATTCCTTGACACTTTGTGTTTTGAAACTCTGAGGTCGCAAGAAGTGATTCCTCTTTAAGCAGAAGCCATCTTGAAAGCCACGGCAGCCATATTAAAAACTCTGGTAACAAGCATATTAAACCAGTAGCCATTTTGGAAAGAGTAATTATGCCATATTGACTTCTACCTTATATTAACCACACAGACTGGAAGATTTCCTCCCTTAACCAGTTCCTGACCGGCGCACGCCGATGTACGTCGGCAGAATGGCACGGGCAGGCATATTGGCATACAGGTACGTCCATTTTTATATGCCGCCCTGCCATCGCGTGCGCGCCACCGGGGATATCGCCGCAGGGATATCTGCGATCGTCTCATGAGGAGGCTGAATGGGGAGATGCCATTGTAAACAGCATCTCCCCATTCTGCCTAGCAACACGTGATGCTGATCTCTGCTCCATGTGATTGGAGCAGAGATCAGTGTTCACTAACACAAAGCCCAGCCCCCCACAGTTAGTAACACACCCTTAGGAACACTTAACCCCTACACTGCCACCCCCTGGTTAACCTCTTCACTGCCAGTGTCATTTACACAGGAATCAGTGCTTTTGTATAGCACTGATTGCTGTATAAATGACAATGGTCCCAAAAATGTGTCAAAAATGTCCAATGTGTCCGCCATAATGTCGCAGTCACAATAAAAATCGCTGATCGCTGCCATTACAAGTAAATAAAGAAATTATTAATAAAAATGCCATAAAACTATCCCCTATTTTGTAAACGCTATAACTTTTGCGCAAACCAATCAATAATCGCTTATTGTGATTTTTTTTTACCAAAAATATGTAGAAGAATACATATCAGCCTAAACTGAGGGAAAAAAACGTTTTTTTATATAATTTTGGGGGATATTTATTATAACAAAAAGCAAAAAAGAATGTGTTTTTTTCAAAATTGTCGCTCTATTTTTCTTTATAGCGCAAAAAATAAAAAACGTAGGGGTGATCAAATACCACCAAAAGAGAGCTCTATTTGTGGGGAAATCGAAGCAAAGCGACGCAGTGCCGAATCGCAAAAAAGTGGTCTGGTCTTAAGCCAGCAAAATGGTCCGGTCTGAAAGTGGTTAATGACCAGTCCAATTTCTGCTATATATGGCATGTGTCGCTTTAACTGACAATTGTGCAGTTGTGCGCCGCTGTACCCAAACATAAATGTTAGCAATAGAACTAGTGATCTTTGAGGGTCAGTTTTAGTTGGAGGTAGAATAGAAACATGGGAAAATGTTTTGGACCTGATTATATTTTAACCTAGCTGTATGGATGCAGTATAGAAGCATATGTGATAACAGAGTTTAATGCACACTGAATACAAAAGCTCATGTGCTCATTTGCCTTCCTCCAAAGCAAAGGCATCAATGCATTCACCACGTCAGCCAATACACACAAAATATGAAAGAACCTAATTAGGATAAACAAGGCAGTCAACAGTGATTAGGGTGTTGGTGCCTTCAAAGTTAGCCAGTGCTCCAAGCACTTTGTGTGTAAGCAATTTAGGTGGTGCAACCAGGGTATGTGAGAATCTATGACCATATAAACTCTTTACAGCTGATTCTTGTCATTCATTGGATACAATTGTATTGCTAGCTGTGATTGGTCAGTGTGATCACGTGGTATAGACATGACCAATCACAGCTCATCTGTACCATGTGATTAGCTCTGGCTAATCAAAAAAAACGAACTGAATTAATCAGTTTCATTTAGTAAAATGCTTGCTTATAGCAATGTAATGCACTGCTATAAGCATGTGTAAAAGAAAAAAAAACAATCCTGATCATTTACCCAGAATAGTATAATGTTACTATGGTAATATTATATTGCACTGGTCACAGTGTGTTAAAAAAAATAATAAAAAATAAAATAATAATAAATAAAAAAAGTATCACATTTATTTTTATTTTTCATACTGTCACCAGTCAGGGTCCCTGATCACCGCCACTCCTGTTATGATAACGCTGTTCTGCACTGGTGACAGTATGTTAAAAAAAAAAAAAAATTGTAACCACTTCAGCCCCGGAAGGTTTTACTCCTTCCCTGGCCAGGCCATTTTTTGCTATACGCAACTGTGTTACTTTAACCGACAATTGCGTGGTCGTGTGATGCTGTACCCAAATAAAATTGATGGTTTTTTTTACTACAAATAGAGCTTTCTTTTTGTGGTGTTTGGTCACCTCTATGGTTTTTATTTTTTGCGATATAAACAAAAAAAGAGCGACAATTTTGAGAAAAAAATATTTTTTACTTTTTGCTATAATAAATATCCCCCCAAAAAAGTAAAAAAAAATCAATTTAGGCCAATATGTATTATTTTACATACTTTTGGTAAAAAAAATCGCAATAAGCATATATTGATTGGTTTGCGCAAAAGTTATAGCATTTATAAAATAGGGAAAAGATTTATGGCATTTTTATTATTTATTTATTTTTTACTAGTAATGGCAATGATCTGCGATTTTCAGCGAGACTGCGACATTGCGGCGGACAGATCGGACACTTTTTTGGGACCATTGACATTTATACAGTGATTAATGCTATAAAATCCACTGAGTACTTTGTAAATGTCACTGGCAGGGAAGGGGCTAACACTAGGAGGCAAACAAAGGATTAAATGTGTTCCCTGGGAGGTGTTTCTAACTGTGGGGGGATGGGACTAACTGAAGGAGGAGAGTGATCACTGTTCCAAATCACTAGAAATAGCAGATTTCTCTCTCATCCCCTGGTAGAACAGGGATCTGTCTGTTTACATCGACAGATCCCCGATCAGGCTCTCTTTCCCACAATCGCAGGTGGCCAGCAGAAATTGCGGCCGCCGGGCATGTGCATCAGGTTCCCTGCCGTACAGCAGGCACGCGCCCACGCCTGCTATGGATCTTAAAGGAGCCGACATACAATACAGCAATTTGTTGGAAAAAGCCAACCTGCCGCAGTATAATAACGGCGGCTGGTCAACAAGTGGTTAATTTGTGTTTTAAATAATTTACTTATTGATTATTATACAGTTGGATAATTATTTCCCTCGAATCAGTAACCGCCTTGTAGATTTTTCTCTTAGCTTCCCTATTGTTTTTTTTTCATTATATTTTTATAGTTCCCATCCTATTTGACATAGCAAACGTCTAATTATATTCCACGTTAATAATCACTTACTTACCTGCAAATAACAGTTGAATTTGTGAAATACCGACGTTCTGTCTAATTGTCATCTTTACATGGTTTTTGATTCTACGGGGAAATGTTATAGTTTCTGTGCCATTTAAAAAGTACACTCCCATTAGCAGCTGTTTCAATTGATATTCCTAATTCTATATGGCACAATCAGTATTTTTAATTTCATGTAATGTTTGTTTTTGTCAACTAATATATATATATATTTTGTACGGAACCATGTCTGGTGAATACATCTCCTATTTGTTAGTCTTTGTACATATAGATTGATCCTGTATCTTAAAAATATTATTGTTTAAAAATTACTCATTCATAAATATGGTGCAGGAAACTGATCCTCATAAGCACGACAGTATATATTTTTAAAGTTTATCTAAACTAATAATGAACTCCTCTTTTTCACTACCTTTTGGTCTACAAAGAGGCCTACAGCAACTCTGAAGCAGTTGCATAAATGTATGACAAAGAGTGGTCATTGTGTGCATGTGACAACAATATTACAAATTCTCCACAAAAGTGGCTTGTATGGGAGGGTTGCAAGAAACTAGTCACTCCTCAAGAAAGGCCACCTTGAAGATTCTGAGGTCACATGGAAAAAGGTGCTATGGTCAGATGAGATTAAAATGTAATTATTTGGCCTCAACACCAAACGATATTTGGATGGTGAGCTGTATTGCATGTCTGCGAGACATAACACCATTCCTACAGTAAAGCTTGGAGCTGGTAATATCCTGTTATGGGGGTGTTTCTCAGCAGCAAGGACTGGAGCACTTGTCAGGATAGAAGAAAAATGGATGGGGCAAAATACCATCAAATTCTAGAGGAAAATCTGCTGCCCTCTGCCAGAAAGTTGTCAATGGGAAGAAGGTTTACCTTCCAACACGACAAATCACACAGCAAAAATGACCACATAGTGATTGAAGGAGAAAAAGGTGAATGTCCTTGCTTGGCCTAGTCAGAGTCAAGACTTAAACCCCACTGAAAATCTGTGGAGTGACTTGAAGACTGCAGTCCACAAATGGCCACCATCAAATGTAACTGAACTTAAGCAGTCCTGCAAAGAAGACTGGGCCAATATTGGGCAAATTCTAGATGTGTAAAGTTAGTAGAGACATAGGCCAACAGACTAAAGGCTGTATTTAAAGCAAAAAAAGTGTTTCAACAAATTACTGACATAAGGAGGTGATCCTTCTTTCAACTCAGTGATTCTCTTTTTGAATGTTTTTATTTTTTTCTGGCATGTTGGTGTTATGTCTTTCACTTGGATGTGATAAGTTACACTGAGTAGACACAGCTGGATAAAAGATTATTTTTAAATGGGGTGGTTCTTTTCTATACCCACTGTACATATACAAATGGTACAGTTGTAAGTGGAAAGAAAAATGTTTCCATAGAGACGCAGCAAAAAGAAAGACTGGGCTACCACAGCTACTGAAACTTCCTACTGACTACCTAAAATAGATGACATAGAAGCAAGCTTGTGTTCACCATCAGACTATTTTGCAATGGAAACCAAAGCCCCACATGTCTAGTTTCAAGTGAAATCTGTGGTATCTCACCACGCCACTGACATAATGCTTTCTGAAAATGAACACCCTCCTTATGTTATTTATTTTTGTCCTTCCAGATGATGTCAAGGGCTGTGAACTGCTAAAATTATCATTTTGGATTTCTTTTTTTCATAACGGTTATGATTTAATTCATTTGAACATTGTATGACATTTTAGGCTGCAATCCCTCTTGAGTATCTTCATAATTTTGCAGGCTTTTATATCATGTTTTTATGAGCCTCTAAGGTTTTAGCGATTTGTTTAAACATAGTTTTAGCCAATGGAAAATTAGTTTCTAGGTAACAAAAAGAAAAAAAACACAATAAGGGAGTTTTTTTTCCCCATATGTATGCACGTGTTTTTAGATGCTGCTGTAGCGCCACCCCAAGAATGACCTCAGCCCCTCTGTCACACCTGGTTAAATAAAATTACTGTAAACACATTTAAGGACACACGTGGAAAATACTGTTATCCTGGCTGTGGATTATCACCAAAAACAGACATACACCTGGTAGTGATAAACAAATTGAATATATTATCACGGTTTAAAGCATATGGAAGCTTACAACACTGTTAAACCTTTCTGCAAAGAATTAATACATTAGAAAAGCCAACCTTCAATACTTAGCAACTGTAAATTTAGAAAAAGGCAGTCATTTATATTCCCCTAACAGACGCTGAGAGGGAGGAGAGAAGATTTGTCAACTTCTCAGCTCCTTCTGGGCCATAAGTACGATTGAAACTAACAACACAAAATGAAGAAATGGGTTAACAGGTACAGTAAGTACAATTCTGTAAGGGGGGTCCTGGGCTGAAGAGTACTAGTATATTCTGCTAGCAAACGTTGGGGTGCTTTGAAAAAAAAGTAGGTTTAATCAAGCAAAGTGAGACAGTAATCCTCTAGGGAATCTCATTAGCTAGTGGTTGGTAAGAACAGAATGCCTAAAGTTGGTAGCTCCAAACAAGCATCCTCTGACACTAGAAAAGGGAATACGTGTCTGCATGCATTGTCTGTACTTTGTTAAGAAGGATGTTTTGGGTTTTCACCCACTCACCAATCCTCTGTGCAATGACACATTGGAAATTCCAAATGCTGGTTCAGGCTTCTAGCAATGTTATAAGGCACCGGATCACCTCCTGTTGGCCAATCAGGGTGGTTGGTAGCTAAACTGGCAAGGTTACTGGACAGTGGCTGACTGAACACCTGGATGGATATTGCAATCCCTTAAGCGGTGTTGATTGTCTCTGTTGGGCAGCACTGGGTTGCTGAGCAGAGTGCCTGGACTGAATGGTGGCGAACCGTGTAGTTGTCAATGTCTCCTGGCTCCCCCACAGCCCACTGTCAGCACTCTCACAGTAGTCTCAGAAAAGCGTGACTAGCAGGTGCCACTAGACAGTGTGGATCTCTTTTCTTCTTAAAGATAGAGTTTCACCACACCGTGCTGTCACCTCTCCTCCACTCTCTCTACTTCTGCTGACAGCACTATTTCTGTAGTTCTGTGTGGAAGTCTGTCTCTCTCTCTTTCAATAACCTCAGCCTTCCCTCCCTTCAGTCTCCTGTCAGCACTCTCTCTGTAGTGCTGTGTGGAAAACCTGTCTCTCTTTCTTTCAATCACCCCTGCCTTCCCTCTCTTCAGTCTCATGTCAGCACTCTCTCTGTAGTGCTGTGTGGAAAACCTGTATCTCTCTCTAACAATCACCTCAGCACTTCCCTCTCTTCCATCACCTCAGCATTTCCTGAAACTCCCCTTTTTCCCAGTGTGCTCTGTGTCTCTGAGTTTTCAGGAAGGACAAGTCAGAATCCCCCCTGTCTCCATCATGTGGCCAAAAGGAGAAATTGCATTACAACATGCCTGCTAAACTTCTATTGATTTGTTTAGTGCCAAAAAATGCTTGAAGCTTGGAGCTCATGTACTATTTGGAGCTACAAGTTTCAATCAATACAATGCTTAGGTGTGAACAGATAGCATTGAAATTCATGTATGATGAGTATTTTGGAGCTCCAAGCTACTAAATGCTCAGGTGTGATCAAGGCCTTATATTTCATATAATCCTAAATATTGCTATATTATAGTTTGAACACCCATTTTTGGGAGGAATGGAGAAAATAGAAAAGGGTACAGAGTTCAGGTGGGTGCTAGGTGCAGGGTACAGAGTTCAGGTAGGTGCTAGGTGCAGAGTTCAGGTGGGTGCTAGGTGCTAGGCGCAGAGTTCAGGTGGGTGTTAGGTGCAGGCTGCAGAGTTCATGTGGTTGCTAGGTGCAGGGTGCAGAGTTCAGGTGGGTACTAGGTGTAGAGTTCCACCCCCAAATTGCCATCCTTGACAGGACTGTCTCCCCCCTCTAAGCACAGACCCCCATCCCCCTTCCTGTTCAACTAGAACACTATATGCTTTTAATTTCTCACCCCTCCAAACACAGACCTCAGGTACAGCGTGGATCTATGCATTAAGTGAGATGCCCCTCCTCCCAGGCTCCTCCTCATGACATGTCATAAGACACGTTAGAGCTGAGGAGGAGCAAAAGTTTCCCCAGCTTAGCATGACAGGTGGCGGCAAGAGATGGTGCAGCGGGTGCTGAGAATTAGTACATGCCCAGCATTAGTACACCAGCTGCACCTGGGGAGGGTTCAGTGCAGTGGCCTAGACAGGAGCGTTGTGACTTCTAAATACAGAAGCCTGGCTTCTGTGTTTAGAAGTAACAGTACTGAGTGGAAAACACAGCACCGGAGGTGGCAGAACTCTGTTTCCTGGTGTCACCCCTCTGGCTGGTGTCACTCGGGTGCGGTCCGCACCCCCATAGCAATACCACCAGTGGAGTGGCGGCTGGTGCTCAAAATTTTTGGGGGGCGCAAACAAACTGAAAAATCCTAACAAAAAAAAAACATCAATTGCAGCCTCACTATGCCCATCAAATGCAGCCACTGTGCCATCGAACGCAGCCACTATACCATCAAACGCCGCCACTGTACCATCAAATGCAGCCACTATGCCATCAAACGCAGCCACTGTACCATCCAACGCAGCCATTCTGCCATCAAATGGAGCCACTGTACCATCCAACGCAGCCATTCTGCCATCAAATGGAGCTACTGTGCCATCAAACGCAGCTACTGTACCATCAAATGCAGCCACTCTGCCATCAAAAGCAGCCACTGTACCATCAAACGCAGCCACTCTGCCATCAAACGCAGCCACTGTGCCATCAAACGCAGCCACTGTACCATCCACTGCAGCCACTGTGCCATGAAACGCAGTCACTGTACCATCAAATGCTGCTACTGTGCCCATCAATTGCTGCCACTGTGACCATAAAACACCACCACTGTGCCCATCAAACGCAGTCACTGTGCCCATCAAATGCAGCCACTGTACCATCAAACGCCGCCACTGCGTCTATCAAATATCGCCACTGTGCCCATCAAATGCAGCCACTGTGCCCATCAAACACTGCCAGTCCATATGACATATATCAATTATAGAGGATTAATCCCTGCCACTCTATGTATAGAGCACAGACAGTATTGTATTTTCATAGATGGCACCAAATGAATGCTTCATGCATCACAACATCTCCCCAAGCTTAAGCATCCTCAATTCAATTCACCTATGTGACTACTAGTGTTATTGTAAGCTTGACTATGTGAATGGAGGCTGGAGTGTGACATTTTAGGTTTTTCAGGTGAAATACAGCGTGCTGAGACATTAATTACCTTGTCAAAATAACTCCGCTCTGGCCGTGCGTTCCACAGAGCTGCTGACGTCACTTCCGGTTTACCTCTGGCACATGGAAACCGAAAGTAACATCTTAACTGGAAGAACAAAGCACCCGCCCGTATTATCACTATGGGCGGAAGTTATTCGGTGTGATGGATGTCAATGTCAATGGCGCTTCCCATAGTGTGCTATGTCCAGCACTCAAACACAGTGCACTTAAAGGAAATGTTTTTCAATTTATTTTTTTAAGGGCCCCTTATGGACGGGCCGCCACAACACTGGAAAAGACCCCACTCTTAGCTAACAAAATTACACTGTTCCACTGTGGTCATCTTCTATTTAAAGTGTTTGTCCCTGCTGGGGAGATTATCTGCTCTTTTTGTCCTGGTGACCATTATCATCTGTATTAGAAAGAAGAGAAATCAATAATTTTAAAGCTGTTGCCAGAATAAGAGGTGAGGTTAAAGGTGAGCTCCAGGGGAATTTCAATGGTACACTTTCCCCCACACTGCAGAGGATAAATGCTCATTTTTGTCAAGGATGACAATAAAAAGCAGCTTTGTTTACCTTGTTCCTCTCTCCACCGGCAGTCATTTTTCTCCCCTTGAGATGCTCCAGGCTATGTCCACCATGCAGTGCTTCTATTCCTGCTTTGTACGTAAAGACGTCAGAGTGCCCATGGAGGTTCTTCTTCCCAGCAATTGCTGTAACTTTTGAATTTTGCACAGCTGTGCAGAGCTTTGCCCGCAGAGCCGTGTCATTAATTTGCAGACAAACTTGTGGCAGAGCTGTGGCAGATGGACTTGTAGTTCTGTTAGAAATAAATTAGGAAGTACTCCATTGCTACTGCCTCCAGTTCTCCAGCTGGAAGCATGTAACTTAAAGTGGAAGTTCATCCTAATACTAAAATCTCGAAATCTACAGGCATCCACAATCTAAGACTAACCTGTCCAGCCCTCTAAAGAAGAAATCACTATACATACCTTTTCTGAAGCTGCTCCAGTCTCCAGCGGCTGAAACTCTGCAGAAGAGACAGCCAACATTGGCTGGGATATGCCATGCCTGGGAAGTACTGTACCCATAGAGATACTATGAGGCTTCTGTTGTCGGCTGCCACCTCTGCACTTGCCTCCAAAGAGAAGCCCCCTGACAGCTCAGCGTGGGGCTGGATCAGAGCGGCTTCAGGTGAACTTCTATTTTAAGCTGGAGGAAGAGTCTGCAGGAGCCATTGATCAGCTGGCTGCAACACTTTGCAGGCTCATATGCAAAAGAATAATACATGCATGTATTTTTTGCTACAAATATATGTACATTTATATTTTTTTTCCAAAAGGTGGACTTAGCCTTTACCTCTTGCAGTACAGGGGAAGCCCACAGAAAAGGGAAGATTTGGATTTTCCCAGAGCTTCAGCTTTATCCTGATGAGGACACTTCTTCCAGTTACAACTGTCTAAAGCCTTGTACACACGATCGGAGAATCCGTCGGAATGTGTCCTATCGGACTGTGTTGTCGGATAATCCGACTGTGTGTGGTATGCATCGGAATGTCCGTCGGACCCAAATTTCCAACTTGTTGGAAATATTTCCCGACCAACTGGTTCGATCGGACATACTCCGATCATGTGTAGAGAATTTTGATCGGACCAAGTGCCACGCATGCTCAGATCAAATTCCTACATCAAAGCTATTGGCTACTAGCCTGAATGTAGTCCCAACGTAACGAAATTACGTCATCACGTTCTGAAAGATCGGATTTTTCGACAACTTAGTCCGACCGTGTGTATGCAACAGTTTCGGACAAGATCCGACGGACAAAATCCGACGGGCAAAATCCGACAGATTTGGTTGTCGAAATCTCCGACCGTGTGTACAGGGGCTTAGAAGGAATTCCCCTTCTCTTAGTAGATTCATGTTTTGTCTCTAATGCCACGTACACACGATCGGACTATCCGACTGACTTAGTCCACCGGACAATTCGACCGTGTGTGCGCTCCGGCGGACTTTATCTTCCCATAATACCCATACCAGACGACGGGGCTCGCAAGGTGTCAATCTCGCCGATGGAGGTGGCGACATTGACTTTCTTCGCTAGACCCGTCGTACCTGAAGTCACGTTAAAAATTAATGGACTTTAGTCCGTGTGTGGGCTAGTCCGTTCATTTGGAAAGTCCTGCGGACCTCCGACAAAAGTCCAGCGAATTGTCCGTCGGAAAAGTCTGCTCGTGTGTGGGTGTGTATGGGCAAGTCTGCTCGTTTGCTATGTCCGCCAGATAGTCTGATCGTGTGTACGCGACATTAGACTAGAAGTGATGGGAGATCTCCCCAGTAATACATGAATTATCATATGGTGGGTTTCACATACTTGTAGACAGGTGCAAGGGTCCCCTTCACTCTGTTGGTGGCACTTTGCTGTTATTACAGATGGAGTGATGTCTGTTAGGGACATCGTCCAAAACTCAGAAGAACCAGCTGTCTCATTGGATGCTGCAAACTCTCTAGATCTTTGGCGACTAGTAGACAAACATAGACTTCCGCTAAGGGGAAATGTGCATCTTTGCATTCATATTTCATGAACTTCCTCTGTTTATTTTGGGAATAGCATCTCAAGTCTCATTGTGTCTGATATAATCAACTATTTTACTCAGAAACAGAAGTCAAGTCTGATGAAGGTGTCTGATGTAATAAACTATTTTTACTATAGAACAAAATGTTTCAAATAGGCAAAATACACAGCATGGCAATCTTTGTGTAACTACTCTCAATCTATCATTATATTTAATCTTCATTAAAATTACAATTTTTGGATCAGGATGGAAGGGGGAGTGGCTAGGGAAGTGATTATAAGAAATTATTTGCCTTTTTTTCATATATTAAGGGTGTAGCCAAGTGCTGGACAACAGCAATATGGAGGAAGAGACATTGATTCTGCACTATGTTACTTTATTCACTGATATGCCAGACATTGAAATGTACTATGCCCTCCGGGCAGGAGGAGAACTACACAGGAGAGCCTATGGACTTCTTTACAGGGCGCTGGAGATCATCAGAGTTGAAGTTCAGGACATCCATGGCATTAAATGTCCCATAGGCACACACACTACAACTCCTATAAGACCCGGAAGAGGTTTTTAAAGAGACTACGGGGAGAGTTTCGCAAGTAGGCCAAGCCAGCAAGGACTGGAGCTCAAGGCCAGTCGGAGCCCCACAATATAGTGGGGCGGAGATGTAGGTCCGTGAAACGTGATCCTCTACATGTTTCGGGAAATGATTTGCTTTTTCAGGAGAAGTTGACCTTATACATTTATAAGGAATTACAGTCTTACAATTAAATTGTCACAAATTGTGAAAAAGAAGGGGGAAAAGGGGAAGGAAAAGGGGAGGTTATGCTAGACATTGCAAAGTAGATACACTGGTACTTTGGAATATGTTACAATCGGGACTGGCTTACCAATGGCAACCCAATTCGGGGTCACGTGCGGCACAATTTGAGGCACCCAAAATGGGTAATCCCCCCGCGTTGAACACAGGGGGGGGCACGGAGGGGATGGGGTAACTAAAAAAAAAACGTATTAAAGTTATATAATATATCTGATGCGTGTGGGTCTGGTCTAAATAACACATGAGTAGAAAGGAAGGGAAGAGAAGAGGGAAAGGGGGAGGGGGAAAAAAGTGCGGGGGGGAGGTATGAGTGGGGGTGTGGGGGGGGGGGTTGAGGAAGGGTGGAGAGGGGGGAGGGAGGGAAATAAAGGAAAAGGGAAGAGGGAGAGAAGGAAGGAAGGAACAAGGAGGGGAGAAGGGAAAGGAAGTGGGGGAGGGGGAAGAAGGGGTTAGGGTCAGGGTGTGTAGGGAAGTTGGGGACAGGTTGAAAGAAAAAAGAAGGGAGCAGGGAAGGGAGAAGGAACGGAAGGTGAAGCGGGGGGGGGGGGGAGGAAAGATATAGGAGAGAGAGAGGAAAGTGAATAGGAAACATCTAAACACTGGAAACTGGACCAACACAATAAATGCCTTATGAAGAATAAAAACCTGGGGGATCCGGAACGATATTCAAACGAAACACACTGCAGCAATGATAGGGAGGTAGACTGTACCCCAGGTAGATCCAACACTCAGGATACTGCCAATTGGTAATTCCACTGCAGAGTTAACCTAGAAAGGAATATAATAAATATGAGTAGGAGCACTCCTGCACATGCCATCGTAAACAGAGGGAAAGAGCATCACTGCAGGATGGAGTGATTACATTTTTTTACCTTGCGAGTATTGACATAGGTTATGTCCCCAGGTGGCGGCCATCTGCAATTCAGGGCTGCCATGGATGCATCCTTATGGGTCCTCCAATCAGGAGCATGTCGGTGCACTGCCTTGTGTCGGCGACCAACATCACTTGATCCGTCCTGCCCACAAGGCGCGTGCAACAGCGCACATGCGTGGCAC
Organism: Lithobates pipiens; assembly: GCF_037356315.1. Taxonomy (NCBI): domain Eukaryota; kingdom Metazoa; phylum Chordata; class Amphibia; order Anura; family Ranidae; genus Lithobates; species Lithobates pipiens. The sequence goes on from NW_027507787.1 coordinate 27,829,761, forward strand.
CCATGATGGCGGTGCACGCGCACGTGAACCGTATTTTTATTTATGGCTGAAATTTTGCCATAAAGGAGAAGTACAGCCAAAGGTCTTATGACACAAGTATGAAACATATAATCCAAAAGCCGAGATGGCTCTGGCCGTGATCTCTGGCCAAGAGCTCGGATCCACTGTGCGTTATGACATCACGTCCAAAACCCCACCCTATGCGTTTCGTCATCCGCGTTGGCCTTAGGAATGTACTCACTTTTGTTGCCAGCAGTTTAGACATTAATGGCTTTGTGTTGTTGAGTTATTTTGAGGGGACAGCATATTTACACTATTATACAAGCTGTACACTCACTACTTTACATTGTAGTGTAATTTCTTCAGTGTTGTCTTCAGTGTTGTCACATGAAAAGATATAATAAAATATTTACAAAAATTGGAGGAGTGATCTGACTTTTGTGAGATATTGTATGTCATTTTTGTAACTTTATAGGTACAGAATGCATGGGTCACATTTACTCCTATTTATGACATGTAAATGCCCACCCAAGTTATATTAATGGCTCCATGTCAGCGCTGATATGTTATTCTGGCATGTTAAAGCTGATAGATAGAGAAAAATCAGGTGCAATTAAAGTATGATTACTAAATATTTCATACTTACTCTTTTTGATACTAATGCATTTTACTTCATATAGGGCATGATATACTAAGTCTCTCCTCTAAGAAGTATAGCAACATTCTGAAACGTGGATAGACCATAAAAAGAGAACAACACCTGCCAAACAAGGATCTTTGGGACCTTTTAGGTACTATTGTTTAAAACATATTACCAGTATTGAAAAACTTCCATATGTTTTTATCATTTTCACATATAAAAATGCTTGCTCTTAAAAATGTTGTTTATATAGCTATTATTAACAAATAACAATAAACCTGTGCTTACAAAAAATTTAATAAAATACAAAAGCACAATACACTGGTGGGGAATAGCAACATATATCATACAAAAGGTACAGCGCTAAAAGATTATCAAAAATAATTACAAAGGGAAAGTTCAATTAAAAGGGTCAAATTAGTGTGAAATCCAAATGGTAATGACAAATCTTGTGAGGGATCATCCACCAACAGAGGCACAGTCATTAATGGTACCCAGGCATACACAGCAGCCGAGCCATTACAGCATGAATTAAACAATGAAACAAGTCATCAGCAGTCATAAGTCTCACCATACAGGATCACACCCCATAGATGGATCCTAAGATAAACATTTAAAATATTTAAAATATGTAAATATGTATTGAACCTCATTAGCATTCAACAGTCATCCTGTCGTCAGGGTATTCATCAAGATGCAACAAAAAAACAGGCCAGACAGGGCAAAGGCAAAACCGAGAGTAGGAACGCAGGATTTATTATTTATAAATAGGGTTTGTAGGAAAGGGCTTCATTGAGGCCTGGTGCAATGAGGGCATTCAGTTGCTCTATCCAAATGGTTTTGTGTCTCAAAAATAGCTTTGTTCCAGTCGCCCCCACGGGGGTCTTCTGGGACAACTTCCAGAACCAAAAATTTAACAACTTCAAGTTGAAACCTATGGTGTAAGCCGATATGACGGCCCACTGTAGTGAGTTTACCATTAGAGGCATGATATAAATGGTCTTGCCTACATAAAATGCATTGCAAGCACAGACCATTAGATAAATAACTCCCCTTGTGCCACAATTGGCATGTTGGGGGGAAGAGAAGGTCTCACTGTTGGGGAGAATAAAGGTTGAACCTTCCTGAATCCAGGAACAGCGGGGACAATGTCCACAGCGAACTGTACCACAGGAACCCATCGTCTCACGTGGATTCGCCCGATAGTGACTACTGGTAAGTCTGTCCCTCTAGGTAGTCACTTTACGAAACACTGTTTGTGGTGGTTTTGCGCAAGGGGGGCATATAGAAGAGAAGATCTAGTTTGTACAAAGGCCTTGTTAAAGGCCTTCCGAAGATTTGTACAAGTATAGCCCCATCCTAGCAAGCGCTCACGAAGAGCAGCTGCTTGGAAAATAAAATCCCCATCCGCTGTGCAGTTCTGACGCATTCTCAAGTATTGGGCATAGGGGCTACTGCATATCAGGGGACGGGAATGAGAGCTGGAGGCATGGAGCAATGCATTGCCCGCCGTGGAGAAATGCAAAGTGTAAATTAAATTGGTCGTTGTTTAAACATTTAATACATTTAATTAGCAATTGTTCTGCGCCGGTCCAGAGGACAAATAGATCATCGATAAACCTGTACCAACACAGCACATGGTCTAGAAAAGGTTGCAGGGACTCATCTCCAAAGATAGATCTCTCCCATGCCCCCAAACACAGATTGGCATAAGAGGGTGCACAGGAGGTGCCCATAGCCACACCCTGTGTTTGTAAATGGATTTGATCCATATATGTAAAATTATTTTTCTGGTATCGTTGGGACTAAAAAATCTGAGTTGGGAAAAAGGGTTTTGGTGTTGGGTTGGGGTACTTTCTTTTGGGATAATATTTTGTAAAGTGGGGAGAAGTACCCCACTTGTTGGGGCTTGGGCCCCGAGGGGTTTGGGTTTGTGTGATTTGCCAGGTGTTTTACCCCTTTTGGACTCTTTCACAGGATGTCGCTTGCCAGTGAGTGATCCCTTACGTGGTATACCCGGTGCACATGCTTGTGTTGAACGTGTCAAAACCTGTGAGGAAAGAGAAGAGGAAATAGAAGAGTCAGACTCAGTTAAGTCCATCAGGTCAGTCGTCTCTGATAGTGGATGTGTTCGCAAATTTTTCTTCCTATTGGGAGGTTTGCCCACCCACTTATAGGCATATCTTTCTGAAAATGCGAGTTTGTCTCGTTTTTTGACAATAATTTCTTCATTAAGTGTCTCTAGGCATTCCTTTATCTCTTTCCATTTGGTGAGAAAGGTAGTAGAATCCATGATGTTGGGGAATTGTGTGTTGAGATGCTAAATTTCACCATCCAGCACTGCTATATCGGCATAATACTGGGAGGTTAACTGTGCCATCAATTCAACACTACATTTTGTAAGGACGTGTTCCCAAGATTTTTTAAAATCGAGAGAAGGGTCTTTAATGGTTGGAAATACTTGAATACGTAAACCTAGAGGACAAACTTTCTCTTTAATATGGCGTTCAAAATATTGGGTATGCCAATGAGGATGCCATAGGAACATTTTTTGGCTAAGAACTGCTAATGGAACCCAACCAAGGGATAACCATTGAAAGCTTAATGGGGGGAGAGACTGATATTGACTTGAAATTTTTAATACATAAAATTGGATTTAGTAAGTATAAAAAGGAGGCAAAGAGAGAAGTCGATCCGAAGATCGGGGTGTGTTATCCACCCTAATATAATCAAAAGAATGCCTCAATGTGAATAGGTAAATTGAGGTAGGGGCGGGTACCATCACCCTTAAGCTTACAGTGATGAAGGTAAGAGGGGTGTCAGGAGCTACTCCAAAAAATGCCCTATGACAAAAGGGATTATGGACTATCTCGGTATCCAGGGAATGAACAATTAGGTATAAAAAAATATATTTTATTATAGAAAACAAAATTGATACACATTATTACCAGCAATATATAAAAATTGGTTGCCTACAATAACAAGATGATACAGACTAAACAGTTGGAATCCCACAATATACCAAAAAAGTTATTACAGATGGAGTGATGTCTGTTAGGGAAATCGTCCAAAACTCAGAGGAACCAGCTGTCTCATTGGATGCTGCAAACTCTCTAGATCTTTGGCGACCATTTTGTTGTGGGACCTTATCTGATAGGGTATCTGTGTCATGCAAGTAGTGATTTGCACCTTTATATTTTTGTATGTGATAGAAGACAAACATAGACTTCTGCTAAGGGGAAATTCAGAAGATGACTTTGGATTTCCATATTTCATAAAAACAGAATCTAAAGAACTTCCTCTGTTTATTTTGGGAATAGCATCTCAAGTCTCATTGTGTCTGATGTAATCAATTATTCTACTCAGAAACAGAAGTCAAGTCTGATGAAGGTGTCTGATGCAATAAACTATTTTTACTAAAGAACAATATGTTTCAAATAGGCAAAACACACAGCATGGCAATCTTTGTGTATTTAATCTTCATTAATCTTCATTAAAATGTAAAATTTGGGATCAGGATGGAAGGGGGAGTGACTAGGGAAGTGATTATAAGAAATGATTTGCCTTTTTTTTCATATATTAAGGGTGTAGCCAAGTGCTGGACAACAGCAATATGGAGGAAGAGACATTGATTCTGCACTATGTTACTTTACTCTTCACTGATATGCCAGACATTCAACGTATTATGCCCTCCAGCCAGGAGGGGGAGAACTACACAGGAGAGCCTATGGACTTCTTTACAGGGATCTGGAGATCATTGGAGTTGAAGTTCAGGATATCCATGGCATTATATGTCCCATATGCACACACACTACAACTCCTATAAGACCCGGAAGAGGTTTTTTAAAGAGACTAAGGGGAGGGTTTCGCCTTCTTGGTGCCAGACATCTGCTTATGTGCCCACAGAACACAAGTAGGCCAAGCCAGCAAGGACTGGAGCTCAATGCTGTAAGTCATCAGAGAGCGAGAACGCGTGGGACTGCGACGATCGCATTGACACCACACTTGTCATTTTGAGAGTGGGTATCCTATCAAAAAGTATAACTAAAACTGAATCGAAATTTGATGTAAAAATGAACACTACACTACCACATAGGAATAAGTAGGGGGCATCTAATAAGCTGTTGAAAGAAAGAAAATAAGAAAAAAACTTTTCTTACTTTCTTTCTTAATATTTAATGTTGGTAACATATTGTCAGGAAAGGTTACACCTGCTGGTGCCACTGTGGCTCCCAGACCTATGGGCTGCAATTCCGGTGTCTACCAACAGGTGGCTCTCGGCAGTTAGGAGCTGACATCATCTCCTGCAATCAGTCATCACCTGATACTGATTGCAGGGAGTAATTAAACCTGGTGATTACTAGCACGCCTCACCTTCACCTAAGTGTTTACACTTACAGGCAGGGGACAGTCTCCCATTTTCCAGAACTGATCACTGGATCCAGGCCAGAAATTATTGGCCTGGGCCTGGAGACTGATCAGTTCTGAAGCAAATCTGATCGCTGCAGGTATAGCTACGACAATTCGCCCAGGGGAGCCAGCCTGCCACAGTATAGCTGCTGCAGCTGGTCCAGAACTGGTTAACCACTTAAGCCCCGGACCATTTTGCTGGCCAAAGACCAGAGCACTTTTTGCGATTCAGCACTGTGTCGCTTTAACTGACAACTGCGTGGTCGTGCGACGTGGCTCCCAAACAAAATTTTCCCACAAATAGAGATTTTTTTGGTGGTATTTGATCAGCTCTATGGTTTTTATTTTTTGCGCTATAAACAAAAAAAATGTGACAATTTTGAAAAAAGCGCATTCTTTTTTGCTTTTTGCTATAATAAATATCCCCAAAAATAGATCAAAAATTTTTTTTCCTCAGTTTAGGTCGATACGTATTCTTCTACATATTTTTGGTAAAAAAAATCGCAATAAGCGTTTATTGATCGCTTTGCGCAAAAGTTATAACTTCTACAAAATAGGGGATAGTTTTACGGCATTTTTTACTAGTAATGGTGGTGATCAGAGATTTTTATCATGACTGCAACATTATGGCAAACACGTTGGACAATTTTGGCACGATTTTGGGACCATTCACATTTATATAGTGATCAGTGCAATTAAAATTGCAATGATTACTGTGTAAATGTGACTGGCAGTGAAGGGGTTAACACTAGGTGGCGCTGTAGGAGTTAAGTGTGTCCTAGTGATGTGTTCTAACTGTAGGGGGAGTGGGTTAGCTGTGACACATCACTGATCATAGCTCCCAATCACAGGGAGCTATGATCAGTGACACTTTCACTAGGCAGAATGGGGAGATGCTTGTTTACATTAGCATCTCCCCGTTCTTCCTCTCCATGAGACGATCGTGGGTATCCCACGACCTGACTCAGGGAGTTCCGGGCCGGCGCGCACGTGCACCGCCGACGTTTCGTAATGGCATGGCGGCAAATTCAAAGGGATGTACAGGTACGCCCATTTACCCAGCCGTGCCATTCTGCCGATGTACTGTACATCGGCGGGCACCATTCGGGAACCGGTTAAAGCAGATCTTCAGTCATTTTTACAACTTTCCATCAATTAAATCTTCTGCCCTTGTTGTTTTAACTTTGGATAGTAAAACATTTTTTTTATTTCAGTAAATACCTTATACAGCCCACTTCCTGTTGTCTCGTAAAAAGCCTAGGCTTATGACATAATGCACAGCTCTAACTCTAACTCTGGAGAGAGTTTGACAGGAAGGGAGGGGGGTTGAGTCATAAGACGGCCAATTAGTGCTGCAGGGCTAAATATGTAAAAGTGTGCCTCGCGCTTCTTAGGCCGCGTACACACGAGAGGATTGTCCATCCAACTAAGTCCGTCAGACAATCCGACAGACAGTCCGTCCTACTTTTGAATGAACGGACTTGACCACACACGATGAACAGACAGTCCGCTGAAAGTTTGCGCGATGACATGTATAGCACGTACGATGGGACTAGAAATACGACGTCCAATACACTGCAATGCAACCTTCGGCCGTGTAAATCCTTTCTGAGCATGCGCCATACTTAGTCCGTCCAACTAGCCTACTCACGAGCGGACTGTCCGCTGAAACCAAAGTTGGACGGACTGTATTACGGAAATTCCGAAAGACTTAGTCCGCCAGACTGTCCGCTGAAAAAGTCAGCTGAAGCCCACACACGAGCGGACACGTTTCAGCGGACTAAGTTAGACGGACAATCCTCTTGTGTGTACGCGGCCTGTTCGCTCAACTTTGTCCGTCAAACAGTTTCAGCGGACAGTCCGCTCAAAATTAGCATGGACGGACTTGCCCACACACGACGAACGAACAGTCCGCTGAAACCGTGCGCGATGACGTGAACGGCACGTACGACGGGACTAGAAAACTACGTCCTATACACTGCAATGCAACCTTCGGCATGTAAATTCTTTCTGAGCATGCGCGAGACTTAGTTTGACGAACAAGCCTACACACGGGCGGACTGTCCGCTCAAACCAAGTTTCAGCGGACAGTTTTTCGGAATTTCCGAAAAACTTTGTTCGTCAGACTGTCCGCTGAAACTGTCCGCTGAAAGCCCACACACGAGCGGACTGTCCGCCGATACACTGTTCAGCGGACAAAGTTGAGCGAACAGTCCCCGCGTGTGTACGCGGCCTTAGAGTAGCTAAAGATGTGCCTAATGACAGAAATAAAGTGATAATAAAATAATAAAACTGCAGCAAAACCTATTAGTGTTCACAAAACACAAAGAAAAGTACAAAATATATATAAAGTGATCTCACGCAGAAAAAATAAAATCACTGTAAAAACACTCAGAATATTCCACTAAGAATTAATAAAGTGCAAAAATGAAGTGCACAAAAATAGTGTCTCCACAAGTGCTGAACCAGGTAATGGTGAATAAATTGCAAAAAGGAAGAACCAATACCACCCTTTAGGAGAAAAAAAGTACCATGTTCACAGAATGGTGTATCCAATACATAAATTATATAGTTGGCAAAAGAATAACATTATGTTGTCCATGAATAACTCCATGAATTGCCTCTTCAAATTCTAGTCTCACAGAACTCTCACCTTATTTATATGAAGAAAATCGCATCAACATGTGAATTGGACTCTCCACAACCTTCTATTGGGACCTTTTTCTGTTCGCATACACTGCTGACGGGGCCATAGGTACTACTCCGACTATATGAATCCTCCACTAAGCCGTCCTAGTACGCTGCGGTATAATACCACAGCATAGGTAGGGGGAAGAAAGGAAGAAAATGCCTCCAATAATGTAATGTGTTAAGGGCTGAAAATCTGTTTATTAAGGTGCCAAATAGGTGGACTCTTACATTAAAAATATAAAAACAAGCAGAGAGCAAAAACTGCGTTGTTCAGTGCTTTTTTACATCACTGATGTGTCTGATTCCAACCACTCCCTACGTGTTACGTCACATCACGTGACTTTATCAGGGGACCGGATTGGTTGTTCAGACATCATTTAAATATATTGTGTAACCGGAAATTATGTAGCGGCCATTTTCTTGCAGCCCGCCATGGTTATCTACATGACGTGTATAGCAGCCATGTTCTTGTGGTTCAATAACTACAACATAAGACAGATCAGAGGGGTCATATCTGTATAGAAATATGTCTTAAAAACAAATAGAATAATGTAACTAAAATGCTGAACCAGTCCCTCTATCAGTATGCATGCAGAATAACAATAGAGCATGTTATAAAAAACTGATAGGGGGAATAATATAGATACTGGATCAGCAGATATAAAATGAGGATGAAAAATAGTTGTCCATCCATATAACCAGTCAAAGGTCTATATATAAAAAATCCTAGGAAATATATATGGCCAAATAGACTCTATTCTATTAAGGGCTACATCAGTCACACAACAGGAGTAAAGCGAGAGAGTGCCTAACAATATAATAAATATGATACATGAATATAAACAACAATAGTAAAAACTCTATAAAAGTGTATTAAAACAATCATCATAATGGATAATCGTTTTAATAAAAAATTTAAAATGACTGAGAAAGCAATTAAGTTAGAATTCCATGTTCATACCTCCAGGTGTGAGTGTGCGCATAGTGTATATCCATTTTCATAATTTCTGACTAATTGTCCTAACCTTGTTGCTTCCGCTCCATGTCCTATTGTATTTTTCTATACCCCAAAATTGGAGTTGTGAAGGGTCTTTGTTGTGCACTAGTGAAAAATGCCTCGATACACTGTGCTTAGGAAAACCATTAATGATATTTTGGACATGCTCCTGTATCATCACTGTAAGAGCTCTCTTATGCCGCATACACACAATCGGAATTCCGGCCAGAAAAAGACCGATGAGAGCTTTTCATCGGAAAATGCGACTGTGTGTATGCTCCATCGGAATTTAGCTGTCTGAATTCCCGCCAGCAAAAAATTGATAGCATGTTCTCAATTTTCCCGACGGAAAAGCTTTCTATTGGTAATTCCGATCATGTGTATGCAATTCCAACACGCTAAAAATCACACATGCTGAGATTCAACTTCGAGACAGAAGCTATTGGCTACTGGCTATTGAACTTCCCTTTTCTAGTCGCGTTGTATGTGTTGTACATCACCGCATTATAAACGTTTGGAATTTGGTGTGACCGTGTGTAGGCAAGACAGCTCGTCGGAATTCCGTCGGGAAAACCATCAGAGCTTTTTCCGACGAGAATTCCAATCGTGTGTACACGGCATTAGTCCTACCAACATATTGCAAATTGTAACTACACTGGAGTACATAAACCATTCCCTCAGTGTGACAGCCTATGACATCTCTGATGGTAAAAGATTGTCCTGTATTGGTAGCTACAAATTCTGTTCTCTTTTTCTGAAATTTTTTGTGAGTTCCAGCAGGCATAACAATCCCTACAGGGGTAAAACCCATTACCATTAAAAAAAAGTTTATGCTGGTTTAGAAGGTGGTTCAACTATCAATTTTACAATCAGGTCTCTTTTATAGATAATATTGGGTCGGTCTGGTAGAATCTTCTTTAGAATATGCCAATGTTGTTGGACTAGCTTTGCTACCTCTTTATGCTGGACATTGTAGTCCAGTATAAGACATGGTGCTTCTTGTTGAAATGGCTTTTTTGGCTTATTTTGTAACATCTCTGTCCTTTCCATCTCGTTCACATACTGTATTTGATTATCTATCCATGAGTCATCATAACCTTTTACTTTAAATCTTTCCCCAATATGTTTGGCTTGGATCCTGTAATCTTCTTCTCTCATACAGTTCCTTTTAAATCTTGTAAGTTGTCCCTTGGGAATGTTGTATAGCCAAGGTTTAAAATGACAGCTATCGTTCGAAAGATAGCTATTGGTGTCGACATTCTTGAAAAATGTTTTGGTCACAATTGTATCCCCTTCTAAGATGATATTCAAGTCCAGGAAGTCAGACTTCTCATTTATTTTCCATACCAAGCGGATATTTTTATCATTGTTGTTAAATTTATTCAAAATTTTTTCCAAGGCATCCCTATCACCGTTCCAGACTATGATCAGGTCATCCATATACCTTTTATATAGGGTGAGTTTGGCAGGGCTGCAGAGCTGGAGGTGTGCCTCTATGTGGCATATTTGGCAAATACAGAATCACAGTATACAGTATATAAAATAATATGCAAAGTGGTTGGAGGGAAGCTTCAGAACGGCAAAAGATGTTTTTATTACAAATTATGTGAGCAGACTGCAGTTCCTCTTTAAAGCGGAGTTCCACCCACTTTATAATCTCAATTTCAATCTATATATCAATGGCCATATTTTCTTCAATGGGCATTCATATTTTTTTCTGTCAGCTTACCCTGATTGTAAGCTTTTCCATTTAGCTTCCTCCTTCTCCCACCCACGGATATCTCTATCATTTCCTGTGGTGCACTGTCTCCTAGGAGCTTTGTGTCATAATTCCCAGGAGTCAGTGTGGATCGCAGCCGCTTATCATCACAAGATTAGATGGCAACCTAATTAGTTTCCTGCCCATGCATGAGAACAGGCAGTGCATGCTGGTTATTCAGCAGCACCGAATCCCGGAAGATTATGCTTGTGGGCTTCACATGCCCACAAGAAAGATGGGAAATGGCAAGAACGAAATATATAAGGTGATTTTTGATATAAAATAGTAATTTTAGAGTCCAATCACAGTTTGTCTGCACTAATACTTTTATGCCATCCCCTGTGCTTTCAGCCTGATCCCTGAACCCTGAAAACATATTCAAGCTCTGCCATAGACGTCACTATATTTTTGTCAATAGGAACCCTAAAAACATTACATTTACTGGAATTTAGGCAATAGACTTTTTTTTTAGAAAGATTTTTATTGAAGATTTTTCAACATACAAGCAAAGTATAAACTGCAACAGCCAATCTGGTAAAAGCATACAGAGCATCAAAGGTATAAAAAGTTACAAGAATGACACTTTGGCATCAAACAATATATGACAAACATGGTAAGGACACAATCATGGATCACATAGTATGAATAACTACAGTAGAAGTACATGTGTTGGCATATACATTTTTGCACGGGGTGGTTTATCTCATGTCATAAGCGTTTCTAAAGTCCTGAGGGGAATCCGGTAAGTCTTCCAAATTCTCAATGGGAAAGGTATCCATTTACCGGTCAGAAAGTTAGAGCCTTCACAGTGTGGAATCGAACGCTGATGCTTAAAAAGGAAGGCGTCATTACCAGGTGAGAACAATAGTTACCATGGTCAATTAGGAAGCATATAGAACTGTCTCTGACTAGTGCTCTGTACTAGGGCCATAGTGCAATGAAAAACATAGTACAAGGTTGGTTGGAGTGAGAACAAGGGGAGGAGGAAGACAAAATGACTGTGGGGAGGGGAAAGGGGAAAGGAGGAAGTAATGGGGGATTCCCGTCAGCTCCGCACCAGAGACCCCCCCGGATGAGATAAAGTCTTGTATTCCGGAGTAGAGAGAAAATGAAACCAACACGCTCAAATTGTGGTATATTTTTCCGATTGATCACGTGACTGGTGAATTAAATTTTCAATTTCTGCAATTTTCCCGATTCTTACCAACCATTCAGCAATGGACGGGGGTTCAGTAGAATGCCATTTAGTCGGGATACAAAGTTTTGCTGCATTCACCATCTGCATGGCGAGCGATTGGAAATATAGTTTTTTAGAGATCGAGGGTAGATTTAGTAGAAATTGTGAGGGGAGGAAAGATAGGTCAAAAGATGTGATCTGTTTGATCAATCTATGAACTTCTCTCCAAAACGGTTGTATTTGGGGACATGACCATCATATATGTAGGTAGGAGCCAATGTCGTCTGCACAACGCCAGCATTGGGGGGAAAGGTGTGTGTTTATGCGTTGTAACTGTAGGGGGGTTCTGTACCAACGTGAAATCACCTTATATGTGTTTTCCTGTGTGTGGACGTTAAGGGAACCCTTATGTGCCATTTTGTAAATAGTTTTCCATTCTTCAGCGGATAATGGTTGGGATAGGTCTGCTTCCCACTTATGTTTGATCCACTCACTTGGGGGCGATGAAGGACATGATAAGAATGCATATGTAATCGAGATGAGATGCCTTTGCGGTTCATGTAAAGAGTATACTTTCTCATAAGGGGTAAGACTTTGCGACCATTGTGTCCGTGTCCGAGGTGAGGTAAGGAATTGTCGGAGCTGGACATACGTCCAGAAGGGGAACGACTGTGTTAGGGAAGTTGCCACTAAAGATTCGTAAGAGCGCAGATGGAGACCATCATAGAATTGACGAGCTTGCACGGTTTCATGGGGCCAGACGTTAATCAGAAAATTTTTACTCATGCCCGGGATGAAATCCGGATTTTGTCTCAGAGGCGTTAGAGGGCCAAAAGTGGATAAAATAGCGCGCTTCGTACAACATTCTCGGAATGCACAAAGTGTGGGGTGAATTAAGGGATGATTTTTCGCGAGAGGAGAATCGTGTGTGCTTGAGAGCCTTGGATAGTCAGCAATGGGAGAAAGGAATTTTCCAACTGTACCCAATCTTTCGTTTTGGAGTGTAATTTCCAATCAAGGATTCTAGTGAGGTGACACGCGAGATGGTATTTGCGGATGTCCGGCAAACCCAAACCTCCTTCCAGTTTAGGCATAGTGAGTTTAGCCTGACTTATTCTGGGAGTTAATTTTCCCCAGACAAACGACGCACAAAGTATACGAAATGACTTAAAGAATGACTTTGGGATGGCAATTGGGACTGCCTGAAGGAGGTAAAGGACTCTTGGCAAAATATTCATTTTTATTATTGCAATTCGCCCAAACCAGGAAAAGAGGCCCCCAGACCATTTGGTGAGGTCCTTGGTGATGGTTTGTAGAAGGGGTAAAAAGTTAGCTGTGTACCAATCTTGATTGAAAGTTGTCAGTTGGATGCCTAGGTATGTGAGGCTATGGGTACTCCATGTGAATGGAAATTGTAATTTGCATTGTTCGCATAAGGCCTTTGGGAGAGTGATATTAAAGTGGGAGTCCGCCGGGAGTTCCGCTGTTTTTTTTTTTTTTTTTAAAAGCCAGCAGCTACAAATACTGCAGCTGCTGACTTTTAAAATGACACTTACCCGCCCAGCGCGCCCGCGATGTCGGCACCCGAAGCCGATCTCTCGATCGTCTCTCGGGTGCTGCCGCCGCCATCTTGGGTATGGGAATCAGGAAGTGGAGCCTTTTGGCTTCATTTCCCGGTTCCCTACTGCACATGCGTGAGTCGCGCTGCGCAATAAGGATGGTCCCCGCTGTCTCTGGGATCCATGTTTCCCAGCAGGCAGCGGGGGACTTTCGGAAAGGGGCGTAGATTCTGCGGAAAGGGGCGTACCTTCTGCAGAATCTACACCGGAAGTGGGTGCAGATACCTGTACTGTACAGGTACCTGCACCCCCCTCCCCCCTGAAAGGTGGCAATTGTGGCGCCGTAGGGGGGGAGGATTCCAATGATCGGAAGGTCCACTTTAGGGTGGACCTCCGCTTTAAGGGCGGTGGATTTTGCGAAATTTATTTGGAGGTTAGAGAGGCTTTGGTAGAGTTGTAAAGTATTAAGAAGGGCAGCAATGGTGGTCAATGGATCGGAAAGAAGCAGGAGGATATCGTCAGCAAAGGCCGCTAATTTGTATTGACGATGATGGATCATGACTCCTTGTATGTTCTGGTCAGATCTGATGCAATTGAGAAGGGGCTCTAGTGTTAATATGAATATAATCGGGGAAAGGAGACAACCTTGACGCGTTCCGTTTTTGATGGTGAAGGCGTTTGATAGGTGGCCGTTTACTCTTACTCTCGCCGTTGGAGTGGAGTATAATGTGGAAATCAAGTTGAGCATCTGGGACGGAAGGCCTAGTGTTTGGAGTGTCATGAACATGAAGTCCCAGGCCACTCTATCAAACGCATTCTCTGCATCTAGGGACAAGAAGAAACCTGGTTGTTTCTGCGTTTGAAGCCAATGGTGAACGTTAAGGGCTTTAACGGTGTTATCCCGAGCTTCCCTGCCCGGGATAAAGCCCACTTGGTCAAGATTGATCGTTTGGGGGAGTAGAGGAAGGAGTCTGTTGGCTAAAATTTTTGCGAACCATTTTACGTCAACATTGAGTAAGGATATCGGGCGGTAGTTTGCCTCATTCGTCAGATCTTTACCCGTTTTTGGTATCACCACTATATGGGCTGGTAGCATATCTCGTGGAGGAGTTTGGGGTGTCGTGCATGAATTGAAGGCTAACAAGAAATGATCAGTGAGGAGTTCTTGTAGAGTCTTATAGTACCCTGTAGTCAGACCGTCCGGTCCGGGACTTTTGCCCGGTTTCATTTGTTTTAACGCTATTACTGCTTCTGCAGACGTCAGCGGTTCCTGAAGCCTGAGATAATCCTCATCTGAAATTTTTGCAGGAGTGTGTTGGTGTAAAAACTCAGAAATCATGGCTGTTCGGTCTGTCTTTTGCGGGGAACCGTCGGAGTTGTGCAAATTATACAATTTGTCATAAAAGGAAACAAACCGGGTTCAACGTCAATTTGCGCCCCGACGCATCCATGAGCAAGTGTACTGTCATTGCAGATTTTTTCCCTTGTAGGGCTCTGGCCAGACCTTTCCCAGCCTTGTTACCATACTCGTAAAAATATTTCTGTGAGAGAATGTACTTACGCTTTATTTGTTTGTTTAAAAGCTCTAGTAATTCCTGTCTAGCTTGGGTAAGGAAGGCTAGGGACTGGAGGGCCTGCTTTTGCTTGTGAACCTTTTCAAGTTCCGAGATTTTTGTCATCAGTTCTTGAAAACGTTTTTGTCTATCTCTTCTGCGTTGAGCCATTTCCGCCATAAGAGTGCCTCGAACCACACATTTATGAGCTTCCCAGTTCGTCAAGGGGGACGTGTCAGATGGATTATTTTCTGAGAAGAACTGATGTATACGGGTTTTGAGTTTGTCCAGGGTAGATAAGTCCTTGAGCAGGGAAGGGTCCAAACGCCAAATTGGCGTTCTGTCAGTGGCGGAGGGAAGAGTGATGGACAAGGTTATAGGATGGTGATCTGAAAGTACTTGCGTAATTGGCGTCTCTTCTCTGGTGTGTTTAGTCCTCGAATATTTAGGGACGTGAGGGTAAGTTTTGGTACACTGGTTTTTCCCTGCGGAATTGCCATCCTGTCTGCTCAAAGCCGGGTCAAGACGTGCAAGTTGTGAGTTCAAAGTCGGGGTGCGAAGCTGACAAGAAAGAGGAAGAAAAAGACGGAGGGACAGAGAGGGGCAGTAGGGTGGGCAGAGACCAAGGGAATAGTTGTGGGACTATACAAATAGGAAACATCCGACTATAGGGTCGCGGTAACGCGCCCTTTACAGTATATATACAGGGTCGGTGTAAGTTGGTGGAGCTGAGCGAAAGTGGTAAAGCGTAGGTTGAAAGAATAGATGGAACAGTCCACCCTGTGGGTGGTGGATAAACCTTGAGTAGAGTGATACTTAAGCCATCCAACAGACTTTCAGCCTATAAACATAGTGGAGGTGTATCATAGGAAACCATGGGAAGACTCTAGAAGGGAGTTTAGGGACTCTATTCCGGAGCGCGGTACCTCTAGGCAAACTAGACATTAGGGATATATATGCATGGTCGGAGTGTATACAACCGTGAGGCGTTCTAGGGTCAGAAGCAAGCGAAGAGATCCGCCTGCCATCCGATTCCCTAGAACTGGGGGACGTGTGGGATCCTAAGGGAAAGAAACCCATCTCGGATTCGATGGGGTCCTCACCCAAGTTCTAAATACATGCAGATTACTCAGACCAACAGGATTGTCTGCCGTAATATACACAGACTGACTGCTTTCAGCAAGAAAATCATAACCTTAGAAATGCATAACCAAACTTCAATAAACGGTGGCATACAAGAGGAATAGAACACATACCTATCGCTATTGTAACTTTTAGTGCCTGAGAATTTCAGGCCCGGGAGATTGGACATTGCGAACTTTAAACAGAGCGGTCAACATGAGTCTCCTTATACCACTGAAACTGGCAACCGGCCGTCTGTGGCAACAGGGATGGAGAACAGCACCGCCTTCAGTGAAGTAACACAAAACCTGTAATGGATGGCAAGGGTGGGATTGATTTATAGTGATAGCTCATATGTTGTACGTTCTCTCACTGATTATTTACCTATTTGGAATCGCAGAGGTTTTGTGGATTCATCTAATAAGACTCTTGTGCAGAAAGAGACATTAGAAGCAGTTTTTGACCTTGCAGAGAGTAATCCTCTTGCATATGTTATTGTAATAATTCCAGCACATAAAAAGACAACAAAGAAAGTAAGCTGTAGGCAGTAGGACTACAGACACATTCAATTAGTTAAGAAAACAGATTTGTATGGAGAATTAGTAGTTCAAACTGAAATGGTCCCAATTTATGTTGTGAAGAAAATAGACACACAGATTCCTTTAATTTCAGAGGAAAAAAAGGTCACGATGCTTTTTTTATTCTTCATAGGTTGTCACAAAGTTATTATTTGGGTCATTAGACCATAAGTTTGTGTCATGACTAAAAAGGATTTTTGTGTTTCATATATCACAACACCTACAGGTGGGATTCACTAATGATGATGGTTTAACTATTGTTTAGATGTTGATTAATCATGTTTTTCTAGTTTGGGGTATATCAGCAAACCTCAGTAATGACAGAGGATGTGTAAAATCTTGGGAATAGAACAGAGATTTCATGTATCATATTATCTACAGTCTGCAGGTATTATTGTGAGGATGAATCAGACAATTAAATCTAGGATTGAAAATAAATGTTGTTGGACAAAGGAAATATTTGGGTTGATGTTGTTCCAGTTATTTTTAATGGATGTAAGAAGCACAATTTTTGCTGCTACTAAGTATTCTCCTTTTGAGTTTAAAAGAGAAAGGAAAATGGCGTTTGTGTTGCCTCGTGAAGTCAAAATTGGTTGCAGATGTTGTGAAAGAAAATGGCTTCTCTATACATTTTCAGTTGAGAAAGGAAGTTAATTCATGATAAAAAGTGTCTTTGTTCTAGCTAAAAATATAATTTTTTATATTACAATGTTTCTTGATTAAGAGATTATTAAGAAATAATTTGTATATATATTGATAAGGTAAAAAGGTTTGTGTATGTTTAAAATATTTTTTTAATACATATCAGATTCATAGCTACCCTTAAGAATCTAGAATGAGTAACACCCATTGTTTTAGAAAGGTGGGAGGGAAATGCTCATTCTGTGGCACTGTCCTGCTCAGATGAACCTTAGAAAGGAAAAAAGGTGGGGGCTGTTTTTTTAGGAGTGATCTTGTCACAGGACACAGACAATTAAGGACACGACACAGTCCAGAGAAATGTTACACACAAGGCACATATATAGAATGAAGAATTCTTATTAAATCCACGCACATATCGGATTTAATCTTCATTGTAAGAATAATCTATTTTTGATATTCTACAATTGATATTGTTTTTTGTATCATTTTGTTATTTCGTTGTTAAACCAAAATTATCTTTTGTACAAGATAAGCGGTCTATTAAGTTGACCAGGAACAGAAAGGTTTATTTAAAATAAAATTAGATATTGTTGGCACAAGTCTAAGACAGAAAGGATAAAGATGATTAAAGAATTGTCACATGTGAGGTCACACCCAGAGATGGTGAGATGCACTCACAGGCAGAGCTAGAGTTTCAGAAGTTGAAACATGGCAAAGTAATTGGGAAGGTCCATGGACATTTTGGGATGTTCAAGGGGTACAAATACTTTCTCAGTTCAGTGAAACATGTATGTAGAAAGAAAAATGTGGGTATAACAAATGTTATATTCCGAGATAATGATGCTGCATTCCTTTTTTCAGGAATGAATTATAAAAATCTAATCTGGAGGAATCATGGATCCCAAAAAGATGAAAAGATGTCGGCTCAACTAAAGAAAAGTTTTAAAGAGAGAAAATGTATCATCATCACAGGATGCATCTTTTCCCTAGTGACAATTGTATTTGTGATACGATATATCAAGAACTGCTCAAGTTATGCAAAGACTAACAGGATTGAAGAATTACACAACAAAGATCATATGTTATTCAGAAATAAGAGAGATGTAGACATTGATATCAATGCAGATGAACTAAAAAATAAGAATATTGATATCATTACAAAGGACAAAAATGATAGAGTTATTGATATTAATGCATATGACAAAAATCATAATTTTAGAGATGTTGATGTTAATACAGCAGAAGATTTGTATGGATTTATATGTATAGGACATGGATATGATTTCTTTTTACAATTGTATTTCATTCACAGCAATAATATTGAAATCAAAGTTAAAATAGAATCCAAAACAAATTTTGTTAAAATGCAGGGATCTTATAGACTAAATAACAAAACCGGAACTTTTGAATGTAACATATTGTTGAGGAGTTTCTGGTCTATATATTTAAAAGGTAATGAGTCAACAATGTGGTCTGGAGATGTTAATAATATTATGACAAGATCTGGGAAAATACTTTATTCCTTTGATCAATTTTATTATCTTTTTCAAAGTTTTGTAAAGATATTAAATCCAAAATATTTAAACATCATTGGAGATGAGAAAGGAGACGTTGTAAGAACATGGGATTTTAAAGTAACAAGAAAATCTACTCAAATAAGGGTCAAAATTGATATTTTTATAGTTGATAGGATTGTACCAGAAATTAATATTTTTCCACAATCTTTGAAAATTATGGAAGATAAAGATAATTTGCATTTGATATGTGATACAAAAATATCTTTACCTCAAAATTCATTGTTAACTTGGAAAAGGAATGATGAGTTTTTGGGTAGTTTTCTTTACAGTTCTACTATCATAATTCATAAAGGAATTTTTGGTAGTGTGAATTGGATCATTGATACATTTGTTTATCAACAAATGAGAGTATCTTTGAATGATACTGGTATATATGAATGTTGCATATCAATAGAAAATTATCCGGTGAAATGTGCTAAGGCAAGTGTTATTGTAATGTCTCCAAGGAAAACTCCATGTGTTAATAAGAAAAGTTTCTCTGCAAGTCCTTTTCAGATTAACCATTTCCAATCCAGAACTCTTTTGAGAGAAGGAAAGTTTGTCATTATTTTGTGGAACTTTAATGTTTCAGAATGGAAAATTTCTACAAGGTTTCCACAATGTCAAGGACATTTGGTTAATATGGAATTGGGTATTGAGAGATGGTTTGGAATTAATAATAGAAATTATAACAGAAATAAGCGTGGTATTGTTGAAGGTATTTTAGGAGGGATTGACACAATCGGGAGTATAACAAATAGTATGGATATTAATACTTTAAAGTCTGATCTATAAACCGCTGGTTTACTGGGAAGTAATGGTATTAAAATACAAAGACATTTAAATCAGATTTTAGAAAATTTGGTAATTAAAACTGCTAATATAATGGGTCCATCTATTTTACATCTTCAAAATATTACTCTTGATTTGATGATAAGTGAACAACATTCTCATATAGCCAGAGCATGCTTAGAGATTCAAACGGAATATTCCACTAATTTAAAAATAATTGCGCAAGCATTTCAGAGTGGAATAACTCCTCTTGGCATTTTACAGTATTTGCCCAAAGAATATTTATATGCGATAAATCGTACAGATTTATGGGTAAATAAATGGATAGGATGCAAGCAGGACATATGTTATAGTTCTTCTATGATTCCAACAGCCGGAAAAGAACAAATTTTGGTTCAATCACTGTTTAGGGATTACCTGTCAGCAATACACAATTATTATACTATAAATTACAGTATACAGATTTTGTATTTAACAATGAAAATTCTGAATTAGAACAATTAGATTTGTCATCATGTTTACAATTCCAGTCTAAAATTATATGTTTACCTAATCAAGATAAAAGTATATTTCATTCTTGTTATCATAATCACACATTATGTTCAGCAAGAATTGAAAATGGAATAATTTCTGAATTAATTACTCGTGTAGATAAAAAGAAGGTTCGTTTTCAGATTATGTCAGATACAGAAAGGGTTAAAACTTTTTTTCTCTTCTTGTACAAATACAGAAAACCTAAATCAAGGGTTGTATTGTATAGAAGGAGACATTGTTGCAATAAGTATTAATGGGTTGAGAACAAATTTAACAAATATGTTTATGAAAAATATTAGTGCTCTTCCTACACAGTATAATATTTCCCAAATAGATGAATTTCCATGGGAAAAATGGGAAAATATAATTCAAAAGGATCAAGGTTTATTAATAGCTTTGGCTAAGGAATTGCAGAATGCAGAAGTATTGTTTAAACATGAACAAGGTAATTTGCAAGAAATATCGCATCAATGGTCAGAATTTTCAGGAAGTAATTGGTAGAGAAAATTTAGTAATAGTGTATCCATTTGGGGAAAAACTTCGATAACTTCAGCAGCAGGAAATATTTTATCACATCCTATTGTAATTATTTCTATTATTATTATTATGTTATTTCTTATATTCCAGTTATGTTTGATGTTTAGAATGAAAAAATTATATTATCGAATTAGAAGTGATATTAAGAAATGAGATGATTTGTTGCAAAACAAGTTAAAATGGAAAATTTCGAACCTTGGTTGATATAATCAAAAGATTGGAGGTTTGACTTCGTCTTGAAGTTCTGCAGCCTAGAAGGAACATCTCAGCTACATTCAGCATACATAGGGTTATTCCGCCATTTTAGACAATAGAGCACACATTAATTTAAAGAAACATTTTTTAAAGATACTAATGATTATTATTGTACTATTTTTGTAAGTATTCTTTTCTATTTAAATGTGTACAAATAAATACACATTTTTGAATTATGCTGACTCAGAACTAATTAAGGAAATTCGTCCCACAATCTCAATCGGTCTCACCATATATATATATATATATATATATATATATATATATATATATATAAGAGATATATATAATACATTTGAAATATTTTTATATTGCGAGCATTTTTTACACTTAGTAAGCTAGATGGGGCTATACTGGGTCTACGGGGTGGAAGAGCTTGTAGCCCCTCTCAGAGGGGCCCGTCATCAGAGACAAGAGAGCTCGATATTAAGGGCGCTTGGAGCTAAGAACCTGTCTGTCGGGAGTTTGATTGCCGACTTATCAAAGCTCCAGGGGGAGTCCGTGGAAGATAAATCAAAAGGTACAGTCCGCTATAATGAACCAAGGCATAGAGTGTAAAGCCTTATGGGGTAGGTTGCAATAAGTCCTGGATGGGAGACGTGAAGAGTCTCCGTAGCCCAGTTATCAATTCTTGGGGCCCAGGGCGGGCCCTCTCGGGGCACCATAGATTTGCGATTCCTGGCTAACCCCTAAATGGGGAGTCCCAGCTTTTGGGGGAGAGTCTCTCAGTGGGTAGTCAGCTAGGTGACAACAGATCTCCCGTATGTAAACAGTCTCTTGTGTATCCCTGGCAACTCCGATATCGGTAGGTGTATCAAGAGAAAGCAAATCTCATAGGAGAGGGATGGAATCAGTTGTGTAACCATATCCCCTTCCTACGTAATTATGAAGTGAGCTCTTGCCAATTAAGACTCTAAAACTCTTCCCTGTCAGATGTTCCGGAGAGCATCACCAGGACAGGGACTACCCCTATCTGGAGAGGTTCGGCTGTGTGGGTCAATTGCAAGTTATCCCAACAAGTGTTGGAAGGGGTGAGACAGAGCACCGGAACCTTGCAGATAGAAAGTTTACCACCTAACTCACTGGTCATATTGCTACGTAAGATAATTAACATCATGCATAAATCACACTCACACACTCTTGAAGTCTTTGTCACGAACAGCAATCCTGATATACACATAGAGCCCTGAGATCCTGACTACGAGTATATTTGTAATCAGAGCCCTCCTCGACACCTGAGAGCAAACCTAACTAAGACCTGCATTGTGCCTCGGCCTGTAGGTCGGTATACCTGAAAAGAGGGCATACCCTGTATGAATGAACTGCCTGAGTATAAGTACCGAGAAAGTGGGAAACCGGGAGGGTGGGTACCCGGAAATAGTCACAGACGCAGTCCCAGACAGGGAGGGAGGCCTAAATAACTGCGCAAATGGTGCCACTAAAAAATAAATATATAAAGAAATATAAATGTATAAAAAAATATAATATAAAAAGTCAATAAATCAAGGTGAACACACCCTAGGGAGTGGCCGTAGGACAACCGGAAACAGCGTAAGACTGGCTGAAAACGCCAGGTCTTCATTTTTATCTTCTCTGTGTTACCTTTTTTTGCTTATGTGAGAGTCCATTTTTTATGCTTTAATAAATTTGTCCATTCATTCAACTACTACACTATTGGAGTCCCCTCTCTTTCTCCCTCTCCCCCTCTCCTCTGTGAAGTCGGAGTCGTGAATAAATAACACCAAAATAAAGCTCTATTTGTGCGAACAAAATGATAACAATTTCATTTGGGTACAGTGTAGCATGACTGCGCAATTGTCACTGAAAGCGCTAGAGCGCTGAAAGCTGAAAATTGGGCTGGGAAGGAAGGGGGTGAAAGTGCCCTGTATTGTAGTGGTTAAGGAGAATCCTCTGGGGTTATGTTACTTTGCCTGATTATTCCATCTTTGAGGTGAGAGTTCTGAGAGCCTGGATTTATCTATTTTGGAACAGCTGGTCCCGCCTTTTCTCCTATTTTTCACTGTCTTCACACATCGGTGTGTTCACCTTGATTTATTGACTTTTTATATTATATTTTTTATACATTTATATTTCTTTATATATTTATTTTTTAGTGGCACCATTTGCGCAGGACTTTTTACTTTGTTTATTCTTATAGTGATAGTTGGTGTTAACTATTTTGTCCCGCTGCATTTTTTAGCAACACTTGCACTTTTGTATCACTTTCACTGTGGATTTTGTATTGCTATAATTTTTACTTTTCCATTTTTTGACACGTATTTAGTCATTTCTGCACGTTTGAGCACTTAATAGTGCGAGGGTCCATCTTTCACAGGCCTAAATAACTGCCCGGGCTCCTCCCACAAATACAGGCTGGCCTGCGGCCAGCCTTCCAACTTGTAATCAGACACCTAAGAGCAAACCTAACTAAGACCTGCATTGTGCCTCGGCCTGTAGGTCGGTATACCTGAAAAGAGGGCAAAAGACACGTGGATAGGTGGATAAATAGAGTGTTTAATGGTGCTGCACAAACCGAGATTCATTTAACAAAGAGGCGAACTCCTCCCCAATCTTAGGCAACCATAATATTCATATTATGGAGTTTATATCATATTTCTGTGGAATATAACAGAGTAAGGAACCATACTTCAGTGTGTGACTCCGATTGAGGCTGCATTCACTTTAGTTGATGTTTTGCATCCTAGATATTTTTATACACACTTGTGACTTCGGTTCTACCATTGTTTGTATCTATTTGATTTTCAATTTTCAATTTTAAATTTCCTATTTTTACCTCAGTGATGTTGCTGCAAAAGATTTCTGTAGTTTTTGTATACAAATATGTTAGTGAAGGGTCACAAATGTGCTTTTTATAACCTGTTTTAAAGCATTATGAGCAATGTCTATTAGGACAGTGTGTCGGCACAAGCCTCCTCCTCAGTGGCGTTTTTGTTGTGCCCACTGACATACACTGACTTTTTGGTTCGGATGGGATATCATCTCCCCTTTCAGATCGGAATCGTGTCCACTGGGAAGATTGGACCAATGGGGGAGGCGCCTGTGAGACTGACGTGAGGACGGTGGGTGGATTGGGCCAAACCTGAGAGTGAGGCCTTTTTTTCTGTTTCGTTTTTCTTTTCCTGTCCGTTGTGTCCCCTATAGGGAGTGAGGATCGAATGTGAGGCTTGGTTCTCACTCTATTTACATCACTTCGCCACTGCGGATTGGTTGGCCGCTCTGACATAGCCAGACTGGCAGTGTGGGCGAGGGCATTTTTTGTGCGTCACCTCCTCCCTTATGATTGTGGGGACAACGCTTCCGATGCATCATCGGAAGCGAGGCTTGGTTCCCGCTTCTGAGGAGCGGCGAACCAACGACCATAGGCTAATGGGATCTGCAAGCGAAGTGATTGGTCGGTGAGTCGTGACTCATGTGCGTCACTTCCGCCGCGGGATCGATAGTGAGGCCTGGGCTTTCCATGGAGGAGGAGGCTTAGACCATAGCATACTATATAAATGAGGCATAATGGCGTGTCACCCGTGCCCCGAGACGACGTGATATTTCACGAAACGCGTCGGGCGGCGTGACACACTATCCATTGCCTCTGAACATACCAGCTGGAGAAAGGACATTGTCGTGGAGAATCGCGTTCGGCCGACGCTTCCCACTGCGATATGCCTAACCTTACAGTACTTTTGTAAGTGTATTTCTTATTTTTATCTTTTATTTTTAATAAAAGTTTTTACACTATTTGGAGCGCATTCTCTCCCTTCTTATGGTGGACCATTTAATACAAATATATTGGAGCCTGTCTGAAACGCGATCTTGTATGTGGGCGGAGCCTATGGATGAATGAGGGATGTACATAGCCTGGCTTGATCTCTTGAAGCGTGCAATTTAACCACTTCCCACCCGGCCACTGCATATAAACGGCCGGGTGGGAGCTCTCTACTCCTGACAGGACGTTCCCGAACGTCCTGTCAAAGAAGCGGGATCGCGCGGGCGCGCTCCCGCGCAGCTGCGCGATCCCGATGCGCGCGTGTCCCCCGCACACGCCGCATCTCGGATCGGCAGGAGGGCAATGTAATTTGCCCTCCTGATCCGCACGATGGCTGTGTCTAATCACAGCCATCGTAAGTAAACAAAGGGGGGATGGGCGGCAGAAAACCGGTGATCGCGCCGCCACGTGCCCGCGCAGCGGCGCGATCCCGATCTGCCTGACACCCCCGGAGACCGGAGAGAAAAATACAACAGGAGGGCCATGTGATTGGCCCTCCTGATCACATGACGACTGTGTCCAATCACAGTCGTCATGTAATGTAAATAGAGAGCAGTTGTAACTGCTCTCATCTCTTCCTCTCCTCACACAGAACCTGTCAGTGAGGAGAGGAAGAGAAATCTTTGCTTCAGCCGGGAAGATCAGTGAGTTTTCTAGCTGTTTGTCTGCTGTTTACCCACTGATCTCCCAGCTAGTGTCCCCCAAAACACAGTGTCCCCAAAAACACAGTGTCCCCAAAAACACAGTGTCCCCAAAAACACCTGGCACATCAGCCCGCCATCTGACACATCAGCCACCCGCCATCACCAGGCGCACCTGCCCGCCATCACCAGGCGCACCTGACCCGCCATCACCAGGCGCACCTGACCCGCCATCACCAGGCGCACCTGACCCGCCATCACCAGGCGCATCTGCCCGCCATCACCAGGCGCATCTGCCCGCCATCACCAGGCGCATCTGCCCCGCCATCACCAGGCGCATCTGCCCCGCCATCACCAGGCGCATCTGCCCCGCCATCACCAGGCGCATCTGCCCCGCCATCACCAGGCGCATCTGCTCCGCCATCACCAGGCGCATCTGCCCGGCCATCACCAGGCGCATCTGACCCGGCCATCACCAGGCGCATCTGACCCGGCCATCACCAGGCGCATCTGACCCGGCCATCACCAGGCGCATCTGACCCGCCATCACCAGGCGCATCTGACCCGCCATCACCAGGCGCATCTGACTCGCCATCACCAGGCGCATCTGACCCGCCATCACCAGGCGCATCTGCCCCGCCATCACCAGGCGCATCTGCCCCGCCATCACCAGGCGCATCTGCCCGCCATCACCAGGCGCATCTGCCCCACCATCACCAGGCGCATCTGCCCGCCATCACCAGGCGCATCTGCCGCGCCATCACCAGGCGCATCTGCCCGGCCATCACCAGGCGCATCTGCCCGGCCATCACCAGGCGCATCTGCCCCGCCATCACCAGGCGCATCTGCCCCGCCATCACCAGGCGCATCTGACGCCCGCCATCACCAGGTGCATCTGACCAGCCATCACCAGGCGCATCTGACCCGCCATCACCAGGCGCATCTGACCCGCCATCACCAGGCGCATCTGACCCGCCATCACCAGGCGCATCTGACCCGCCATCACCAGGCGCATCTGACGCCCGCCATCACCAGGCGCATCTGACGCCCGCCATCACCAGGCCCATCTGACGCCCGCCATCACCAGGCCCATCTGACGCCCGCCATCACCAGGCCCATCTGACACCCGCCATCAGGCCCATCTGACGCCCGCCATCTGACATCTTCCGCCCGCCATCTGACATCTGCCTGTCAACATGACTAAAAGGTCGTACAGCGCAGAGGAGGCTTTCCAGATGCTCCAGAGTATGTCGGACGAGAGTAGCGGGGAACTCTCTCTGTCAGACTCGGATATCGATTATGAGCCAGTGGAAAGCAGTGGCTCCGAGATGGAAACCGAGGAAGATAGAATCCTAACAAGGAGAAACGGGAGAAATGAGCAGGCGCAGACATCAAACAGCAGCGCACCACTCCAGGATGATATGCAGGCATCCACCAGCAGCGCAGCACTCCGGGATAGGCAGGCATCCACCAGCAGTTCTGCAACCTTCCTTGAAGATAGGCCAGATACTAGCAACGGAGCATCCCATCAACGAGGCAGTGCCCATACTAGCCTTCCAGATGTTCTGCTGTATCCAACATGGCTGCCCGATACGTCAGTAGAACCTGTTAGTCCCCTTTTTACATCCCAGCCAGGCCCTCAGATACAGACGGAAAATGTAACCCCACTTTATTATTTTCATTTATTTTTTACCAATGATCTCCTAACCGACATTGTGGAGCAATGTAATCTATATGCCAGCCAACATATAGCCAACAATCCCAGTTCTTCCTATGCCCGTCCTTTTTTTTGGAAACCCCTCACCGTGGAAGAATTTAAAATTTTCCTTGGCCTAACCCTCAACATGGGGCTAACAAAAAAAAATGAAGTCCATTCCTACTGGTCTACCCAACCGATCCACCACATGCCGGTCTATTCATCAATTATGCCCAGAAACCGTTATGAGATGATCATGAGATTTTTACATTTCAATAACAATGCCCAATGCCTCCCTCGAAATCATCCCAGTTATGATAAATTATTCAAAATTCGGCCCCTAATCAATTTTTTTTCCGCCAGTTTCAAACAGATGTTTACCCCTGATAAAAATATTTGTGTGGATGAATCCCTATTACACTTCACTGGGCGACTTGGAATACAACAATACATGCCCAGTAAAAGAGCCAGACGTGGGGTAAAATTTTATAAGGCGTGTGACAGGGCCACGGGTTACACATATGACTTCATAATTTATGAGGGAAAAGACCGACAGCTAAACCCCCCTGGATGCCCTACCTACATGGGAACAAGTGGCAAAATTGTCTGGCAGCTGATCCAACCATTGCTTGGGAAAGGTTACCACCTATATGTAGACAATTTCTACACAAGTCTCCCACTTTTCCGCCATCTGTACCTAAAGCAGACTGTGGCCTGTGGGACAGCACGGACCAACCGCAAAGGCTTCCCACAGATATTGGTCACCAAGAAATTGAAACCGGGTGAAATGGCCAGTATGCGGACTGACGAGGTACTAGCGGTGAAGTGGAGAGATAAAAAAAGAGATGTCTACATCCTTTCCACAATACACAATGACACCTTGGTGGAACTGCAAAGAAGAAAAGGCCCCATCCAGAAGCCAAAATGTATCCACGAGTATAACTTATACATGGGGGGGGGTGGATATGAATGACCAGATGATGCAGCCCTACTTGGCCACCAGGAGATCACTGTTTTGGTACAAGAAAGTCGCCGTTTATTTGATGCAACTGGCCATGTTCAATTCGTATATTATTTTTTCTAAGAGCACCCAAAGTTCCCTGACCTATCTAAGATTTCAAGATGTCATCACAGCCCTTGTCTATCCCCATGGCCAACCCACTCAACTAATTCGGTCTGATGCAGTAGCCAGACTCCATGAAAGGCACTTTCCCGACATCCTCCCTCCTACCCAAACAGGTCGCAAACCCCCAAAAAAATGCCGTGTGTGTACAAGTAGAGGAATTCGCCGTGACACCCGATACTACTGTCCAGACTGTCCCTCCCAGCCAGGCCTCTGCATTGGAACTTGCTATCGAAGCTATCATACTTCAGTAAACTATTAGTAAAGTGAAGATGATTTCTTTCCAGTTTCCACTTTCTGCCATTTCTGTGTATGACCCGGACTGTTAAATGACTATGCCTCTGCCAAACATATTTCTGCCTTCAACGTGAATTGACCTCGGCCTGTTAAATGACCATGCTTTTTGCCTGCCTCCTGAACTGATCATTTGCCCTGCCACTGTACAGCACAGGGGTCTCACATGTGAGGGGCTCCAGAAAAAGTTTTCCGAGTGGAGAAAACCTTTTTCTCCATGTTTTTCGTTTTCTCGGATTAGGGTCTGGAGACTCGGAGGCTTTGTAGAGATTTGGGTGGGAAGAAGCCTCTACCCCTGTCCTCGGGTCTTACCTGACCAAGGCCCAATGTACAAAGTGCCGCCTGCTGCCATCTGAACTGGCCCTGCCTTTGCCTGCCACCTGAACTGGCCATGCCTGTGCCTGCCACCTGAACTGGACATGCCTATGCCTGAACTGCCTGCTAAACCTTGGACTGTACTGAACCATGTTCATAATTTTCCATATCTGTCTGCTGCCTGGACAATTCCTGGACATTTCCTTTGGCTGTCTAGAAAATGCTTTGACTGCTCTGGATTGGTGTCCCTGCCTGCTAAAACCACAGGTGAGCCTTTTTTTTTACCCTTTGCTCAGCAGAATGTATTTTGGTGTGTAATTCTTGGTGTGTACATGCTATATGTTAGAACCCTGAAGGTGGTACTTGTATGTTGGGCTTCTGTATGCGGCCAGGCTGTGGAAAAGTCTGACACATGGGGTATCGCCATACTCAGGACGAGTAGCAGAATGTATTTTGGGGTGTCATTTTGGCTATGTACATGTTATGTGTTAGAAAGATCTTCTAAATTGACAACTTTGTGAAAAAAAAATAGGTTTTCATTTTCTTTCCACGTTTTCCAAAAACTTGTGGAAAGAAATTATATGTTCAAAAGACTCATTATGCCTCACAGAATATACATTGGGTTGTTTTCTTTCCAAAATGGGGTCACTTTGTGGGTAATTCCATTGTCCTGGTGCCCCAGGGCCTTCAAAAATGTAATAGGTACTCAGGAAATGAAATGTGTAATTTATGCCTTTAGAACGTCTGATGGTGCTATATGGATGTTGGGCCTCTGTATGTTGCTAGGCTGTGGTAAAGTCTGACACATGGGGTATCACCATACTCAGGACGAGTAGCAGAATGTATTTTGGGGTGTCATTTTGGCTATGTACATGTTATGTGTTAGAAAGATCTTCTAAATTGACAACTTTGTGAAAAAAAAATAGGTTTTCATTTTCTTTCCACGTTTTCCAAAAACTTGTGGAAAGAAATTATATGTTCAAAAGACTCATTATGCCTCACAGAATATACATGGGGTTGTTTTCTTTCCAAAATGGGGTCACTTTGTGGGTAATTCCATTGTCCTGGTGCTCCAGGGCCTTCAAAAATGTAATAGGTACTCAGGAAATGAAATGTGTTTCATGTGTTGAAATGTGTTAATTTATGCCTTTAGAACGCCTGATGGTGCTACATGGATGTTGGGCCTCTGTATGTGGCCAGGCTGTGGAAAAGTCTGACACATGGGGTATCTCCATACTCAGGACGAATAGCAGAATGTATTTTGGGGTGTAATTGCAATTATGCCTGCACCATGTGTGAGAAATAACTTGTAAATATGATAATTTAGTCAAGAAAAAAAAAATATATATATTTCTTAATTTTGCAAAGCATTGTGGGGAAAAAATTGCAACTTCAAAAAATTCACTACGCCTCTTACCAATTACCGCAGACTGTCTTCTTTCCAAAAAGGGGTCATTTGGGGGGTTATTGTACTGTCCTGACATTTTAGGGCCTCAAGAACTGAGATAGGCCATCAGTGCATTAGGATTGATACATTTTCAATTATGCATAGCATGGCTTGTAGGCTCTATAACTTTCACACAAACCAATGATCATACACTTATCAGAATTTTTTTTACCAAAGACATGTAGTAGAATACATTTTGGCCTAAATTTTCGCCAAAATTCGATTTTTTTGGTTTCTTTTAAAAGAGAAAGTAGAAAATTTTGTTTTTTTTTCAAAAAATTCGCTCTTTTTTCGCTTATATTACAAAAAATAATAAATGAAGTGGTGAATAAATACCACCAAAAGAAAGCTCTATTTGTGTGAACAAAATGATAAAAAATTCATTTGGTTACAGTGTAGCATGACTGAGTAATTGTCATTCAAAGTGAGAGAGCACTGAAAGCTGAAAATTGGTCTGGGAAGGAAGGGGGTTTAAGTGTCCTGTATTGAGGTGGTTAAGGACATCTGGTAAGGAGCCAATCCTCACTTTTGGTGGTGGTGCACTACAATATACGTTGAGATTTCGAACAGGACACAGAGAGTCGAGTCTTCCAACATTATATTTGACACGTGGTGTTTTTTATAGTTTTCACGGATCCACCTGAATAATTGGATAATGGACATTTGTATATTGAGAGTACTTTAGTTTGTACCCCTTATCATAGTTTTTGTTGATGTATATGCATTTAGAGTCACTTTTTTATACGTATCATGATAAGGTTGTAATTGTTGTATTTTTGCACCATTTATAACATACTTTAGATGTGTTACTGCTGTTGATGCATATTGCGAAAAGTTGCGACGATCGAATCACCTGCGAGGTGATGTACCCTGAACACACCTGATAATAGAAAAGCAAAGCACAGCTTCCCGAGAATCAGACAACGCCTGAGCTAGGAACAGAACCTGCGAAACAAACGTAAAACCTTAAAAAAAAGGTACAATGCCTGAACGATCATCAGATGCACCAAACACCCCCCCCCCCCCCCCCCAGGCTGCTACCAGGAACCTAACCCCCCCACAGACTGAGCCCACAAATGAACGTGCTGCATGCCCCAAACGCCCCTGCATGCGCCTGACAGCCCTGCAATACCCCAGTGGTTGCCAAGCAACCCCCCCCCCCAACGACCCCCCCCCCCTCGGTATAACCACCAGACAGCGAAGTAGCTGCCCCCACCATAAACCCGTCTACCCATGACTGACATGGAATCTTAATGTAAAGGAAAATACCAACCACATGTGTCATTCCCAGGACCTGAAAGAGTGATTCGAACAATGAATGAATGAAACAAGCACTGAGGCATGCTTGTAAGCGAACGCTATGATGAACTACTCCATTGTACCACCCAAAGCCGATGATAACCAACATGTTGCATTTGTGACTGTGCAAGCGCCTAGCATCAGCTGTGACATATGGCGACCGGGACACTACAATATTCCCTGATACTGAACATTGCTAAGCAGACTGCACACAAAAGAAAAGGGGAGGAAGAGAAAATAAAAAATAAAAACTGAAGACTGACAGAGCCAGCTTGTGACCGGGGGATCAGCTGCCAGCCGCAGCTCCCCTACATGGATGTGCCCCCACTCGTGAATGAGGACGTGCCCTCACACGTGGGCCAGTAAACATGCCCCCAAACATGAACAAGCAGATGTGCCTCCACACAAATACATACCCCACCGTCGGCGCCATCAGCACCACCAACGGCATCAGCGCCATCCTCCCCCACCCCCTAACGCCACCTACCTCCCACCTGTCCGCCTGCCTGTCTGACCCGAGTCACGATAGGCTTGGTGCTGCGGTTTGCAGAAACCACGGTTGGAACGCAAACCGGAAGTACGATACCGGAAATTATGTCGTGACCCAGAAATAGTCCCAGGCGCAGTCCCAGACAGGGAGGGAGGCCTAAATAGTGCCCGGGCTCCTCCCACAAATACAGGCTGGCCTGCGGATAGCCTTCCAACATATGGGATTACCTCAAGAGAACAGCAATAGAGAGTCTAGTATATATAAAGAGAAACCGACATGTTTAACATATTTGTTCCATTAACATACTGTCACCGGTTTAGCTCGGACGGGATAGCTGCGACACAATTGTTAGCATAGTAGAACACACCGAGAGTTCAGGGCAGCGTCTCTGCTAGAATTGGATCCGAGTGATGACGTAAGGGCTGTCGCGTACCGTGATCTGTTTGTAGATAATCCAGCAGGTATGAAGCAGAGTGCCAGTCTTCCGGGGGCTGCGTACAGATTCGTCCCTCCCTCAGAGGGATGGTCGACAGGCGCGTGATGAAGAAGGGGAGTGAAACAGATCCAGAATGGTGATACCTTATATGGCACTAACATTGTGACAGGAGAATAAACCGGTTGAACGATATATTAATCACCATAGTAAAACTCAGGTGCAATAAACTGATGGGAACTGGAACATAAAACGTCTAGTAGAAGTCAATGACAACTTCATAAAAAAAAAAAGGAGTTAGAGTCATAACCATACTGATAGTGTACCTCTTAGTGCCTTAGTGCTCACGGCCCGCCTAGGAGCCGGGCCGTGAGCCGGGTTGCGTTGAGGAGTTAGAGTCATAACCATACTGATAGTGTACCTCTTAGTGCCTTAGTGCTCACGGCCCGCCTAGGAGCCGGGCCGTGAGCCGGGTTGCGTTGAGACCTGTGTGGAGCTAAACCCCTATTTCCCAGGGTAGGAGAGGGGGATCAGCGATGTCTAGAAGAGACCACCGGGATCTCCATCGGCTCCTCCGGGTCCCGGTACAAGAGGGGTTGCTGGCGTGTAAAATCAGCATACCAGTGAGGTAAGTCGACGTAAGGTAGATCCAGTGTCTGGCAGAAATGATCCAGTTCCTCTGGTACACGCAGTAAAGCAGTACGAGCATTGTGGGTGGACTGAAGTCCGAAGGGGAACTTCCATTTGTACGGTATTCCTTTCATGCGGAGTATATCCAGGAGTGGACGTAGGTCCCTACGTTAATCAGAAAATGTTTACTCATGCCCGGGGTGAAATACGGATTTTGTCTCAGAGGCGTTAGAGGGCCAGAAGTGAATGAAATAGCGTGCTTCGTACAACATTCTCGGAATGCACAAAATGTGGGGTGAATTAAGGGATGATTTTTGCGAAACATTTTACGTCAACATTGAGTAAGGATATCGGGCGGTAGTTTGTCTCATTCGTCAGATCTTTACCCGATTTTGGTATCACCACTATATGGGCTGATAGCATATCTCGTGGAGGAGTTTGGGGTGTCGTGCATGAATTGAAGGCTAACAAGAAATGATCAGTGAGGAGTTCTTGTAGAGTCTTATAGTACCCCGTAGTCAGACCGTCCGGTCCGGGACTTTTGCCCGGTTTCATTTGTTTTAACGCTATTACTGCTTCTACAGACGTCAGCGGTTCCTGAAGCCTGAGATAATCCTCATCTGAAATTTTTGCAGGAGTGTGTTGGCGTAAAAACTCAGAAATCATGGCTGTTCGGTCTGTCTTTTGCGGGGAACCGTCGGAGTTGTGCAAATTATACAATTTGTCATAAAAGGAAACAAACTGGGCAGCTATGTCCGGGTTCAACGTCAATTTGCGCCCCCGACGTATCCGTGAGCGAGTGTACTGTCATTGCAGATTTTTTCCCTTGTAGGGCTCTGGCCAGACCTTTCCCAGCCTTGTTACCATACTCGTAAAAATATTTCTGTGAGAGAATGTACTTACGCTTTATTTGTTTGTTTAAAAGCTCTAGTAATTCCTGTCTAGCTTGGGTAAGGAAGGCTAGGGACTGGAGGGCCTTCTTTTGCTTGTGAACCTTTTCAAGTTCCGAGATTTTTGTCATCAGTTCTTGAAAACGTTTTTGTCTATCTCTTCTGCGTTGAGCCATTTCCGCCATAAGAGTGCCTCGAACCACACATTTATGAGCTTCCCAGTTCGTCAAGGGGGACGTGTCAGATGGATTATTTTCTGAGAAGAACTGATGTATACGGGTTTTGCGTTTGTCCAGGGTAGATAAGTCTGTGAGCAGGGAAGGGTCCAAACGCCAAATTGGCGTTCTGTCAGTGGCGGAGGGAAGAGTGATGGACAAGGTTATAGGATGGTGATCTGAAAGTACTTGCGGACCTATATCAGTATGATGGATAAGGTGCAAATCTTTTTGTGTAAGGAAGAAATAATCTAATCATGAATATTTATTGTGTGGGGGGGAGAAGAAGGTATAGTCTTTGGTTACAGGATTTAGGGTTCACCAGGTGTCATGTAACGTTAGATTAAGTAGCTGAGATTTAATGGAACGTAACGCTGTATAGGGTATGGAGGATTTCCCATTTTAAGTATCTAGCAGAGGGTTTAGCGGAATGTTGAAATCCCCCCCAGGATCAAGGTCCCTGCCACAAACGGGATCAGGGATTGGGTCACTGATCGGAAAAAGGCTACTTGACGGGAATTAGGTGCGTAAACATTGCCCAAGGTAAACATGGTACCTCCCAATTGACCCTTCAGGAAAAGGAATCTTCCTTTGGGATCTACTAGTTTATCCTGGAGCTGGAAATCACAATGCTAGGCAATTAGTATAGAGACCCCCTTAGATTTGGCAACTGGGTTTCTCGCGTGATACACAGTTGGGAAGTAGGGAGAATGTAGTTTCGGGATTGTATCTGACCGCAAGTGTGTTTCCTGAATGAGCAAGATGTCCGTTTTAGTCCTCTGCATTTGCAGAAGCAATTAGCGTCTCTTCTCTGGTGTGTTTAGTCCTCGAACATTTAGGGACGTGAGGGTAAGTTTCGATACACTGGTTTTTCCCTGCGGAATTGCCACCCTGTCTGCTCAAAGCCGGGTCAAGACGTGCAAGTTGTGAGTTCAAAGTCGGGGTTCGAAGCTGACAAGAAGGAGGAAGAAAAAGACGGAGGGGCAGAGAGGGACAGTAGGGTGGGCAGAGACCAAGGGAATAGTTGTGGGACTATACAAATAGGAAACAACCGACTATAGGGTCGCGCCCTTTACAGTATATATACAGGGTCGGTGTAAGTTGGTGGAGCTGAGCGAAAGTGGTGAAATGTAGGTTGAAAGAATAGATGGAACAGTCCACCGTGTGGGTGGTGGATAAACATTGAGTAGAGTGATACTTAAGCCATCCAACAGACTTTCAGCCTATAAACATAGTGGAGGTGTATCATAGGAAACCATGGGAAGACTCTAGAAGGGAGTTTAGGGACTCTATTCCGGAGCGCGGTACCTCTAGGCAAACTAGACATTAGGGATATATATGCATGGTCGGAGTGTATACAACCGTGAGGCGTTCTAGGGTCAGAAGCAAGCAAAGAGATCCGCCTGCCATCCGATTCCCTATAACTAAGGGACGTGTGGGATCCTAAGGGAAAGAAACCCATCTCGGATTCGATGGGATCCTCACCCAAGTTCTAAATACATGCAGAATACTCAGACCAACAGGATTGTCTGCCGTAATATACACAGACTGACTGCTTTCAGCAAGAAAATCATAACCTTAGAAATGCATAACCAAACTTCAATAAACGGTGGCATACAAGAGGAATAGAACACATACCTAGTCGCTATTGTAACTTTTAGTGCCTGAGAATTTCAGGCCCGGGAGATTGGACATTGCGAACTTTAAACAGAGTGGTCAACATGAGTCTGCTTATACCACTGAAACTGGCAACTGGCCGTCTGCGGCAACAGGGATGGAGAACAGCACCGCCTTCAGTGAAGTAACACAAAACCTGTAATGGATGGCAAGGGTGGGATTGGCTTAGTAAGCTAGATGGGGCTGTACTGGGTCTACGGGGTGGAAGAGCTCGTAGCCCCTCTCAGATGGGCCCGTCATCAGAGACAAGAGAGCTCAATATTAAGGGCGCTTGGAGCTAAGAACCTGTCTGTCGGGAGTTTGATTGCCGACTTATCAAAGCTCCAGGGGGAGTCCGTGGAAGATAAATCAAAAGGTACAGTCTGCTATAATGAACCTAGGCATAGAGTGTAAAGCCTTATGGGGTAGGTTGCAATAAGTCCCGGATGGGAGACGTGAAGAGTCTCCGTAGCCCAGTTATCAATTCTTGGGGCCCAGGGCGGGCCCTCATGGGGCACCATAGGTTTGCGATTCTTGGCTAACCCCTAAATGGGGAGTCCCAGCTTTGGGGGGAGAGTATCTCAGTGGGTAGTCAGCTAGGTGACAACAGATCCCCGTATGTAAACAGTCTCTTGTGTATCCCTGGCAACTCCGATATTGGTAGGTGTATCAAGAGAAAGCACATCTCATAGGAGATGGATGGAGTCAGTTGTGTATCCATATCCCCTTCCTACGTAATTATGAAGTGAGCTCTTGCCAATTAAGACTCTAAAGCTCTTCCCTGTCAGATGTTCCGGAGAGCATCACCAGGACAGGGACTACCCCTATCTGGAGAGGTTTGGCTGTGTGGGTCAATTGCAAGTTATTCCAACAAGTGTTGGAAGGGGTGAGACAGAGCGCCGGAACCTTGCAGATAGAACGTTTGCCAGCTAACTCAATGGTCATATTGCTACGTAAGATAATTAACATCATGCATAAATCACACTCACACACTCTTAAAGTCTTTGTCACGAACAGCAATCCTGATATACACATAGAGCCCTGAGATCCTGACTACGAGTATATATATGGGATTACCTCAAGAGAACAGCAATAGAGAGTCTAGTATATATAAAGAGAAACCGACATGTTTAACATATTTCAATTTCAAAAAATTTTATTAGCAATTAACAAAATAATTACACAGTACGATATAGACATAGAGCATGAGAAGAGATTTGGTGTACAGCATGTAAGCAGTAACAGTGGGACTTAGTCCCTATAAAACTTTGTCAAAAACAACATTGGATTATGCAGTTCGGATCATAAAAGAGAATAATTATCTGATTAGACAGTCAAGTGTCATATAATCCGGGATCACCGGGGGAGGAAAAGAAGGTGACTCCCCGGGATAAGATCTATACGTTAGCGGAGAGTACAAGTACTGCGAGTGCAGTGGTTTTCGGAGATAGGGAAATAGGATAGCGATAGGAGTTAGACTGGAGACAAGGAAAGGGGTAGAGGGGGGAAAAGAAGAGAGAGAGAAGTAGAGAAGGATAGGAAGGCTGTGGATCGACAGGTCCGCACGGACCCAGGCCATTTATTGTGAGGGTCTCCTTAATGAGGAATAATTTAGACCTCTAAAAGGTCGGAATCTAGGTCAGGGGGTAAAAAGTGTGTTATCCATGGCTGCCAGATCTTACGGAACCGGGGCATGCGATCTAGAATTTTCGCGTCTATTTTGCAGTGGATCATAGCCTGCGTGACCCTATTTTTAAATTCGGCTACGGGGAGTATAGGTGTCTTCCAGGCCCTAGCAATCGTTTGCTTTGCTGCCCTTGTAAGTTGTAGAAATAGGGACAATTGGTACCAAGTGCAGTTGTGGATGTTTAACATATTTGTTCCATTAACATACTGTCACCGGTTTAGCTCGGACAGGATAGCTGCGACACAATTGTTAGCATAGTAGAACACACCGAGAGTTCAGGGCAGCGTCTCTGCTAGAATTGGATCCGAGTGATGACGTAAGGGCTGTCGCGTACCGTGATCTGTTCGTAGATAATCCAGCAGGTATGAAGTAGAATGGCAGTCTTCCGGGGGCTGCGTACAGATTCGTCCCTCCCTCAGAGGGATGGTCGACAGGCGCGTGATGAAGAAGGGGAGTGAAACAGATCCTTATATGGCACTAAAATTGTGACAGGAGAATAAACCGGTTGAACGATATATTAGTCACCATAGTAAAACTCAGGTGCAATAAACTGATGGGAACTGGAACATAAAACGTCTAGTAGAAGTCAATGACAACTTCATAAAAAAAAGGAGTTAGAGTCATAACCATACTGATAGTGTACCTCTTAGCAATCTCTGCGTGCCCGCCTAGGAGCCGGGCCGTGAGCCGTGGTTGCGGTGAGACCTGTGTGGAGCTAAACCCCTATTTCCCAGGGGTGGAGAGGGGGATCGGCGATGTCTAGAAGAGACCGCCGGGATCTCCATCGGCTCCTCCGGGTCCCGGTGCAAGAGGGGTTGCTGGCGTGTAAAATCAGCATACCAGTGAGGTAAGTCGACGTAAGGTAGATCCAGTGTCTGGCAGAAATTATCCAGTTCCTCTGGTACACGCAGTAAAGCAGTACGAGCATTGTGGGTGGCCTGAAGTCCGAAGGGGAACTTCCATATCAGTCAGGGCAGCCTGGTGTCGGCCGGTTATCTTTTCCACAGCATGAACTCTTCCCGCAATAGCTTGGAGCTCTTGACGGAGATCTGTAATGGCCGCCGTTAATGTATCTTTAATGTACGTCGCAACCGCCCGGAGGTCAGCAAGACTGTTGGTGAGTGGGTGGGTTCGGAGGCAACGATGGCGATGTAGCCGACGATACAGTGGGGGATAGAACTATGCCCTCGTTGTTCCTTGTGGTATGTGAGGCAGGCTCTGCCATATTATGCCGTTGAGCTCGAAACATCTCCGGGATGTGGTATGCGGCACGATTATCCGTTTCTCTTGGGGATCGGGATCGGGATCCCGAGGTGCCGCGGGACAAGGTTCCCATGTCTGGACGTCGAATACACACCTCTCTCGCTTGTTAGCTTAGGAGAAAGGCCTCAGTCTGATGGAGCTAATGTCCTAAGCAGCCATCTTCCACGGCCGGCAAACCACGCCCCCCTAGGCAATAGACTTTATGTCAAGAGTCTGACATTAGGAGTGACACTAAACAATATCTGTATTCTCCAAAATAATCCATATACATCCAGTACCTAGACTGGCCATAGATGGTTTGAATCTCAGCCGGTTGAGCAGGGACTGGCCCAGATTCTAACCATGTATAGACAGGCTGATTGTATCCAAGTCAATCCATTCGACTTGGGTACAATTAGGATGTCAGATTTTTCATGAGAACATTGTCAGCGGCTAGAGCTAGTAGCAATAACCACTGTGTGTTCTCCCGGCAGGGATGGCTTCTCAGGCCAAACAGCCCCCCCCCCCCCCCGGTCAGGAGAACACAATAGCTCCACGGTTGAAAGAAAGAAAATTGCACAATTTATGGCTAGCTTCTGGCTCGGCTCATGATTATATGGAGTGGCTGTGCATATAATTCTATGGGGCCAAGTCGCTATGTAGATCGCATCAAAGTAGTGCAGGAAACTTTTCCAAAATTGCACAGTTCTGAGTTGCATTGATTAGGACAGACACCACTGAAAACAATGACATTTCCCTTGTCATGTGATTCTGTGCGGGCAACTAGGTGGCAAATGAGGTTTAATATTGACAAATATAAAGTTATGCACTTGGGGACTAAGAATATGTATTCTTCCTACATACTAGCAGGAGAACAGCTGGAGGAATCAATGGTGGAGAAGGATCTCGGTGTAGATCATAAGCTCAATAATAGCATGCAATGCCAAGCTGCGGTTTCCAAAGCAAGCAAAATCCTTTCTTGTATTAAGAGAGGTATGGACTCCAGAGAGAGAGAGATATCATTTTGCCCCTGTTCAAATCATTAGTAAGACCTCATCTGGAATATGCAGTTCAGTTTTGGGCACCAGTTCTCAAAAAGATTAACGAGGAACTGGAGAAAGTGCAGAGAAGAGCAACCAAACTGATAAGAGGCATGGAGGAGCTCAGCCATGAGGAAAGATTAGAGCATCGGTCAGCAACCTTTTTCTACTTAAGGGCCATATTCAATGTATGTGAATGCATGGAGGGCCACATTCACCTGCTAATAAATGAAGATAATAATAATAATCCTAACATAGTAATAATAACAGTAAAGGTTTACCTCACTTTAAGATGCTTCACTAATACACAGCTAATTCAGCCTGAGGGAGCATACGGGTGGGGATTGTGATTTTACTGCCACTCTCGCCAATCATGGCACCCAAAGGTGGCTGACTCCTGCTGTGCCAGCCAGCATGGTCTAGAGATGAGATTCCTGTCCCTAGGGAAAATAGAGTCCCTGTCCCTAGGTGAGAAGGGGTTCCTGTCCCCAGGTGAGAAGGGGTCCTTGTCCCCAGGTGAGAAGGGTTCCCTGTCCTCAGGGGTGATGGGGTCCCTTATAGAGTTCCCCCATAACAGTGTCCTCTGTTCCTCTTCACAGCACTCCCATAGTGTCCTCTGTCCCCTCCCCCCACAGCAAGTTAATCCTGTGCCCCCCACTGTATTGTCCTCTGCCCCCTGCACACAACACTGTAGTATCCTCTGTCCCCTGAACCCCCCCCCCCCACTGTAGTATCCTCTGTCCCCTGAACCCCCCCCCCCACTGTATTGTCCTCTGCCCCCTGCACACAACACTGTAGTGTCCTCTGTCCCCTGAACCACCCCCACTGTAGTGTCCTTTGTCCCCTGAACGCCCCCAACGGTAATGTCCTCTGACCCCTGAACCCCCCCACATTGTAGTGTTCTCTGTCCCCTGCACCCCCACTGTAGTGTCCTGTGTCCCCTCCCCCCCCCCACTGTAGTGTCATCTGTCCCCTTTACCCCCCCACACTGTAGTTTCCTCTGTCCCTTACACCCCCACACTGTAGTGTCCTCTGTCCCCTGCACTCCCCCAACTGTAGGTTCCTGTGTCCCCTGCACCCCCCAACTGTAGTTTCCTGTGTCCCCTGCACCCCCCCCCCACTGTAGTTTCCTCTGTCCCCTGCACCCCCCCCACTGTAGTGTCCTCTGGCCCCCTGCATCCCCCCACTGTAGTGTACTCTGTCCCCTGCACCCCCCTGCCCCCCCCCACTATAGTGTCCTTTGTCCCCTGCATCCCCCCACTGTAGTGTCCTCTGCCTCTTTACCCCCCTACACTGTAGCGTCCTCTGTCTCTCTGCACCTCACCCCACACACACTGTGTACTGTAGGTAGAACTCTCCTACCTTACACAGGTGTACAGCAAACAGAGCAGCAGAGATCAGCCTCACAGGGCTGGATGGGGTGGGAACTGCTGAATTTAACTTTTCACATTAACAGGCTGGTGATTGGTTGCTAGGATCTCCCGGCAACCAATCATCTACTGTCTAATGTAAAAAGTTAACTCCAGCAATTGACACCCCACCAAGCACTGTGATACTGGCCCCTCGCCAATGTCCAATGAATAGGACAGTGGTGAAAATGTCAACGGCTGGTTGCTGTGAATTAATCATGGGCACTGACGGGCCAGACATTCTCTCTTGAGAAAATGAGATTAAGGAGGATATGATTAACCTGTATAAATACATAAGTTGTCCATGTAGTGAA
The DNA here is from genome assembly GCF_037356315.1 of Lithobates pipiens. Classification (NCBI taxonomy): domain Eukaryota; kingdom Metazoa; phylum Chordata; class Amphibia; order Anura; family Ranidae; genus Lithobates; species Lithobates pipiens. Next base: position 27,871,162 of record NW_027507787.1, read on the forward strand.
TTTGGTGTTGAGTTATTTACTTTAAAGTCATCACAGAGCACTCTTTATGTCTTGAGGAAAGAAGATTTGATCTTCAAATACGGAAGGCTTCTTCACAGTAAGAGCTATGAAAATGTGGAATAGACTCCCATAATAGCTTGTTCCGGTCAGATCAGTAGATTGTGTTAAAATAGGCCTGAATTCTTTCCTACATGTACATTATATAACTGGACACTAACATGTATAGGTAAAGTTGATCTAGAGAACATCCAATTGCCTCCTGGAGGATCAGGAAGGATCCTTTCTCCCTCTGCTGGAGCTAATTGGATCATGCTTTGCTGTTTTTTTGTTTTTTTTTTGCCTTCCTCTGGATCAGCTGTGGGTATGGGATTGTGTATATAGGATTTTAAACACATTTTTCCCTTTTTTATTGGTTACACTAGATGGACTTGTGTCTTGTTTCAACCAGACTATGTAATTATGTGACTAGTGTTAACCAGGAATTAATGTCCCTGTAATTTATTTTTCGGGAAATTTTTTCTTACTGTGTTTTTCTGCCTCTTTGCAACATTCTCAGTGAGCTCTCAAACTTCTCCTTTTCTCTGCCCACTCTGTTTGACACAAGCAGTGCATGTAATACTGCTGTCATGTGCAATGCTCTATGCACAATACACATTCCATAGTCTATAGTCCCCTAGCCCATCTTGGAAGTGAACAATTGGGTAGCTAGGTTAACAAATACAGTGAAATCAGGTAGAATAAACATAGCTTCCTAACACTCTAACAGGAAGTTAGACCACAGCAGCTAAAAAAAGGATTATTTGGAGATTTGGAGATATAGCAATATGTAAGAGAACTAAATTGGAAATTGGTTTTCGGTGTTTCGTCAGATTCAGTGACCTGTCAGATATTGTAACGGAAGTGACATCCTGTTGCCACCATCTTGTTACACCCCACACTCGTCCACAGTAAGGATACAGTGAAAAGGCGGCAAGCAGACATCTTGTTACACCCACTGCAGTCTACCATTTCACACTTATTTTTACCACTAAACAGGGCTTATATAATGACATTCAGTGCTTTTAAATGAGTTTGACTGTTTTGATGTTGAATTGTAAAAGCAGAGGCAAGACTGCTGATCACACAGGTTTGCTTATCTGACAGAACAGTGCTGCTTTTACAATTCAACATCAAAACAGTCATACGGATTTCCAAATACTGTATTTTACTATACAGTGGTGTGAAAAAGTGTTTGCCCCCTTCCTCATTTCCTGTTCCTTTGCATGTTTGTCACACTTAAGTGTTTCGGAACATCAAACCAATTTAAACAATAGTCAAGGACAACACAAGTAAACACAAACTGCAATTTGTAAATGAAGGGGTTTATTATTAAAGGTGAAAAAAAATCCAAACCATCATGGCCCTGTGTGAAAAAGTGATTGCCCCCCTTGTTAAAACATACTATAACTGTGGTTGTCCACACCTGAGTTCAATTTCTATAGCCACACCCAGGCCTGATTATTGCCACACCTGTTCACAATCAAGGCATCACTTAAATAGGAGCTGCTTGACACAGTAAGGTCCACCAGAAGATCCTTAAAAGCTACACATCATGCCGAGACCCAAAGAAATTCAGGAACAATTGAGAAAGAAAGTAATTGAGATCTATCAGTCTGGAAAGGGTTATAAAGCCATTTCCAAAGCTTTGGGAATCCAGCGAACCACAGTGAGAGCCATTATCCACAAATGGCGAAGACATGGAACAGTGGTGAACCTTCCCAGGAGTGGCCGGCCGCCCAAAATTACCCCAAGAGCGCAGCGACGACTCATCCAAGAGGTCACAAAAGACCCCACAACAACGTCCAAGGAACTGCAGGCCTCACTTGCCTCAGTTAAGGTCAGCGTTCATGCCTCATCCATCAGGAAAAGACTGGGCAAAAATGGCCTGCATGGCAGAGTTCCAAGGAGAAAACCACTGCTGAGCAAAAAGAACATCAAAGCTCGTCTCAATTTCTCCACAACACATCTTGATGATCCCCAAGACTTTTGGGACAACATTCTGTGGACCGATGAGACAAAAGTGGAACTCTTTGGAAGGTGTGTGTCCAAGTATATCTGGCGTAGAAGGAACACTGCATTTCATAAAAAGAACATTATACCAACAGTAAAATATGGTGGTGGTAGTGTGATGGTCTGGGGCTGTTTTGCTGCTTCAGGACCTGGAAGACTTGCCGTGATAAAAGGAACTATGAATTCTGCTGTCTACCAAGAGATCCTGAAGGAGAATGTCCGACCATCTGTTCGTGTACTCAAGCTGAAACGAACTTGGGTTCTGCAGCAGGACAATGATCCTAAACACACCAGCAAGTCCACCACCGAATGGCTGAAGAAAAACAAAATGAAGACTTTGGAGTGGCCTAGCCAAAGTCCTGACCTGAATCCTATTGAGATGTTGTGGTATGACCTTAAAAGGGCCGTTCATGCTCGAAAACCCTCTAATGTAACTGAATTAGGACAATTCTGCAAAGATGAGTGGGCCAAAATTCCTCCAGGACGCTGTAAAAGCCTCATTGCACGTTATCGCAAACGCTTGGTTGCAGTTGTTGCTGCTAAGGGTGGCCCAACCAGTTATTAGGTTTAGGGGGCAATCACTTTTTCACACAGGGCCATGATGTTTTGGATTTTTTTTCACCTTTAATAATAAACACCTTCATTTACAAATTGCATTTTGTGTTTACTTGTGTTGTCCTTGACTATTGTTTAAATTGGTTTGGTGTTCCGAAACACTTAAGTGTGACAAACATGCAAAGGAACAGGAAATGAGGAAGGGGGCAAACACTTTTTCACACCACTGTATATAAGCCGTGTTTACTGGTAAAAATAAATGTGAAAGGCCAGACACTGGTGGGTTTAACAAGATGTCTGCTTCCCACTTCTCACTGTATCCTTACTGTGGATGAGTGCGGAGTGTACTAAGATGGCGGTGACAGAACATCACTTTCGTTATAAAATCTGACAGGTTGTCTAATCTGACAAAACACCAGCTAAGCTGTCCCAGGTCCCACCCTGCTTCTTCTCCGGATAGGATATCAAGTATCTGACTGTTAGGAGAGAATCCGCATCATGGTGTCATATACTCCTGAGGCCTTCCTTCTTACATAATACTGGCCTGAGGTCTGTTATCCAGAAAAAAAATGTCTACCCAAAATGCTTTTCAACATTTTACTGTAGAACATGGGATTACAGGTCATAACCTGATTTCCTAAACAGGGTCTTTACAATGCAGAACACATTATCGTCATAACACAACTCCTGAACAGGGTCTTTACAGTGCAGAACACATTATCTTCATAACACAACTCCTGAACAGTGTCTTTACAGTGCAGAACACATGAATAAAGTATAACTGATGTTGCCCCCTTTGTTTGTTGCTACCCAGCCACCCAACTCCCTCTGTCACCTTCCCATTAAAGAGACCACACCTTTACTTGGAGTAATAAGTGGCCGTAGCAGCCTCTTTATTAATTAAACATAATAAACATATCAAAAGAAACAATGAACTTATCATATAACTGAATACACTGAAAACGCGTTGGTCTTCTGCAGGGCCTTCCCTCTCCCCACCCATTAACATACCAATCAACCGGCACTGCGATCGTATTAACTGTACCAGGCCTCAAGCTGATATGCTAGCTCAGAGGCCACCAACTCTTGACCGCAGTGCCCCCCATTCACCATCTTCCATATAACCATTGTTATATGGCATCAGCAACAAGCCCATATCTCCAATGGGTCCCGCATCAACTTCTCTGTGGGGAGGGGTTATCTTCCATTACCTGACAGGGACCAACATCCGCCAACCGCTACGACATCCAACCAACATCTGAAACAAAAACGTGTTAACACCTCCTGATAACAAAGGATTGCCACGCCCATCCACCAGTACCCCGTCCCCCCTCATTGTATGCAACTAGGGAGGGAGGGTGGGAATCTTCTTACTCTGACTGACGCTGGGGCGGGCAGCGCTCACTCCTTGTGGCGCTAAGCTCTGCCCCTACTCTATCTACCTATCCCTGCTTCCCCATTTTACTATATTCATGCGTCTCTCCGCCTACCCCCTGCGTGGTCGTCTCCGAGCTTTCTTTATCTCCATAACACAACACCAGAACAGTGTCTTTACAGTGCAGAACACATTATCTCCATAACACAACACCCGAACAGTGTCTTTACAGTGCAGAACACATTATCTCCATAACACAACACCCGAACAGTGTCTTTACAGTGCAGAACACATTATCTCCATAACACAACTCCTGAACAGTAGTCTTTACAGTTCAGAACACTTTGCTGCAGCTATCAACACCCTAAGTCCAGCCATCTCTCCACTTGCTCTCTCATGAGTTCTCCAACAGTGGGTCCTCACCTATGTGGTCTCTTCTGATCAAAGCCCCAAAAAAGCTACTCCACTTCATGCTACAGAACTGATAAACAAGGGTCAGGAGTAGCCAATTTCTCCTTCTTCTCCCTTGTGCGTCCTCATTTTAAGTCTCCCGACAGTCAAACCCCATATGCCTCTCTCTCTGACACAAATCAAAGACCCACATGATTTTGTTTAGGGGTGATCTTCTCTCTTGCTCCCCTCTGCTCCAGGCTCCACTAATACTGAAATATAAAGTGCACAGTATTCCACCCACTAACATCACCAGGGGGTACTAACCCCAGCTTAGACTCCACTTCCTGTGCAAGATTGGCACAGAGCTCCCTACAGACGGGAATACTAACTGCACCTGCCTACAACTATCAAGTACATTTTTCAGTTAAGAATTCTTGAATATCATTTTTTTAAACCAGAGTTTAGTATCACTTTAAAGTGGAACTTTACTCAGAAAATTAAGTAATGATAGATCACTTCATACTGGCTCAATTAGGAGGTATAGCTATTTAAAGCATTACAATTTTTTTTTCTATACCCTGTTTAAAATCCAGTAAGGGCCTGTCTAACCTTGCTCTGCACATCCTCAGTTGTCCTGTATTCTTGGCACTGTGCCAATAATCAGTGAGTCACTGCAGGCTGATCTGCTGACAACCTAAAGGTTTACTGCTTTAGTGGGAAGAAGCATCAGGAATGACACAGGCTTTTCTAAGGAAGGACAGATTAACTGATTCAGCCCTGGACCATTTGGCTGACCAAAGACCAGAGCACCTTTTGAGATTCGGCACTGGGTCGATTTAACTGACAATTGCGCGGTCGTGCGACGTGGTTCCCAAACAAATTTTTTTTTGCACAAATAGAGCTTTCTTTTGGTGGTATTTGATCACCTCTGCGGTTTTTATTTTTTGCACTATAGACAAAAAAAGACCCACAATTTTGATTTAAAAAATTTATTTATTTACTTTTTGCTATAATAAATATCCCCAAACAATATATAAAAAAGATTTTTGAGGATTTGGTAAAAAAAAAATTGGCAATAAGCGTATATTGATTTGTTTGCGCAAAAGTTCTAGTGTCTACAAAATAGGGGATAGTTTTATGACATTTTTATTAATATATTTTTTTTTACCAGGAATGGCAGCGATCAGTGATTTTTATCATGACTGTGACATTATGGTGCACACGTCGGATAATTTTGACCCATTTTTGGGACCATTGGCATTAATACAACAATCAGTGCGATTAAAAATGCATTGATTACTGTAAAAATTTCACTGGCAGTGAAGGGGTTAAAACTAGGGGCAGTGAAGGGGTTAATGTGTGTGCTAGTTTGTGTTCTAACTGAAGGGGGATGTGTAGGGAAACTCTACTCTGTATGAAGACACGATCTGTTGGTTCTCCGCTCAGAGAATTGGCAACTGTGTGTTTACACACACAGTTCCGGATTCTCCGTGTGCCCCGAGCGACCGTGGGCACTCGCATCGTCTCATAACATTGTTTCGTCCAGTACAACTGCAGCAGCTGGTCGGCATGTGGTTAAGGAGAGAGAAAAGAAAAGTAGGAGAGGTGACAGGACATACTCTGCTGCCAAGGAGACATAAAATAGTTAAACTTATAAGGATAGAAGTGTCTTATATTATCTCCCTGATTTTCCCTACTTTCTCCCTCAGCAAAAGCAGCACTATAGAACTTCATCGCTGTTAGCTACTACAGCCTTCCCTCTAAATGAGCCAAGACATACAATCAGGGCTGGAAATGCACACATTTTAATTACAGAATATGAAATAGTTTTTGAGACTAAGGAGAGGGGAAGAGTTCTCAGTAAGAAATTGACTGCTCCGGTCTTCAACAAAATGGCAGCCTCCAGCAAGAAGAAACAGGAGCAATGCTGGAGGAGATTTACAACACACGCTAATTTTGGTAGCATAATTATTTATGTGGGATGTGTGTTCTTTGCATCATTGTTGTTACATATAAAGTTGTGCTTTAAGGCTGAATTATTTGTCTGAGAGAATAACAGGTATTTGAAATGTAATTTGAATGTCTGCTACCGAGGATGAGTGAACTGCTTTTTACAAGCCAGACCTTGCAGCAGTTTTAACTGGCTTACTACAAGCAGAGGTTCCCTTAGCAAACCGATAGAATGATCCAAAGAACCACTTACCAGTTTATATTTGAATCCTCAAACTGGAAGCCAGTGATTCCTTAGATGTTAGTGTTATGTTGCCAATATTTCCTCATGCGGTTAGGTATGACACATGAGGCAGGACCCGTATCCCCCCAAAAAATATCCCCATTAGATCCTGCTTGGATCTCTTGCAATATGGGCTTCTTGTGTGTAATTTCCACTCTGCATTAGTCAGATGGGTGCTCCACTTTTTTTCAACTCTAGTTATGCTGTAAATCAAATAGTTGCCCTTTGAAGTAAATAATGGGGAGTGTCCTGTCAGATCAGGAATGGAAATTTTGATGACTCTATTCAGTGCTGTAATGGGAGGGAAGAGCCAGCTCTCCTGTACCACGCCCAGGCACCACTAGTTCAGCAGGGGGCCCAGGGGCAGAAAAGGGACTATTTAAATATCTCTGGGTGCATGCACAATGATCCCATGGGCTGCGGCTCCCATCAACTCCCAGGGGGGTGCTGTCAGGCAAGCTGTACAGGGGGGGCCATCATTTCTACTGGCAGAACTTACTATATTTACTGCTGAGTACAAGTTAGAATTTAGCAGGCATTCTGAAAAGGCATTTCTGCCAGATTACAAAGTGAAATGAAAACTGTTGCCAAAGATTTCCGCCAAGATTTTGTCATGAAAATTGTTAGCTAGCTAAATTATTATCATCCCACCTAATTACCAAATAAAAGAACACTATTGTGCCTATAGGTAGTGTTTATGTTGTAATCAACCAAGGTGTATACAATTTTACATGATGTTACCTGCATCACTTTACACTTGATTTATTGTAACTCAATTATATAGGATTCTGTATATAGAATGTACCTCTGAGAAAGCGCACGCATAAATGGTAAAGCTTAAAGATAACTTATAATTATGACACTAATCATATTGTAATTGAATGTTATTAAAAATGACCTTTCCTTTTCAATCTGCAGCCACTGTAACTTTCTGAGAATGCATTGCAATATGACCACATGGAGTTGTTCTGTACACAGAATGTGTACTGACCACCCCCCAGAAACATTTTTTCCTGCTTGTGTAATTGGCGCACCAATATTCCCAGAAGTCTGCCTTATGGCCCCTTTCTAACTTGTACGACTTGTCCTGCGACTGCAAAGTCGCACGACAAGTCGTTCCCCATGATTTACAATAACAACCATTTATATTAGTACGACTTCAAGTCGTGCTGACTTCAAAGTAGTCCCTGCACTACTTTCGTCCGACTTTGAAGCACGTTACAAAGGCATTCCCTAAAATCGTGGCAAAATCGGGGCCTGAGATACAAGTCAGATTTCAGGCATTCCCTGCAACAAAAAATTATTTTTTGGAGAGATACTTTCAATAGGAGCCCATCTAAAGGCATGCAGGCACAGCAGATTTCCTCATTAGTGCTGTGCAGCTGCACACCTGACAGGTAATTATGAAACCACTCCCATTAGACCCACTCAGTACAGAGGCACAGACAAATACCGGTGGATTACTTCAGAATAACAAAAAAGTAGAAATCTGCAACAAATGTTGTTATAATCCTTGCAATGTACATAGATCACCCAGAGGGGAATGTTTTTTTCTCAACAAAAGTGGAGTTACTCTTTAATCATACGACATCAGTGCGGAAACACATGCATGTAGCAAACTAGTGTGTGGCTTGACATGACTTATTCAATACTGTGGTTTCAGCACAGGGCAATGAAAGGTTAGGGCTTAATATTTTTAAGGAAGGAAGTGTTTTGGGCTTTTACCTTACAAAAAATGAAATGTCCATGTAAACAGAATTCGGAAAAGAGATGTTTCTAAATTCTATGGAGAGGTGGGATATGAACCCCTTTGGAGGTTTGTAACAGAAATCCCCCAATATAAGATTCCCTAATGAAAGGAAATAGGTCTTACATCTTGACAGAGGAAATATTTACAACTAGTTAAAGCATTACGTATGTAACACTATCAACGTGCTTGTGATGCATTGTGGCCACTTCTTCCATTGTAAAAATAATTTTGTTAGAAGCTGTGGTCTAGTGATCAAGTAACAGTGCAGGCAGTCAGGACATATGTATGTAATTCTGATATCACCTTAGTTATGAATGTTTTTTTTTTCTTCAGCACTAACCTCAGATAACAGCTAGTCTTAGGTCTAGCCACACATGGATCAAAATTCTAAATAACTTAAACACTTCTGCTTTGACAAAGTAAATATAGGTAAATAGTTACACACTTAGGTTGAAAAAAGACACAAGTCCATCTAGTTCAAGCTATAAAAGGGGAAAAAATATATATGTATAGCATACATTCCCATATACACAATCCTTTACCCGCAGTTGATCCAGAGGAAGGCAAAAAAAAAAAAAACAGCAAAGCATGATCTAATTTGCTCCAGCATGGCAAAAGAATTCCTTCCTGATCCCCCGAGAGGCAATTGGATATTCCCTGGATCAACTTTACCTATAAGTATTATCTAGTTATATTATGTATATTTAGGAAATAATCCAGGCCTTTTTTTAAATCAGTCTACTGAGCTGGCCAGAACCAACTCTGGAGAGAATCTATTCCACATTTTTACAGCTCTTACTGTGAAGAAACCTTTCTGTATTTGTAGATAAAATCTCTTTTTCTCCAGATGTAAAGTGTGCCCCGTTGTCCTCTGTGATGACCTGAAAGTGAATAACCCAACACCAAGTTTATTATATAGACCACTTTCAGTATGTATTGATCACATCCCCCTTAAATCTCCTCTTCTCAAGAGAAAATGAATTCAGTTTCTCTAATCTTTCCTCATAGCTGAGCTCCTCCATGCCTCTTATCAGTTTGGTTGCCCTTCTCTGCACTTTCTCCAGTTCCCCGATATCCCTGATATATATTGCTTGCTCTGGAAACTGCAGCTTGGCATTGCATGCTATTATTAAGCTTATGATCAACACCCATATCCTTCTCCACCATTGATTCCCCCAGCTGTTCTCCCCCAAGTAAGTAGGAGGAATACATATTCTTAGCCCCCAAGTGCATAACTTTATATTTGTCAGCATTATACCTCATTTGCCACATAGTTGCCCACACAGAATCACATAAAATGGGAAATGTTATTGTTTTCAATGGTGTCCATTCTAATCAATGCAACTCAGAACTGTGCAATTTTGGAAAAGGTTCCTGCACTACTTTGGTGCGATTTACAATGTGACTTGGCACCATAGAATATGCACAGCCACTCCATAGAATTACATAAATTGCATCAAAGTTGCATTGCAGTAGTGAGAACTGAACCGCAAAGCCAGCCATACATGTTGCAATTTTCTTTCTTGCAACAGTGGAGCTATTGTGTTCTCCTGACGGGGGGATTATGGGGATGGGCTGTTTGGCCGGAGAAGTCATCCCTGCCGGAAGACCACACAGTGATTATTGCTAGGGGCTCTAGCCGCTGGTAATAGTCTCATGAAAAATCTGACATCCTAGTTGTGCCAAAAAATACCATAAATAGTAAAACATCAAGTAATACCTAAGAGTTGGGGCTGTAGTTTTAAACCAATTTAAAAAATGAATAATAGATTATTACTTGCACCCAAACATGACTGTCTTTAAGTTTAAAATCCACAGTTCATATGACTTGCCAAATTGCTTTTTATGTTTTGAGCCAAACCATGCCCCTTTCTTGCATTTAAAAAAATAAATGTTTCATCTTGTGTCTTGAATCTTATGCCGCGTACACACGATCGAATTGTATGACGTACTTAGTCCGTTGAAACACATTTCAACGGACAATCCGCTCGTGTGTGGGCTTCAGCAGACTTTTTCAGCGTGCAGTCCGGAGTACTAAGAATTTCGGTTTGCACAACAATCTTTCCGTCGTACTTTGGTTTCAGCGGACAATACGGTCGTCAGTATGCTAGTCCGACGGACTAAGAATGGCGCATGCCCAGAAAGGATTTACAGGGCGGAAGCGCTCTGTCTTGTAAAACTAATGTTCGTATTGAAGCTAGCATATTCGTCATGCTGCTAATTTTGTGATTTTTTAATATAGCCCATTCTTTTCTTCTTCATAATGCAAGAAAAGTGAAGTTGCTTTGCTGCTTATATTCACACAGAGTTATCACAAATGTCTTTATTCATCCTCATCCTATGATTAATATTCCAATTCGAGAATAAATTAAAAAAACAAAAACGGACGAATTAAGCTGAAGTCTGAAAAGCGCGAATCGTCTCTAACCAAACTTCCACTAACGCAAAGTCAGCAGAAGGAGCCCAAAGGGTGCTTTGCTGTGTCATGGACTTCCTATTTCTAGTCCCGTCGTACGTGCCGTACGTCATCGCGCAAGCTTTCGTTGGACTGTTTGTGTATCCGTGTGTGGTCAAGTCCGTTCAGTAGAAAGTACGCCGGATTGTCCGTAGGATTGTATGACGGACTAAGTACGTCATACAATTCGATCGTGTGTACACGGCATTAGGAAGACTAGATCACATGGTCTCTGAGCATCAATCATGAGAGACTGTAATGTCTATTGTTTTCAATCAGACAAACCCAACTGGTGCACTACCAAGGGAATATGCAAAGGCATCAGATAATGAGTAATTACGAATGACTATCTCCATGTAACAATTTTTTCCCACAGAAACCAAGGTAAGCTGGCCATAGATGGACTGAAATTTGGGCCTGTTCAGTGGGACCAACCAAATTTAGATTAATCAATTGTTGTTCCGGCTTGGCAGAAGTCAATCTAACGATCAACTTCTGTTGAACAGAACTGTTGGAAATGTTTCATTTTATCAATGGCTACAGCCATACGGCTACAACACTGATCTGTGCATTCTGACAGAACAAGCAATCTAGTTATGGGCATCCTTACTGATACATTAACAGACATTGATAAGATTTTATGATATTTATATTATAGTAATATTCTAATATTTTTAAAAAAACGAAAAGTTACCCTTAAAAATTAGGCTACTTGTGGTTCAAATGGGCACTGGCTACACGTACAGTATATAGTCAGCCTGTTCCCTAATTACTCTGTAATTGAACATAGTTTTGTATAAAACGTGTCAGTCTTGTGTCTTAATGTAATGTAATTATCTTTATAATTATGAAGTTATTGGATAAGCAGTCTTCCAGTGTGTGGCTATTGTTTCTTACCTTGAAAAGGTGATAATAAAAGTAGTCATTAACTACAACTCCTTTTCTATGAACCAACATTTATTTTTGTTTTTTTGGTGATTTACTGCTTTAGCTATATAGTTATGTGGGGTTTTTATTTTTCATTGTGCTTTCCTCCAGACAAAACTGAATATCATAGAATCACACAGCTGAGATACCTTATAAGATCATATATACAATGCCTAGCACCTTACTAAATGCTCTTCGACACCGAGTATGTGGAAATATTGGATATGACAGCCTCCATTTACTTCTCTGGGAATCCTCTACCAAAGCCAGGGGTGTTAAATACAAGAGGAAATAAATGAATTTTCGATTGAGCCTTGGATGCGACTTAAAAAAATATTTTTCACTAAAGTTCATAATGTAATGTGTAAAAATACTGGAGTCCAAAATGTAAGACCCCAATGCAGATTTAAGAAAGTACTGTTTTTTATTTTTTTTAGCAAATGATTCATGTCCTTATCCTTCATGAATTCTATTTCTGATTGTATTGGCTCAATTGTCAAATATGCAGATCTTCACTTTCGTTCCCCTCTTTTTTTATTTTTGCATTTTTAAAGTGGCATTAAACTCAAAAGAAAACATTTATTATATTGCATGTTACAATACCAATGCGAAGGCTGCATTCATTTTCTTTTTTTAGGCTTTCTTTCCTTAATGTTCATCTGGTGATCCAGTATGTCTGTTGTGTTTCAGAAGCACCAGCTCTGCTGCAGAATGTATCGGTTTACAAGGATAAGACAAATCATTTAAAGCGGTAGTAAACCCGCATTTTTTTTTTTTTTTTTTTAAAACCTGCAAAGCAAAAGGCCTAATGAGCTAGTATGCACCGCATACTAGCTCATTATGAAATACTTACCTTAGAACGAGGCCCCGACATCTCGCCCGATCCACGCCGAGGAAGCCGACATGCTCCCTCGGCGTCTCTTCCGGGTATCGCGGCTCCGGCGCTGTGAGTGGCCGGAGCCGCGATATCGTCACTCCCGCGCATGCGCGCGGGAGATTTAAATCCGGCCGGACGAGCGCTGCCGGATTTTCGCGGAGAGAACCCCCTTGTGCGCATGCGCCGCTGCAGTCAGCGGCGCATACCGAGGGGAATATCTCCTAAACCGTACAGGTTTAGGAGATATTTTTTTTACCTACAGGTAAGCCTTATTATAGGCTTTCCTGTAGGTAAAAGTTAAAAAAGTGGGTTTACTTCCACTTTAAGGAGTGCTTCAAATTATCAGCTATTGTTTATTCATTTTTTTTTTTTTTTTTTAAACAAAAGTGTGTTTCTGCACTGAAGTGTATTGTGTTATCAAAGAGCTGCACCTATAGATCACCCAAAATACCAAACATGAAGTGAAAACATGAATATACATAAATAATGAGTCGTAACTCGGCGACCTGGGGTCAGCCAAAGTCCTACCCCACCACGGGTCAAAATTTGGGGCTTGTGCCACCAATGGTTCTGGAGATACGGGGCTCCTTGCACAGCCTGTCAGAATCTACATACAGCGCGGCCAGTTTAAATACAAGCTGGCACACTCTGTTTGCAGCAGACTGAGAGGATGAGCTCACAGTGCCTCTCACTTCTTGTCAGACGCACTGAGCTCAATGGACAGCTTGAAGCCTTGGACCAATGGTAAAGCATAAAAATGCTGCAGTGGAGGCACGCCTCTCACTGCAGTGTCATAGAAGGGGTCCCTTCCAGCCCAGCCCTCTTAACTAGAAGGAAAAAACATGGGTTTATGGGTATAAGATTTACCCACAATCCCATGTTTTTCTCACACAGTTAAGGGGGAGAATGAGAATCTGCAGCTGCTGAAAATGTATACGCTAAATCATATATTATTATGCTATATAACATATTAATTTGGAAAGAAACTTTCATGAATAAAAAAACATTGAAGTTAGCTCGATTTTTTTGTATGATGTGAAAGATGTTACGCCGAGTAAATAGATACCTAACCTGTCATGCTTTAAAATTGCACACTTGTGGAATGGGACCAAACTTCAGTACTTAAATATCTCCATAGGCAACGCTGTAAAAATATGTACAAGTTACATGTTTGGCGTTAGGTCTAGTGCTACAATTAACTCTAACGATTGCAGCGCATATAACCTGTGTGTATCCGGCTCTGATATTAACCAGTGCCTCCCCAGCCAGTGACCTCACCGTACGTCCCTAATGTACAATCATACAGTGAATTCGAATCCATACGGTTCAATATGGAAATAAGTCCATGTGCCAATAGTAATGAAAACATAGTGGAATAAAGGTATATCTCAAGATAATGATATAACCCACCAGGTGGAAAACCACATGACTTTTTAAGGAATTCCACCATACACACGTGCCCTCCACCATATTCAAGCGTCTTACCAGATGGTTGTGATCCCCAATTATAGGATCAAACACACATGAGAAATAACAGACTCCTCTGGGTGTCTCTAAATGGGATCAGTATGGTCCACTAGGTTTCAACGTATGATATTCTCCAATATTTCTTCATTTAAAACCTGTATACCAAAAGGAAAAAAACAGTTTTCTGTAACTGATTATAAAGTGTGAGCTGGAGTTTGGCTTCAGCTTGTTAGTGTTTTTAAATCTGCTAATACATTTAACACTACCCTCCCCCCAGAGTGACAGTGCTGCTGTCTGCTGCACTGTGCACTTCATCCAGATTGGGGGCACTCTAATACAAAAGCTGTGTTACTGGTCAGATTGCCAGGAGAAAACAGAAAGAAAAAAGCCTAAGAAACTAGAACGAATGCAGCCAACCCCAACGCATCTAATGATTGGTAAGCTGAAATATAATACATCTTTGGTTTGGGGATTAATACTGCTTGTAGTGTACTTGCTTACTATTTGCCATACTCTTCGAACACACCTTAAGATGTATTTACTGAAGATATATAAGTATATGTGACCTTGACCCAGTGTAAGGGTTGTTATCACCTGGGCAGCAAGGTACTTCCCAATACATTGTTCAAAGTCAATATTGCTGTTATCCATACTGGAAAAAAGGTTAGTTAAATATTAAAGATAAAAGTGTTATTTATTGCCTGTATTTTTACTGTACTGGTCCTCTTTAGTGATGGACGAACTTCCGACGGGACGTTTCGCGAAAGCGAAATGCGAACGGACCCAAACGTTCGCGAAACCGAACGTTCGCCGCGGGCCCCATTGACTTCAATGGGAGGCGAACTTTGCAAACCTTCATGTCGAATTTGCGGCCACGTGGTAATTATTAGGGGGTAAAACGTAGTCCCACCATCTGGACAATGACATAATACATGTATGAGGTGAATTTGGGATCGATAACTACAAGCATTTTTATTTTATTTGGGAAATTGTTCTAACAATTCAGGACTATGGAGCTAATGAAGGCAATGGAGGAGAGGGAAGGTCAGGGACCAGGGTAGGCAAAGAAGAGGGTGCAGGAGATGATCACCAGCAGCGTGACATACCGGAATGACACATGCACTGTGATAGAGGCATCTGACAGCAGCACCGTAATACAGAGCACTGACAGCAGCACCGTGACATACAGCGCTGACAGCAGCACCGTGACATACAGCGCTGACAGCAGCACCGTGACATACAGCGCTGACAGCAGCACCGTGACATACAGCGCTGACAGCAGCACCGTGACATACAGCGCTGACAGCAGCACCGTGACATACAGCGCTGACAGCAGCACCGTGACATACAGCGCTGACAGCAGCACCGTGACATACAGCACTGACAGCAGCACCGTAAGCAGCCCCAGGAGGAAGTCAGCACAGCACAGGGATGGTGTGATCCCCTCATAATAAGAACCCCCAGGAGGAAGTCAGCACAGCACAGGGATAGTGTGATCCCTTCATAATAAGAACCCCCAGGAGGAAGTCAGCACAGCACAGGGATATCATAAGCAGCCCCAGTAGAAATATGACACCGCTCAACCTCTTCAAAGAGGAGGGTAGGGGCATATAGTACGGTGTGCTTTTTTGGGTCAAGGAAGTGAGCAGACTGTACGTCAGTCCCTATACCGCTGAAGGACTGCTGCAGTATAGGGCAGCGGTCAGCAGTGGTGCACGTCAACCCTATCTATTGTGGACCTATAGCGGTCCTTACAGAACAGCAGACTGTACCGCACTCAAGCCTATGTACCGTAGCACCCTATACCAAGTTACCAGTCCTTATAAGAACTTTTGTGGACCAAGCAGGTTGTGTATTAGTGTTTAGCAGACTGTACGTCAGTCCCTATACCGCTGAAGGACTGCTGCAGTATAGGGCAGCGGTCAGCAGTGGTGCACGTCAACCCTATCTATTGTGGACCGATAGCGGTCCTTACAGAACAGCAGACTGTACCGCACTCAAGCCTATGTACCGTAGCACCCTATACCAAGTTACCAGTCCTTATAAGAACTTTTGTGGACCAAGCAGGTTGTGTATTAGTGTTTAGCAGACTGTACGTCAGTCCCTATACCGCTGAAGGACTGCTGCAGTATAGGGCAGCGGTCAGCAGTGGTGCACGTCAACCCTATCTATTGTGGACCGATAGCGGTCCTTACAGAACAGCAGACTGTACCGCACTCAAGCCTATGTACCGTAGCACCCTATACCAAGTTACCAGTCCTTATAAGAACTTTTGTGGACCAAGCAGGTTGTGTATTAGTGTTTAGCAGACTGTACGTCAGTCCCTATACCGCTGAAGGACTGCTGCAGTATAGGGCAGCGGTCAGCAGTGGTGCACGTCAACCCTATCTATTGTGGACCGATAGCGGTCCTTACAGAACAGCAGACTGTACCGCACTCAAGCCTATGTACCGTAGCACCCTATACCAAGTTACCAGTCCTTATAAGAACTTTTGTGGACCAAGCAGGTTGTGTATTAGTGTTTAGCAGACTGTACGTCAGTCCCTATACCGCTGAAGGACTGCTGCAGTATAGGGCAGCGGTCAGCAGTGGTGCACGTCAACCCTATCTATTGTGGACCGATAGCGGTCCTTACAGAACAGCAGACTGTACCGCACTCAAGCCTATGTACCGTAGCACCCTATACCAAGTTACCAGTCCTTATAAGAACTTTTGTGGAACAAGCAGGTTGTGTGTTAGTGATTAGCAGACTGTACGTCAGTCCCTATACCGCTGAAGGACTGCTGCAGTATAGGGCAGCGGTCAGCAGTAGTGCACGGCAACCCTATGTATTGTGGACCGATAGCGGTCCTTACAGAACAGCAGACTGTACTGCACTCAGGCCTATGTACCGTAGCACCCTATACCAAGTTACCAGTCCTTATAAGAACTTTTGTGGACCAAGCAGGTTGTGTGTTAGTGTTTAGCAGACTGTGCGTCAGTCCCTATACCGCTGAAGGACTGCTGCAGTATAGGGCAGCGGTCAGCAGTAGTGCACGGCAACCCTATGTATTGTGGACCGATAGCGGTCCTTACAGAACAGCAGACTGTACTGCACTCAGGCCTATGTACCGTAGCACCCTATACCAAGTTACCAGTCCTTATAAGAACTTTTGTGGAACAAGTGAGTTGTGAATGTTTAGCAGACTGCAGCAGAAGGGCAGCAGTCAAGTATAATATCCTTTCTATATTTGGAAGAAAGAATATTATACATGTACAAGCCTATTACTGTACCACTGATACCAGTCCTGAAAAGAACCTTTGTGGAACTAATAATAACAGCAAGTCTTTAAAATTACCCTCACTGCCTGACAACACTGCTTCCTTCCTGTCCCTATACAAATTGGCAAAAAAAGAGAACGATTAGTGGTTACTGGAACAGCTCTTTTGTGGACCTTGATAGTAACAGCTAATGATGATGATGATGATGATGATGATGAAAGACTAATCTGGCTGTCCCTGTAGCATACACCGTCCTTTCCCTTTCTCTAAACTAACAAAAGACACTCAGGCTGCTGCAAGAATCAGCAGCACAGCAAACCTATCAACACCTAACACCTATACCAGTCCTGAAAAGAACTTTTGTGTACCAAATAGCTAGTGGTTTATCTCTCCCTACTCCACACAGGAACCTGTCCCTATCGTAACAGAAGAAAGAATGTAAAATGGCCACCGGATCGGGTGTATTTATAGGTTAGGGGGAATGTCCAAGTGTCCATGTGCTGTCATGTCTCAATTGGCTGTCCTGTATCACATGATAAACGTGTCACCAAAGGTTAAAGTTCTTGTATACATTAAACACGTAAGTCCGCCGCGGCGAACGACGGAAAAAGGCGTTCGAACGTGCGGACCGCGAATGTCGGAAATTCGCCGCGAAACGACCGCCGGGCGAAACGTTCGTCCATCACTAGTCCTCTTACAACAAACATATTTATGCCCTCATACATACTGTATACTTAATATATCTCACACATACTATACAGGCATATCAATCTAATAAACATCCTATAGTACCTGGAGCACATCCCACTCTGATGCTTCTTTTAATTTAGTCCATTATAATAAGTAATTATCAAACTATAGCCACTGTAATCCAGCCCAAATCGCATATTACTTACTGTTTAAAGGAACTTTAAAACACTTGTTTCCAGGGGTTAGGCAACACCATCTTAAGTATTGTTTTCTGAGTCCACAGTGGAGTGTATTTCCACCCTTACATTGAGCACTTCCTGTACTGTTAACCAAGCCTCCTTCTCAATCCAACGTTTCTATGGCAACCCTGCTTCCCTGTTCATAGCTGACTTGTTTATTTCATAGTATTTACTTGTGCTGATTACCTAGTGTTTACCTGTATGAGTCCTATCGGCTTCAGCAGATAAGACTGCAGTACTGCTGTCCCATTCCCTGCTTTACACTGTATGTGAGGTCACATGGTCACATGGTGCGTAGAAGGAATCTATGAGTGATTAGCAGCCTGCTGGGAGTTCAGTGCTGTGCCATAGGAAGTCTTGATAACAGATAGATAAGACATAGAGAGTGGGCCGTAAATCAGGGGAGATCTGGGCATGCTCAGTGACATCATTCTAAAGAACAAAAAGGATTACAACAATACTAAGCAAGTAAGGAGACATGTACAAGCAGTGTTCATTAGGGTTTTTTATGCTGATTCACATGGGACAAAGTTGTAGGGGAGGGTTTACAACCACTTTAACTCCGCACATTTTTTAAGGTAACTCATTGTACTTTGTAATGGAGATAATCAAAGACAGACATGCATAACAGCCATGGCTCCTTCCTTAGATACAGTGGATGAGTGGATGTAGCCACCCAGGGACGGGAAGCGTGTTATTCATAGGATTACCAAGTGTAATAAAGGAAAAAAAATAGAAAAATGAAAACTAATGTAGCCACGTCTTAGGAATGGTATGATGAAATACATTACATTTTTGTTTCTGTGTTTAGAGAAACTTTTCATTCTTTATATTATAGAGAAAAAGTAATTGAAAAGAAATATGACGTTATTTTATATAGTATCTATGTAATATACATTTCTTTCTGCTGTTAAGGTTGAACATCTGTTTTTTTTCACTAGAAACTCCATGACTGAGTGCAGATTGCTTGCTAAAGAGATTTTCGTAGAAGCCCTCGGTTTACATAAAACACAACTACAATACAAAACACCTACAGTATAATAAGACAGCACAAGGCCAATATCAATCTTTTCCCTTTTACTCTTTTATCATACTGAAATAAAAGTAAAAACCAGTCTAACAAGTTTTATCATTTTTGCTACCAAGCGTTAAATTCCTCAGGTTCCGGTATCACGTCTTGTATGTGAAACGTGCAATTTCAAATGTTTTCAACTCTCTTATATCGAAGAACAATCCATCAAACATAAAAAATATATATGCTATGAAAGTGATATTAAACCCTTGGTCTTTAAAAGAGAAGTATGCATTCTCACGAGAATATCTTGAAATTCTTCTTTGCTTTGTATCATCCGTACTTCAATATGTCTACTTTTTATTTCTGGTATCACATAATTTGTCTTATATTCTGTATATGTAATTTATTTTAACATAAAATAAAAATTTTTGAACGATAAAAGAGAAGTATGGCATTTCCTTTTTTTCTTGGAATCATACTTACCTATATGGATGCAGTATCGGTCCGATGATGCATTTGTCCCCCACTGGCTCCAACACTGAGAACCGAGCAATCAAACACCGTTCAATGTTCTCACAGAGAGCTGGTGACTGGAGTGCTGGGCTGGGGGGGGGGCAGAAGTGGCTGGCTCAGCCTCTCAGCGGCTCACTGAGAGCCTGAGCTGGGTGCCAGTCCAGGCATGTGGGTGGATCTCGACCATATGGGTGCTCAAATATAAAATAGGGAAAGCTAGTGCGCTCAACCTAAGATAACTTACAGAGAGGAAGTAATGTATCTAGGAAGCAGCCAGCATAAAAAAGTGTTCTCTGCACCAAAATTAGATAAATGAAAATGAAAATGCGGCGCTACCAAAAAAGTGCTAAATAAAAATGAGTGTATGGTAATCTCAAAATAAATGTGGATCAAAATGTTATTCACTAAATATAAATACAATGGAAAATAAATATATCAAAAATTCAAACAAATATGCGTGTATGCAAATATATGCAAAATTAGTGAATAAAAAATTGTGGAGAAATATTCAAACCCCTAAACAATCCACATAGACAATCCCAATCCAAACAAACATAATAAAATAACCATATGAAGAATAAAAAATAGTGAATATCGTGAAAAAATGAATATTTAGACATATGATGCAAACACGTGATAGTCCATAAATTTAAAGTGCATTAATGACTAATGCCATTGTAAAATTAATAAATAGAGTTCATGCAAAAGATGTGAAGAGGCGATTCCCACAAGTGATAGATCACTGCAAACTTCAGTGCTTAATGGGTGCACCACCTATTTCCCCCAGCCTCTCACCTCCAATATCTGGTATACAGGCACTGTGTACAAGGGGTAACTGCTGGCTTCTATTTCGTTCCCACTGCTTCACCGCTGATTAACTTTTCACTGTGAGGATAAATGTTACATGCCCTCCCAATAGCTCCAGGATATCCAGGCCATAAAGAGTGGAAAAACACAGAGGGCTCTCATGTGTAGTAACTTGGCTATTTTATTGAAAACAACAGTAAAATCCACACTTACATTTAAAATATCAGCAGAGTGTGCAGCAGACGCGGACTTCCGGTTTCGGCCGTAAACCGGAAGTGATGGGTCCGACACCGAATTCCTTCCCTGACGCGTTGCGTTACAGAACGTAACTTTTTCAAAGGGTGATAGGACCCATTTGAAAAATCTATCACCCTTTGAAAAAGTTACGTTCTGTAACGCAACGCGTCAGGGAAGGAATTCGGTGTCGGACCCATCACTTCCGGTTTACGGCCGAAACCGGAAGTCCGCGTCTGCTGCACACTCTGCTGATATTTTAAATGTAAGTGTGGATTTTACTGTTGTTTTCAATAAAATAGCCAAGTTACTACACATGAGAGCCCTCTGTGTTTTTCCACTCTTTATGGCCTGGATATCCTGGAGCTATTGGGAGGGCATGTAACATTTATCCTCACAGTGAAAAGTTAATCAGCGGTGAAGCAGTGGGAACGAAATAGAAGCCAGCAGTTACCCCTTGTACACAGTGCCTGTATACCAGATATTGGAGGTGAGAGGCTGGGGGAAATAGGTGGTGCACCCATTAAGCACTGAAGTTTGCAGTGATCTATCACTTGTGGGAATCGCCTCTTCACATCTTTTGCATGAACTCTATTTATTAATTTTACAATGGCATTAGTCATTAATGCACTTTAAATTTATGGACTATCACGTGTTTGCATCATATGTCTAAATATTCATTTTTTCACGATATTCACTATTTTTTATTCTTCATATGGTTATTTTATTATGTTTGTTTGGATTGGGATTGTCTATGTGGATTGTTTAGGGGTTTGAATATTTCTCCACAATTTTTTATTCACTAATTTTGCATATATTTGCATACACGCATATTTGTTTGAATTTTTGATATATTTATTTTCCATTGTATTTATATTTAGTGAATAACATTTTGATCCACATTTATTTTGAGATTACCATACACTCATTTTTATTTAGCACTTTTTTGGTAGCGCCGCATTTTCATTTTCATTGACCATATGGGTGCGATCCTTCCCAAGCCTGGATCGGCTCTGTGACATCAGCCGACAGCAAGCTTCAGCTGAAAATGGGATTCAGTGGGATGGGGCAGTTCTGCATTCCTGTGATCCACATGAGAAGTACAGCCAAACAAGCTTTAGCTGAGCTTCTCCTTTAAGCTCAATTCACACCTAGATGATTTGAATCATGGGCAGAATTGCCTCGATTTTGCCTGCGGTTCCAAATGGTGACAAAAACAGGACGCACTTGCTTAATGGCACCCCAATCGCGGTGCGATTTTGTCACGATTGTCATGTGATAAATCATGCTGTAATTGTGGAAAATCGCAACATGCGATGCTCTCACCCAAAAGAAGCTCCTGCAACAAGATTCATACATTGTGATTTTGCCACAAGGGCAGCATTCTTGGGAAAATTAAGATTTTCTTTTCACAAAATTGTCATAACAAGTTATTTCTCACACACAGCATATGCATACTTCCAATTGCACCCCAAAATATATTCTGCTACTCCTCCCGAGTATGGCGATACCACATGTGTGTGACTTATACACAGCCTGGCCACACAGAGAAGTCCAACATGCAGGGAGCGCCATCAGGGGTTCTAGGAGCATAAATTACACCTCTAATTTCCTAATGACCTATAACACTTTTGAAGGCACTGGAGCACCAGGACAATGGAATTACCCACAAAATTACCCCATTTTGGAAAACAAACCCCAACGTATGTTCTATGAGGCATTATGAGTCTTTTGAATGGTTAATTTTTTTACACAAGTCTTCAGAAAACATTTTTTTTTTTTAAACAAAGTTGTCAATTTATAAGATATTCCTAACACATAGCATGTATATAGCAAAAATTACACCCCAAAACACATTCTTCTACTCCTCTTGAGTATGGCGATACCACATGTGTGAGACTTTTACACAGCCTGGCCACATACAGAGGTCCAACATTGAAGTTGTACCTTTAGGCATCCTAGGAGCATAAATTACACATCTCATTTCATTCCTATCTATCACAATTTTGAAGGTCTTTGAGCACCAGGACAGTGGAATTACCCACAAAATCACCCCATGTTGGAAAGCAAACACCCCAACATATATTCTATGAGGCATGGGCTGCAGATAGGTGCCCAGGTACTCTGATGGGCTGGAGACAGGTACTCGGTTAGTCTGATGGGCTGGTGATAGGTACTTGGTTACTCAGATGGGCCGTGCCAGGTACTTGGATACTCTGATGGGCTGGAGATAGGTACCTGGGTACTCTGATGGGCTGGAGACAGGTACTTGGGTACTCTGATGGCCTGGTGACAGGTACTTGGGTACTCTGATGGCCTGGTGACAGGTACTTGGGTACTCTAATGGGCTACAGATAGGTACTTGGGTAGTCTGATGGGATACAGATAGGTACTCGGGTACTCTAATGGGATACAGATAGGTACTTGGGTACTCTGATGGGCTGGTGACTGGTACTCGGGTACTATGATGGGAGGTGACAGGTACTCAGATGGACTGTGACAGGAACTCAGATGAACTGTGACAGGTGCTCAGGTACTGAGATGAACTGTGACAGGTACTCAGGTACTTGGGTACTCAGATGGACTGGGACAGGTACTCAGGTACTTGGGCACTCAGATGAACTGTGACATGTACTCAGGTACTCAGATGGGCTGTGACAGGTACTCAGGTACTCAGATGGGCTGTGACAGGTACTCGGGTACTCAGATGGGCTGTGACAGGTACTTTGATGTGTGGTGACAGGCATGGGTGTCCGCAGAACTTTTTCCAAGGGGGGAGGCATCATTTCAAGGCCACTCATGCTCCGCCCCTTTTCAACAATCTCATGAAAATCTTTCCACTCTGGCAGCTGTGTCCCATGCCCATATAGCCTAGAGAATGTACATCTTTTTACATTGCAATACATCTGTTGTGGCCATATTTTGATTTTATACTGTCACTGTATAGGCTGTTTTCATCTAGATAAAAATATGGCAACAACAGATTTATTGCAATGTAAAAAGATGTATATTCTCTAGGCTATATGGGCATGGTACGCAGCCACCTGAGTAACCTTGCGGACGCCCATGCTTTCAAAAACCAGCCCTGGAAAAAATTTCATACCAGCCTCACAGCATTATTATACCAGCCCAACAGCATAACGTCATTATTTTCATGTTCATGAAAGGGAAAAACCATGCATTTTAAAGCACATTTGATGAAGAGAGTATTAGATATAGATATGAAATCACATAGGGCTTTATATATATATATATGGGGGGTGGAGAGCACATGGGTGGGAGCAAAATGCAGGGGGAGTGGAGAGTACAGGGGTGGGGAATGGAGAGTGCTGGGGGGAGCCAAAAAGAACAGGGGTGGAGAGCATGGAGGGTAGAGAGCACTGGAGGGGCTGGAGAGCACCAGGGGGGCAGAAAGAACAGGGGTGGGGAGAATGGGGGGTTGGAGAGCACTGGGGTGGGGGCTGGAGAGTGATGGGGAGAGCTGAAGAGCACTGGGGGGGGGGGAAGAACAGGGGGGAGAGCACTGGGGGGAGTGGAGAGCACTGAGGGGAGAGCACTGGGGGGGAAAGAACAGGGGGAGAGAGGAGAGCACTGGGGGGGAGAGCGCTGGGGGGGAGAAAGAACGGGGGGAGAGCACTGGGGGGAGTGGAGGGCACTGGGGGGGGGAGAGCACTGGAGGGAGTGTAGAGCACTGGGGGGAAAGAAAAGGGGGGAGAGCACTGGGAGGAGAACGGGGGAGAGAACAGAGGGGAGAGGACTGGGGGAGTGGAGAGCACTGTGGGGGGGGGGAACAGGGGGGGGGGGAGCACTGGGCGGAGTGGAGAGCACTGGGGGGGAATGGGGGGAGAGCACTGGGGGGGAATGGGGGGAGAGCACTGGGGGGGGAACAGGGGGGAGAGCACTGGGGGGCAGAGCACTGGGATGGTGGCTAGAGAAGGATGGGGAGAGCTGGAGAGCAGCAAGAACAGGGGAGGAGAAAACTGGGGGGGCAGGAGAGTGTGGTGGTGGAGAGCACTGTGGGGGGGGGGGGCAGGAGAGTGTGGTGGAGGAGAGCACTGGAGGGGGTGGCAGGAGAGTGTGGTGGTGGAGGAGAGCACTGGGGGAGGCAGGAGAGTGCGGTGGTGGAGGAGAGCACTGTGGGGGGGGGGGGAGGAGAGTGTGGTGGTGGAGGAGAGCACTGGAGGGGTGACAAGAGAGTGTGGTGGTGCAGGAGACCACTGGGGGGGGGGGGTGGCAGGACAGTGTGAAGGTGGAGGAGAGCACTGGGGGGGCAGGAGAGTGTGGTGGTGGAGGAGAGCACTGGGGGGTGGAGGAGAGTGCGATGGTGGAAGAGAGCACTGGGGGGGGCAGGAGAGTGCGGCGGTGGAAGAGAGCACGGGTGGGGGGCAGGAGAGTGTGGTGGTGGAGGAGAGCACGGGGGGCAGGAGAGTGTGGTGGTGGAGGAGAGCACTGGGGGGGCAGGAGAGTGTGGTGGTGGAGGAGAGCACTGGGGGGGGGGCAGGAGAGTGTGGTGGTGGAGGAGAGCACTGTGGGGGAGGGGGCAGGAGAGTGTGGTGGTGGAGGAGAGCAATGGAGGGGGTGGCAGGAGAGTGTGGGGGTGGAGGGGAGCACTGGAGGGGGGGGCAGGAGAGTGTAGTGGTGGAGGAGACCACTGGGGGGGGGCAGGAGAGTGTGGTGGTGGAGAAGAGCACTGGGGGGGCAGGAGAGTGCTGAGAGCACTGGGGGGTGGAGAGTGCGGTGGTGGATGAGAGCGCGGTGGTGGAAGAGAGCACTTGGGGGGGGCAGGAGAGTGTGGTGGTGGAGGAGAGCACGGGGGGCAGGAGAGTGCAGTGGTGGAGGAGAGCACTGAGGGGGGGAGAGTGCGGTGGTGGAGGAGAGCGCGGTGGTGGAAGAGAGCACTGGGGGGGGGGCAGGAGAGTGTGGTGGTAGAGGAGAGCACTGGGGGGGCAGGAGAGTGCGGTGGTGGAGGAGAGCACTGGGGGGGCAGGAGAGTGCAGTGGTGGAGGAGAGCACTGCAGCCCCCCGATCCTCCTATCCAGGCACTGTGGCACGGATGGGCATCTACTCCTCTGGATCACAGCGCTGGATGGCTGTGTACGGCGGCCGCTCTGTAACACAGTCCCGCCCCCCCCCAGACCGGCTCATGTGATAGGTGGAACGTGATTCTCTCTACTATCACACGAGCTGGTCTGGGGGGCGGGACTGTGTTACAGAGCGGCCGCCGAACACAGAGCCAGCGCTGTGATCCAGAGGAGAGAGCGGGGGATGAGCATGGTGGCGGCGGCAACACCTTGGGGATTTCAGGGGGGGCACTTGACCCCCCTTGCCCCCTGCTGCGGACGCCCATGGTGACAGGTACTTTGATGGATGGTGACAGGTACTTTGATGGATGGTGACAGGTCCTCTTTATGGGGGGGGGGGCAATCAGTGTGGTTGATGTACACGGTAAGCGGTAACGAGCTGTTACCACAATCTCCTTCTCACACATAATTGGTGTCTGAGGAGGAGAACCCAGTATCATCTCGTTACTGCAGTTTGTTGACATTCTGTGACTGGCTGTGATTGGATGCAGCCAGTCACATGGTAAATAGCCAGTTTCATTGGCTCTTTACTGCGATTGGGGTTGGGCTGTGTCAGGGTGACAAGCCTCATCCCCGAGCCCCGCTCTGCACACACCCTAGGCCACGCTTGAGCGCTGTGCACATGGGCAGTACATGAGTGTGAATCCAGCCTAAAAGTATATTTAGGAGGCCGAAACAGAGCAAATAAGAGAAGATTATTGCTACAAATTACATATAAGATCTTTGCAAGGTCTTGTCATTTTTGACAATTGTAAATGAACTTCTTACCCTACCACAACCTACACTTTCATATCCTAACATTTCAACATATATGACTAACTGCAGCAAGCTGACATTTGTCTGTAAAATTACAATTCAGTCAAAAAGGACCATAGACATTTCATAAGAACTGCTCTACATAAAAGAGGAAATGTAATTGTGACCTTTAATATTCTCATATTTTTCATTCTGCATCATACTGAGCAAAACTCTGAGAACATTTGACTGTTTTCCAAAGCACACAACACCACTGCCTATTTTCCAGAGGTCTTGAAACACCCAGCACAATGTGGAACCTTCCTTTCCATGGAATATTTTTTTACAAATGTTATATCACAATCCTTAGTGTGTTAGGGAGTAGCAGAAAATGACAGCAGTCTACCATTCTCTATCTGGCTTCTGCTCTCTAATTCACTCCACTCACACTTGTACATGTGCAACTTTGACACAACTTTGGTTGGGTGCAACTTGGATATGACTTTGGCTTTGACCAGTGATAATGGACAACTGTTACATTGTATCAAATTAAAGTATGACTTTCATGCAACTTTTGAGGGTTAACGTTGACGTTTATGGCCCTCAAGTTGCATGAGAGTCGAACCAAAGTAGTGCGTGAACTACTTTGAAGTTGCTGCAACTTTAAGTCGCACATATATGAATGGTTATCATTGGAAAACATGTCCAAAGTTGCATGACAAGTTGCATAAGTGTGAATGAAGTCTAAATATCCATTACTCAGTAGTATGGGAAGTGCTGTAGTTCAAAGTTATAAAAAGAAATGTCAACATTGGGATAACCAAAGAGCTAACCTAAAGGGGAAACTGCAGTAACCATTATGAACCATTAACCCCCCTGGCGGTATTCCTGAGTCTGGCTTGTGGGTGGAGTTTTTGTACCAAAAGCGGTAACCCCGAGCCAGACACGGGACTGCATTGCTGAATGCAGGGAGAATTTACTTACCTTCTCCCCTGGATCCAGCGATGCCCCCCCGCTGTGTGAGCGAGCCGTGCTCCGTTTGATCTATCACGGAGCCAATCTCCGTTCCCTGCGAGCGTTGCGACGCACGGGGACGGAGAACGGCGCCAAATTCAAAAAGTGAAACACATAGTATAGATACAGTATAATGTAATCTTACAGATTACATTGCTGTATGTAAATATTTCACATCCCCTTTGTCCCTAGTGGTCTGTCCAGTGTCCTGCATGCAGTTTTATATTATAAAAACTGTTCTTTATGCCTGGGAACTGGTGATTGTCCATAGCAACCAAAACTGTCCCTTTACATCAAAAATGATTTTTGACCAGCTAGAAAACAGCGATATTAAATTAGAATCACTCGCAGAATTGAGCGATAGCGATTTGTGGGGAGATCCGTCATCAAATACTGAAAAGTAATGACAGTGACAATTCTGCAACTGAGCAAATTTCTGTGTTTTTGATTTGATTACATTATTGAATAATTTTTATTATTGTTATATTATTATTATTTGGTATAATTATTTATAGTTATTTATTATATTATAATTTATGATTTTCGTTTTTCAAACTTTATCATACCCGGGATGTCTGCTAGACTCTGGTTTGGACAGATTTAAGTGAGTTATTGCTAAGAATTGCAGGACTACAATATAAAACGCCAAATTTTCATGCAAAATAATTGTACCGCTTTTAGCAACTAAAATCCAAAATAATCGTACCGCCAGGGAGGTTAATTTTACTTTGCAACACTCAGAGCAATGAAAGAGACATTCTGTTTTCAATGTACAGCAAATATAAAACATCTACACACCCCTGTTAAAATGTCAGGTTTCTGTGATGTAAAAAAAACAAGACAAAGATAAATCATTTCAGAAAATTTTCCACCTTTAATGTGACCTATAAACTGTACAACTCAATTGAAAAACAAACTGAAATCTTTTAGGTGGAGGGAAGTACAAATAAAAAATAAAATAATATGGTTGCATAAGTGTGCACACCCTTAAACTAATACTTTGTTGAAGCACCTTTTGATTTTATTACAGTGCTCAGTCTTTTTGGGTATGAGTCTATCAGCATAGCCCATCTTGACCTGGCAATATTTGCCCACTCGTCTTTGCAAAAACACGCCAAATTTGTGAAATTGCGAGGGCATCTCCTGTGCACAACCCTCTTCAGGTCACACCACAGATTTTCAATCAGATTCAGATCTGGGCTCTGGCTGGGCCATTTCAAAACTGTACTCTTCTTCTGGTAAAGCCATTTCTCTGTTGATTTGGATGTATACTTTGGGTCGTTGTCATTAAAGATGAAGTTCCTCTTCATGTTCAGCTTTCTAGCAGAAGCCTGAAGGTTTTGTGCCAACATTGACTGGTATTTGGAACTGTTAAGATTTCCCTCTACCTTGACTAAGGCTGGATTCACACCTATGCATTTTTGTCGCTTTTTGAATTTTGCAGATTTGCACTACAGTCCATTTAAAATGGTTTCCTATGGAGCACGTTCTGTAGTGAAAATCTGCAAAATGCAAAAAGCACTGAAAATGCATGGGTATGAATCCAGCCTAAGACCTCTATACCAGCTGAAGAAAAACAGCCCCAAAGCATGATGCTGCCACCACCATGCTTCACGTTGGGCATAGCGTTTTTTTGGTGATGTGCAGTATTGTTTTTGTGCCAAACATATCTTTTGGAATTATGGCCAAAAAGTTCAACCTTGGTTTCCTCAGACCATAACACATTTTTCTACATGGTTTTGGGAGACTTCAGATGTGTCTTTGCAAAATTTAGCCGTGCTTGCATGTTTTTCTTCGTAAGAAAAGGCTTCTATCTTGCCACTCTACCCCACAGCCCGGAGATATGAAGAATACGGGAGACTGTTGTCACATGTACCACACAGCCAGTACTTGCTAGATATTCCTGCAGCTCCGTTAATGTTGCTGTAGGCCTCTTGGCAGCCTCAATGATCAATTTTCTTCTCGTCTTTTCATAAATTTTGGAAGGATGCCCAGTTCTTGGTAATGTCACTGTTGTGCCATATTTTCTCCACTTGATGATGACTGTCCTCACTGTGTTCCATGGTATATCTAATGCCTTGGAAATTCTTTTGTACCCTTCTCCTGACTTATAACTTTTAACAATGAGATACCTCTGATGCTTTGGAAGCTCTCTGTGGACCATGGCTTTTGCTGTAGGATGCGACTAAGAAAATGTCAAGAAAGACCTACTAGAACAGCTGAACTTTATTTAGGGTTAACCAGAGGCACTTTAAATGATGGCAAATGTGTACTGACTCCTATTTAACATGAGTTTGACTGTGATTGCTTAATTCTGAACACTGCTACATCCCACGTTATAAGAGGGTGTGCACACTTATGCAAACACATTATTTTAGTTTTTTATTTGTATCCCCCCCAAAAGATTTCAGTTGGTTTTTCAATTGAGTTGTCCAGTTTATAGGTCACATTAAAAGGTGGAAAAAGTTCTGAAATGATTTATCTTTGTCTCATTTTTTTTTTTTTCAATCACAGAAACCTGACATTTAAACAGGGGTGTGTAGACTTTTTATATCCACTGTATATCGTCATTGCCATACCTCTTGCAAGTGCATACACTAATAATACATTATGTAAGTTTAGTGGTGTTATTGACATGTTATTTGGGTATTATTAAAAACTTGTTCCTGACCTTATCCTGCATGTAATGTAAAAATGTTTAGTGCAATTATGTAAAATTACCCCCTGGGGAGATGTGACCCCCCCTGGGGAGATGTCGGTCGCCGGAGCGGTGAACGAGGACCGCTGCGGGGGGCTTCGATCTCAGGTAAGTAATTCATAATGAGCTAGTATGCTATGCATATTAAAGGCATATTAAAAAAGCTCATAATGCCTTTGTCTTGCAGGTTTTTTTTTTTTTAATGGGTTTACAACCACTTTAACACTAGAAGACCCATCCCGATGTACTGTCCCGGGAATGCATTAAAACCTTCTCAACCCTTCACTGCCTCTGCACTCCCCCCTCCTCCTCCCCAGATCCACAACACAGGCAGCTGCTGCGATCACACTGCAGGTCTGAAAGCACAACACAAGGGTGCTCTGCTTAACCACTTCATGACCGGCGCACAACGATGTACGTTGGCAGAGATCAGTGTTCACTAACACACAGCCCAGCCCCCCACAGTTAGTAACACGCCCCTAGTACACATTTAACCCCTACACTGCCACCCCCTGGTTAACCCCTTCACTGCCAGTGTCATTTACACAGGAATCAGTGCATTTGTATAGCACTGATTGCTGTATAAATGACAATGGTCCCAAAAATGTGTAAAAAATGTCCGATGTGTCTGCCATAATGTCGCAGTCACAATAAAAATCGCTGATTGCCGCCATTACTAGTAAAAAAAAATATTAATAAAAATGCCATAAAACTATCCCCTATTTTGTAAACGCTATAAATTTTGCGCAAAGCAATCAATAATCACTTATTGCGATTTTTTTTTACCAAAAATATGTAGAAGAATACGTATCGGCCTAAACTGAGGGAAAAAATGTTTTTTTATATATTTTTGGGGGATATTTATTATAGCAAAAAGTAAAAAATAATGCATTTTTTTCAAAAGTGTCACTCTATTTTTGTTTATAACGCAAAAAATAAAAATCGCAGGGGTGATCAAATACCACCAAAAGAAAGCTTTATTTGTGGGAAAAAAAGGACGTCAATTTTGTTTGGGAGCCACGTCGCATGACCGCGCAATTGTCAGTTAAAGCGACGCTGTGCCGAATCACAAAAAGTGGTCCGGTCTTAAGCCAGCAAAATGGTCCGGTCTGAAAGTGGTTAAGCTTACCTCCTAGCAGCTTCTTCAGTGATTTACCCCGATCACCAGCTGACCCCTCTGCTCATGTCTTGTGTTCCATCGGAAAAGCCAGGATGAGTCACTCAAAAATATTTGATTGTCGGGTCCAATAAAAGCGCCGCCCTACGTCCTACGGACCCGCCAATCACTAACCTGCCCCCTTGTCAGAACAGAACAGCTCAGCGGGGGAGATCACTGTACTAACGTCAAATTGTTAGTACAGCGGCTCAGATGAGCTTACAATTTTTTTTCATTGGACCTGATAGTGTGTACCAGGCTTTAGCTTCTCCTCCCCCAGGTCTTATGGTGTGGAGAACAGAGGGAATGTAATCACTTATAAAAAATAAATAAAAAAAGGACGTTTTTAAAAAAAAATGTATACCCTATACACAAATATTTTGCTTTTCATTTCTATTTTAACTTGAATGTTTTTTTTTTTTTTTTTTTAAAGGTGAGGGTTTAGACACACTTTAAAGCTCCCATGCAATGTGAAGGAAATTTCCGAAAACATGACTTGTTGGGGTAACTTGAATGCTTAGGTTGGAAACGACTGCTCTGACGTGTACCTCACCATACTCACCTATAAACACTTGCTCAGATCTTTGCATTTTTCCAAACTGGAAAGTACATTTAAAATTCTTGCTCATGTTAGTGAAAGGAGATATTGGCACTTCAGCTTTGATCCTCCAACATACAGTTGTTTGGATGTACTAGGTTTTCTGTCTAGGTTTACAGATCTCAATGATGCCTGTTGGACTACCATGGCAATTCATTCCTGCTCATTACTGCAGTTAAAAATGATAATAAGTGATAATGTGATAAGTAAAAATGTGATAATGTTAGAGTTCAGTGACCTTCTCCACTCTGGGAACAGTTCTGTAGAAACCCACATTGCACAATAAATTACTTCTGGGACTTTCCCTCTTTGTTTTGTGGGACGCCGTTTGATAATATGTTGCTCCCTCTGGTTAAGCCAAAATAATTTATCCGTTGAGTATCTTGGTACCACATGCAAATTGCATTTCTTTTATGTGTTTTGCATGCCTTTCATCCAAGGGTTATAGTCACATGGCAATGAAGTACTTTGTAAAATACATGTAAATCCACACCAAAACTGAAAATATGTGTGTAAAATGCTTGTACATTTAAGATTCCCTAATGGAAGTGGACTCTAAATATCATCCAGAATATTTCCTTAAGCCCCGCCCGTACACACGATCAGAAAATCGTACGGAAAATACCGCTTTCAAAGTGATCATACGATAATTGGATCGTTAGTACATAGCTTTCAAAAGCCGATCATGACAGTACAGCCGATATTATTCTTTCGGACATGCACGGAAAAAAAATTGTACCATGCCAGATAGTACGATTTTTGTTTAACCACTTGCTTACTGGGCACTTAAACCCCCCTCAGTCCCAGACCAATTTTCAGCTTTCAGCGCTGATGCACTTTGAGTGACAATTACGCGGTCATACAACACTGTACCCAAATGAAATTTTTATCATTTTTTTCCCACAAATAGAGCTTTCTTTTGGTGGTATTTAGTTACAGCTCGGAGTTTTATTTTTTGCTAAACAAACAAAAAATAATGCAAAAAAAAAAATCATGTTTTAATAGTTTGTTATAAAATTTTGCAAACGGGTCATTTTTCTCCTTCATTGAAGTGCGCTGATTAGGCGGCACTGATAGGCTGCATTGGTGGGCACTGATGGGCTGCATTGGTGGGCACTGATGGGCTGCATTGGTGGGCACTGATAGGCTGCACTGGTGGGCACTGATAGGCATAGTTAAGGCGGCACTAATAGGCACAGATAAGGCGGCACCGATGGGCACAGATAAGGCGGCACTGATGGGCAAAGATGGGCACAGATAAGATGGCACGGATGGGTGGCACGGATAAGTGGCACGGATGGGTGGCACGGATGGGCACTGATAGGTACCACAGATAGATGGGACTGATGGGCACTGATAGGTGGCACTGATAGGTGGCTCTGATAGGTGGCACTGCTGGGCACTGATGGGCGGCACTGCTGGGCACTGATGGGCGGCACTGCTGGGCACTGATGGGCGGCACTGCTGGGCACTGATGGGCGGCACTGGGGTGCAGCACCTTTGAGGCAGATTTTGGGTGGCACTGTGGGTGGCACTGCTGGGTGGCACTGTGGGTGGCACTGTGGGTACTGCTGGGTGGCACTGTGGGCACTGCTGGGTGGCACTGTGGGCACTATGGGCACTGCTGGGTGGCACTGACAGGGGAGCACTTACTTTATTTCAGGATGGCACTGCGGGTGGCAGGTGGGCACTGGCAGGGGGCAGGTGTCCGCTTGAATTGCTGGCCGTGATCGGGACTGATGTCCCGAACACGGCCGCCGGCGATCGGCTTTTTTTTTTTCTCCTCGCGCTGACAGGAATACTAGCCGATTACCGGCTCCGTTTTATCACATGATCAGCTGTCATTGGCTGACAGCTGATCACGTGATAAGGGGTCGGGATCGACCCCTTACACGGATCGGTGATCAGGCGAGTCTCACGGACTCGCCGATCACAGAGCGCGCCGCGCGCGCCCCTCAGGGGGCGCGCAGGCCGCTCGTAACCGGGACGACGTCAATAGACGTAGTCCCGGAAATGTAGGTCCGCGCTAATGCCGTCATTTGGCAATAGCGCGGATCTGAAGTGGTTAATCAGTATAGAAATCGTTTGAAAATGCAATACTAATGCATTATAACACATGACATCACTTTTTTTTTCTGTCGTACGGGAATTTTCGTGACTTTAGTAAACTCTTTAGATTCGATCTGAGGTTAACATGCAAAAATAAAAAAACGTACGATTATTCGTCCTATAATCTCATCGTGTGTACCAGGCATTAGACACTTTGCCATTCAGCCTGTGAAACCAACTAGCTGGGTCTTTTATCAAGAATGTACTCTGCTCCCTCCTACACACCAATAGAAACTCTACAGTTTATTGTCAGCTCGATATGACTGGCAATCTTTCTTTAGATGTGTTATCTACTCTGTAAAAGCCATCAAACCATTTCTACTACAAACATATTTTATGGCAGGTGGTTAGGAAGCATTTCCTGCCATCAGCTCATAACTGCTGTGACGCTTTATTATAATATTCTGCCAAGTGCACAATTATAAATGTTATTACTCTCAATCACTGGAGCCCAATCTGGAATACAAAACACCAGAACAATTTAAAATAGCTGTTGCTCCATTATGTGACATTATAGAAAAGGTGGCAGTGCCACTAATAAGCAATTGTGTCCAAGCTGCAGGGATCTACCAGTGCACACAAAAGCATTTTATCTAACCTGTACTTCATTCTCGAGTCTTGTCATTGAGTTATGAGCAACCATTATCACATTAGTGAGATTCTCTTTGTGCACTTCACCTCTTTTTACCTGCCCAAACACCTCTCTCATTGACAGTATGGAGTAATGCACACAAATTGATTGACTCATGGTTCATGGCCTCCTACTAGTCATTCAGATGAATTTAGGAAAGCTTTCAATCTCAAGTGAAAATACTGTTTATGAGTGATAGGATTAAGTAATGATTTATTACTTATTCTTGATTCAGTGGGCATGATCGCTGTTAAGAGGCGTAGTTTCCATGTTCTGACAGCTTGGCATTAGTAGAGGAGCATTGATTAGGAAGTCCCTGCAGTAGAGAAGCCCACCTTGTGCCTTCATAAGGTCTCTAAACAGCAATATTTATGATAACGAAAAATCATAAGCCGCGCTAAACAGATACAAACGACTAATTGTGCAAAAAATGATAATGTTAGAATAAATAGTATACAAGGTATGGCGACCCTATATACATACGTGATATAAAACACACATGTATTAATATCTCAAAACGCAAAATCTGACCACTACAATTTAACCCATACAATAAAATTCCATGGCATAGACCTATATCAACATAAAAGTAAAAATGAAAAAACATAAACACCCAGTGTATGAACAATAAGTCCGTGTATATGAGCCACCAAATTGGTTAACGTAGAGCTGTAAATAAAAATCCTCCAAAAAAGATATAAAAAATATATATAAAAAAATATAAACCACAATATTCGTAGAAAGTTCACCACTAGGTCCAAAATGGGAAAAGAATGTGTTCAATCCACCACCAACATACGATAAGGTTTGCTGCTTACCAGACGGGCATGACCCCCCACTACAGAGGGTCACACGAGACTTGTGAAAATGGACACCACTTCCAGCCAGGGGGGAGTTCCTCGATGTCCTCCTAGTTCCACCGCTCCAATGGATGTTGGGAAGAAGTCTCACTCCCGGACGTTTAACTCAGAGGTCCAAAAAGGGGGACTCAAAAGCAGGGGCATCAAAACCATAAAGGGAAAAATAGAACTCGAAATAGTGTAAAACCCTTTTATTATAAAGATAAAAAAAAGTAAAAATACACTTACAAGTGTGTAAAAGGAAATAAGCCTTAAGTCCGCAGCGCCGGCCGGACGCACACGGACAAACCCGTTCTCCTGGAAACCGTCACAAACACGAGGTGATAAATAGCGTACCGCTCAGCCCAAAATATATTTATGACACAAATTGTAGTAATTTTGTAGTAATAATGATTTTTGGACTTTTTATTTGCACAGGAGATGATTGTGCAATATTTAAAGTGGTTTTTGTCTAGGTCAGGTATGTCCGCCTTCCATTGGTCCCAAAGTCTATCCACCTTAGTGGAGTCAGTCTTTAGCAGGTCCACGTACAGGGCTGATAGGGGTTTGTCTAGTCTCTCCTGAGCCAGCACCTGCTCAATAGAATCCATCTCCAATTTAATTGGAATGGGGAACTGGGCCCTGATGGCATGGCCCATTGCATTTTTAATAAATGCTAATTGGACTAAATGTTGTTTCTATAGCGCATCTGCACCGCAACATTGTGGACTACGATGCACGTGTCTTCGTGTATTGAAGTACAATGTGGTGTGTTGTGTTAGGCAGCCGTTTAACCACTTCAATACCAGACACTTTCAACTCCTTCCTGCCCAGGCCAATTTTCAGCTTTCAGTGCTGTCACACTTTGAATGACAATTACTTAACCGTGCAACACTGTACTCAAATGACATGTTTATCATTTCCTGAGATAGATAGAGCTTTCCTTTGATTGAATTTAATCACCACTGGGTTTTTTCTTTTGCTATATAAGAGAAAAAATAGAAAACATTTGAAGAAAAAAAACATTTTTTTTCTTAGTTTTTTCTATGAGAATTTGCAAATATAAAATCTTTCTTCATAAATGTAGGCCAAATTGTATTCTGCTACATTCCTTTGGTAAAAATAACCCAATCGGTGCATATTATTTAGTCTGTGTGAAAGTTATAGAGTCTACAAACTATGGTATATACAGTATATTTGTAAATCGATCAATCCTGATGTACTGATGGACTGTCTCATTTTTTGAGACCCTAAAATGCCAGAAAAATTAAACAACTCCCCAACCCCCCCCCCCCATGACTACTTTTTGGGAAGTAGACAGTCCAGGGTATTTAGTAAGGGGAATGGTAAGTTTTTTTTTTAGAGGTTGTAATTTTTTGTCACAGTTTTTTGGAAAATTAAATGAATTTCTTTTAATGATTTTATTTTTACATACTGTCACCAGAGCAGTGTCATCATATGACTGGTGTGGCAGTTATCTGGGATAGTGACTAGTGACAGTATGTAAAAAAAAAAAGTTTGCTTCAATTTGTTTGCTTTTTTTTTTTTCATGCTGTGACCAGAGTGATACTGTACTGCTCTCACTATTATAAGGAATACATTTTGTGAATGGCATCCAATCACAGAGATCACAATAGTACACAATGAATGGCTAGGAACTCATTGGGGTTAATTTACTAAAACTGGAGAGTGCAAAATCTAGTGAAGCTGTGCATGGTAGCCAATCAGCTGCTAACTCTAGCTTGTTCAATTAAAGTGGAAGGTCAGTTATTTTTTAACTTTTCATCTCATAAATCTTCTGCCCTTGTTGTTTTAACCTTGGACAGTACAACATTTTTTTTCTGCCAGTAAACACCTTATACAGCCCACTTTCTGTATCTTGTCTGGAAAAAAAACCTAGGCTTATGACATCATGCACAGCTATCTCTCTCACTCTTGTGAGAGTTTTTCGGGAAGGGGGTGAGTCATACGAGGGCCAATGAGAGCTGCAGAGCTGGAGTTATGCCTTTGTGTGTCTGTGTAAATCCAGGAAGTGAACAGAAAGCAGCTTCAGCTGCCTAAAGTTAAAATGACTGCAGCCAGACTCAGTGGAGGGAGATTTCTACAGCATATTTGGCAAGTACAGAATCACACTGTATATAAAATAATATGCAAAGTGGTTGGAGGGAAACTTCAGAATGCCAAAGATGTTTTTATTACAAATTATGTGAGCAGATTGCAGTTATTCTTTAACCACTTCAGTGGTTCAGTTATCCTGCCTGGGCGTCATATGACGTCCTTCAGGATAACATCCGCTGCACTCCCGTGGGGGGCGTGCATCGCGGCGATCAGTGGAGAAGTGTGTAAGTCTGACACACCGCTACACTGATCTCGGTAAAGAGCCTCCGACGGATACTCTTTACCACGTGATCAGCTGTGTCCAATCACGGCTGATCACAATGTAAACAGGAAAAGCTGTTAATCGGCTTTTCCTCACTCGTGTCTGACAGACAAATGTGCACTCACTGGCACCATAAAGTAACAGATACAATGACTAATGCCCAGCAATTCCACCCATCAGTATCATCAGTGCCACCCATCAGTGCCCATCAGTGCCACCTATCAGTGCCACCCATAAGTACCCACCAGTGCCACACATAAGTACCCATCAGTGCCGCCTACTAGTACCCATCAGTGCCACCTATGAGTGCTCATCAGTGCCACATACCAGTGCCACCTATCAATGCCCATCAGTGCCGCCTATCAGTGCCCATCAGTGCCATCTCATCGGTGCCCATCAGTGTCGCCTTATCAGCACCCTTCAGTGCAGCCATATCAGTGGCCATCATTGAAGAAGAAAACACTTATTTACAAAAAAAATTAACAGAAACAAAGAAAAAAAAAGAAATATATATATATATATATATATATATATATATATATATATATATATATATATATATATATATATATATATATATATACGGTGTTTTTTTATTTGTTGCACAAAAAATAAAAACCGCAGAGGTGATCAAATACCACCAAAAGAAAGCTCTATTTGTGGGAACAAAATGTAAAAAAATTTGTTTGGGTACAGTGTAGCATGACCGCGCAGTTGTCATTCAAATTGCGACACAGCGCTGAAAGCTGAAAATTGGCTTAGGCAGGAAGGTGTCTAAGTGCTTGGTGTTGAAGTGGTTAAGCTTTGACAAAGAAACTTGGAAGCTGATTGGTTTCTATGAAGAGCTGTACCTGATTTTGCACGCTCCAGTTTTAGTAAATCAACCCCATTGTGTACTATCAACATTTAATCACTGTGATTGGTCACAGTGATTACATGGTACCAGGGCCAGCCCAGAACAATGATCAGTCCTCCACTGTGTCCTATGGAGACAGCTTGCGACAGACTGCGCCACTTCGCACCCCTTAGGGCACGCACGAAGCGCACACCGGGAGGACGTTATATGACATCTATCCATGATAGTAGTGCTCCCGCCTGGCTGTCATTTTACCATAGGCCGGATGGGAAGTGCTAAAAATACACTGCAATGCACCTCAATGTGCTACAAAAAAAGGGGCAGGCTGCATTTTTTTTGCAGCACAGAGCATTACAATGTTGTGGTGTAGTTAGGGTTGCCACCTTTTCTTCAAGTCAAACCCGAACACTTTAGCGGCACAAAGCTATTTTTTTTATATTATAAACTATTATAAACTATATATATATTTTGCTATTAAATAACATTTCTAATCATATGAAATTAATAACAAGAGTCCCCCTTTACATCAGAGTCCGCAGAGTTCCCCTTTTACATCTGAACTCGCAGAGTTCCCTTTCACTGTAAGGGGGGACTCTGCAGACTCTGATGGAAAGGAGAACTCTGGGGACTCTGACATAAGGGATCCTCTGGGAACCAGGATTTAAGGAGGAACACTGAGAAATCTGATGTATGGAGAGGAAACACTGTGGATTCTGGTGTAAAGGGGAAATCTGATGTAAGGGGTGCTCTGAGAACCCTGATATACCTTAGTGTACTCTCTAAGAGGCAGGAGAGAGAAAGGGGAGACTTCAGTCAAAGACTCACAGACAGGGATGGATGGTGAGCTCATTCACCCCTTGGCAATCAGCGCCTCTCATTCAGATGTATCTGAGGCTGCTGGACTTCAAATTTCCAGCTCCTTTTTCTGAAGTACAGCGCCGGAGATTGGAGTGTGGGCAGACACAGAGGGGTAGTGGGTGGGGGGGAGAGGTGCAGATTGAGCCCTCTCTCCTCTTCCGTCTGTATGTGTGTTTGGGGGGGGTTGTTAGTGCTGGCTTTGGGCAGCGTGAACGAATGTAACAGTCACTCTCAGCTTAGACAACTACAGCCAGCAACCCTGCTGGGAAGCCATAGTCCAGTCTGAATAATGCCGCATGGTCGCATGGTTCCAAACCCAAACTGTCCGGGTGAATCCTGGACAGGTGGCAACCCTAGGTGTAGTGCAAAACCAACCTAATTAGGCCCTCAGTCTGTTACAGTGTGTCATTATAAATAGGCTGCTGATGTAACCCACAGGGCAAAAAAACCAGAGGCCATCAGAATGCAACACACATTTGCAGGCACATTGCTAGAACATGCGATAACTCGCGAGTGAATGAGCCCCAGTAAATCACTTTGCCACCCCCCCCCCCCCCCCGTGTTCTTTTGGAGGCCTATCTACATACATTTTCTAAAAAGTATTATGTGAACACTCATTGTTTTTACTTTGCAATAATTTAATACAGTTCGCACTCAGAAACACTTCTTGCATTGGGTTTGCAGTTACATCACAAGGAAATAAAATATCATTTCTATTCAATTATCTATATCAGGCTCTGTGGCTAAATGATTAACTTTGAAACCATATTTATTAGCTGTCATTCCCATTGTGTTATTATAGTAAATGTGCGTCACACCCTCAAACACTGCCCAACACATGACCACTCCTGGCCTGCAGACCTGAAACTTAAAGTAGAAGTTCACCCTGGCACTAAAATCTCGAAATCTACCAGCATCCACGATCTTAAGCCTCATACACACGATCGGACTTTGTACAAACTTTCCTGTGGATTTTTGTACAAAGGGCGTCGGCCATGAACTTGTATTGCATACACACGGCAGGACCTTTTCAGCCAACTTTCACCAAATCACGTGGTTTTTCTGCTCTTTACCGCCACTTTGGTCAACTTCTGTATTGTTGTCTGATCTTTTGCATTGGTTCTGAGCATGCCTGTTTGTACTTTGTACAAAAGTCCTATGGTTTTCTGTACACACGATCGGACTTTGCTCCATCGGACTTATGTTGTCGAAAAGTTTGTCCGTTTGCACAGCCAACAAAAGTCAGATGCAAACCGAAAAAGTTTGTCCAATGGAGCGTACACACAGTCGGATGTTGCCTTAAAACAGCTAATTTGCATGTTTGCTGTCAAAAAGTCTGATCGTGTGTATGGGTCTTAACACTAAAGGCCCATACACACGATCTGACTTTTTGACAACAAACATGCAAACTAGCTGTTTTGGAGCAACATCCAACCGCGTGTACGCTCCATTGGACAAACTTTTTTGGTTTTCATCTGACTTTTGTTGGCTGTGCGAACGGACAAACTTTTTGACAACATAAGTCCGATGGAGCAAAGTCTGATCGTGTGTACACAAAACCATCGTACTTTTGTACAAAGTAGAAACACGCATGCTCAGAACCAATGCAAAAGATCAGACAACAATACAAAAGTTGACCAAAGGTGGCGCTGGAGTAATTGAATGCCTGCAATACAAACTAAAGCTTCATACACACGATCAGACTTTGTACAAACTTTCCTGTGGATTTTTGTACAAAGGGCGTCGGCCGAGAAATTGTATTGCATACACACGGCAGGACTTTTTCAGCCAACTTTCACAAAATCACATGGTTTTTCTGCTCTTTACTGCCACCTTTGGTCGACTTCTGTATTGTTGTCTGATCTTTTGCATTGGTTCTGAGCATGCGTGTTTGTACTTTGTACAAAAGTCTGATGGTTTTCTGTACACACGATCAGACTTTACTCCATCGGACTTTTGTTGCCAGAAAGTTTGTCCGTTCGCACAGCCAACAAAAGTCCAATGAAAACCGAAGAAGTTTGTCCGATGGTCCGTACACATGGTCGGATGTTGCTCCAAAACAGCTAATTTGCATATTTGTTGTCAAAAAGTCTGATCGTGTGTACGGGCCTTTAGTGTTAAGACCCATACACACGATCAGACTTTTTGACAGCAAACATGCAAATTAGCTGTTTTATGGCAACATCCGACCGTGTGTACGCTCCATTGGACAAACTTTTGTACAAAAGTCCACGGGAAAGTTTGTACAAAGTCCGATCGTGTGTATGAGGCTTAACCTATCTAGTCCTGTAAAGAAGAGATCGCTATACATACCTTTTTTGAAGGTAGATTTACAGATTTTAGTGTAAAGGCCCGTACATATGATCAAAGTTTTTGACAACAAACATGCAAATTAGCTGTTTTAAGGCAACATCCGACCGTGTGTACCCTTTATTGGACAAGCTTTTTTGGTTTTCATCTGACTTTTGTTGGCTGTGCAAACTGACAAACTTTCCAGCAACAAAAGTCTGATGGAGCAAAAGTCCAATCGTGTGTACAGAAAACCATCAGACTTTTCTACAAAGTACAAACAGGCATGCTTAGAACCAATGCAAAAGATCAGACAACAATACAGAAATTGACCAAAGGTGGCAGTAAAGAGCAGAAAAACCATGTGATTTGGGGAAAGTTGGCTGAAAAATTCCTGCTGTGTTTGTACAAAGTCTGATCATGTGTATGAGGCTTTAGGGTGAATTTAGGGTGAAATTCTACTTTAATACTGCAGTACTATAGAAATCAAAGAAAGAAACAAAATAATCAGCCTCATTTTTTCAGCATTTTCTAAAAAAATCCTGTTACCTGCAACAGGAAGCTGGTTGCTTCATATCTGCCTCTAACATTACTCAATTTGCGACCTTCCTTTTGTTTCATCACTAATTTTATTTGCATATTCCAGGTTGCACATGTCCTGACAATGGTATATAGGAGCTTAAATTGTCACATTCAGCCAGGTGAAAATTACTGAACGTGTAAGAAGAGGAAGT
This sequence comes from Lithobates pipiens, assembly GCF_037356315.1. NCBI lineage: Eukaryota > Metazoa > Chordata > Amphibia > Anura > Ranidae > Lithobates > Lithobates pipiens. The sequence goes on from NW_027507787.1 coordinate 27,913,980, forward strand.
GGGTGGAGGACTTATATTACAAAGACACAAGTCATAAAACACCGTATTGGAAAAAAGTACCTTTTTACATTCTCACACACCTTAGTACAAGCAAAAAACAAAAACATATTTGCAATTTAGAGGGAGGTTTAAAGAGCTCGATATGGAACTATGGAAAAGTGCAGAACAGAATAAAGAAGTAGTCTTTATATAAAAAAGCAGAACTATGATTTAAAATTAAATGTTTAAAAGTAGAACTAAAGGCATTATGGATAGAGTAAAGGAGGTTAAGCGTGGTATTAAACCCAAAGCTAAAAAATGTTCACCCTGACACTAAAATCTCAAAATCTACCAGCATCCACGATCTTAACCACTTGCCGCCCGCCCTATAGGCAATTGACGGCGGCAAAGTGGTTTCATAATCCTGACCGAACGTCATATGACGTGATCAGGATTATGAGCCGATGTGCGCCCCCGGGGGCGCGCATCGCTGCGATCGTTGTTGCGGTCTGACACCCGGCAACTACGATCTCGGTAAAGAGTCTCTGACGGAGACTCTTTACCACGTGATCAGCCGTGTCCAATCACGGCTGATCACAGTGTAAATGGGAAGAGCCGGTGATCGGCTTTCCCTCATTCGCGTCTATCAGACGCGAGTAGAGGAGAGCCGATCGGCTGCTACTCTGACAGGGGGGGTCTGTGCTGATCGATTATCAGCACAGCCCCCCCGAGGATGCCCACACTGGACCACCAGGGACGCCACCAGACCACCAGGGAAAAGGTAATCCTCCCTAGACCACCAGGGATGCCAGTCAGCACAATGGGTGCCAATCAGTGCCCATAATGGATGCCAATCAGTGCCCACAATGGGCATCACTGATTGGCATGCATTATTGTTTGGCACTGATTGGCATCCATTACTATAGTATAACACCAATGCCGCCTATGAGTGCCCACCTGTGCCGCCTATGAGTGCCCACCTGTGCCGCCTATCAGTGCCCACCTGTGCCGCCTATCCATGCCCATCTGTGCCGCCTATCCATGCCCATCTGTGCCGCCTATCCCTGCCCATCTGTGCCGCCCATCTGTGCCGCCTATCCGTGCCACCCATCCGTGCCAGCTATCAGTGCCAATTTGTGCCACCTATCAGTGTCCGTCCGTGTCGCCCATCCGTGTCGCCCATCCGTGTCGCCCATCCGTGTCGCCCATCAGTGCCGCCTATCAGTGCCACTTCATTGGTGCCACATTGGTGCCCATCAGTGCCGCCTTATCAGTGCCCATCAGTGTAGCCCCATCAGTGCCCATCAGTGAAGGAGAAAACGTACTTATTTACAAAGTTTTGAAACTGAAACAAAAAAAAAACATTTTTTTTTCAAAATTTTCGGTATTTTTTTATTTGTAGCTCAAAAAATAAAAACCGTAGAGGTGATCAAATACCACCAAAAGAAAGCTCTATTTGTGGGAAAAAAATGATAAAAATTTCATTTGGGTACAGTGTAGCATGACCGCGCAATTGTCATTCAAAGTGCGACAGCGCTGAAAGCTCAAAATTGGTCTGGGCAGGAAGGTGTTTAAGTGCCCTGTATTGAAGTGGTTAAGCCTCATACACACGATCAGACTTTGTACAAACTTTCCTGTGGATTTTTGTACAAAGGGCGTCGGCCCTGAACTTGTATTGCATACACACGGCAGGACTTTTTCAGCCAACTTTCACCAAATCACATGGTTTTTCTGCTCTTTACCACCACTTTGGTCAACTTCTGTATTGTTGTCTGATCTTTTGCATTGGTTCTGAGCATGCATGTTTGTACTTTATACAAAAGTCTGATGGTTTTCTGTACACACGATCGGACTTTGCTCCATCGGACTTATGTTGTCGAAAAGTTTGTCCATTTGCACAGCCAACAAAAGTCAGATGAAAACCGAAAAAGTTTGTCCAATGGAGCGTTCACACGGTCGGATGTTGCCTTAAAACAGCTAATTTGCATGTTTGCTGTCAAAAAGTCTGATCGTGTGTATGGGTCTAAACACTAAAGGCCCCTACACACGATCTGACTTTTTGACAACAAACATGCAAACTATCTGTTTTGGAGCAACATCCAACCGTGTGTACGCTCCATTGGACAAACTTTTTCGGTTTTCATCTGACTTTTGTTGGCTGTGCGAACGGACAAACTTTTTGACAACATAAGTCTGATGGAGCAAAGTCTGATCGTGTTTAAAGGTTTAAAGAGCTCGATATGGAACTGAGGAAAAGTGCAGAAAAGAATAAAGAAGTAGTCTTTATATAAAAAAGCAGAACAGTGATTTAAAATTAAATGTTTAAAAGTAGAACTAAAGGCATTATGGATAGAGTAAAGGAGGTTAAGCGTGGTATTAAACCCAAAGCTAAAAAATTTAACATATTGCAGCTTACTAGGAATGCACCGTTATCGATATTGGCATCGACATTGGTGCCGATACTGCGTATTTTCCCGAGAAACCAATGCTTTACGGTGCGATTTAGCATTTAAAATGAATGTCCGCAATTGGCACAGCAAAGAAAAGCATGCGATTTGAACAGGAATGCAGTGAAATTCCTGTCCGAATCGCATGAGATTTCCCCCACCGCTCCTGTGTGTGTGAACTCGGTAAAGAAAGCGAAGCGTCATGTAATGCAGAAATAGGCAGATTATTCAAATGTTATAACAACTCAAATGTAAATATCTAGGCAAATCCATATCTACAGTGTCCCCATCCTGCCGATAATAGCAAACCGCGGCCGATGGAGGTGCTCACAGGGCTGGAAGAGATGTCCAGTGCGCCGCCCCCAAGCTGGCATCACTACCGCCTTATACCCACAAGAGTCCCGGAAGTTCTCCTCCAGCCCTGTGAGCACCTCCAGCGCTTGCTATTATCGGCAGGGCGGGGATACTGAAGATATGGATTTGACTAGATGTTTAGTTGTTTTAGTTGTTCTAACATTTTAATAAACTGCCTGTTGCTGCAGTACATGGCACTTTGCTTTTTTTACTGGGTTCACACATTGACAAACTGAAGCCAAACTCCAGCTAACACTTTAACTTCCAAGCAATTGCAGCAAGCTGTTGTGTTCCTTTTAGGCTAAAGGTTTCACATAAATAAATGAATAAGGCCCCTTTCACACATGCGGACGATATGTCCGTATTTCATCCATCCATTTGCGGATGAAATACGGGCATACATTCATCCCTATGGGATAGCGGGTGTCTGCGGATGTTCACACCCGATATCGTCCGCCTCCGCTATTGACCGATTCTGCAGACGGAGGAAAATCCTATTTTTCTATCCGTCTGCAGAGCAGATCGGATGAACACGGACAGACGGTCCGTGTTCATCTGATCCCCATAGAGGAGAGCGGAGAGCTGATAGGGCGGTCCCTGCACAGTGTGCGGAGACCGTCCTGTCCGCCGCCGGCTCAGCGGGGACAACGGAGCGATCCCCGCTGAGCGAGCGGATCATCACGGGGTGGATCATTACTGATCCGCCCCGTATGAAAGGGGCCTAAGAGCTGATGATTGTAAATACCCCTGTCAGCAGTATATGGTTTGTTTCATCTCTGTAACTGATACACCTGCAAGACAGCTTGTTCTTTAAAGAAAGAACTTTTAAAAAAAGAAAATGAACGCAGCAATCATTAATTAGAAGGTACTTATATAGCACTGTCAATTTACATAGTACTTTTTATATACAGTATATTATACATTTATATTAGTCCCTTCCCTCAAGGAGCTAACAATCTAATTCCATAACTCACATAAATACAAGGGCCAATTTAGATAGGAGCCAATTAACCTATCAGCATGTCATTGGAATGTGGAAGGAAACCTAAATACCTGAAGGAAACCCACACAGGCACGGGGAGTACATGCAAACTTGCATGCAAGTGCTGCTAGGCCAAAGTGCTAACCTCTTAGCCACTGTGACACCCTGCTTTTGGGTTTAATACCGCTTTAAAATCCCATTAGGTTTGTGTTTTTTCCCCATTTGTGTTCCAACTTCCAATAGGCAGATTCCCCTTCACTTTCTGCCCCATAACCAAAACATGAAGCGAGAGGAATTCCCCCAAAAATGAAAGAAATCCCTGGTTGTCACCGGGACCACCAGAATTAAAGTCCCCATTGGGACATTTCCCATCTATTGCTGTTCTGATGACAACCCAAAATTTTGTATTTCAGTGATAAGGGTAATCATGGAAAATAGAGAGGATAAAAAGCTAACGGAGACACAGACAGTAATAAGAACCTGACAGGTGTTCTACTCCCTCTCCACTCTATCCAAAACAAAAAAAAACTCTGGTTGTTTTAGAATGGTGACAAGGTTAGAACCTCTGTCAGGTTTTTATTGCTGTCTTAACTGGGGACATTTCTTTCATTTCATTTACCTTCTCTTGCTCACTTGCAGCAGCCCTTTAACTGTGTCTGTAACCAGGGGGCCAGTCAGAACAGTCATACTTCAGGTATTCAAACAGTACAATGAGCAAAGCTGTAAATTCAATTTTAGGGTACCAAAGTATAGTATCAACAGAATCCATGACATGCTGGTCTTACTTCTAAAAAATGGACTTTGATTGGTTGCCAAGCAATAATGCTCTTCACATTTAGAACTTTGATCAATGCACTTTGTCGTAGAACATCTGTAATACAATGGCTTTCATGGTTGTGAACTTTGTATAGGTGTCACCTAGGTTTCCTACACATGGCAAGGGGCTCCAGTTGGTGACTTATATGGGGAAAACAACTTTCTGCTTTCTTAAAGGAGAAGTGCAGCCAAAGCTCGTTTGGCTGTACTCCTGTCGATCACAGGAGTGTTCTGCACTCCTGTGACCAGTGACCAGTTTGTTCTGCACTCCTGTGACCAGTTTTCAGCAGACAGCAGGCTGAAACCCGCTGACGGCTGACATCACAGACCTAGTCCAGGCTCTGGAAAGATAGCAGTCATATGGTTGGGATCCACCCACATGCCTGGACTGGCACCCGGCTCAGTCGATTAGTGAGCCTCCTCCACAGCTCAGCGCTCCAGTGAGTGTGTGGGGGGGAGGGGCAGAGCAGAGAGCCGGTGACTGACAGTCATCAGCTCTCTGCTCAGAGAGCTGTGAGGACCGAGTGATCTGCAGTGTTTGATCACTCAGTTCTAAGTCTTAAAGCCAGGAGGGGACAGATACAGTATTGGACTGATGCATCCACCTAGGTAAGTATGATTAAAAAAAAAAATCCCATACTTCTCTTTTAATTCTGTTCTAGGCCCTTGAGCCCAGAGGCTTTGTAGAGCTATGGGTGAAATAAAGCCTCCTCCATTCTCAGGTCTCACTATTAGCCTCAGCTGTGCAAAAGCCTTTATACAGTGCCTTGTCAAGTATTCATACTCCTTGAAATTTTCCACCTTTTGTCATGTTAAAATATGGGATTTTATGTGATAGACCAACACAAAGTGGCACATAATTGTGAAGTGGAAGGAAAATGATAAAAGGTTTTCAATTTTTTTTACAAATAAATATGTGTAAAGTGTGGCGTGCATTTGTATTCAGCCCAACTGTGTCAATACTTTGTAGAACCACCTCTCGCTGCAATTCTTTTTGCAAGTCTTTTTGGGGATGTCTCTACTTGCTTTGCAAATCTAGACAGTGACATTTTTGCCCATTCTTCTGTGCAAAATAGCTCAAGCTCTGTCAGATTGGATAGTGAGCATCTGTAAACAGCAATTTTCAAGTCTTGCCACAGATTCTCAATTGGATTTAGGTCTGGACTTTGACTGGGCCATTCTCAGCCCTTGTACACACGGTCGGAGAATCTGTCGGAATGAGTCTTATCGGACCGTGTCGTCAGATAATCCGACTGTGTGTAGTATGCATCGGACTGATTCCGTCCGAATCTCCGTCTGACCCAATTTTCCAACATGTTGGAAAGATTTCCCGACCAACTGGGCCGGACGGACCTAATCCGATCATGTGTAGAGCATTTTCATCGGACCAAGTGCCACACATGCTCACATTCAAATTCCGACATGGAAGCACCCGTTCAGGTAAAACTACTGCTCGTAAGCGATATAGCACATTCGTCACGCTGCAATGTTAAAAAAAATCATTCATCAAGCGCATTCTCTTGTTCTTTACAATGCTGCAAGAACCAACTTCTTTTGATGCTCATAGTCACACACACTTCTCCCGAACGGATTTCATTACTCTTTTTTAACCATTTCAGCAATACAATTTTAGTTTAAGTCACCTACACAATGTTTTTTTTATTTTTTTATTTTTTGGATGTTTTTTGGGGGGGGGGGGGATTCCCTAAAAATCTCCTTTAAAGACACTGCTCATTTCTCCTTTTTTTTTACTTTTTATTTTTGGGTGTAAACTTACAACAACAACATTATTGTATTTTTTAGATTTTCTTTTGCTTTTTTAATCTACAGGAGGTTGTTTAGTGTTGGTACCCCTTGTTATTTAGTTCACTTTGTATTTTGGAAATGTACCTGCCTGCTCACAAATAAACTCTACTTTTTGAAGGAAAACACATTACACAAGTATTTAATCAAACAAAAATAAAATTTATTTTTTTTGCTCGAAAATAAAACTAGGAACGCAGCACTGGAGAAACTTCTTAACTTTGGTGCAGCCTTTGGCCCCCAGGGCAGACATGACTAAATGACATATACAAAAAAATTGGTGGCCTGAGGAGTAGATATCTCAGGGAGAGAAGTCTGGTCCTGAAGTCCTAGAGAGCAGGAAATTCAGAGGACATTTCTGTCCCCAGGATGGTGATCTTAAAGAGGCTGCATCTTCTGGCACACCAGACTCATCCCAGGCCATCACTATCTGGTCTTCCTTTGTGACTTCCCACCAGGCATCCTTCCAGGCTGTGGCTGGGCTCCTGTAGCTGGGGCAGGAGAAGGAGGGTGTTGTCGGACCTCCTAGCTGCCACTTGCCGCAGCCTCCCTTCGACTGAGGTCTTCCTGTGTATGAAAAGGGGACATAGTTTTAGTTTTTTGATCATCAATCACAACATTTTGTGCTCCTGGCTTTTGCTATTTGACTGTTACCAAATAGAACAGACTATCATTCTGACACCAGCATTTTTCTTTCCCGTCCCAATCAATTTTGGTCACTACTGTCTATTGGGATGTAAACCACTTTGAGAAATCACAACTTACTGATCAATAAGAACATCTAGTTAACATCATTAAATGTAACACAAGAAATATGTTCAACAATGCAATACCTGGCTCAAGCTGGGCCCCACCACATGGTGCTGCCTGGAAGGCCCAGGTTGGACATCAGAAGCCTCAGCTGGGGGTGAAGGATGCCTTGGAGGAAGCCTGGAGAGTGGTGGCCTGAGTGGTGGCCTGGGTACCCCCTGGTCTACCAGAAAATGCAGCCTGTCAAAGTGCACCATCCTGGGGTAATAAACAGCATCTGGATCTCCTGCTCTCAAGGACTCCAGGTGCTTCTTTCTCTCCCTGAAATATGTAAGCTTCATGGCCACAATTTTGCGATTCAGATATGTCATGTCTGCCGTGGGGACCCTGATCTGCACCAAAGCAAGCAGTTTCTCCAGTGCTGCGTTCCTCTTTGATCTGTCATAATAAAATTTGTTGTGGAACTGCCACAGGCAGGGCATCTCCATGTAGAGCTCGAGGAATAGCCCCATAAAGTTGGGATTGTTGAATGGGTCCATTTTGTCTGCAAGACACAACACAAGACAAACCCTCAAATACTAATAATGCAATTAAAATCCCTCCTAATCTTGTCCCAACAGCGGCCTAGATACAAGCAGTCTAGTCTAGTGAAGCACAAATTTAAAAATGTTACCTTCGTTTCGACGTTCGCCGCGTCCGTGACTCACACTCTCCTCCCAGATCGTACGGACGATACACATGTGTGGCGTTTTATATACAGTGCACATGCGTGAAACTCCGCCCGCCCCTGACGTTCTTTCCAGACTATTCCCTGCCCCTTCGCTTCCCACACAGTGGGGAGAGCACATGGCGGAGAGAACGCAGGTGCGCAATAATAGTTCCACTAACGAGGAGGAGGGTGAGGAAAGCCCGGAGCCTGAAACGTCCCGATCCAGGAAGACAAGATTTAAGGCCTCAAATATGTCTTTTGGAGAGATGTTGGAGATGGTCGACATATTGAACAGGACCGACTATGATGGGAAGTATGGACCTTACCCAAATCCAAATATCAGAAAGGCCAAGATCATGAATAAAGTTGTGAAGAGTCTTCTGAAGAATTTTGGGGTACGCCGATCCAAGTATCAACTGAGAAAACGCTGGTCAGACCTGAAACTGAGGGAGCACGAGTAGTACCTAAGGATCAAGCGTGTTCTTAAAAAAAGTAAGTAGTTGTCGTGTGTTCATATCATTATTCTTGCTTGCATACATGCTCCATGTGCTTTGATTTCATGTTGTGCATTTTAAAATGGCCACTTTCAAGGTCATGGTTTCGTTCGTTCGTATGAAACATCGTTCTGCAGGGAAGTATTCCAGCTTAACAAAGTGGCCCCAATAATGTTCTCACCTTGTAACTCGGCCCAAAACAATTGTACAACACTTCCAAGCAATGTTTCATATTCCTATTTATGCCCTCTGTGTGCTAATTAATCTTTGTTTACATTCTCATAGGGGAGAGAAGACTCGGCAAGTATGAGGACACCAGGGACCATGAGGACACCAGGGACCACACCCCTCCCAAAGAAGGCCAACTTCCAAAAGAAGAAACAGAGTAGCAGGAGCAGGAGGAGGAGGAAGAAGGAGAGATTGTGGAGGTTGGCCAAATTGTCACCACAACAGGTGAGTGTCGGAGAACACAGCTTCCGGTAAGCTCATCAATGTATATCACCATATTTGGATTACATGGTGTGTTTGTTTATTTTTTTTCTAGGTGATGTGGAGGAAGATTCCCGTTTTACCAGTGAAAGTGCCCAGATCTTGATCGGGGAGATAATGGGGTGCAATAGGGATTTGGAAATTGTACAACAAAACATCAATGATGTTAAAAATAAAATGAAGAACATCATTGATGTTTTGGGGAGAGTGTGAAAACTAAAAAACTAGATAGGGTTTTATTTTTGTTTAAAAAAAAAAAAGGTGTATTTTGCATAATTCCAAATTTGGAAGATGCACAGAGTGTGTAAACATGCGCTATCTCACATCATGGGGGATCAATGTACATGTTTTGTGGAAAGTGTCTGAGATGAAGGGGTTGCAGCCCCAAAGCATGTACATTGATCCCCCATGATGGGAGATAGCACATGTTGACACACTGTGTGCATCTTCCAAATTTGGATTTTTCAGGGGTGACACCCCATGTGATGAACGCAATATCAGCCCAGTTTGTACATACTCATGTCTGATATTGTCTTCACTTTTCCAAGTTGAACTTTGTAAGTTCCTGTGTTCTGTATTTTACGGTTTGATACATGCCTGTTTACACAAAAAGTAATAAATAAATATGAATAAACTGGGTTTTGGATACCCAAAATATCTTGGTTTGTTGTAAAAACCTTTACTAAACGCACATATGAATGTGCTTGTATTAAAAAGTTGAATTCTCAACAATGTGTGGCTTCCTTTTTCATTGGGATTAAAATGTATTTGTAGTGAAAATTTAGTTTGTGCTGAGAAAGAGTGTGATTTACTAAAGGCAACTCCACTTTGCACTCCAAGTGCAGTTTCAGGTGTACTTTTGCAGTGCACTTGTAGTGCATAGTGGATGTGCCTTTAGTAAAAAGCACCCACAGTAAGGTGTAAATTTGGACAACCATGCCATTTTCCTGCCATGGTGCTGAAAATGAGCATGATTTAGATTTAGATCAGTAATGCACTACACATTAGTTAACAAAAAGAAGGTATGTGTGTGTAGCAGACCCACAACATAATAAGATTATCTGAAGAATCCCCATTGCATGCAGATTAGACACACACATTTTTGGACAAAATTAGTATAACATTTTTTAAAATGAGTATTTAAAGCCTAAAGTATAAGGTCCCCTTATGAGAGTCCTAACCCCCCCCCCCATCCCCCCCATCTGATGGGCCCTTGATAAAAAATGAGGGGGGATGTTTAGGACAGGTAACCCTCTCCACTTGATTGAGAGCTGAATGCCTAAATAATATGTGATACTTTGTGAAGCCCCTCCTTAGTTACACTATTGGCAGCCCACTGAACAGGTAAGAAGTGTCATAATAACAAAATGGAAGGACATTTTGACATTCTGCTATTACATAGCAAGAAAATTCATGTGTTAAAAAAATCAAAATAGCATTTGAAAGTTTTGAGGCCCTTACACTACATGCTTTGGTGAATTGTTCCATAAATGTGATCATGAAAAAGGTATTTAGAGTGTGTATTGGGTTGGGTCAAGTCATCAGATAGAAGATTGCTATCAGCTGAGGTAACAGTTGGGGAGAGGGGGGTTCCTAATGAGTTTGGCACAACTCCAAAAAACAATAAAAAGGTCACTTTGCATGAATTGAAGCACACACATCACATTTGTAGACATTTTAGGGGGTGTTTAGGGGGTGTTTAGGGGAAAGCAATACTATGGAGCTGCCAAAAGACATTGTCAAGTGACTAGACTATAGTTTTAGGGGCCAAGAAGAGCATGGTGGGGAAGTTAGTGAGGCAAATCCGCATGAGGACAAAGGGGCAGAGCATATGAATTAGAGCATATTGCAATGATGGTAATTAGGGAATGAGGAAAGAAATGCAAGACATTAGCAATCATGAAATACATAGAATTTGATGTTTAAGGTTAAAAATTAGCATAATATAGTCCTTCAGCAGGAGCTGAATGATGGCAGAACAGGTCTCTGGAATAATGATCCCCAGAGCCTGGGGGGAGATGCCTGTAGAGAACTTGAGGTCCTGAAGGTTCGCCTACGTACTCATCGTACAGTTTGTGCTGTGCAGGGGTTCTTACTTTGACTTTGACACAAGCCCTTTGGCTTGTGTCAAAGTAAGAACCCCTGCACAGCACAAACTGTACGATGAGTACGTAGATGAAACATGTTTGGAAAACGGTCGGCTGGTCAGAACGGACACCAGAAAGCAACGCTAAACAGCAAGGCCTGAAAGGACGACCTGAATAGCAGAAGCAAGCAGACAATAAAAAATGCCTTTCAAAGCATACTATACCAAGATAGAGTCCACAATGAGAAGCAAATACTTAATGACTGCATGCACTGATTATCAGATACGCAAAGACAAGCACAAACTGAAGAGCAGTAGCGATCTGAATCACTAATCTGAAAAGCGCAAATCGTCTTTCACCAAACTTCTACTAAAACACGAGATCAGCAGAAGGAGCCCAAAGGGTGCCGGACGTGGTGCTGAACTTCCTTTTTCTAGTCCCACCGTACACGGCTTACGTCACCGTGTTCTTGGCAACCGCGAAATTAGACAACTTGGCCCGACCGCGTGTATGCAACAGTTTCGGACACAATCCGTCGGACTAAATCCGACGGGCAAAATCCGATGGATTTGGTTGGCAAAATCTCCGACCGTGTGTATGTGGGCTAACACACCTTCTTCCACATGTTTCCTGTGTCCCCCACATGACTTCATGGTCACGGTCATTTGGGTAGTTTCTGTTGTGATTATGATTTAAAAAGAGTAAACACAGTTGATTAATAATAAATGGCTTCAGCCAAACACTAATCATGAGTGAAAGAAAGGTTTTTGTGTTATCATATATTTTCTCTGAAAAATGGCCAAGAAATCATACATTTCGAAAGGGTATAAATATAAACTTATGAGCACAACTGTAAAATATCAATAAAACACATTTACGTTTTTGGTTGACAAATGACAAATGTGGAAAATTTCAAAGGGTATGAATACTATTTCAAGGCACTATACATGTATGTGAACTGACTGATGTTTAGTGCTCTCTATCTGCTTTGGGATGCTGCTGCTAAGTGAAAAGGCTGAGTTCTGACAGTATACTAAAAAAGATAAAAGTGTGGCCTACCTGATTTTTTAGAACCTGGGTCTGACCTGAATTTTGTTAGCGACTTGGACAAGCAGATGCTTTGTTTATTTAAAAAAATAGGCATATTTTACAAAGTCCTCTCGCATTGAACTGGGTTTGTTCATTGCCTTGCTCAACAAAACTGCAGGACAAACCTGCTTGGACTGTTTCTGTCTTGTGCATGGTTTACCACTGCCACTACCAGTTGAACCTGTCCCCCTTACATATCATGAATAGGAAAGCCTTGGCAAAACCTGGCAACCATGAACAAGGTGTACTTGTACCCATCCCTTTCACTATTGCACAGCTTACAATTAGCACAGCAATAAAAGAATGCCTTGCATAAACAGAGTTGAGTGTTTCATATGTACTCACTTGTGAAATGCTAAAAAGTGTGTGTGTGGGGGGGGGGGGGGTGCTACACACCCGAAAAAATAAAATTGAAATCTGTCTACATATATTCTTAATAGCTTTAAGTATGAAGGTACCACACTATATACCTCTAATAAAGGGCTCTACAATAATGGAATCCTAGTGCTTTGTAATCTGACTTAACTTACAGGCTGTTTCATGTTGAATTTTAAAAGCAGCTGCAAACCTGCTGATCTCACAGGTTTGGTAATCTGACAGAACACATCTGCTTTTATGATTCAACATGTAAACAGTCCGATGGATTTCCAAATACTGTATTTCACCATATAAGCTCAATTTTTTTTTAAATGCAAAACTCCATTGGGCCTGCCCCCTTCTCAGTGTATCCTTAATGTAGAGGAATGTGGGGTGTAGCAAGAAGGCGGCGACGGAACGTCACTTCCGTTACCAATTCTGATGGGTCACAGGCTGGAGAGTGTGCTTAGCTGAGTAAACCCCTCCTCCCCACCTGAAATCCCCAGGGATGTATGACATCTAATGGACATCTAATTTTTCTAATGAAAATTAGGAAATAACTAAAGAAATGTAAAAAACTGTTTAAAACAAGTAAATCTGATATACTGGTACTTCCCTATCTACAGTGCCTAGCAAAAGTATTTACCCCCTCCCCTTGACTTTTTACCTATTTTGTTACATTACAGGCTTTAGTTCAATGTTTTTTTAATCCGAATTATATCTGATGGATCAGAACACAATCATCTAAATTGATGAAGTAAAATTAGAAAAATACATACATAAAACTATTTTTCAGAAATAAAAAACTGATAATTGGCATGTGCGTATGTATTCACCCCCTTTGTTATGAAGCCCATAAAAAAGCACTGATGCAACTCTACTACCTTCAGTAGTTACATAATTAGTGAAACAATGTCCACCTGTGTGCAATGTAAGAGTCAGATGAGCTGTCATTACATATACACACCTTTTTGAAAGGCCCCAGAGGCTGCAACATTTAAGCAAGAGGCACCACTAACCAAACACTGCCATGAAGACCAAGGAACTCTCCAAACAAGTAAGGGGCAATGTTGTTGAGAAGTACAAGTCAGGGTTAGGTTATAAAAACATATCCAATTCTTTGATAATCCCTAGGAGCACCATCAAATTTATCATAACCAAATGGAAAGAATATGGCACAGCAAACCTGCCAAGAGACGGCTGAACACCAAAACTCATGGACCGGGCAAGGAGGGCATTAATCAGAGAGGCAGCACAGAGACCTAAAGTAACCCTGGAGGAGCTGCAGAGTTCCACAGCAGAGTCTGGAGTATATGTACATAGGACGACAATAAGTCGTACGTTTCATAGAGTTGGGCTTTATGGTAGAGTGGCCAGAAGAAAGCCATTACTTTCAGCAAAAAACAAAATGGCACATTTTGAGTTTGCGAAAAGGCGTGTAGGAGACTCCCAAAATGTATGGAGGAAGATGCTATTGCCTGTTGAGACTAAAATTGAACTTTTTGGCCATCAAAGAAAACCCTATGTCTGGCGCAAACCCAACACATCACATCACCCAAAGAACACCATCGCCAGCATCATGCTGTGGGGATGTTTTTCAGAAGTCGGGACTAGGAAACTGGTCAGGGTTGGAGGGAAAGATGGATGGTGCCAAATACAGGGATATTCTTGAGCAAAACCTGTACCACTCTGTGTGTGATTTGAGGCTAGTACGGAGGTTCACCTTCCAGCAGGACAATGACCCCAAACACACCACTAAAGCAACACGAGTGGTTTAAGGGGAAACATGTAAATGTGTTGCAATGGCCTAGTCAAAGCCCAGACCTCAATGCAATAAAAAACCTGTGGTCAAACTTAAAGATTGTTGTTTACAAGCACAAACCATCCAGCTTGAAGGAGCGGGAGCAGTTTTGCAAGGAGAAATGGGCAAAAATCCCAGTGGTAAAATGTGGCAAGCTCATAGAGACTTATCCAAAGCAACTTGGAGCTGTGATAGCCGCAAAAGGTGGCTCTACAAACTATTGCCTTGAAGGGGGGTGAATACTTATGCACAGTGACTTTTTCTGTTATTTTGTTGTTTGCATGACTAGGGTAGCCAGATAACTTACTTCCCCACCAATACATGTAAATTTTAACTGTTAAACTTAAAATACATACTCGGACACCTGCTTGGATGAAAATGGCCTCAACGGCCTTTATTTAAATAACAATAAAAATTAAACTTTATTTTAAATATTTAACCATACAAAAACTTGTAACAACTTCCAGTTACCCAAAAGACCCTAAGTGCTTTTTGGCTGGTCCCTGACGACCCCTTATTATTTTGAGCCTGTGATCCCCACTTTGTCAGCATCTGTCCCCAGCCGCCAAACTTGCCTCGAGGACTCACTAACTGACCACAGACCCCCAACATATGTTAGCCATTAATCTGGACTGACACCAGCCCAAACACAATGACTCCATCTCTGGCATGGGTCCCAACCTTTTTCAATTGACCCATGCATTTCTACATATATCTTTTCCTATATATATATAGCAGTCGCCAAGGACCCCACGCCACCCCCAAAACGATAACCCTTCCAAACCCAAACCACCATCCATTATTAGGGAGGGCGGGCGGGAACGTCTCTCCTCGCTTGCTGACCCCAACTGCTGACCTGCCCCACCCTGGCACATGGACAGAGGACCCACACTCCTCCCCCTTGTGACCGTCCACCAATGGGGTAAGTACGCCTGCCTCTTAACCACCCCCACGCTGCTTTTCCTTTGCCCAGTAATTTCCTTGCACCCTGTCATGTATGTCCTGCGCTTCCTTTTCAATATAGCTCCGTACATGTCTTGACTAGGGTAGCCAGATAACTTACTTCCCCACCAATACATGTAAATTTTAACTGTTAAACTTAAAATACATACTCGGACACCTGCTTGGATGAAAATGGCCTCAACGGCCTTTATTTAAATAACAATAAAAATTAAACTTTATTTTAAATATTTAACCATACAAAAACTTGTAACAACTTCCAGTTACCCAAAAGACCCTAAGTGCTTTTTGGCTGGTCCCTGACGACCCCTTATTATTTTGAGCCTGTGATCCCCACTTTGTCAGCATCTGTCCCCAGCCGCCAAACTTGCCTCGAGGACTCACTAACTGACCACAGACCCCCAACATATGTTAGCCATTAATCTGGACTGACACCAGCCCAAACACAATGACTCCATCTCTGGCATGGGTCCCAACCTTTTTCAATTGACCCATGCATTTCTACATATATCTTTTCCTATATATATATAGCAGTCGCCAAGGACCCCACGCCACCGCGGAACAAGTGTGAAACCTTACACTTGTGACCGCCGCCACGCCAGCAAAGCCCGGTGCACACCATCCTCTAGCCCTAAGGCCCACAGATCAATGCCCACAGGGTTCAAATGAACCCCGTCGCCCCTCAAATACCTCCAGGTGTCCACTTCTAGCTCCCAATGACGGATGACAACCCCACCATTCCGGGCCACAAACCTACCCACCTCCTTGTTGACCTTAATCCTGGTTTTGTTTAGTTTTTCCCAGGATCGAGCCCCTCTCCACGACATGCGGGCCACAATATCCGACCACACCACCGTCATGTCCGGGAAAGCGGTACGTAGCCTCAAGAAATCCCACTGGATATCTTTAATCACTTGGCGCATAGGTCGGATCCCCAGATCATTGCCCCCAACATGGAGCACCAAAATATCCGGGGACCGATCCAGGGCAGCAAAGCGATGTACCTCGGGGACCACCTTATGCCACATCATACCCGGGATCCCGATCCACCTGACTGTACCTTCCTCCCTAGTCACCCTGAGTTGTCTACCTTCAGGCCTGACATCCGCCCTCCTGGCCCCCCAAAAAACATAAGAATGTCCCATTATCCAAACGAGACATCTTGGGGGATCTGAAAAGAAAAAGAAAAACCATGCAAACCCATCAACAGCAGTGATATACAGAAACAAACAATTAACACAACAGTTGTGGCCTAACATATAACCGGTACCTAGCCGATTCCCACCGACCAATCCTCTGAATGACTTCCGACGGAAGTCCCCATCTAGCCGCCTCAGTAGCCGCCCCTATCCGAAACGAGTGTGAAGCATACTCACCCGAGGGAAGACCCGCTGCCTCCAGACACCTCCGAAAAACCGCAGAAAATTGGAACCTGGACAGGCAGGATCCATCCTGATGCACCAGCAACGCCCCTTCCCCCGGCGGGCGGAGTGCCAAAAACCGCTGCAGAGCCATTACCGGACAAAGCTGCTCCTCCATCCCTGGAAACAACTCCACCCAGGCCCCCCTTCCTTCCTGATCCATCTTGGACTTCCTAATCCAGATCCTCACCTTGCCTCCCGAGCAGAGGACATCACTCCACCGCAGTCCTCCAGCCATCCTCCTGGACGGCGAGACCAGCTCCCCAATCCGAAAGGCCCAAAGAACGCCAGCACAAACGCAGCCCTAAACAGTACCACCTCGTAAACCGTGGAACACACCTCCCCCAAAACTGACAGAACTGACCCCAGCACCGCAAAAGAAACAGGGCGCCTAGAGTCGCGTGTTTGGGAACCTCTTCTGTACCCCCGCAGAGCCCTGCGGACCAAAAATGCTTTCGTGACATCCACCCTACCTTCCATCTGAAACCAGAAGGCCAACGCAGCCATCTTCCGTCCGATGGCTGCCCCGGACACTCCCTTAGCATGATTAGCACACACAAAGATCAACACCAACATCTCCATCCCATCCGGGCCCCCCATACCTCCTACCTCATTCACAAAGACCAACCATTCCTGCCAAACTTTCCGATAAGCCGTCCACGTTCCTGCGCTGAGAGACTGCCTGATCAATCCTGCGGCGACTCCAATGCAACCGTCCACAGCTCCTGCGGGCACCGCTCCCCCTCCTGACGTGCCTCCGGTGCCAATTTGCGAAACGAGTCCCACTGGAAACGAGACAAAGCATCCGCTAAGCCATTGTCGACCCCAGGGATATGCACAGCATATATAAACGCATTAATGCGTAAACAGCAAAGCACCAAGTGGCGCAACAACCTTATCACCGGGGGGGAAGAGGCCGAGATGTTGTTAATGGCCATCACCACCCCCATGTTGTCGCAATTAAAGCGCACCTTCCTATTCTCAAATACCTCCCCCCACAACTCCACAGCTAAAACAATGGGGAACAACTCCAGCAACACTAAATTTTTGAGAAAACCCGCTTCCCTCCAACTCTCCGGCCACGGGCCCGCACTCCATCTTCCCTGACAGTAAGCGCCATAGCCACCCGAACCGGCCGCGTCCGTGAACAGGACCAAATCAGCATTGCCGACCGGCCCAACTTGCCAAATGGCCCGCCCATTGAATTCCGCCAGAAAGGAATCCCAAATCTGCATGTCATCCTGTAACTCCCTCGTCAACCGCACAAAATGATTCGGCATGCGCACCCCCGCCGTCGCCGCCGCCAAGCGTCTACAGAAAATACGCCCCATAGGGATAATCCTGCAAGCAAAATTCAATTTGCCAAGCAAGGACTGCACTTCCTTCAAGCGAAGCTTACGCTTGCCGCTGGCCAGACACACCTCCCGCCGCAATGCCACCAATTTGTCCTCCGGCAATCTACACTCCATGGCCATCGAATCAATTGTGATGCCCAGGAAAACCAAGGCCGATGTGGGGCCTTCGGTCTTATCCGCCGCCAGGGGGATCCCAAATCTGTGCGCTAAATGTTGGACCGTCCCGAGCAATATGCCGCAACAACGAGAATCCGGGGGGCCTATGCATAAGAAATCATCCAAATAGTGGATAATAGAACTCACCCCCGCAACCTCCCTCACCGCCCATTCAAAAAATGAGCTGAACCGTTCAAAAAACGCACAAGAAATAGAACACCCCATCGGGAGACACCTATCCACGAAGTACTCTCCCAGCCAGCAACAACCCAACAAACACATGCTCTCGGGGTGTACAGGCAACAAACGAAAGGCCGATTCCACATCGGTCTTCGCCATCAGAGATCCCCTACCATATCTCCTAACCCATGCTACCGCCGCATCAAATGATGTATAGGTAACCGCACAGGATTGCGGGTCAATACCATCATTAACAGAGCCGCCCTTAGGGTAGGACAGATGATGAATCATCCTGTACTGACCCGGTTCCTTTTTTGGAACAACTCCCAACGGGGAAACCACCAAACCCGGCAGCGGAGGCTCCACGAACGGGCCCGCCATACGCCCCAACGCCACCTCCTTGGCCAATTTGGCCGACACCACCTCCTGATGGAGACGGGCCGACCTCAAATTATCCGAGAGCGGTGGCACTTCACGCACCATGCTCGGAATCCTAAACCCCTCCCTAAAGCCAGCCTCCAAAAACAGCGCCGCCGCCCTGTCCGGATACCTACTTAGAAAGGGAAGCATCCTTACCAGACTCACCGGCGTCATCCCTTTTTCCAGCGTTGTCCCCTGGCCGACCTTTGCCCTGCTTAAAGCAACGCAGGAAGGGGTGGCTCCCGCTGCAGCCCGCGCACTCGTGCTTGTATCTGCACGCCGATCCGAAACGGCAAGTTCCTTCATTGAACTGCCAGCAGACCCCTTTCTTTTTTGGGGCCGGCGATCCCGCGGAGGAAGCGCCGCCGGCCCCCCCTGGAAAAAACTGCCCCGACCCCCTCGAAGATGTCATCAACTTCATCCAAAGACTAATGTCTTTGTGATCCCATCTAATGGAGGGGCGAACAGCCTTCCGCTGACGAAACTGTTCGTCATATCGAAGCCATGCCAGGCCCCCATAAACCCTATGCGCCTCACTGATCGCTTCCAAATAGCAAAACAGTGCGGAGCAATTTTCGGGGGCCTTTTCCCCGATCACACTTGCAAAAATCGCAAACGCCTGCAGCCAGTTTGCAAATGTGCGCGGGATTAACCTATACCTCCTCTTCTCCTCCTCATCCTTTTTACTCTCATCCGGCTTCACCCGATCTAAATTAAATTTTTCCAAGGGGAGCAGGGAAAAAATCTCCACAAACTCGTCCTTCCATATCTTTTCCCGCACCTCCTTCTTCAAGTGGGCCCCCAATGGGCCCTCAAAACACACATACACCTCACAGCGCGCTGCATCCGCCAAACGTACCTTGTCCAAATCCTTGTCCCCCGTCTCTGAGCTCGGCTTGGTACCCCCGGCGTCCTTCTCCGTCTGCGTCTCCGTCGTCACCGACACCCTCTGAGCCGCCCCCCCCCCGCCAGACTGTCCCCCCACTGCCGCCGGCGGCGAAACCCACGGCGTCACCGGAGTCGGGGGTCTCACCTCCCCCCCGTCCAAGCGCCGTAACAGCTCCCTAAGGGCCTCCAATAACCCCTGCGACCCCTCCCCCACCCCCTGCCCGGCCTGGGCACTGCCCTCCCCCAACCCCCTCCCCCCCACACTCCCCCCCCCAGAGGCCCCCCCGTCCCCACTCCCCCCCCCATCAACCCTCCCCCACCCCACAAGACAAGAAGAGTGTGAACACTCACCAGGCTGTCCCAGGCGATGAGAACCTCCAGCCGCCCCACTGGATACTCCTGCAGCCTCCTGGGGATCTTCAGTCAGCTCTCCCTCCTCACTGCTGCTGCCAGCCCGGTCCACCGCCATCGGATCACGCTGAAGGCCTTCAGTTCCTCCTCCTCCCCTGGGCACTGCAGCGCTGGGCAGATGAGAGAAGTTGAGCAGCTCCGGATTCAAATTTGGCGCCGCGCCGGTGACGTCATCCAGCCGCGCCGCCGTCCCGTCCATCGCGCAGGCATTCCTCTGGCCAGCCCTCCCAGGACCCACACTGAGCCTGGAGGCGGGGCCTCCCGACCGACGTGAGGCACGAGCGCGATCCTGCTCCCTGCCAACAGCCAAGATGGCGCTTCCACGAGGTAGGCCCCCAGCTGCCTCGAATCCCGCACTGGTGCCCGGTGTTCTGTGACTCCCACGGCGGACTGCCCCCCCGACCGGAACCTCGCCGGAGGCAGCAGCCGAACGGATCTCGCAGGCGGCAGGAGGGGGTGGGGGCCCGCCGGCCCCCCGAACTTCCCCCCCCCTGGGACTTTGCCGTGGACGGGGATTCCTTCCAGGCCCACCGCTGGCTGGCCGGAGTGTCCGTTCGGCGGTGGTGGCTGAAGGGTCCCGGCTGGGGCTCCCATAACGGCGTCGAGTCCGGGGGGTATTGTCAGGGCTCAGGCGCTCCGGGGGTCTAGACCTCCGAGCACGCCGCTGGACAGGCCCGGTCGTGGAAGGACCCTGTCCTACCCCCTGCAGCGTGGCAGCAATCTGGCCCTGAAGCCACTCCTTGCCATGGACCTCCGCTGCTTCCTTAAGCTGTGCCCAAAGTTCTTGCAACCCACTCATCCTAACTGTCTCTATATCTCCTTCTGCTTGCAGGACACAACGTCTCTCCTCGCTTGCTGACCCCAACTGCTGACCTGCCCCACCCTGGCACATGGACAGAGGACCCACACTCCTCCCCCTTGTGACCGTCCACCAATGGGGTAAGTACGCCTGCCTCTTAACCACCCCCACGCTGCTTTTCCTTTGCCCAGTAATTTCCTTGCACCCTGTCATGTATGTCCTGCGCTTCCTTTTCAATATAGCTCCGTACATGTCTTTACAAAAAAAAAAAATCTTCAAAGTTGTGGGCATGTTCTGTAAATTAAATGATGCAAATCCTCAAACAATCCATGTTAATTCCAGGTTGTGGGGCAACAAAACACGAAAAATACCAAGGGGTTGGAATACTTTTGCAAGGCACTTTATTTACTAATGCTAGCAGCATTAGAATTAAAAATAGTCGATGTTGGTTGAGAGAGTAAAGTTCCACTTTAAAATATTTCTGATTGGATGCTTTGAGGTATTAAATCTTAATTATCCCCATTGCTCTTCATATTGTTTTTTTTTATTCAGTTCTTGCTTAAAAATAAATTAAAGACAGATGATTCCTTTCTATATTAGATTTCAAAGCATGAAATCCATAGAGAGAGCTCATAAATAAACAGGACAGTTCATCCTCTGGCGTACTGGGGCCAAGTTTTTCTTTGGAAACTAGTGTCCATTTTCCAATTGACTTATGTTCAGCAAAATCCTTGTGGTTATATTTAGAATACTATTAAGAATGTACATTTTGTTAAGCCTTTTACTGTTCCTATGGCTAAATTGCCTATGCATGAATTGTTTTGACACAATCTAGGATTAGGCTGGTGGTGTCTGAAGTCTAAGCAGCTCAGACACAAAACCTTGTAATTCTGTCAAGCTGGAAATGACCACCCATTCTGGTAACAGATGATTCAAAAAAGCAGTAGCTTATAGACTTGGCAAGCTTTCCCAATATGCAGTGAATGAGTCGCTGAAGTAGTGGCCTGATTTACTGAATAGTATTGGTAAAGTGGTATTAAAAGTTTGGCTTTTTTTTTTAATAACAAACATGTCATACTTGCCTGCTCTGTGTAACGGTTTTGCACAATGCAGCCTCGATCCTCTTCTTCTCGGCTCCTGGTTCCTCCCTCTTGACCAGTGCCCCCAATAGCAAGCCTCTTGCTATGGGGGCACTGGTGCATACTCGCTCCTGAGCCCTGCTGTACGCAACCATAAGACATGTAGAGCCTCGGCTCAGCCCCGCCCCCACTATCTTCTCATTGGTTCACTGGCTGTGATTGACAGCAGTGGGAGCCAATGGCTCCAACTGCTGTCTCAGCCAAATAGGAGAGGGAGTCCAGGGACAGCTGTGGAGGTATTTGTGCAAAGAGGAGGGCATGGAAAGTGGTGGGGGGATTAGTGCATAGAGGGGGCTTGGAAAGTGGTGGGGGGCATTAGTGTGGAGAGGAGGGCTGGGAAAGTAGTGAGGGGGATTTGTGCGCAGAGGAGGGCTGAGAAAGTGGAGGGATTTGTGCAGAGAGGAGTGCTAGGAAAGGGGTGTGGGGGGATTTGTGCAAAGAGGAGGGCTTGGAAAGTGGTGGGGGGGGATTAGTGCATAGAGGGGGGCTTGGAGAGTGGTGGGGGGATTAGTGCAGAGAGGAGGACTGGGAAAGTTGTGGGGGGTGTAAACTGTAGTTGGAGGGGAGCAGAGGTGAGAAGTTGATGGGGGGGCAAAGGTGTGGATAGGTGTGGATAGGGGTGCAGAGTAGAGCTGTGGACATGGGAAAGAAGAGGGGAGCTGTGGATGAGGGTTGCGGAGGATAGGTGTGGATGGGGGACACAGAGGTAAGCAAAGAGATAAGCAGAAGTCATACCTCCCAACATTTTGAGATGGGAATGAGGGACACTTACCAGCAAATGTATGTAGGCATAGGACACGCTACCTGCCACACCCCCTTAAAGGAGAATTAATACAAGAAAAAGGTTAAATAAATCCACAAGGGCTTTTTTACCACTTCTATTTCTTTTTATTGACTTTTAAAATGTACAAATGCAGCAATTCAGAATTTGGAAGAAAGGTTTAGCACTGGGAAACACTTTTTGAAAGATAAAAAGTGCATTTTATATGCAGCTGTATGAATCAGACCAAAATGAGGGATAAATGAGGGGGAAAGAAGGACATTGCTCCAAATCAGGGACAGTCCCTCGAGATCAAAGACAGTTGGGGGCTATGGCAGAAGTGAGTATTTGATGGTTCTTTTGGGGCGGATACTTGAGGGGAAAGACCAGGGATATTTCCTGGGGGACAATAAAGCATACAGAGTTAGTGGCCAAGAGTATGTATTGTATGGCACAGCATACAGGGCCCAGTGGTGAGAATTTTGTAACAACTTGTACATTACATACTCAGAACTGCTATACTCTGTGTGCTGTGCTGTGTGATGTTACATATTAAAGGCCTCTGGATGGTACTCCGTATTAATGCTGTACTCTGCACAATGGGTTTTGTGTTAGGCCGCGTACACACGCGGGGACTGTTCGCTCAACTTTGTTCGTCAAACAGTTTCAGCAGACAGTCCGCTCAAAATTAGCATGGACGGACTTGGCCACACACGGCGAACGAACAGTCCGCTGAAACCCTGCGCGATGACGTGAACGGCACGTACGACGGGACTAGAAAACGACGTCCTATACACTGCAATGCAACCTTCGGCGTATAAATTCTTTCTGAGCATGCGCGGAACTTTGTTTGACGAACAAGCCTACACACGCGGGGACTGTCCGCTCAAACCAAGTTTCAGCGGACAGTTTTTCGGGATTTGCGAAAAACTTTGTTCGTCAAACTGTCCGCTGAAACTGTCCGCTGAAGCCCACACACGAGCGGACTGTCCGCTGAAACACTGTTCAGCGGACAAAGTTGAGCGAACAGTCCCCGCGTGTGTACGCGGCCTTACAAACTCTTGCACTTTGTATACTGGACTGTATACGACATATGCTTGCAGTGCCAAATTAAAGAAAGTGGAAAATACTTAACACACAATACACTGTAATCTGTAAGATTACATTACTGTATCATATCATTTCACTTCCCTTTTGTTCCTAGTGCTTTGCCCAGTGCCCTTTCTGTAGTTTATATTATATATACTGTTTTTTTCTGCCTGGAAACTTGAGAATGTCCATGGCAACCAAAAAGTGTCCCTTTACATCAAAAGCGGTTTTAATCAATAGTAAATTAGAAATCACTTGCAGAACTGAGCAATAGTGATTAGTGGGGAAATTCATCATCAGGTGCTGAAAGTGGTGACAGCGATAATTCTGCGACTGAGCAAATTTCAGTGTCTTCAATTTGATTACATTATTGAATAACATTTTTTATTATTTTATTATTATTTGTTAGAATTATTTATAGTTATTTATTATATTATAATTTATGATTTTGTGTTTCAAACTTTATCATACCCGGGATGTCTACTTGACTCTTGTTTGGACAGATTTAAAGTGGAGGGCCACCCTAAAATAGAAAATTCCATTAATATTCTTAAAAAAATAGTAAATTTTTTTTTTAAAAAAATATGTTTTTTTTTTTACTTACCAGAAACCCCAGTCTTCCTAATCTGCCTCTTCCTATTTTGTGGTGCTGTTTCTTCAGCTCCTCCTCTTTGGCGAGTGGCCCCGTTGCCTTCTGGGATATGTGTGTATCCCAGAAAACGACAGGGCCAGTCACAAAGCGACTCACGCATGCGCAGTAGGAAATGGGCAGTGAAGTCGCAAGGCTCCACTGCCTGTTTCCCTTAGTTATGATTGCAGCACCAGCACCCGATCCGATGAACGGATCGGCCTTGGGAGGGCCGACATCGCGGGCTCGCTGGACAGGTAAGTGTCCTTATTAAAAGTCAGCAGCTACAGTGTTTGTAAAAAAAAAAAAAACGTCCGGACCTCCTCTTTAACCACTTGCCGACCGCCGCACGGCGATGTACGTCGACAGAATGGCACGGGCAGGCATATGGGCGTACATATACGTCCCTGCCTTCCCGTGGGTGGGGGGCCCGATCGGGCCCCCCCCCCCCGGTGCCAGCGGCGGTCGGATTCCGTGCAGGAGCGATCCGGGATGAGGGGGGCGGCCATTCATTCATGGCCACCCCCTCGCGATCGCTTCTGACGAATGGAATTGCAGCATGACAATCTCTCCTCCGTGTCGGTATTTTTCGTTCCGGCACCGAGGAGAGAGGATCGGTGAGTTGCACAAACACTACACTATACAGTAGAACACGCCAGGCACACTTTCACCCCCCCTTCACCCCCCGATCACCCCCCCAATCACCCCTGCACCCCCAGTCACAGTGACACCAATTGCATTTTTTTTTTGTTTTTTTTTATTATTGTATTGGTGTCATTTGTGACTGCAATAACTGTTAGGGCAGTTAGGGTTAGCCCCCTTTAGCTCTAGGGTACCCCCCTAACCCCCCCAATAAAGGTTTAGCCCCGTGATCACCCCCCGTCGCCAGTGTCACTAAGGCTGGGTTCACATTGCAGCGGTTTATGAGAACGGATGTGATTCGCACCGCACTGCAGTGCAAATCACATCCGATCTCTGTGCGATGCGAGTTCAGCCATACAGATAGTATGGCTGAATTCGCATCGTACCCGCCGCAAACTCGCACAGGACCCTTTTTTTGGTCCGCAGCAGAATCGGATCGCATGGGTGTTCACACCATGCGATCCGATTCCTGTCCGAGTTTGCAGATCGCACTGCGATATGCGAACTGATCTGGGGGTGTCATTAACATTTCACTGACACTCCCTGCAGTTCACATAGGGCAGTGTGAACTGCCGCCGGGAGGCATGCGATGCGGGAACCCGCCGCGGATTCGCAGCCTTTCCGCATTGCTCCAGTATCAACCAAGCCTAATAAGCGATTGTTTTTCTGATCGCTGTATTAGTGTCACAGGTGACGCTAGTTAGGCAGGTAGGTATTTAGGTTCGCCGCAGATTTTTATAGCGCCAGGGACCCCCATATAGTACCGCATAAAGCCCCCTGATTGCCCCCTAGTTAACCCTTTCACCAGTGATCACCATATAACTGTTACAGGTGACGCTGGTTGATTAGTTATTTTTTTATAGTTTCAGGGCACCCGCCATTTATTACCTAATAAAGGTTTAACCCCCTGATCACCCGGCGGGTGATATAAGTTTGAGGGTCAGATAAGGTCTGTGTCGCCCCAGGCAGCGTCAGGTTAGTGCCAGTACCGCTAACACCCACGCGCAAAGCATACACCTCCCTTAGTAATATAGTATCTGATCAGATCTATATTGGCGTCGCCAGCAGTTTAGGTTTCCCAAAACGCATTGTTAGCGGGATCAGCCCAGATACCTGCTAGCACCTGCGTTTAGCCCCTCCGCCAAGCCCAGCCCAGCCCACCCAAGTGCAGTATCGATCGATCACTGTCACTTACAAAACACAACACACATAACTGCAGCGTTCGCAGAGTCAGGCCTGATCCCTGCGATCGCTAACAGTTTTGTTTGTAGCATTTTGATACAGTCGCTGACAGCCTAGGTGCTTTTTTACCTGTGAGTCTCACTAGTGTACCCCTAAATTTAGGGGTGTCTACTTTCCAAAATGGGGTCATTTGGGGGGGGTTTTGTGTTATTTTGGCATTTTATGGCCTTCAATACTGCGATAGGTAGTGAGGAGTGAAATCAAAAATTTACACCCTTAGAAATCCTGAAGGCGGTGCTTGGATTTCGGGGCCCCGTACGCGGCTAGGCTCCCAAAAAGTCCCATACATGTGGTTTCCCCGTACTCAGGAGAAGCAGCAGAATTTATTTTGGGGTGTAATCTCACATATGCCCATGGCATGTGTGAGCAATATATCATTTAGTGACAACTTTGTGAAAAAAAAATAAAAATAAATAAAAGTTTGTAATGTTCCCGCAACTTGTGGCAAAATATAAAATATTTCATGGACTCAACATGCCTCTCAGCAAATAGCTTGGGGTGTCTACTTTCTAAAATGGGGTCATTTGTGGGGGTTTTGTGCCATCTTGGCATTTTATGGCCTTCAAAACTGTAATAGGTAGTGAGGAGTGAAATCAAAAATTTACACCCTTAGAAATCCTGAAGGCGGTGCTTGGTTTTCGGGGCCCCGTACGTGGCTAGGCTCCCAAAAAGTCCCACATATGTGGTATCACCGTACTCAGGAGAATTTATTTTGGGGTGTCATTTCACATATGCCCATGGCATGTGTGAGCAATATATCATTTAGTGACAACTTTGTGAAAAAAAAAAAAGTTTGTAATATTCCCGCAACTTGTGGCAAAATATAAAATATTCCATGGACTCAACATGCCTCTCAGCAAATAGCTTGGGGTGTCTACTTTCTAAAATGGGGTCATATGGGGGGGGGTTTTCTGCCATCTTGGCATTTTATGGCCTTCAAAACTGTGATAGGTAGTGAGGAGTGAAATTACAAATGTATGCCCTTAGAAATCCTGAAGGCGGTGCTTGGCTTTCGGGGCCCCGTACGCGGCTAGGCTTCCAAAAACTCGACCACATGTGGTATCCCCGTACTCAGGAGAAGCAGCAGAATGTATTTTGGGGTACAATTCCACATATAACCATGGCATGTGTGAGCAATATATCATTTAGTGACAACTTTGTGTAAAAAAAATATATATATATATATTTTTTGTCATTATTCAATCGCTTGAGGCAAAAAAATAAAATATTCAATGGGCTCAATATGCCTCTTATCAATTTCCTTAGGGTGTCTACTTTCCAAAATGGGGTCATTTGGGGGGGTTTTGTACTGCCCTGCCATTTTAGCACCTCAAGAAATGAGATAGGCAGTCATAAACTAAAAGCTCCGTAAATTACAGAAAATGTACCTTAGTTTGTAGATGTGACAACTTTTGCGCAAACCAATAAATATACAGTTATTGACTTTTTTTTACCAAAGACATGTGGCTGAATACATTTTGGCCTAAATGTATGACTAAAATTGAGTTTATTGGATTTTTCTAATAACAAAAAGTAGAAAATATAATTTTTTTAAAAAATTTGCGGTCTTTTTACGTTTATATCGCAAAAAATAAAAATCGCAGAGTCAGTCAAATACCTTTAAAAGAAAGCTCTATTTGTGGGAAAAAAAGGACGCAAATTTTGTTTGGGTACAACATTGCATGACCGCGCAATTACCAGTTAAAGCAGCGCAGTGCCAAATTGTAAAAAGACCTCTGGTCATTGACCAGCAAAATGGTCAGGTCTGAAAGTGGTTAAGTGCGTTATTCCTAAGAATTACAGGCCTACAATGTAAACCGCCAAATATCCATGTGCAACAATGTACTGTTTTGATCTTCAAAAATTTGATATAATCATGCTGCCAGGGCAGTTAAAAACTACAACGATCAATATTTAAACAATATAAACATGATATGGAAATGCTGACAATACAAAAAAACAAGTCATTTGCATGGTGTACAGTTACAAAAGTCAATACAGCATGACAGATTATCAACTCTTGTATTTACAGACAGTTGTAAAAGTCACAGATTTTTCAAAACTGTCAGAAAATTTACTGATGGTTGCCAACCCTGATGTGAGGGGGGATTGCTAATCTGGAGCAGAGACACCCCAATATGGCCCCCAAGGAGAGGGTCACATCATCATCCAGTGCAAAGATGGAGAGACAGGAAAACAGTCGGAGCTAGCTGAGGAGCATAAGATAATGGTGTGTTGACAGTACGCTCCTCACCCACCCTGATGTTTTTAATGCACCCAAGACAGACAAGCTAGATCTGGCCGTACTTCCCAGGCTTCTTTGTCTTCATGTGACACAACTCCACCAAAGATGCTTCACTTGACTTCACTGTGTGACCGGTCACATTTTCCAGACATCTTCACGTACAATGCTGAACCAGTAATCCTGTATTATACAGGAGGATGGCAGGGGCTTTACCACAACCCAGAGTGCTTAACATGGAGGAGAGCTCCTACTGCTGGGGGAATGCGGCCTTTAGACAACCTTGGGCCATAAAATGTGGGTTTATTTTCCACCCAGGAGCCACAGATGCCGCCTAAAACTGCCCAAAGAAATCAATGGCTGTGATCCTATCATCACTTTTAATATGAAAGACAAGTTCCTGTTTTATATTTCTGCTGAACATAACTAGCTCTTGTAAAGAAAATCTATTTACCACTCACTTGCTTTTCTCATTTTATACTATAGTAAATATGGCTCACAGACTGAAGCTGTGCTTAGTAGACTTAGAACATCTGTGCTATTCTAATCATTATTGGGGTGAAATCAACATTCATTTTTGACCGCAGTGACAAGAAGATTCAAAGGAGCATGTTTGAATTTTTTTTTAGTGTTTGTGGTTTTCATTTGGTACAGTCCATGCATTCCAAGATTGACTTTTTTACACAGATAGATGGTCTGATCAAGTCAGTCTAAAAAACTGACAGGCGGACCCGATCAGACCATCCATTGCTGTCTATGGAGTGGCGGATGTCACCGAACATGTGTCCATTGACACCCGCCGACATCCAATATGATCCTGTCTGCTAAAAATAGATGGATGGGGATTTATTCCTCATCCATATAGCGGATTGGATCGGATGACAGCCAAATGGAAATGGACAGATTCCATCTGACAGCCCATATAGGAGAGCTGGCTGTGTCTGTATCCGCTCTGCATCAGCAGAGTGGACACGGACCTGTCATCCACCTGCTCAGCAGGGATCAGTGGAGAGATTACCTGATGAGCAGGCGGATCCGCTGCCGGACTCCACCAGTGTAAAAGAGGCTTAAATGTCAAACAGATGTTCTGAGACCTTTACAAGAATTTTCATTTGAAGTTCTATCTGCCTACCAGCCCCACACTTACCCCATCTAGTTTGTTGGCTAGCTTTGGATCCTTCCTGCATCTTATCCACCTTGGTGGCTTCACGGCGGCTTCCCCTGTGTCTCCTCCTCCTCAGAGGCTTTCCCTGTGTCTCCTCATCCTCGGTGGCTTCCTCTTCGGTGGCCAATATGGTGGCTTCTCCTCTCGACCAATCGGGTCTCAGGACCCACTTCCTGATTGGCCGGGAGGAGAATAAGGAAGATAATAGCGAATATTAATTCACTATTGTCACACAACTGGGTTGGCTCGGGTGCAGTGCTCTGCACCCCAAGCGCACCCTTTTTGAAGCCAATTAGAGCTTCTGGCTCTAAACATGTACTTTGAAAAATTTAAAAATATAACATTGGAATCCATATGCCCGGCCCCCTGCATGTAGATTAGGGGCCAGGTGCATGGATTAGGGGGCGGCTCCCCTGTGCCCCTTATGCATGGGCCGCCACTGTATTCCACTCACATACCTCACAACTTCTTGAGTTAGGAATAAGGGACACCATATGGAAAAAGGAGAACAGTTGGGACTTTATATGAGACGGTGACCTGGTAAGGTCAATTGCCTCCATCCCTATCTATATGTCAAAAAAAGAGGGAAAAGGGGGATTGGGACTTTAATTACAGCATGTAGGTATAAAGAATTCAGTTTATTATATAAATTAACATATAAATGCGTAAAGAGTAAGTGTATATCCAATACAATTATAATAACTGGTACAATTCATAAAAATGTATATCTTTACATATAATGTAAATGGGTTGCCACATGATTATAAGCGATTAATTAAAAAAGCTATACATACTGACATATATCAATTGAATCATAGGGACATGGCATATACTAGCTCTATGGATTTTATGGATTGATCCACTCTTCAGGAGCATGCGCATGAGTTCAATAAAATATAATAGAAGGAGTTGCCGTATGGTCTGATCCTATCCAAGGAAAAAAGAAAAATCATAAAAAATCTGATAAAATAAAACCAAGTATATAAACCCACTCTCTACCATACTTATAAGGTTGACTATATAATAAAAGTGTGGCACTGTAGATTGGGGACCCCCAAAGGCGGGCATCTCCAACAGGAGCTGAGGTGGTGTGAGTGACCTGCTGTCCAGCAAGAAAATCATCCAGGGGAGACAAATTTCAAGAAACAGAATTAGTCAGAGTGACCATAAATGTTGAGACTATCAATGTAGGAATTCTGACTTTTATATAGTTATAGTATGACACGTGCAAGGTGTCCTGTGCTCAGTAAAGAACAGGGGGTTTGAAGTACTAGAAAGTATTGGTGATAGCTTAGGGTGGGTTCATGCGCCATGCATCGACGCCACCTTCTGTGTGTTGCAGGTACGGTGTCATTGCTGTAGTACCATCTTGCGGCTAGATGGAGGAGTGCAATTTCCTGAAATTTGTCTCTCCTGGATGATTTTCTTGCTGGATAGCAGTTCACTTACACCACCTCAGCTCCCAGTGGAGATGCCCCCCTTCGGGTGTCCCCGATCTACATTGCCACACTTTTATTGTATAGTCAGCCTTGTAAGTATGGTAGAGCGTAGGTTTTTATACTTGGTTTTATTTTATTGTATTTTTTTATGATTTTTTTTTTTTCCTTGGGTAGGATCAGACTATACAGCAACTCCTATTATATTTTATTGAACTTCCCGTGCATGCTCCTGAAGAGTAGATCAATCCACGAAATTCATAGAGCTATTATATGCTGTGCCCCTATGATTCCATTGATATCTGTCAGTATGTATAATTTTTTTATATTAATAGCTTAAAATCATGTGGCAACCCGTCTATATTGTATGTATAGATATCAATTTTTATCAATTGTACCAGTCATTATAATTGTATTGGATATACACTTACTAGTGATTATGCGTTGTACTGTATATTAATTTATATGATAAACTGAATTATTTATACCTACGTGCTTCATTCAAAGTCCCAATCCCCTTTCCCCTCTTTTTTTGAGGGGCACCTATTAGCAAAAGTATGTGGGCATAGGACACACCCCCTACCGATCCCCCTTTAAGGAGACTTATCCAAAAAAATGATTAGTTAAACCCATAAGTGATTTTTTTACCACTACTATTCTTTTATATTGGCCTGTGAAATTCTCAAATGCAGCAATTTAGAAATTGGGGACAAAGGGTTTAGCACTGGGGAACACTTTTTGATAGATAAATAGATGATAGATAGATAATAATTTATATACAACTATATAGATCAGACCAAAATGAGGGACAAATAAGGAGAAAAGAGGGACGGAGGAACTTTGTTCCAAATCAGGGGCAATCCCTCGAAATCAGGGACTGTTGGAAGATATGTCACCCATCATATTAGGGGGCAGCTAGCCCAACGAATGCAACCCATTTAGGCGAATGGTGGAAGTGCCACAAACATCTTACAACCGAGTACAACGCACATGGTTCCAGCACATTGGCACGGCTATTAGAGGGGAGAGCAGCAGTTTAGATGCAAGTCTAAATTTAGCCGTAGGGCTAGATTACAGCTGAAGCCTAATCTGTTTATATAAAAGAAAAGGAATGTTGGGACTTTATATGAGACAATGACTAGTAAAGTACATATGTCTACATCCCTATTACTTGAAAAAGAGGGAAACATGGAAATAAGGAGCTTGTGGGACTTTAATTGAAACACACCACTGGAATAAAATGAATCAACTAATATTCAATGACATATTTAATGATACATGTGGGAATACATGCAAACAGGAAAATTCATCTCAGTAAGTAACATAAAGAATAATAAAATAAACATTATGGGTAAATCACATACTGGTAAAAATAGTAGCATAATACAAACATACATCTACGTGATTCATAATAATCCTAATCTTCTTATATTTTGCCTTCCCAGGTTTCTCTATTCCCCTTTGTAAATGTGCTATTGGATTTTCAAAATAAAACATTTCCTTTTAATTACATTCATTATTTTAGACTGAGTGATGTCATCACTAGGTCTCTGTGCTTTTTTATGCAATGCAGACAGTTCTTGGCTGACGGAGGGGGCAGGCATGGCCCTTTATAAAGCTTCCTGGAAATACACCCTGCTTCCATACTCCTCAGCCCCGATGCAAGTGGGCAGGCTCTTAGGAGGAATTATGCAAATAGTAAAATACCTTGATAGATGGGTGTCAGACAGAGTGGACTGAAGGAAAGACTTGAGTTCACCTTTAACACTATGGACACTGTGTAAGAGGGGCTTGATTCACCCTAGTGGGGACATTGTAGAACTGCACCCACTAATGCCTGAGGCACAGGTCAGGAGCCGCTTTCATGTAAAAGCAACATTAAGGCAGTGCTCCAATTTAGAAGTGGGTAGCACTTGCACAGTTAACTCCTTGTAACCTGTGGCTGACTTTACACTTCTTTTACTTAGAGGACACCACTCCCAGATGTGGAGCATTTAGGAACTGATACCGTAGAGCCTGTACATGTCTCCAGCAATCCAGAAATTCATGTCGCCTCCCTCCAAGTGAGTAATTTCATGGCTGCTATGGGATAATGAAAACGTTCTCTCTCTGCAGTCTCTCTTGGCCTCTTTGTGTTGCAAGCCCTGTTCTTTTGATATGCTGTGCATGCACCCTATACGAGATTTCAGACCAGGCAAAGCAAGTAAACAAACTATATCCTTTACTGAGGTACAGGTAGCTGCTGATAACAGTACAGTTCTCAAAAGATATCTTCAACACAGTTCCTATACAATGCTCTCCCTATTGCCCCATAAAGTGTACGTACCTTAGGCAGAAGGCAAGTCCATTTAGACAATGATCCACCAGAGGTAGTGCAAGTCCTTCCAGAGTCCATGATTGGCAGCTAGTAATCCATAAAGGCAGCAAGTCCATGATTAGCAGCAACCATGAGGGTCTCCAGGGTTGAAACCCCCCATTGGGCTCCTATGACCCCCAAAGGGGTGATCGCTCCATTAGAGTAACAGGCTACATTTTGGCAGTATTCCAGTAAGCTCCCTTATAGGAACTCTCCCTGGGACATGAAGTGAGACCCTTTTATGTGAGCTGACCTATAGTGGGTGACAACCTTGCTGAAAATAGCAGAAAAAGTGTTCACCCTTACAGCTTTTTTACCTTTAGCTCATAGGTCAACCTCCAGACAGAGTGCAACATAAAGACATTGTAACATTTTGCTCCTGGCTGGCTCTACCTACGTAGAAAGGCATCTTAATCCTCTCGTAGGTACATGCCTACAACTGTTTGCATTGAAGTTAACTCATTTTCACAGAAAATGTGCCTATAGCATTTGTGTGAGTATTAATGACTGTGGTTGAGCCATTAGAATGTAGTGAGCCCCTTTGAGGAGAGGGACTGACTCAACTAGTTCAATGTTTTCCAATGTTCTCCACAAAAGCACTGCAGTGTGTGAGCACTACATACATGAACATGGGTAAAGTGTCCAACTCATAGCTGAACTGGGGCTACCCTACAGAGGGCTACATCAAAACATAACTTAGAAGATTAAACTTGCTTACCTAAAACATGGGTCCTGGCAGTACAGGCAAGCTAACATACATACTGCAGTCAACGACTAGCAGCGAGAAAACAAACCTATTCCAAGGCCTTACCATGGGCAGGAATGAGCATGTTCATAACCTAATGTCAGATATTCCATAACATAGGTCAAGATGGCCTCAGGCTAACCAATTAAGAATCTTGGAGGCAGATATGGGGGAAACTGTAGGAGCGCTAGGAAGAAATAGGATGCTTTGAGTACTTACAGCCAGTGTGAATTCTGATGTCACATTTCAATTTAGTCTTTTTAGTTTTAGTCCTATTTTAGTCATCTGAATTGTTTCCATCATATTTTAGTCAACTAAAATCGCTGGAGGTCAGAGGCCGAAGTAATGAGAGGGCTTACCTTGCAGTTAAGTGCAGAGCACCCCTGAAGGTAGAGACTGGGAGTGCTGCGCTAAAGAAGCACGGGTTGAAAGCTGCGAATTTGCCCGAAGATCTGAGCAGATGAGGCACCAGAAGGGGACTTGACCATGTGGCAGTGTCATCAGGGCAGAAGACACTCTAGATGAGCAGGTGAAGTCTTGACCATGCAAAGGTACCAGTAAGACAAGAGTAACTCTAGATGCACATTGGGACCTTAACAGGTGGGCGATACAGGAAGTGAAGTCAGGAGCCAGAACCAGGATCATGCACAGAAGGTTAGTCAGGAACAGGAGGAGAAGCATGATCAAGATTAAGCCAAGGTCATACACAGGAGGCAGGCAGTAAGCGAAGTCCGTGAGACAAGCCGGGGTTGGAGCCATGAGAAAAGCCAGGTCCAAGTCAGGTCAGCAATGGGGAATCCAAGAATATAGCAACACAGAAGCGGTTTGGGTGGAGTTGGGGGGCTGAGGATCATCCAGCAACTTGTGGACCAGACTGCTGGCTTTAAATAGGCAACTGGATGCCAAGATCTGTCATGCTTTGTGTGCCCCATGGCGCACAGGTGTGCGTTATTATGCGCCACGGCCCGCAGCCATGTGCAGCTGTGCGCAGATTCACACGAGCGTACACCCAAGTTCCTATACACAACATCTGCATGCATTTCTGCACACATTACTGTGGCCGTGTTGTGTTTTTGTCAGTTCTTCCAAGGTTCATCCTCTGACAATTTCCTACATTTTGGTCGACTAATGTGTTTAGTTAAATTGTAATACATTATTTAAGCATAGTATGTCAAAACTCATTATAAAATCCTGGAGTAAAAAATCTAATAACATGTTATTATTTATGGTATTAAGGTTTAAACACGCACTACCAACATAGATTTAGCCATTACAATATGTAACCAGTGTTAATTTGTATGTCAAATTTGGATTTAATTTTAGTCGTAGTCTTTTAACTAAAATGCCATTTTAGTTTTAGTCATATTTTAGTCCTCTGAAATTTTTTAGTTTTAGTTGTATTTTAGTTGACTAAAATAGTGTTAATTTCACCAACAAAATTATTGGTTACATTATTTTGTCAAGATCACAAAGCCAGACATCACCTATTCCAAGGCTCCACTATGGGCAGGAAAAGGCAGGTCCATGACATGATGTCAATATACAGGCCAGGATAACCTGGGGGCAACCCAATGAGAATCTTGGCAGCAGATACGAGAGCACATGTGGGAGTGCTGAGAAGAAACAACATGTTGAGCACTTTTGTCAAACAATGGCAGACATTCACAATGAAATAAAATATCACACAAACATTTCTGAAGAATACCTTAATAGCACCCCCTACATTTCCAGTAACATCTGCACATATTGCAGACAAACGGGAACCATGTGGAGAAGAAGTCCATGGTCAGAGGTCATTATTTTCCCATAAAAGAACTGCTATTTATTAGACATCCCTGCGGAATTCTCTCTAATTTTCCTGCCAGGAAGATCCAGAAGGGAAAACAGATAAGTGTAGGCTGACAATGTTTCATAACTTCACAACATTAGAAATGGTACTTCAGATATACAGTCTGTAGAAATCATATTTTCTATTGTAATTTGTAATTCCATATTCTCTGTTTACACAATACATCACAGTGTCATTCATAACTACTGTAGGATACACTACTGTGTTTTTTGAGGAGCAATGTAATAGTTATACAGTATACAGTGCCTTGAAAAAAAATATTCATACCCCTTGAAATGTATTTTATTGTGATTTTATGTGATAGGTGAACCTCTGCCCCAGTCTCAAGTCTTTTGCAGAATCTAACAGGTTGTCTTCTAAGATTGCCCTGTATTTGGCTCCATCCATCTTCCCATCAACTCTGACCAGCTTCCCTGTCCTTGCTGAAAAAAAAGAATCCCCACAACATGATGCTGCCACCACCAGTTTTGCAGTGGGGATGGTGTGTTCAGGGGGATGCGCAGTGTTAGTTTTGTGCCACACATAGCGTTTTTTGTTAAATTTTGGTCTCATCTGACCAGAGCACTTTCTTCCACATGTTTGTCTGTGCCCCCCACATGGCTTCTCACAAACTGCAAACTGACTTCTTATTGCTTTCTTTCAACAATGGCTTTCTTCTTGTCACTTCCATAAAGGCCAGATTTGTGGAGTGTACCATTAATAGTTGTCCTGTGGACAGATTCTCCCACCTGAGCTGTGGATCTCTGCAGCTCCTCCAGAGTTAACATGGGCCTCTTCACTCCTTGCACGGCCTGTCAGTTTAGGTGGACGACCATGTCTTGTTAGAGTAGTGATATAGTATATAGCATGGGTATATGATTAATAGTTATTATAAGTACTCTTCCGCAGCAACCCGATTCTTCCAGAGAGATGCACTTTATTGACTTCCAACACAGAGCAAAGTCTTGCAACAGATGACACAGTCCAACAGAGTATAATTACGATAATTACGACAACGCTAGTAAATATTCAGAGTCCCATGTTTCCTAGACCTTGGTACCTTCATAACCACACACTGAGACAAGACTGAACACCATGTTATATCCCCAATACTTTAATCCTTTAAATGCTTTGATCTCCATGTGTCTTTCAGAGTGACAGAAGATGACCCCTAGCCGTGAACAGCCGTAGTCATAAACTGCCCTAATTTGCATTCTTGCATATTAACATCAACAAGTTTCCTTTAATATGCACGATTTAGATTAACAGATACCACCTTAACCTCCCGGTCGGTATGATTATTTCAGATTTTAAGTGCTGAAAGCGGTACCATTATTTTGCATGGAAATTTGGCGTTTTATATTGTAGGCCTCTAATTCTTAGAAATAATTCACTTAAATCCATCCAAACAAGAGTCTAGACATCCAGGGTATGATAAAATTAGAAATATGAAATCATAAATTATAATTATATTATATATATATATATATATATATATAAATAAAAAAAACTGAAGACTGGGCCACTGCTAGTAAAAGAGCTGGAAGAAGATAGCGGAGGTCCGGCAAGAAGAACCAAAGAGGGGGACAAGAACCCCCGAAGTCGGAAGAAGACCCCGGCGGCGGCGATGAAGAAGAAATCCAGGCTCATCCGCTAATAAAAGAGCTAGCAGAAAATAGTGTAGGAGTCCGGCGAGAAGACCCCCCAAGATGCAAGACCACCAGAGCTGTGCAATAAATTATTTTAAAAACATGTGTTGTGTTTTTTTCTTTACACTTTTTTTCACCAGGTGAATGGGTAGGGGTACATGGTACCCCAATACTCATTCGCATAGGGTGGGGGGCCGGGATCTGAGGGCCCCCTTATTAAAGGGGGCTCCCGGATTCCGATAAGCCCCCTGCCCGCAGACCCCGACAACCAACGGCCAGGGTTGTCGGGAAGAGGCCCTTGTCCTCATCAACATGGGGAAAAGGTGCTCTGGGGTCCTTTCCCAAAGCACCCCCATGTTGAGGGCATGCGGCCTGCTATGGCTCGGGAGGGGGGGGGGGGGGGGCGCTCGCTCGTCTCCACCCCTTTTCCTGAATGGCCGGGCTACGTGCTCGGATAAGGGTCTGATATGGACTGTGGGGGGACCCCCACACCGTTTTTTCGGCGTAGAGCTTCCCCTTTGCCCCTCCATGTTTGGGCAAGTCCGTTCATTTCAAAAGTCTGGCGGACTCCCGCCATAGTCCGGCGGTTTCTCCGCTGGACCTAGTCCGCTGGAAATGTCCGGTCGTGTGTGGGCAGGTCCGCTCGTTTGGAAAGTCCGGCGGACCTCCGCTTCAAAGTCCAGAGGTTTGTCCACCGGACTAAGTCTGCCGGATAGTCCGATCATGTGTATGTGGCATAAGAGTATCTGAACTTCCTTCCTAACCCTCTGATCCTATTTTAAGAGACTGTTCGTTGTCTACATTTTTTGAAAATAAAAATCCCTTTATGCGCATCTGTCGTCAGTCTCTAAAGTTACTGGGCCATCTACCACAGGGACCCCTAGACACAAATCGAGGAGAAGAAGGTAACAGTAAGCCCAATCAAACAAGCAGCTCCTTCGGGGGTTAGTGCTACACAAGCATTTCATATTCCCGATTTGTGTATGTTGTACAATGTACTTGTGTTGCAAAGTATCTTGTTTTTGTATTTTTTTTTGTGTGTGACATCTGGTGTTTTTGGCAAGCCCAGCAGATCTGAGCAGAAGTTCCTTACCCCACCCCCACTCCCTATTGCCCACAGCCTTCTTGGACACATTACAGGTCCCAGAAGACTGCAAGGCCATTCAAAAAGTACAGCGCGGTTCGCATATGCACAGTGGGTGCCCAGCTGTGAACCCGCAAGCTGTCACAGCCAGGTGACCACAGTTGAGAAGCTTGCACCCGGCACAGAAAAGCAATGAGAAGAATGGCTTGGGTGAGCACATTGCTGGATCCTAGATCAGGTAAGTGTCTGTTTATTAAAAGTCAGCAGCTACAGTTTTTGTAGCTGCTGACTTTTAATAAATACAAATATGACTGGAGCTCCTAAGTGTCTGTTTATTAAAAGTCAGCAGCTACAGTTTTTGTAGCTGCTGACTTTTAATAAATACAAATATGACTGGAGCTCCTCTTTAATTTATGCAGAATTCCTTGACCAATAATGAAAATATATATAAAAAAAAAAATCCACCTGCGCTTAAGGTAACACAATTCAACTGGAAAAAGCAGGTAACACAAACTGTTGATGACAATTAAAAAAAAAAAAAAAAAGATAAATTGCGGCACTTTTAAAATTTATAAAGAAAGTCCTTCAAAAGTCCACATAAATCCAAGGTATACAGAGCACCTCAGGTGTATATCTAATATTCTCTGATAAGTGGTGAAAAGATCCTCCACCAACATCACTACTCAGATATGGACCACCAATTTATAAGCGTTCAAACAATTCTCAATCAGCTACCAGACACAGTCAGACTCCCAGTAAAGTTATGGATCAATCGTGGTCTTCCTTCTTGGATAATCCCTCCAGAAGTCAGATCACCATACATGTATGTCAAAAGGGAGAATAAAACCACCTCATGGTGTAGTATAGTGTAGTATGTAAAAACACTTCTATAATTATTAAAATTTTCTGGAATACTCACAAAGTATATTATCAAATCAAGCATGTCATCAACATCTTAGAGGTTTCTAACCAACAAGATGGATACACGCGTATTGTGTTCAGCGTCAATGCATTCTACTGGCATACCTCCCAACTGTCCCTGATTTCAAGGGACTGTCTCTCATTCGGAACATATTCCCCCCGTCGCTCTTTCCTCCTCATTTGTCTCTCATTTTGGTCTGATCTGCATAGTTGGATATGAAATGCACTATATATGTATCAAAAAGTGTTTCCCAGTGCTAAACCTTACATCAAATTTCTAAATTGCTGCATATGTAAATTCCAAAAGCCAATATAATGGAATAGTAGTGCTAAAAAAAAATCACTTGTGGGTTTAACCAATCTTTTTTTTTTTTTTGGTAGAATTCTCCTTTAAGGGGGCGTGGCGGGGTTGTGTCCTATGCCTACATACTTTTTGCTAATAGGTGTCCGTCGTTCCCATTTCAGAGAGTTAGGAGGTATGTACTGGCCAGAGTTTTAATTTATTCTGGCTGCTGGAATACATTTACATGCATATGCACTCACTGATGTGCTAAAGTGCTAATAACCTGCACTTAACTGCGTTCATGAGCATTAGAGAAAAAAAAAGCCAGATGTCCTTAGCAGCGGCATTTTTTACACCTATGTGTCAAACACCAAAGGGTTTATATGTAGTAGTGAGTTTGAAAGCCAACATACCAGAAACTTCAAAGACACCATGTGATTTAATTTCCTAAACTAAGGCTATGATCAAAAGTCTGCAATGGTAAAAACCATTTTACTTTTCCTGTATGGGCCTATAGAATTGAATATTATGGTTGGAACAACATCAATCTAATGTTTGATATAAGGGCAACCATATAGAGGCCAGTGCCACAGGTTTTGAGAAGCGTTTACATTTTTACTGTACATGTAGATCTAATCTTTACAAATATTTACTGTACCTTTAGTAAAATGTCAGTATCGTTTTGTAATGACTCATAAAATAAAATCTCAAATAATTCTTTGTTCTTCATGGAGTTTTTCACTCCAAAAATTTGAATGAATAACCTTTTCGCAACCTGTTACACATCAAGTTCCAGGGAAATGTAACTACAAGTTTAGTCATATAACAAAGTCATAGCCAGAGATATGGAAGGAATTATAGGTACTACTGAGTTTTGAAAACCAACAGAAGTTCATCCAACAGAAGACATTCATTGACTATAATCAAAATTCTGCAATGGCACAAAAACCGTTTAGGTACATTGCTTGAATGGAACTGCAGCATATAAACCTGTGGTTGGAATGAAATCAGCCGAATGTCTAAACTAAGGGCAATTC
The DNA here is from genome assembly GCF_037356315.1 of Lithobates pipiens. Taxonomy (NCBI): domain Eukaryota; kingdom Metazoa; phylum Chordata; class Amphibia; order Anura; family Ranidae; genus Lithobates; species Lithobates pipiens. The sequence continues at coordinate 27,954,973 of NW_027507787.1, forward strand.
TATAGAAAAGGTATATGTACCAGTGCCTTGTGTTTTCATAAGATTTAAAGCTGAAATATGGCCCAAAATCATTTTGAAGCACAGTAAAAATGAGTTACCTTCACTGAAGTGTGCCCTGTTGCAGTGTTTGTTATAACTTTTACTTTCATTCAGCCAGCATTGTCCTATTGGCCCCAAACATCTGATGCTGAGACTTATAGTTCCAGCTGTACTACAGATATCACAAGAGGTCACTCACTCGGCTCGTTCAAAAAAAACATTCTTCTTTCCATTGTTCTGTGATTGGAGGAGGTTCAGATGAATATACCAATCTCCCTACTCCAATCATGGAACATCTTACATTCAGTGAAAAGAAAGCAAGGCTTTTAAAAGTGAAGTATGACCAAATTATTATTTATGTTTATTTTTTAACCCTTTCGCATCTAAGGGTAAAACAAATGTTAATGCCTAAGCACATGTAGTGCCCGCCACCTTTAGGTGGGTGCCAATTGGATTAGAGTTAGGTGAAATTGCCAGTGCCTTACCCTGTTTGTTTAGGCCTGGTTGGTTAATTTGGTTTGGGAGGAGTAGTAGAATAGAGGGGGTATTCTGCCCTGGAAAACCCTTCCTTGCTTTCCCTAAGAATGTTCTGGAAAGGAGGGGGATCAGGGACTAGAGTGCAGGCAGTATATATGGCCCTGGCCCAATCATTAATTTATATGGGCAGGGGCGGGACTGATATATATATATATATATATATATATATATATATATATATACTGAGGTCACATGCTTCCTGGGGTGGATGGGAAGAAACTCGAAAAGTCGAGTGAAGCAGCCAAAAATGTAACTCCAAGGAGCAGGCTTGAAGGCCTGGGGTTTCAGAGGCCCCAGTGCTGTAGAGTAGGAACCTAACCTGAGGGCCTGGGGTTTCAGAGGCCCCAGTGGCAGATGGTCCACGCACATCAAGTCGCCAGAGAAATCCTGGGGGATTAAACCAGGCATCCTGTCTGGGATGGTCCTATTTTCAAGAAACGGGAAGTAGCTGCAAAGCGGATGGAGTAGACCGGGTATCATCTGGACTTTCTTGAACTGGCTTGGGGAGGATCACAGGAGGCAAGATGGGCAGGTGAGGCCTGGGACTTCCAGCATCCAATTACCAAGGTGCTTTTCAGAGGGGCACTGGTCAGTTCGTTAAGGGAAAAGGATCTAGCTACTCAGAGGAACTAGAAGGAGGAGGCAGCTCATACTTTCTGTCCTCATCATTACACTTGGACTGCAGCAAGAGGAATAAAGTTATCTGTTCAACTTTATTGACTGTGTCTGTTGTGAATCATGTGGGGTGGAAGAACGGATGCATTTTAGCGGTATGGTATGAACTACCCAGCAGCTCCCAAGGGAGTAGTGCGCTACACACAATTTTGCAAATTTTGACATGTGTTAGTAAAACTGTACATATCATAAATACTTTGTGCATCCAGGTGGATTATACCTTGTTTTTTTCAGGACAAATTGGGCTTTCATTTGGTAGTAAATGTAATCGATATCTCCTGTTTTTCTATTTTAAAAGAAATACTGGCCCAAGATAGTAAAAAAGCATTTTTTTAAAAATGTAGCTGTATTTTCATACCATACCCTACCACCAACGAACAACCCAAAATAAATTATTCTGCTTCTAATGATCATAGCGATACTACATATGTGTAGGTTATTTGTTGTTTGTACCCATAGTACAGCCCATAAAAAATAGTGTGCATTTTGTTTTGTTTTCATCCTACCAAAAACACACTGACACTAAATGACACTAATATTAATTTATTTTCTTTTTAATCCTGCTGACAATATACTGACCATGACCTTTGACTCTGACCTTTGACCTTACTTGATCCAAACACTAATCCTGGCACTGACCTACATCAAAACCTTGAGCTAGGTATTTATTCTTAAATTTTTTCTTTTCTTTTCTTTATTTATTTATTCACATAGTTGTTTATTTTACTCTCTGCTAGGGATGAGCTTCGTGTTCGAGTCAAATCTTGCTGTTGTGTAGTGGTTATTGTCTGCGTGCCCTGACCGCAGTATACACCACTATATTAACCTCACCTATATAGCTAGTGATCTATCTTTTATAATAGAGCTTGCAGTCAGTAGTGTTAGGAGATAGTGCGTGCTGTCTGCGTGCTCTGTACCCAGTACATACCTCTATATCCACCTACATAGCTCTTCTCTATTTGAGCCCACTTGCCATCTGCAGGAGTTATTGGAAGTTGTGTGTGCCTCCAGCACAGCACAGTATACATCTGTATATACCCCTTTATCTCTGGTGTTCTCTGGTTATTGTCTGCGTGCCCTGACCGCAGTATACACCGCTATATTCACCTCACCTATATAGCTAGTGATCTATCTTTAATAATAGAGCTTGCAGTCAGTAGTGTTAGGAGATAGTGCGTGCTGTCTGCGTGCTCTGTACCCAGTACATACCGCTATATCCACCTACATAGCTCTTCTCTATTTGAGCCCACTTGCCATCTGCAGGAGTTATTGGAAGTTGTGTGTGCCTACAGCACAGCACAGTATACATCTGTATATACCCCTTTATCTCTGGTGTTCTCTGGTTATTGTCTGTGTGCCCTGACCGCAGTATACACCGCTATATTTCACCTCACCTGTATAGCTAGTAGTAGTGATCTATCTTTTATAATAGAGCTTGCAGTCAGTAGTGTTAGGAGATAGTGCGTGCTGTCTGCGTGCTCTGTACCCAGTAGTGTTAGGAGATAGTGCGTGCTGTCTGCGTGCTTTGTACCCAGTACATACCGCTATATCCACCTACATAGCTGTTCTCTATTTGAGCCCACTTGCCATCTGCAGGAGTTATTGGAAGTTGTGTGTGCCTCCAGCACAGCACAGTATACATCTGTATATACCCCTTTATCTCTGGTGTTCTATAATAAAGGCATCTGCAGGAGTTAGTGGGTGTTGTGTGCCTCCAGCACAATATACACTACCCAACTGCTGTTTTACCCAACTCCCTTCAGGCCATTACCATGTCTGGAAGGCCAGCAAGGAGAGGCAGACAGGCGCGAGCCGATAAAAGAGGGCAAGCAGGCTCTGTGTCTAGAGACAACAGTGCTGGTCGTGGACGCGGTGCATTGTCATCAGCATGTGGCCATGGGACATGCTTGTCCTTCTTTTCAGCAGCTGGACATGTTGAACCACAACATGCCAACGACTTGGTAGAGTGGATGACCAAGCCCTCTTCATCCTCCTCATCCTCTCTCACCCAGTCTCAGGGTAGTAGCAAAGCAGCTGCCAACGCATCGTCTTCCCTCCTCTCAATGTCATCATCAGTGACTCCTTCCCTAGACCCACCACGTCCTCCTGAGGAGTCTCCTGAACTCTTTGAGCACAGTGTTGGGTACATGCTCCAGGAGGATGCCCAGTGTTTTGTGGGCTCTGATGATGACACTCAGCTAGAGGAAGGCAGTAGCGTGAGCGCAGACAGAGGGGATGCTCAAGAAGGACAGCAATCTGGCAGTCATGTTCCACAAGCTGCAGCATACTGCCAGGTTTGCTACAGCGATGAAGAGGGAGGGGATGATGAGGGCACTGACTCCACGTGGGTGCCTGGAAGGAGGGAGGAGGAGGAGGAGGAACATGTCCAACGAGGCAGGATGCCCTCCGGGGGCCAGCTTAGGGGCAGCACACCGACTGAATCACACCGCAGAGCTCCACCTGTGCAGAGCGCTGCCTCTGCGCGTTATTCTAAAAGTTCTTTGGTGTGGGCCTTTTTTGAGACGAGTGCATCAGATCGCACCGCTGCTATTTGCAACATATGTCTCAAGCGTATCTCACGTGGCCAAAACATCAGCCGCTTGGGCACCACTTGCTTGACCAGACATATGTTGACCTGCCATGCAGCTCGTTGGCAAGCGTACCTCAAAGACCCACACCAAAGAACAAAGCGGACCTCTCCTTGCTCCTCATCAGCTGGCATCTCCAACCCCACTAGACCTTCAGTCCTCTCTGAAACCTGCTCTGAGAGGAATGAAGGTGTAGAATTAGGTGTGTCACAGCCAAGTGCTTCCGGGAACTCTGCTAGCGGTACACCCACGTCCGATTATAGCAGGCAAATGTCCCTGCCCCAGCTGCTGGACCGGCGGAAGAAGTTCACTCCCAGCCATCCACATGCCCAGCGGTTGAATGCTAGCTTGGCTAAATTGCTAGCACTTCAACTGCTGCCTTTTCAGTTGGTAGACTCGGCCCCCTTCCGTGAGTTTGTACAATGTGCGGTTCCTCAGTGGCAGGTCCCCAAACGCCACTTTTTCTCACGGAAGGCGATTCCGGCTCTCTACCGGCATGTGGAAGGCAATGTCCTTGCCTCGCTGGACAGGGCGGTCAGCGGTAAGGTGCATATTACTGTTGACTCATGGTCCAGCAGGCATGGACAGGGACGTTACCTGTCTTTCACGGCCCATTGGGTCACTCTTCTGGCAGCTGGGAAGGATGCAGGACAAGGTGCAGTAGTGTTGGAGGTTGTTCCGCCACCACACCTCCAAAATGCTACTATTGGTTGTGACACACCTCTCTCCTCCACCCCCTCCTCTTCTTCTTCCTCCATGGCCTCTTCCAGTGCTCTGTCCTCAGAACCAGCGGTGCTCCGTAGGCGTTCCAGTGGCTACGCAAGTACGCAGGCAAAACGATGCCATGCCGTGCTTGCGCTGGTTTGTTTGGGGGACAGGAGCCACACTGGGGTGGATGTTTTGTCAGCTCTGCAGGGGCAGGCCGAGAGGTGGTTGACGCCACGCCAGCTTAAGCCAGGAATGGTGGTTTGCGACAATGGCATCAACCTCCTCTCCGCCCTCCGACAGGGACAACTGACCCATGTGCCCTGTGTAGCTCACGTCCTTAACCTGGTGGTGCAGCGGTTCTTGGGCAGGTACCCCGGCTTACAGGATGTCCTGAAGCAGGCCAGGAAAGTCTGTGTGCATTTCCGCCGATCATTTAATGCCTGTGCTCGGCTGGCTGAGCTCCAAAAGGAGTTGAACCTGCCCAAGAACCGCCTTATATGTGACATGCCCACCAGATGGAACTCAACATTGGCCATGCTGCAGTGGCTGCACACGCAGCAGAGGGCCATCAATGAGTACCTGTGCGACTACGGCACCAGGACAGGGTCAGGGGAGCTTGGTTTTTTCTCACCACGCCAGTGGGGCATGATCAGGGATGCATGCACTGTCCTGTCACCGTTTGAGGAGGCCACAAGGATGGTGAGCAGTGACAGTGCATGCATCAGTGACACTGTACCTCTTGTCCACCTCTTGGAGCATACGCTGCGTGGAATAATGGACAGGGCACTTGAGGCAGAACAGAGGCAGGAAGAGGAGGACTTCCTTGCCTCTCAAGGCCCCCTTTATCCAGACAGTGTTCCTGCTGTGCCACCCATCACACAGGAAGAGGATGAGGAGGAGAAAGAGGAGGAGGAGGATGATTGTGTCAGCATGGAGGTGGAGGCTGGCACTCAGCATCAGCATCAGCAGCAGCAGTCCTGTAGGGATGATTTACAGTCCCAAGAAACACGTGGACTTGTACGTGGCTGGGAGGAGGTAGCTGCGGATCATGTTGTCCTTAGTGACCCAGAGGACTCCGGACCGAATGCCTCAGCTAACCTACGCTGCATGGCCTCCCTGATCCTGCAAAGCCTGCGGAAGGATCCTCGTATTCTTCGGATCAAGGAGAGGGACCATTACTGGCTGGCCACTCTCCTTGATCCACGGTACAAGGGTAAGGTTGCCGACCTTATCTTGCCATCGCAGAGGGAGCAGAGGATGAGACATCTCCGGGAGGCCTTGCAGAAAGGTCTGTGCAACGCGTTCCCAGAGACTGGGAGGTTACAAACTCCTGGTCCTGGAAAACGTGTTGCTGAGGCATCGGTCAGAAGGAGCGGTGGAGAAGGTGGCCGTCTGACTGATGCTTTCAGACAATTTTTTAGTCCGCAGCCCCAAGGTATGATCGGTTCCAGCACCCATCGCCAGCGTCTGATTTACATGGTGCAGGAATACCTAGGGGCAAGGTCAGACTTGGACACCTTTCCCACCGAAAATCCTCTGGCTTACTGGGTCTTGAGGATGGATCACTGGCCAGAGCTTGCACAGTATGCAATTGAGCTACTGGCCTGTCCTGCATCCAGCGTTCTTTCGGAACGCACCTTCAGTGCTGCTGGTGGCTTTGTTACCGATCACAGGGTGCGCCTGTCCACCGAATCAGTTGATCGACTGACCTTCATCAAGATAAATCAGTCTTGGATCACCCACAGCTACCAAGCACCTGAAGCTGATGTAACCGAATAATTTTTTTTGAAATACCACATCCCTTCAAGACTGCCTATGCTGATGCTGAGTGACTGTCCTGTTATGTTGATTGTCTATCCTCTTCCTCCTCCGCTGATATGTTGGAAGAACATTTCTGGTTCTGGTTGATGCCATCAGCCCAATTTTTCTGCCCCTGTTTAACAGGGGCGTTTAAGTACAATTTTTGATGCAATGCTTTGCAGCAGGGCTAATTCCTGCAATCAAACAAGAGTATATGGGAGAGGTTGCAGTGTGGTGGCACCAGCACCAGTGCCTAAGGCCCAATTTTTCTGCCCCTGTTTAACAGGGGTGTTTAATTACAATTTTTGATGCAATGCTTTGCAGCAGGGCTAATTCCTGCAATCAAACAAGAGTATATGGGAGAGGTTGCAGTGTGGTGGCACCAGCACCAGTGCCTAAGGCCCAATTTTTCTGCCCCTGTTTAACAGGGGCGTTTAAGTACAATGTTTGATGCAATGCTTTGCAGCAGGGCTAATTCCTGCAATAAAACTAGAGTATATGGCAGAGGTTGCAGTGTGGTGGCACCAGCACCAGTGCCTAAGGCCCAATTTTTCTGCCCCTGTTTAACAGGGGCGTTTAAGTACAATTTTTGATGCAATGCTTTGCAGCAGGGCTAATTCCTGCAATAAAACTAGAGTATATGGCAGAGGTTGCAGTGTGGTGGCACCAGCACCAGTGCCTAAGGCCCAATTTTTCTGCCCCTGTTTAACAGGGGCGTTTAAGTACAATTTTTGATGCAATGCTTTGCAGCAGGGCTAATTCCTGCAATAAAACTAGAGTATATGGCAGAGGTTGCAGTGTGGTGGCACCAGCACCAGTGCCTAAGGCCCAATTTTTCTGCCCCTGTTTACCAGGGGCGTTTAAGTACAATTTTTGATGCAATGCTTTGCAGCAGGGCTAATTCCTGCAATAAAACTAGAGTATATGGAAGAGATTACAGTGTGGTGGCACCAGCACCTAAGGCCAAATTTTTCTGCCCCTGTTTAACAGGGACATGTAATTACAATTCTTGATATAATATTTCACAGGAGGGCCCCTTCCTGTGCCCACCCAGAGTAACGGTGAGGACTTATAGTGTTGTGGCACCAGCACCACAACCACCAAAGGTCAATTTTTCTACCACTGTTCAACAATGGCATGTAATTACAATTCTTGATATAATCGTTCACAGCAGGGCGCTCCAGCGCCCACCAAGAGTCACTTTCAGGGCTTACAATGTTGTGGCAAAACCAACACCTTGTTCCGCCATTTCTGCAGAGCATATAGGGCAGGCCCCTACTTTCAAACATCCAATTTACAAACATCTCCTACTTGCAAACGGAAGGAGACAACAGCAAGTGAGATGAAAAAAGATGGATGACAAAACAAATTATACAGGGGTGATAACCCTTCCCTATGTTTTCCAAAAAGCTTTAAAATAGTTTTTTTGACTGGAGCTACACTTTAAAAATGTACCAGTTGAAAATTACAAACAGATTCAACTTAACACAACAAACCTACACAGTCCCTGTCTTGTTTGCACCGCCTGTATACTGCTGTTCTGAGTATATAGGGCCTGGGGGCCACACGCATTTCCTTTTTTTAATATGGGTACAGGGTTCCCCTTAATATGCGTACAAGACCCAAATAGGCTGGTAATGGGCAGGGAGGGCTACCCATGCCATTTTTCTCAATGATTTTCAACCATATTGCAGGAACCAGATATAACATTAAAACCGCAAGCAGTTTTAAATGGTGTTATTTCCGTTTAATGTCATTTTGTGCAGGGACTGTTCTAAACACGGGAAACACGTGGCACTTCACAGGCATACTACAGACACCCCCCAGGCACCATATTTAAAGGAATATTTCACTTTTTTTTCACTTTAATCGTCATTAAAATCAGTGCTCCCGCCAAAACGGCCATTTTTAAAAACATTTTAGGCATTGACCCATGTCCCCTGGGGCAGGAGCCAGGTCCCCAAACCCTTTTTAGGACAGTATCTTGCATATTAGCTGTTAAAATTAGCACTTTTCATTTCGAACGTTCGAGTCCCATAGACTTCAATGGGGTTCTAACGTTCGTTCGAATTTGGGGTCCGTTCGAAAGTTCTGGTGCGAACCGAACCGGGGGGGTGTTCGGCTCATCCCTACTCTCTGCAAGCAGAGAGAGAGAGAGAGAGATACAATCTATCTTTCCTCTCCATTCACAGAGAAAGAAACACACGGGCGGGTCAATGAGGCTATCACAGTGACCAGGTGATTCGGAACCCAATCGTTAGAATGGGAACTCAGGGCTTCCGGTGAGACCACGGTCCCCAGCTGTACGGCGCACTTCCAGCACAAAGGCAGATATGCTTATATGCAGCCCCACGGAAAAAAGTCCAGGAGGCCGCATATATGCATACTGTCAGTGTGAAGGATTAAGCATTAGTTATTAAGCAGCACAACATAATTCCTTATTGTTTATATCTGTTTGAAGTATGGCCAAAGCTCATTTGGCTAAACTTTTCCTGTGAGTCACAGGAGTGCAATTAGCTGTGACCCAGATTCAGCCAACAGCAGGCTAAAGTCTGTCGGCTGATGTCACAGAGGCGGTCCAGGCTCTGCAGGGATTCTGGAAACAATGTCAGAATCCACTCAGATGCCATGCTCAGCAGCTAGCTCAGCCTCTCAGCCAACCACTCCTGAACCAACCACTCCAGCCCCCTCCACGGCCCGTCGCTCCAGTGAGCACTGGAGGGGCAAAGCACAGAGCCAGAGACTGACAGTCACAGCTCTGTGCTCAGAGTGGACCCGAGAACTGAGTGATCAGCTTTTTTGCAGCTAATGTATGTTTGATTTTTTTTTTTTGGATCCCGCACTTCTCTTTTAATGAATGGAGAAAGTAAGAGAGCGGGCGACCCGTGTGATATCTGTACTACAGCTGGAACTGCAGTTCTCAGCTCTAGGCATTCAGTGAGGGCATGAGAGTGAAGGCTTAATAAAAATAAAAGTTTTAACAGACCCTGCAGCAGCCAAAGGCAAGGCACCACTGACGTTAACCTTTTACTGTGCAAATGTCCAAAAATTTAAATATTTAATTTAAATGTTTACTGTACATACCTAATCTTTTTTTACCTTTTTTTTTTAAATAAAATGTCAGCATAGTTTTCTGATGTTGCAGAGAAAAATAATTCTCAAATAGCCCTTACTTTTCCATGGGATATGAGCAAAGTAATTCTAAAATGTTGATAAGTAACCTTTTAATAACTTGTTAATTCCACTAGTCATGCAACTGGTGCAGAGCGTGTTCCAGAGAAATGCGACTTGGCTAAAGTTTATAAAGAGAAGTGGAAGGAACATATTGGGAAGTTTCACTTCCCCAGCTAAAACAAAGCATAGTCATGTATAGACCTGTCTATAAAGTAGCACACACACACACACACACACACACACATATATATATATATATATATATATATATATATATATATATATATAATATATATGTATATATATGTGTGAAAAAACATGTATGTAAATGTATGTGCATGTATTGTAACAAAAATGTGCATAGAAATATGCATAAAAATTTGCATGAAAATGTGTATGGTGAATATAAATCTATATAAGTGATGCAAGTGAAAAATATATATGTGAACTAAGCAGAGAGTAATAATAAGACATGTAAAGGAGGGAAAGAAGTATACATGAGCAAAAATCTATGTATATAGAAGGCAATATAATATAATAATCTATTAGATAATGAAATGTGTAGAAACACATAAAAGGAAAAATAATTCATCAAATGTAATATGTAAGGCCGCGTACACACGGGCGGATTGTCTGCCCAACTAAGTTCGTCAGACAATCCGACAGACAGTCCGTTCAACTTTTGAATGAACGGACTTGACCACACACGATGAACAGACAGTCCGCTGAAAGCTTGCGCGATGACGTATACAGCACGTACGACGGGACTAGAAATACGACGTCCAATACACTGCAATGCAACCTTCGGCCGTGTAAATCCTTTCTGAGCATGCGCCATACTTAGTCCGTCCAACTTGCCTACACACGAGCGGACTGTCCGCTGAAACCAAGTTTGGACGGACAAAACCAAGTTTGGACGGACAAAATTACGGAAATTCCGAAAGACTTAGTCCGTCAGACTGTCCGCTGAAAAAGTCAGCTGAAGCAACAAATATGAGTAAAAAATCAAAATCTAAACCTTAAGTGTATATATATATATGAGAAATAAATAAACAATGAGTGAAATAATTAAATAAATAGGTGAATAGTTAAAACGTGATACGTATAGTTCATATAAGTATACCCCAGCACAAATGCTGACCTATAATGATAATGCGACATTAGAATCTTACTGATGTGTAGTGAAATAAACAAAAATGAAAACAATAAGGTAAATCACATTATATAAGAGTATATGTGACAGTGTGTAGAAAGAAGTGAACTACGGGCAAAAAATAGTGAATACAGAAATATGCATATAAATACATCAGTGAAAAAAGCACGTGTGAAGCCGTAAATATATACAGGTAAAAAATGAAACAAGTTGGTCAGCCTCAGCTCTGTGCTACCAGAAAGCGCAACCAGAGCAATACCATTGCGGCTAATAACGATATATATCTTGCTGTCTATGGGATCGTTAACCATTAAAGATGCTGTAAAAAGATTCCACTGACTAGCATTGAGAGCCTCCACAGGGAGAGATACAGTATATGTGTAGCATTCAAACTGGACAAGATATACAACAGAATCCTACAAAATGTGGTCCTATACAAACAACAGCTAAAGCACTTAATCATCACCAAATATGTATATAATCACTGTCCTAATAATAATACACAAAAATAACAATGACAAATATTAATCCCTGTAGAAATAGAAAGTAGTAAAACCAAATGCACATAGAACATATATATGTATACAAATGTGCCTGCTAAGCATTATTGCCGTCTAATGTCCACAGAGGATGTGTTGACAGAAAATTTATCGACAAAAAAGTCAAAGTATAGTGTAAAGATTTCATGTATCAAATGAAAGTCAGGGACCTTTTATTGGCACAACAATAATGTTAATATGTCTAAGAGAAGGCAGGAAATAACTGCTTATAAACAGCCTGGAGCCAGATGTGTGAGGACAAAAATTTTCGTAAACGGGTCCAGGAAGGTTAAAGGAGTACTCTGTCTAACCATATATCATTATAAACTCCCCTATTATAGATGAAAACAGGTTCAAGCTATAATATCAATATGTGAAGGAGCAGGGCTGGTGCAAGGATTTTTGACACCCTAGGCGAAACCTTATTTTGCCGCCCCATTGGCTCTGCCCCTGACCCCACCCCTTTGTCCTTGCCCTGACTCTTTTAATGACTGCTCAAAAACTTAAATTAAAAATACCTTCAAAGTTGCTGCTCTCTCCACAAACCAAACTTCTGCAATCTGCACTCCCAGCACCCTGTCATCCTTGCTCCCAGCAATCTGAACTCCCAGGACCCTGCCATTCCTGCTCCCAGCAATCTGCTCCCAGCAATCCGCACTCCCAGAACCCTGCCATTTCTGCTCCCAGCAATCCGCATTTCCAGAACCCTGCCATTCCTGCTCCCAGCAATCTGAACTCCCAGCACCCTGCCATTCCTGCTCCCAGCAATCTGCACTCCCAGCACCCTGCCATTCCTGCTCCCAGCAATCTGCACTCCCAGCACCCTGCCATTCCTGCTCCCAGCAATCTGCACTCCCAGCACCCTGCCATTCCTGCTCCCAGCAATCTGCTCCCAAAAATCTGCACTCCCAGCACCCTGCCATTCCTGCTCCCAGCAATCTGAACTCCCAGGACCCTGCCATTCCTGCTCCCAGCAATCTGAACTCCCAGGACCCTGCCATTCCTGCTCCCAGCAATCTGAACTCCCAGGACCCTGCCATTCCTGCTCCCAGCAATCTGAACTCCCAGGACTCTGCCATTCCTGCTCCCAACAATCTGCACTCCCAGCACCCTGCCATTCCTGCTCCCAGCAATCTGCTCCCAAAAATCTGCACTCCCAGCACCCTCCCATTCCTGCTCCCAGCAATCTGAACTCCCAGGACCCTGCCATTCCTGCTCCCAGCAATCCGAACTCCCAGGACCCTGCCATTCCTGCTCCCAGCAATCCGCACTCCCAGAACCCTGCCATTCCTGCTCCCAGCAATCCGCACTCCCAGAACCCTGCCATTCCTGCTCCCAGCAATCCGCACTCCCAGAACCCTGCCATTCCTGCTCCCAGCAATCCACACTCCCAGAACCCTGCCATTCCTGCTCCCAGCAATCCGCATTTCCAGAACCCTGCCATCCCTGCTCCCAGCAATCCGCATTTCCAGAACCCTGCCATCCCTGCTCCCAGCAATCTTCACTCCCAGCACCCTGCCATCCCTGCTCCCAGCAATCTGCACTCCCAGCACCCTGCCATCCCTGCTCCCAGCAATCTGCACTCCCAGCACCCTGCCATCCCTGCTCCCAGCAATCTGCACTTCCAGCACCCTGCCATCCCTGCTCCCAGCAATCTGCTCCCAGCACCCTGCCATCCCTGCTCCCAGCAATCTGCTCCCAGCAATCTGCTCCCAGCAATCTGCACTCCCAGCACCCTGCAATCCCTGCTCCCAGCAATCTGCACTCCCAGCACCCTGCCATCCCTGCTCCCAGCAATCTGCTCCCAGCAATCTGCACTTCCAGCACCCTGCAATCCCTGCTCCCAGCAATCTGCACTCCCAGCACCCTGCAATCCCTGCTCCCAGCAATCTGCACTCCCAGCACCCTGCAATCCCTGCTCCCAGCAATCTGTACTCCCAGCACCCTGCCAATCCTTAGCCTAGCCTACCCCTGCAAACTTTGGTCAGCATGCTGAGGGGTGGACGGTCCCCAATTGTGCATAGAGCAGAGCAGGAGGAATTATCACTGATCTCCCCTCTCCAACCTCCCTTCCAGGCTGGCTGAGTCACACACACAAGGCTGATTAGGAGTTACAATGCACACTCACCCCTGGAGCTGAAAAAAAGAACAGGTAGAATTTGTTTGCCTCCATGTCGCTCTTTGACCCAGAAGGACTGCACCACCATCCCTGAGGTTGGCTGCTCTGCCCCCTTCCCCCCCCAGTGACAGATGGGATCAACCCTGTGCTGGTCACGCCCCCTCACAAGTCCCGACCACTGACCAGTGACAATGAAGGAGGTTCTCTGCATGAATCAGAGCCCTGAGCCGCCGAACAGCTGGGGGAGCCGGGGGAGGGATCTGTGAGTGTACTGCATGCGATAGTTCCCTCCCTGCGCCCCTGCATTATTCCTCCCTCTCCTCCTCCGGACCTGCGATACACTAGTGCAGGCTCCCGATGTGACATCCACTGGGGATGAGAAGGTGACAGGCCGTGGCAGCGCCCTAGGCGGCAGTGCGCCCTAGGCGGCTGCCTGGTTCGCCTAGTGGTAGCGCCGGCCCTGTGAAGGAGAATAAATGTTAAATATAGAAGATTGGTGTATCCATGAAGTAGCAAAACCCACAGCAATAAGACCAGTAACGCTGTGGGTGTGCCTAAGATAGCAGCCATGTGGTTGAATAATAAAATGAAAAAATAACAAATAAATGAATGAAATAAGTGATAAAAAGCCATTATCACTCATAAAAATGGAATACATCCCACCAAAGTTTAGGCCTAACAGAATTCTAGTATTGAGAGAAAATATCCAGTAAACTTTGCGTTTTCAAAGTATCTGGAACCTGTCACCCCCTGTTTTGGGAGTGACAATTCTCTCAATTCCCTGAAAGGAGAGGCTTGTGGTATCCTTATAATGTATATGATTCCAGTGTTTGGCCACTTTAGTAGCTCTATTTTTCTCTATATCATATAAGTAATCATGTAATCTGTCCTTTAAGCGGCGTGTGGTTCATCCTACATATTGTAGTTGACAGATATCACAGGTGATCACGTATATCAGAAATTGAGTGTTACAATTTATGAAGGAGGGGATTTCAAAAGAGTTGCCACTGACACATGACTGAACATATTTGCCTTTCTTAATGTGGCGACAATAGTTACAGCCCCTCTTCCCACATTTAAAGTTCTCTCTAAAGTGAAGTCAGATGGATCCCGACTGTTCAGTAGTGAACAAGCTGGGTGATAAAAAGCTACCCAGCATGGGTACTCTACGGGACACAACTCTAATACCTTCAGAGAGAACGTTATTATAGATTGAATCATTATACAAAATGGGAAGGTACTTTGTAATAAACTTTTTGATTTTAGTGAATTCTAAACTGTATGGTGTGGAGAAAAGTGGGGCATTGCTGGAGAACCGAGAGGACCTATGATGTCTGCACTTGTTGGGTTTGCCGCTATTCTCATAAAGTAAAGAGCTTCTAGAGACAGCACCTGCTGCAGTATATGCTCTATTGATAACCTTCTCCGTGTATCCCCTATCTTTAAACCACTGAATCATGTCTGCGGCTTCCGTATGAAAACATTCGGGTGTGCTACATATGGCACTCCTTTAATGGTGTGTCCTGGATGGGCAGAGTCTGCCCTCAATAGAGCGTTGCCAGTGGTGGGTTTTCTGTATCGTCCAGTATGAATCATTCCATTAGCTCCTGTTAACCTCACATCCAAAAAATCAATGCTGCTTGCGCATAGCTTCCCAGTGAATTTCAGATTCAAGTTATTGTCATTTAAATATGAAAGCCATGTGTCAAGGTCCACATTGTCATCTGAAGTGATGAACAGGAGGTCGTCAATGTAGCGACAAAAATAGATGGTGTCTAATCGGCGGGGGCTATCGTGTCCAAAGATGCGGGACCTCTCCCACCAACCCATATACAGGTTGGCCAGGGAGGGCGAAAATTTCACCCCCATAGAGGCCCCACATCTCTGGAGATAGTAACCCCCATCAAACATGAAGTAGTTGTGAGTTAATAAATATTCCAATGCCTGTAGGATGAACTCCTGAAGCAATAGGGAATATTTACCAGACTTCTTCAAAAACCATTCCACAGCCTGGAGACGTAAATGATGTGGATTACTAGAATATAAACTAGCAACATCACAGCTAATCCATTTGTACTCTGAGTCAATCTGTGGATAGTATAGGAAAGGAACAAAGAGCAACAGAGAACATAGACCTGAAGTGTGCCAGGGTCACGTGGTCAGTATTCCTAAAAGGGGGCAAAAATAAACACAGTAGGATGAAAGCTTAACAACCAGATTTATTACACAATGAATTAACGTATGACCTGCCAAAATTGACAAACGCTTGCGGTATCTCAAAAAAAGGCTCTGGGACATACCCAGAGAAACAAGAAAACCTCCACCTACCCAAATACCAAATAATAAGGTTTGGGGACCCCTGGCGCAAAGTCGCAGAAGCCACTCCTACCCTGAATGAATAGCCAAAGTATGCTTTAGGGTCTAGACCTTGTTTGGCCAAAAAAAAAGGAGGGTGGCAATGAAGTATACATTTAGCTGCGGAGAGGGGGCGCTAGGAAAAGGCAACAGAGGACCATCCCAGGGTTTGACAAATGTAGCACTAACAAGCTGGTATAAAACCAACACCAGGCACCACAAACCTGATAACAGTGTCGCCCCCAATTGCTGCGTCTTGCGAGCATGCAGATGTAACAGAAAAAGCCGGGGTGCCAAAGCAGTTGATTGGCCAAAAGTAAGCGAGACCCTGGGCCAGAAGCCCAACTCCCCTGGCCTCAGGAACCACAAAATGCCAGCTATAGCACTGCCTTGAGCACCAAAGTTATAACCAACGCAAAAGGAGACCTGAGAACATGTCAGATATGTCACGAAAAATATGACCCACAAAGGGAAGTCTGCTGAGCACAGCAGAAGGTCTACTCTACTGGATCCCTGAGGACGGCTTAAATAGAATGTGCAGAAAATAAGAAACCTGATGGGGTCATCCAACTACATGAAATGCTGAGACGTAGCTCGATACGCCCCGAAAGTGCTGTGGGCCGATACGAGCTGGAAGAGGCTAAAAAAAAAAAAAAAGCAGAAAAGCAAATGGAACTGGATGTTAACCATCAGGACTAGGAAACCTAGACCGGAAAGCCTGGAAAACATGCCAAGCAGTGTCATGAGCCTTCCTGGTATTCAAAATAAAACCTAACGATCAAGGCTGCTGCGTCAGCCAAATGGAAACCCAATCCATCACACAACTGGAAATGAAAGGAAGGTGCGATGCTGGCACCTGCATCCGAGACCTGGGCCTACTGATACTGGCCTAGGACCCGGGAGGGTTCTGGGATCCACTAAAGCCCCTGAGCCAGTAGAAGCTGCTGGAGCTGCAATAGGCTGACTTACCAATCTTTCCATACCATTGCACAACTCCTGGCTGGACGCAGCTAGGAAATTAAAGGTATTGTGGAAATGACACACAACTGGAACATAACTCAGGAACAAGTCAGGAACATAACTTGTGAGAGAAACGTGAGCAGACAGAGAAACCTGTGACAAGAATGTAAGCTACATGAAACATCACTAAACGAGAAACATGAGTAGTGCAAGCTGATACAAACGTGAGCAGCATAAGAACTGAGGCTGCAAGAAAAACGCCACCTGCATAAGAAACGCAGGTTGCACGAG
The DNA here is from genome assembly GCF_037356315.1 of Lithobates pipiens. NCBI lineage: Eukaryota > Metazoa > Chordata > Amphibia > Anura > Ranidae > Lithobates > Lithobates pipiens. The sequence continues at coordinate 27,971,911 of NW_027507787.1, forward strand.
AACGTGAATTGATGAACAATGAGAGAAACCTGGGAAAACGAGAGAAACCTGGAAAAACTAGAGAAACGTAAATAGCATGAGAAATGTAAATAGCATGAGAAATGAAAATAGCATGAGAAACGTAAATTGCATGAAAAACGTACCTGCATGAGAAACTAACCGCATGAGAAACGTGAGTTAGTATGAAATATGTGAGCAGAGTAAGAACAGATGACACTTGCCACCGAAAAGCCAATTAAAAAATGATCAATCTGTTAAACCCATAGACGTGATGGGTAACCTGTAGTGGAAGAACATGGACAACCCAGCTGTGTGAAACAACCAGAGAACATAACAGACAACCAGCCCGTGACATAACAATCCCCCTGGTACCTGACAAGTATAAGGACGTGGATGCAGAATAGACAGGACCAACAGCGCATTAATGTGAACCTAATGACAACACCACCCTAGTGTATGCAGAAGTGAGCCCGAGCAACCTGCCGTGCCAAGACAGGAAATTAACCGCTTGCCGTCCGCCATATAGCAAAATGACGGTGGCAAAGTGGTTTTAATATCTTGACCAGATGTCATATGACGTGATCAGGTTATTAGGGGGGGCCCTCATCACGGCATTCGTTGTTGCGGTGTGTCAGTCTGACACACTGCAACTACGATCTCGGTAAAAAGTCTCAGACGGAGACTCTTTACCACGTGATCAGCCGTGTCCAATCACGGCTGATCACAGTGTAAATAGGAAGAGCCGGTGATCGGCTTTTCCTCACTCGCATCTGTCACACACGAGTAGAGGAGAGCCGATCGGCTGCTCCTCTGACAGGGGGGGTCTGCGCTGATCCATTATCAGCACAGCCCCCCCCCCCCCCCCGAGGATGCCCACACTGGACCACCAGGGACGCCACCAGACCACCAGGGATGCCAGTCAGTGCCCATAATGGATGCCAATCAGTGCCCACAATGGATGCCAATCAGTGCCCACAATGGGCATCACTGATTGGCATGCATTATTGTTTGGCACTGATTGGCATCCATCCTTACAATACTTTACATTGCAATGCCGCATATCAGTGCCCATCCATGCCGCCTATCAGTGGCCATCCTAGCCGCCTATCAGTGCCCATCTATGCCCATCCTTGCCACCTATCCATGCCCATCCGTGCCGCCTATCCATGCCCATTCGTGCCACCTATCCATTCCCATCCGTGCCGCCTATCCATGCCCATTTGTGCCACCTATCCATGCCGCCCATCCATGCCAATCCGTGCCACCTATCCATGCCAATCCGTGCCACCTATCAGTGTCTATTTGTGCCACCTATCAGTGTCTATCTGTGTCGCATATCAGTGCCGCCTATCAGTGCCACTTCATTGGTGCCACCTCATCGGTGCCCATCAGTGCCGCCGTAATAGTGCCCGTCACTGCAGCCCCGTCAGTGCCCATCAGTGAAGGAGAAAACGTACTTATTTACAAAGTTTTGTAACTGAAACAAAAAAAAAACATGTTTTTTTTTCAAGACTTTCTGTCTTTTTTTATTTGTTTAGCAGAAAATAAAAATCCCAGAGGCGATCAAATACCACCAAAAGAAAGCTCTATTTGTGGGAACAAAATGATAAAAATGTAGTTTGGGTACAATGTAGCACGACCGCACAATTGTCATTCAAAGTGCTACAGCGCTGAAAGCTCAAAATTGGTCTGGGCAGGAAGGTGTATAAGTGCCCTGTATTACATAGTTACATAGTTAGTCATACCAGCCCATATATCCAATTCTATACCCACAGTTGATCCAGAGGAAGGCAAAAAACCCCAGCAGAGCATGATCCAATTTGCTAAAGCAGGGGAAAAAATTCCTTCCTGATCCCCCGAGAGGCAATCGGATTTTCCCCGGATCAACTTTCCCTATAAATGTCAGTACCCAGTTATATTATGTACACTTAGGAAATAATCTAGGCCTTTCTTAAAGCAATCTACTGAGCTGTCCATAACCACCTCTGCAGGGAGTCTATTCCACATTTTCACAGCTCTTACTGTGAAGAAACCTTTCCGTATTTGGCGATGAAATCTCTTTTCCTCTAGACGTAAAGAGTGCCCCCTTGTCCTCTTTGTTGACTGTAAAGTGAATAACTCAACACCAAGTTCACTATATGGACCCCTTATATATTTGTACATGTTGATCCCCCCTTAATCTCCTCTTATCAAGCGTGAATAAATTCAGTTCCTCTAATCTTTCCTCATAGCTGAGTTCCTCCATGCCTCTTATCAGTTTGGGTGCCCTTCTCTGCACTTTTTCCAGTTCCCCGATATCCTTTTTGAGAACTGGTGCCCAAAACTGAACTGCATATTCCAGATGAGGTCTTACTAATGATTTGAACAGGGGCAAAATGATATCTCTCTCTCTGGAGTACATACCTCTCTTAATTCAGGAAAGGACATTGCTCGCTTTGGAAACCGCAGCTTGGCATTGCATGCTATTATTGAGCTTATGATCTACCAAAACCCCCAGATCCTTCTCCACTATGGATTCCCCCAGTTGTACTCCCCCTAGCATGTATGATGCATGTATATTCTTAGCCCCCAAGTGCATAACCTTACATTTATCAACATTAAACCTCATCTGCCACAGAGTCGCCCAATTAGACAGAGCATTGAGGTCGGCTTGTAAATTGGAGACATCCTGTAAGGATGATATTCCACTGCATAGCTTGGTGTCATCTGCAAAGATGGAAATGTTACTTTTGATCCCAGACCCAATATAAATAAAGATATTAAAAAGTAAGGGTCCCAGCACTGAACCTTGGGGTACACCACTGATAACCTTAGACCATTCAGAGTAAGAATCATTAATCACTACTCTCTGAATTCTGTCTTTTAGCCAGTTTTCTATCCATTTACAAATTGATATTTCCAAACCTGTAGACTTTACCTTACACATGAGCCGCGCGTGCGGAACTGTATCGAACGCTTTTGCAAAATCCAAGTATATCACGTCCACCGCCACCCCTCTGTCCAAGGTTTTACTTACCACCTCATAAAAAGAAATCAGGTTTGTCTGACAACTTCTGTCTTTCATGAATCCATGCTGTCTGTTGCTTAAAATATTTTTTTCCTTCAAGAACTCATCTATGTGGTCTTTTATTAATCCCTCCAGTATCTTCCCAACTATAGAAGTTAAACTAACGGGTCTATAGTTACTTGGTAAAGACTTTGTTCCCTTTTTAAATATAGGCACCACAGTGGCCCTGCGTCAATCCAGTGGTACTATTCCTGTCATTAATGAGTCCCTAAAAATTAGATACAATGGCTTTGAAATTACAGAGCTCAATTCTTTTAGGATCCATGGGTGGATGCCATCAGCTCCAGGTGCTTTATCCACCTTTATTCTGTCCAAATATTTCTGGACCATATCACTTTTGAGCCATTGTGGATTTGGGGCTGCGTCACTACCACCCCCATTATGAACATGAGCTCCCCCATGCTCCTTTGTATACACAGAGCTGAAGAAAGTATTTAATAAGTTAGCCTTCTCTTGGTCCTCAGTCACTCACTCCAGATTATTTTGCAAAGGGCCTACATGCTCAGACCTAACCTTTTTACTATTAATATATTTGAAGATTTTTTTGGGGGTTTGTCCTACTATCTTTTGCAATCTGTCTTTCATTTTGAATTTTTGCACCCTTGATTTCCTTTTTACATATTCTGTTATATTCCTTGTAACATTTAAATGACACTAGCGTTCCTTCATTTTCATATTCATATTGAAGTGGTTAAACGAACACTCAGGGCTAAGGTACCCACAGACCATCGTGGGTAGTAGTTAAAGCTGTAATGGGGAACGTGTACATATGACGTATGGCGAGAAGATTGTGGGACGACAATCAATTAAAAACGAAACCTCAGCCCGTATGGATCTGTAGACGTGACAGATCCTGGATGTAAGCACCAGCTAATGGAAATGCAGCGAACGAAAGGCAATGACATAAAAAGGCATATGACATGAAACGTGCGAAACATGGGAAAATGTAAGAAACAAGGGAAACCATAAGAAACAAGGGAAAAATTGTAAGAAACATGGGAAAACATAAGAAACGTAAGAATATGAAAGAAACGTGAGAATATGAAAGAAATGTGAGAATACGTAAGAGACATGGGAAACATGGGAACACATGGGAAACATGAGAAATGTAAGAAACATGGGGAACGCAAGAAACATGGGAAACGCAACAAACATGGAAAATGCAAGAAATGTAAGAAACATGGGAAACGTGAGAAAAGTAACATGAGAAATGTAAGAACATGGGAAAAACATGAATTGGCATGAGAAGTGAAAAATTGCATGAGAACCATAAAATTGCATGAGAAACCGTAAATTGCATGAGAAACGTAAATTGCATGAGAACTGCAAATCACATGAAAACAGTAAAAAGCATAAAAACGCAAATTGCATGAGAAACACAAATTGCATGAGAACCGTAAATTGCGCAAGAAACCGCAAATTGCATGAAAACCGTAATTGCATACAAAAAAACGTGAATTGCATGAGAAACGTAAATTACTTGAGAAACGCAATTTGCATGAGACCGTAAATTGCGCAAGAAACCGTAAATTGCATGAGAAATGTAAAATTACATGAGAAATGTAGATTGCATGAAAACCGTAAATTGCACGTGAAATGTGAATTGAATGAGAATGTACACCGCATGAGAATGTAAACCGCGTGAGAACATATATCGCATGAGAACGTAAATTGCATGAGAAACCGTAAATTGCATGAGAACGTACACCGCATGAGAAACCATAGATTGCATGAGAAACTGTAAATATCATGAGAACATAAATTACATGAGAAACGTAAATTGCATGAGAACTGTAAATTGCCTGAGAAACATAAATTGCATGAGAAATGTGTCATGTCATCTTAGCAGCCTGAATTAACCCCTGAAAACCCCATACTTATATCGTGCATGCGTAGCACGTGGTAACAGGGCACTGGCAGTGTGGCCCCATGCAGGTGAAAAGGCAGCACACTGCAGACCCTGTCTGCTAAGTGAACTGCCACGGACACCCCAATCCACAGCCTTACAGCATGTATGCTGGAAAACATCGCTTTGAGGCTTCTGTTGGTCAAGGGAGGAGTGGTGGAGAAGGCGCCTGCCTAAAGCCGCATACACACGGGCGGACTGTCTGGCCAACTTAGTCCGTCGAAACACATTTCAGCGGACAGTCCGCTCGTGTGTGGGCTTCAGCGGACTTTTTCAGCGTGCAGTCTGGCGGACTAAGTATTTCGGAATTTCCGTAATATTGTCCGTCAGACTTTGGTTTCAGCGGACAATCCGCTCGTGAGTAGGCTAGTTCGACGGACTAACCGTACACACCGCTCTCATTGCTGCCGGCGGTGTGATTGGCCAAGCATGCGGGGTCACAGTGCATGCTTGGCCAATCATGAGCCAGCAATGCACTGCGCCATCGCAGTGCATTGTGAGCCGTGAGCGCCACACGAATTTGGCGCGAACGGCCCATAACGTTCGGAATTTGCTGTGTAGTGCACGCCCCACACTATATAAGGCCGCCAGCGCGGCGGTCTTGTGTAGTGTGTTGGCGTCTGTAGCAGTTAGTGGGTGTTCTGTGTACCTTCAACACAGTATACACCGATCGTTATGGGCCGATTTTTCGTTCTTGCTCTTCTGTAGTGGTTGTTGTCTGCGTGCCCTGACCGTAGTATACACCGCTATATTCACCTATATAACTAGCGATATATCTATCTTTTATAATAGAGCTTGCAGTCAGTGTTAGGAGCTTGTGCGTGCTGTCTGCGTGCTCTGAACCCAGTATACACCGCTATATCCACCTATATAGCAAACTATCTTGCTCGTTTTAAATAGAGCTTGCAGTCAGTTGTAGGAGATTGTGCGTGCTGGCTGCGTGCTCTGATCTCTGAGGACTTCCAGAGTGGTGGAGGAGGAAAGGGAGCTGATGACGTCGGTCAGCCCAGGCCAGGGGCCTGTTTCTCAGCCTAATGAAGGACGTGGAGCCCCTAAGCTCCTGGAGCTCGTCAAGGGGGAGAGGTTGTTCTTGGAGAACCAACTGGATCTTGCAGATTGGTCTCTGAGACAGCCAGGAGAGGATGCGGAGAAATCTGCAGACAGAAGAAAGAAAGCTAAAAGCTTAATTGTGAAGGCTTCCCGCAGCTACTGCGAGAAAATGAAGGTCCTGGCGGAGTTAAGGAACCGGAGAGACAGATCGGGCGTTGTAAAGAGACAGGAGTATAAGACGGTGATAGACGGATTGAAGAAGCAGTGCAGCATGATGGATGAGCTGTTATCCAACCTGATTGACAGTGCTTCTGGTGAGAAAGACTTTCTATCTAACGTGGACAAAGCGATGAGAATTGCGTGTGACGAGGGGACCCAGGCAGGGAGACGCCGTAGACTGTATCCAGCCCCGAACACAACGCAAGAGGAGGAAATGGCGGGTCCCTCTGAGGTGGCCACCCGTGAAGAGGTGGTGGAGAAAAAGCCAATGGCTTGTAAAGAGACAGCACCGGTGAGAAAGAGTGCAGAGAAGGCTGCAAGTGTGAAGAGTGCTCCCAGTGACAAGACTGCTAACTCCGTTAGTACTGCAGAGGGGTCGGGTAAGCCTAGGGGTTGTCAGCCTATGAGCGAGGCTGTATCCCCAGAAGGCAGGTTAGACTCCGGTGAAGCAGGAAGGAGACAGCAGAAGGACAATAAAGAAAAATGTGTCATGAAAGAAAAGAAGATACCTGTGGTTCAGCTTGCTAGACTAGTAAGCAAAGAAAAATCGGACTTACCTGTACAATCCCCAGTGATCCCGACCGGTGGTTGCAAGCAGGGCATACCGTCAGTTGCGTTGTCGGCTGCCGCTGCCGCAAGCCGGGCTCAGGGTAAGGGGACCGGGAAATGTGAGAGTCAAGTCAGCTTGGCTGCCGCTGTGGGGAGCGGTGCAGCGTTGGCCGGCAGCATGGCGTCTGATAGTTTGGGAATGGCGGCTGTGAATGAGAAAACGCCGTCTTCCCGCGGGAGGAGGGGTGGTGCTTCTGACCGCAAGGCCAATAGTAGCGTGTTGGGTGGTGATGACGCACTTCCGGTGGGCGGGCAGGTTCCTGGCGGGATTGGCCCGCGGCCGGAAGTGACGGTGGCGAGGCCGGAAGTAGACCACGGAGGTTGTTTTCAAGGAACTTCCGGTCTTCGTTCCGGTCAGGAAAGTGTAAACAAAAGTGGTAATGTTGAAACATCTAACAGTATGATACCTGAGCAAGTTGCAGCCTGGGGTGACTGCCCAATGGGAGAGCTTGATGATGAGAACCCTGCAATGGCGTTCATTCGGGACTTGGAGGGTTCTCAATCAATGCAGAGTCAGGTGTCAGTAGATTCCTGCGGCGCCTATATGGAGGTGGAATGGCAGGAATCTTGGAATGCTCTGTTTTACAGTTCTGAGGAGGAAACCCACTCTAAGGTTCAGCCCGGTGTAAAAGTGAATCCTCATGTTGGGGGAGTGGGGGTCTCTTCTCATGTGGTGCCCCCGGTGTCTGTGGCGGAGACTCCTCCTCCGGAGCCCAGGTTGAGGGGTACACCGGAGGTGAGGTTGTTGACAGCCCTTGGTGAGAAACGTTCCTACGCCAATGTGGCTGGGTCCAGTGTGCCTTTGGACCACCTGTACCACCAGTTTGGGGCCAGCAATTTTAGGGCTCCCCCGGCTGGTCAGACCCCAGGGGCCAGTTCTTGGTCTAGGGGGACAGGTGGTCCGGAGCGTAGGCGTAGGAACGTAGTTCAGCTGAGATGGGAGGGTGAGGGTCAGTGTCCCACAAGGGGCAAAGTGGTTGACATGGTCTTGGCGTTGGGGTTCAGGGTGGCTGAGCTTTTCGCTGTAATCCATCCAGCGGGCTCCCCTGACTTTGACATCAGTTTCACCAACGCGGTGACCATGGAGCGTTTTATAACCGCTTTTGGGCTGGTCAGGGGTACTGATCCCTGGAAGGGGTTTCGTTTGATAGAGTAGGCAGGAGGAGATTAAAAATCTCACGGTATTAGTGAGAAACGAGAGCCTGCCTCCAGAGGACATAGCAACTTGGCTGGGAAGGCATGGCCAGTTGCAGTGTCCTCTGAATAAATGTCTAGACGAGCGGGGGGTATGGACTGGAGCGTGGAACACCAGGATTCGCTTAAAAAGATCTGGCAACACGGTTGCGCATGTCCCAGGGAGTGCTTTCCTGGGAAGGGACAGAATCCTGGTGTTCTACCCAGGTCAGCCTCGTAGGTGTTTCAGGTGCGGGTGTCCAACCCACCTGAGTGCCGATTGCACAATTGTGCGCTGCACTAAGTGCAATAAGTTCGGGCACTCCGGTGACACTTGCGGCTTAATCTGCTGCAACCTATGTGGTCAAATGGGGCATCCCTTTAGCAGATGCCCCAGGGCCTACAGGGGTGAAGCTGCAGCAAGTGATGGATTAGGAGGGGACAATGTACCGCCCCCTGCTGGGCAAAGTTCTGGAGGGGAAAGGCAGGAAAGTTCTCCTGTGGTGGAACCACAAGGTACACCTCAAGTTCAGAAAGCAAACAAGGTCCCTCAAAGAGAGAAAGGGGTGCGACCTGTAGAGGTTGCCCAGGCCCCTGTTACTGAAAGTCAAGTATCTGGTCAGGTGGGGGTGGTCGGGACTCCCCTTCCAGGTGGGGGGGCACAGGGTTCCAACCCCCAGGGTCCTGTTCCCACTCCTCTTCCTCGAAGGTGTAGGCCGGGCAGGCGTCTGGTCGCTGTCTCTTCATCCGACTCTTCGGCTGGAGATGATAGGTCTGGGGAGGAGGAGATGGAGGTCTCTGTAAAAGGAGCTCAGAAGCGCCCAAAAGAGGTGTCAGATGAGGAGGGTGAAGTGACTTGGGTCACGATAAGGAAAAAGCAGGGGAAGAAGAAGAAAAAGAGGGCTCCACCACCTGAGGTGGATCCTGGGCCTCCGCCAGGGCCTAGCAGTAGAAGTAAAGACCTTCTCATAGATTTTTCTTCCGGGGATGAGGAGGGGGAGAATGACATGTAAAAATTGTTCTCTTTGATGGCATAGTTTGTTTATTGTAAAGTGTATGTAAACTGATTTTTGTTTTGTAATGTTATGATTGTAAGATGGTAGCAGTATTCTTGGAATAAAAATATCCACCTATATAGCAAACTATCTTGCTCGTTTTAAATAGAGCTTGCAGTCAGCGGTAGGAGCTTGTGTGTGCTGTCTGTGTGCTCTGAACCCAGTATACACCGCTATATCCACCTATATAGCAAACTATCTTGCTCGTTTTAAAAAGAGTTTGCAGTCAGCGGTAGGAACTTGTGCGTGCTGTCTGCATGCTCTGAACCCAGTATACACCGCTATATCCACCTATATAGCAAACTATCTTGCTCGTTTTAAATAGAGCTTGCAGTCAGCGGTAGGAGCTTGTGCATGCTGTCTGCGTGCTCTGAACCCAGTATACATCGCTATATCCACCTATATAGCAAACTATCTTGCTCGTTTTAAATAGAGCTTGCAGTCAGCGGTAGGAACTTGTGCGTGCTGTCTGCATGCTCTGAACCCAGTATACACCGCTATATCCACCTATATAGCAAACTATCTTGCTCGTTTTAAATAGAGCTTGCAGTCAGCGGTAGGAGCTTGTGCGTGCTGTCTGCGTGCTCTGAACCCAGTATACATCGCTATATCCACCTATATAGCAAACTATCTTGCTCGTTTTAAATAGAGCTTGCAGTCAGCGGTAGGAGCTTGTGCGTGCTGTCTGCGTGCTCTGAACCCAGCACACAGGAGAGGCTTCCCAGGAGAGCAGACGTACATGGAGGAGCTCTGTGGAGAACCGCAACTGTCTTGGACATCCGGCCTTATGGCGTCGGCCAGCCCAGGCTCGGGGCCCTCTTCCCGGCCTGGGGCTACAGCTCATCCCCCTGGTGGAAAGGAAGGCCTCTCCAGGGAGGAACGATTGTTTTTATCCACCCAAGTGGAGTTAAGCGACTGGACCCGGGCACAGCCGGGTGAAGACGGCTTGAAGCTGCAAAGGCGCAGGGTCAGGGTGAAAACCCTGATCCAGAAGGCAGTGGAGGTATACGGCAAGAAGATGGAAAGGCTGACGGCTCTCAGGAACTCCAGAGACCGTTCAGGAATCAAGAAGAGAGCAGAGTACAGAGATACCATAGAAGATCTTAAAGCTGAATGCAAAGACCTCTGGCAGCTCCTGGGTGGTCTCTGTGAGAGAGGAGTAGGAGAGAGAGGATTCCTGCTTGAAATAAAACGGGAACTCCTGAGAATGAGCCAGGAGGGCTCCCAAGCAGTAAGGAGGGGAACGCAGAAGAGCTTACCCAAGCCGGCTGTGGAAGACCCTTCGGCAAGTGTGGAGGAAGAGAGAAGCCAGCATCCCGGTACAGACATCAGTGAGGACGGTGCCCCCCTTGGAGCAGTAAGCACGGAGGGTCCCCGGGTCCATGTAAGTCCGCCTGCCCAGTCCGTGATTGGGGCAAGGGTTGACCCGGGTAGGGTACCCGGTGAAGTGTTGGGAGGCTCCAGGGGAGAGGGAAGAGCAGGAAGTGTGGAGTGCCAAGGGAAAAAACTGGTAGTAGTCCTCACCCGGAGCCATCTGGAAGGGCCGGTACAACCTGTTGTCAGCAAGTCCGCGGCTGATGGTGCAGCACAGGCCCCCCCAGTGATCCAGGGTGATCCGTCGGTCCCCTATGCGGTGCGAGGGTTGCCGGCCATAATGGCAGCCCCCGCCGCGGCCGCACGTGGTGAGGGGATGGAGTCTGTGGCGCCAATGGCGTCTGTGGCGTCTGTGAAAACATGTGTGGAAAGGAGATCTTCTTCCGCTGCGGACACCATAGCGGGACATGTCGCGGGAAGATCCGCGTCATTTCCGGCGCAGAGGGCCGCGTCCGGAAGTGGCTCCCGCGGACCGGAAGTGACTGACAATGCGTCCCCGGAAGTGCAGGAAATGTCCGAAAAGACTGTGGAGTCACCACATGATACTGCCCACGGCCTCTCGGTCGGGGCGGAAGGAATGGACGAGGGTTTGGGAGACCCACTGGGTACTATCTCGGAGGGGCAGGGGGAATCCCCTGGTGTGGATCTCCCGGCCAGGCAGGGGAGCTGGGGTGAATCCCCTATGGGAGAGTTGGGAGCGGAATGCCCCGCACTGAAATTTATAAGGGAGCTAGAGGGATCCCAGCGGGAGGAGGTGATGGAAGATGCCTCCCCCCAGGGTCCTGCAGTAGAGGTGGCTAGTGCCCCGCCCCCCATGGAAAGGGTGAGGAGGAAAGTAAGTGTCACAGGCGGGCCAGAGGGTGGGAAAACAGCATCAGCTCAGCCTGGGCCTTCCGGCCTGGTTCACGGGGAGCCTGACCCTTCCCCCGCAGGCCCCAATGTCATCTTGGGCACGCAAGCCGAGGCTAACCTCCTGAGTGCCCTGAAAACTGGACGTTCGTTTGCCCAGGTGGCAGGTACGTCTGTGCCCCTAAGGCCCCTGTACGGCCAGTTTGGTGCCCAGAACTTCAGGGCCCCCCCCGAGGAGCAGTTCCAAGGGGCGAATGCCTGGTCCAGGGGTACAGGGGGTCCCGAAAGGCGCAGGCGCAACGTGGTGCAGCTCAGGTGGGAGGGAGCGACCGCTTGTCCCAGTAGGGGTCAAGTGATTGATTACCTGTTGGAGCTTCGGTTTAAGGTTTCAGACCTGTTCGCAGTGATACATCCTGCGAACTCGAAAGAGTTCGATATTAGCTTCGTCTCCGTGGTCTCCATGGAGCTTTTCCTGACCCTCTACGAGATTGTCGGGAGGTCTGAACCATGGAAAAGTTTCCGGGTAGTGCCTCTCTCGAGGCAGGAGGAAATTAAAAACATCACTGTGCTGGTCAGGAACGAGTCTCTCCCGCCTGAGGACATCGCCACCTGGCTGGCGCGGTACGGACAGCTCCAGTCAGGGCTGAGGAAGAGCCTTGACGAGCGCGGGGTCTGGACGGGTGCGTGGCAGGTCAGGATCCGGCTCAAGCGCCAGGGCAACACCGTGGCGCACGTTCCCGGTAGCGCGTTTATCGGGCGAGACCGGATCCTGGTCTTCTACCCCGGCCAGCCCCGTAGGTGTTTCAAGTGCGGCAGTCCTGCACACCTCAGTGCAGACTGCACAATGCCTCGGTGCGTGAGATGTAATGGCTTCGGCCATTCATCTGATGGTTGCAGACTGATAGTCTGCAACCTCTGCGGGGAAATGGGGCACCCCTTCAGCCGTTGCCCCAAGGCTTTCCGGGGGCATCAGGCGGACGGGGCTGCCCCAGGCCCAGGGGGTGATGGTGACCCTAGACAAAGTGGAGCCCCCAATCCCCCAGAGCCACAGAGGGAGGATCCCCCCCTCCCTCAAAGGGTTAGGCCCCCCAGGCGTGAGCAGGGGGCGGGTAGGGTGGTTGAAGATCCAATAGGTGGTTGCCCAGTAGACCCCCCGGCCCAGCCTGGGTCAAGGAGGGATGGGGTAGTGACAGGTAGACCGGCTGATAAGCCGGTAAAAGCCAATAAATCATCCATTAAAAAGCCTCAGACCCCCCCCCCTCCCCCCCCTCCCCCTCCTCCCCCAGCTCCCCGTGCTCCCGGCTCCTCCCCTGCCCCCCCCGGCCCATCCCTCCCCCTCGTACTAAGCTTCCTCTCCCCCCTTCCCAACCCCCATCCCCTGTGTCCTTGGATACAACCCCCCCAAGCCTAGGCCTAGCTGTTAACCCTATGCCCCCCCCCAGATTCTTCTGGGGTGGGTGCCAAATGCCAAGCTTACCTGGCAGCAGAAAATCCTTCAGAGACCCCTATGGACACTACTGGTCCTGGGAAAGGGGCAAATAAACGGCCCAAGGACCTATCAAGTGGTAGATCGGACGGAGAGAGTGGGAGGGAGCCCCTACATATTGAGTGGGAAAAAAAGAAAACAAAGAAAAAGAAGAGAAGGAGCCCGGGGAAGGAGGGCGGCGGGGGTTCTCAGCCTGAAACTAGTTCGGGGGCGGGAGGGGGTCCCTCGCTTGCCCTCTGGAACCGGTTTGGGGTCCTCTCCTCGGACTCCGAGGAGGATTAATGTTATGATCATGGGATTAAGGATCGTCTGATATGGGCAGTTTGAATAGATCCTGTCTGTCCAAAAGCATTTATGCAAGTTGTTCTTTAGTTCTTTTTTGCTCAAGTATGAGTTTTTCTTAAGTTCTTGATTATGTAAATCAGTAGCAGTTTTATTTTAATAAAAATTTCCACCTATATAGCAAACTATCTTGCTCGTTTTAAATAGAGCTTGCAGTCAGCGGTAGGAGCTTGTGTGTGCTGTCTGCGTGCTCTGAACCCAGTATACACCGCTATATCCACCTATATAGCAAACTATCTTGCTCGTTTTAAATAGAGCTTGCAGTCAGCGGTAGGAGCTTGTGCGTGCTGTCTGCGTGCACTGAACCCAGTATACATCGCTATATCCACCTATATAGCAAATTATCTTGCTCATTTTAAATAGAGCTTGCAGTCAGCGGTAGGAGCTTGTGTGTGCTGTCTGCGTGCTCTGAACCCAGTATACACCGCTATATCCACCTATATAGCAAACTATCTTGCTCGTTTTAAATAGAGCTTGCAGTCAGCGGTAGGAGCTTGTGCGTGCTGTCTGCGTGCTCTGAACCCAGTATACACCGCTATATCCACCTATATAGCAAACTATCTTGCTCGTTTTAAATAGAGCTTGCAGTCAGCGGTAGGAGCTTGTGCGTGCTGTCTGCGTGCTCTGAACCCAGTATACATCGCTATATCCACCTATATAGCAAACTATCTTGCTCGTTTTAAATAGAGCTTTCAGTAAGCGGTAGAAGCTTGTGCGTGCTGTCTGCGTGCTCTGAACCCAGTATACACCGCTATATCCACCTATATAGCAAACTATCTTGCTCGTTTTAAATAGAGCTTGCAGTCAGCTGTAGGAGGTTGTGGGTGTTGTCTGCGTGCTCTCTGCAGAGTTCCAGTGTCCACAGGTGAAGGGGGAGGATGGCCTCCTCTAGCCCAGGCCCAGGGTTGCTTTCCTGGCCTGGGGCTCCAGCTACCCTCCCTGGAATTGAAGACCTATCCAGGGAGGAGAGGCTCTTTCTGGGGACTCAGGTCGGTCTTACCAGCTGGACCAAAGCCCAGCCAGGAGAGGATGATAAGAAATACAAAGTGAGGGTCAAGAAGGTTAAGAACCTAATGGAGAAGGCAATGCGTGCGTACAATGGCCGCATGGCCTGTTTAACCTCTCTCCGGAACCGGCGGGATCGTTCCGGCAGCTCCAAGAGATTGGAATTCCGAGTGGCCATTACAAGTCTAAAGCAGCAGAATGCCGAGTTATTCGACCTCCTGGTGAACCTATGTGACCATGGCCCAGGCGAGGAGTGCATTTTGGATGAGCTAAAGCATGAGCTTTTGAGAGCAAATGAGGAGGGGAGACAGGCGTCTCGGCGCCAGAAGGGGAGCCAGATCCCGCAAGCTGACTCCTAAGAGGAGAAGCCTTCCCAGATAGGGGAAGTTGGTGCAGTACCAGAGACCCCCGGGAAACACCAGGGGGGTGAGACGGATGGCCGACCCAGGAGACGGGGCAGGAGTGCTGGACTCTCCCCCTGGAACATCATGCCAAACCAAGCCCCAGACAAAATGACTGAGGGTCCCCAGGATCCTGCCGGTCCTCAGGTAGAGGCTGCTGCAGGCCTGGGTAGGGCACCCGATGAGGTCAGGATGTCCACAGGGGGTGAGGCTGGCGGGGGGAGCCTCCTGGGCCTAATGGAGAGAGACGCTTGGAAACTTTGGGCTTACCTGTCACAGGGGCTCTGGTGGACAAGCCGGATTCCCTGCTAGACGTGGACAGCCCCCCACTCCCGGATGTCCTCGTTCCGCTGCGGGGGGATACCCAGGTCAGTAAGCCCAGACTGTCGGAACAGTTGGACAGTGCAGATGGGGTGGTGTTGAGTGGGTCTTCCACCATGGCGGGTGTTGTACGGGTTGGGGATGGTTGCTGTGGGACGCCATCCTCTGTGGGAAGGGGGGAGGGAGTCCCACACTCTGCTCCGGGATTGGTGCGGGCCTTTGAGGGACTGGCGCCTGCAGGAAGTCCGCCGGAGCTGGGGGCGGATCCCGCCGGCCGGAACTTCTGGTCCGGGGTACAGGGGGCCCAGGGGGCCCGGAGAGAAGACGTAGGAATGTCGTGCAGCTTAAGTGGGAGGGCGAAGGGGCATGTCCCTCCAGGGGTCAGGTAGTGGGATGGATACTGGGTGCCGGTTTCCGGGTGGCGGATCTCTTTGCTGTCATCCATCCAACGGGATCCAAAGAATTTGATGTCAGTTTCCTCTCACTCATCTCGATGGAGAGGTTTCAGACTGTATACGAAATCCTGAGGAGGTCTGACCCCTGGAGGGGGTTCCGTGTGGTCCCCCTTTCCCGACAGGAAGAGGTGAAAAATATCACCATCCTGGTCCCTCCAGAGGACATCATGACCTGGCTCGGGAGATTTGGCCAGCTGCAGACTCTGTTGCAGAAGTCCCTAGATGAGCGTGGGGTCTGGACTGGGGCTTGGCAGACCAGGATCCGGCTCAAGCGCCAGGGCAATACAGTATCCCACGTCCCTGGTAGCGCCTTCATTGGCAGAGACCGGATCCTGGTCTTCTACCCGGGCCAGCCTCGTCGCTGCTTTAAATGCGGAAGCCCGGCGCACCTGAGCGCAGACTGCGTGACGCCCCGCTGCGTCAGGTGCAACGGGTTTGGAGGGGAGCTGGGGCACCCTTTCAGCCGGTGCCCCAAAGCATTCAGGGACTTCCCGACAGAGGGGGGCGAACCTGGCCAACCCCGGGCACCATCTGGGGACCCCGAGCCCGGGTCGGTGGTTGGGGGGGACTCAGGGACGGGGGGGGCGGCAGGGCCAGGTGATCAGCTGCCCCAAAGGGTGAGGTCCGGGAGGGGGAGAAAGGAGGAGTTAGGGAATAGTGTGGCTGGTAAGAAGGTTGTCCCCCTCCCACTGTTCCTTCCCCATCCCCCTCCCCTTCCCCTCTCCCCCCTCCCCTTCCCTCCCCTCTTGCCCTTCCGTCCCCCTCCTCTGCCCCCTTCCACCCCCCCTACCCTGGTATCTCCACGTCCTTCTTCCTCTTCTCGTCTCCCTGTTGTACCGGCGGCGGTCGCCGGGCAGGAGATGATGGAGGTACAGGGGGCTGCCACGACCTCCCAGAATCGCCTTGCGTCTAGCGGGCATTCTGAGGAGGAGGGTGGTGAGCCTCCTGGGCCTGGGCGGTGGGAGAGGGTAAGGAAAAAAGCGGTCAGAAAAAGAAAACGGAAGGTGCCTGCGCCTGATGAAGACGTAGGCCCTTGCCCCAGTGAGGATGGGTGTGTTGACCGGCCTTTTATCCTGCTGGGCAATCGTTTTGAGGGCCTACCCTCTGACTCGGAGGACGAGGGGGCCTGCAAGTAATGTAAGCAGAAGGGAATGTAAGCCAATCACTAAGGATGGCGGTATCCGAGCCAATACGCCTTGCGACGATTAATGTTGCAAGTGTGCATTCTACGGCGGCTCGTTTTGCAGCCTTTGATTTTTTCAGCCGGATTGATGCTGACATTTTGTTTTTGCAAGAGACCTGGCTGGCATCTGTGGCAGGGATGCATATAGCAAAGAGAGAGTGGAGATGTGGGCCCTCTCTCTGGTCTCTTGCGGCTGAGCCCTGTAGTGGTGTTGCGGTCCTTTTTAAGACGGTCGCCTGCCGACGAGTGATTGAGGTCGAGGTTGGTAGGTGTCTAGTGGTGGATGCTGTCGTGAGGGGAGAATTCCTCCGTTTGATAAATTTTTATGGCCCTCAATCTCAGAGGGGGAGGAAGGACCTTCTTACGGCAGTGAAACCTTACCTGTTTTTATCCCAGCAGGTGGTCTTTGGTGGTGACTTCAAC
Source organism: Lithobates pipiens (assembly GCF_037356315.1). Lineage (NCBI taxonomy): Eukaryota > Metazoa > Chordata > Amphibia > Anura > Ranidae > Lithobates > Lithobates pipiens. The sequence continues at coordinate 27,988,829 of NW_027507787.1, forward strand.
ATGGTCACCAGGTCAAAGGACCGGGCAGGAACCTCTGGCCCCCTGGGATATGACAGTATCTTTTTGAATAGGATAGTGAGGGAAGCCGGGTTGGTGGATGTGCACGTTCGTCATCTCCCCAACCACACGGGTTTCACCTATGCCAGAGGTAGCAGTAAGAGTAGGATAGACAGGTTTTTTTTGAAGGGGGACTCTTCCTTCACGGCCCCTGTGCTGTCTGCAGTTGAGTTCTCCGATCACTGTATGGTGTCCGTTACCTTGAATGTGGCCGATACTCCTCAGAAGGGTCGGTGCTTGTGGCGCCTAAATGAGTCGCTGCTCGAGGACCCTGAAGTGAGGGAGGCTTTCGAGACCTTTTTTTTGGAACAAGCCACGCTCCTTGAGGGCGGCTGCTCCCATCAGGAATGGTGGGAAGTGGTGAAGAAGAGGTCTGAGGGCTTCTTTCGAGAGGTCTCGAGGCACCGGGCTTTCTCAAAACACCTGGCCTACCAGAGGCTGCGGAGGCAATTAGATCGCCTCATCTCCTCTGGGGGCACTCAGGAACAGATCTCTGCTCTGAAGCTTCAGATGAAGGAGTGTCAGTACGACCGTCTCGCCTCCCTGGTCCTTGAGAGGGATTACGGGAAGTTCGTCTCCCCGGATCCTTACAAGAGCTGCGGCGATACGGTGAGTGAGAAGGTAGTACATGGCCTGAGGGATTCCTCGGGTCCTTGGTGCGGTCCAAGGCAGGAATCCTGGGCATCATCAGTGCCCACTTTTCCGACATCCTGAAGAAGAAGCCTTTAGACCTTGAGAGAGCCAGGGCGTTCCTTGACGGGACACCGCTGGAGGCAGTGTCTGACCTTCCGGTCTCCTTGACAGATGGGATCTCAACGGCGGCAGAGGTTGAGCAAGCCATCGACTCTTTGTCACCAAAGAAATCGCCGGGGCCTGATGGGCTCACGGCGGAGTTCTATAAAACCTTTAAGAGCCTTTTGGCTCCTCTTTTGAGGGTGGTGTTCAATGAGTGTTTGACATCTGATTTGCTTCCTCCCTCAATGAGAAGGTCTGCCCTGCTCCTCTTGTCAAAGGGGAAAGATTCGTCCAGGGTAGAGAATTGGCGTCCTATTGCCCTTCTCTCCACGGATAGGAAGATTCTGGCGAAGATATTGTTTGTGCGTATGTCTGCTGTCATGGACAAGTTACTTTCCACCTCCCAGCACTGTGCAGTTCCCGGCCGTAGCACCTTTAGTGCTGTCCTGAACGTCCGGAGGCTATGGAAAGGTGCAGGGCAACGGGTGATGGTCGGTATCTGCTGGCACTAGATCAGGCGAAAGCTTTTGATAGGGTAAGCCATGAGTACCTCTGGCTTCTCCTGGGTAAGTACGGTCTGCCAGCTAAATTAATCGATTGGCTGAAAGTATTGTATAGGGGGGCTGAGAGCTTCCCCCTTGTCAATGGTTGGGTGGGTTCCGCCTTCCCGGTGGACTCTGGTGTCAGGCAGGGTTGCCCGTTGAGCCCCCTACTCTACGTCTTTGCGGTAGATCCCTTCGTGAGGAGGCTTGACCGTGGGCGTTTGAGGGGGGTTCCGGTAGAGCCCTGTGGGGGCCGGAGCCATCAGTGAGGGTGGTGGCCTACGCGGACGATGTCTCGGTGGTAGTGTCTAGCCGAGAGGAGGCCCTTTTTGTGGAAACACAGATTGGGGGCTACTCCGAGGCATCAGGTTCGTTAGTCAACTGGGACAAGAGTGAGGTTCTCTGGATGGGGAAGGAAGGCGAGCAGTTTGCCCTACCAGACGTTTTCCCCCAGCCCCAACCAGAGATAAAGATCTTAGGCATCCTTTTTGGCCCAGGCGACTATCCCAAGCAAAACTGGGAGTGCAGGCTGTCGGGTGCTACCCAGAAAGTGAAGGCCTGGAAGGGCTGGAAACTGTCGTTGAGGAAAAGGGTAAGCCTGATCAAGACCTATCTGCTGCCTGAATTTCTCTATGTCAGCTACGTTTGTCTTCTGCCAGAATCGCTCTATACACGGATCTACAGCCTGTTCTTCCTACTACTGTGGGGAAACAGGCTGAACCTCATCAAGAGGGAGGTTACGTACCTTCGGAGAAGGCAGGGTGGGCTGGACATGATCAACCCAGTGGTGTTTTTCACCACTGTATTTGTGAAATTCAATCTACAGTCTATCTTTGTGGACACGCCTTCTCTGTGGGAACGTTCGTGTAAGGGCTGGCTCTTGCTTTGCTCCCTCTCCTCCTCGGCTGACTCCTCCTTTTCCGCTGCTAGCATCTCTTCTGCTGCACCACCCAAGCTCCCCAGAACCTATTCGACATGCCAAGTGAGACATTGCCATGCCGTGCTGCGTCTGTTGTGCCTGGTAGCCAAGAGCCACACTGGCCCGGCACTCCTTTCAGCTTTGCGTTCACAGGCAGATCAGTGGCTAACACTGCTCAATTTGACAGTTGGTAAAGTGGTGTGTGACAACAGTGCCAATCTGCTTAGCGCATTGAAACAGGGCAAAATGACGCACGTGCCATGCATGGCACGTGTCTTAAACTTGGTCGTGCAGCGATTTGTTGTCAAATACCCTGGGGTCCAGGACATCTTGCGGCAGGCAAGGAAAATCTCAGCCCATTTCAGAAGATCTTACACGGCCATGGCTCGCCTTGCTGACATTCAGCGGCGACACAATCTGCCGGTCAGACGTCTTATTTGCGATTGCCCGACGCGATGGAACTCAACCTTCTATATGCTTGATAGGCTGCTCCAGCAGAAACGTGCAGTTAATGTCTACCTGTATGAACTCTGCGGCAGAACAGGTTCTGGGGAGCTGGGTTTTTTTTCACTGCGCCAGTGGCTGCTCATGCGCGACGCATGCAGACTTCTGCGGCCATTTGAGGAGATCACCAAACTGGTCAGTCGCAGCCATGGCGCCATCAGTGACATGGTACCTTATGCCTTCTTTATGGAGCACTTCCAGGCCTTGCTTCAAGAAATGCTGCATTCGGCTTTTGCGTGCGCTGGCAGAGGAGCAATTCCCACTCCCAGAGAAGGAGTTGCGGGTACCAATCCAACAGCGCCTGCAAGAAGAGGCCGGTTTGAAGATGTGTTGGTGACTTCTGATATGAGGTCATTCTTTCAGCCGACCCATCGACAGGTGTCATCCGGATCCAGCATCAGGGAACGCCTAGACCGTCAGGTGTCCGACTACATCGGGTTAACGGCCGATGTGGACGCTCTGAGGAGTGATGAACCCCTGGACTACTGGGTGGGCAGGCTTGACCTCTGGCCAGAGCTTGCCCAATTTGCAATCGAACTGTTGGCTTGCCCCTTGTCCAGTGTCCTGTCCGAAAGGACGTTCAGCGCAGCAGGGGGGGTCGTGACCGATAAGCATACTCGCCTAGCTCACGACAGTGTTAACTACCTCACATTTCTAAAAATGAATGAGGCATGGATCTCGGAGGAATTCAACACATGTGACCAGTAGACCATGTATATGTCTATAAACGATTTTTTCAAGCTTCTTTCTTCATTTGGCTCACCTCCTTGTCCAAAAAAAGCACACCGTACTATATGCCCGTACCCTCCTGTTTGAAGAGGTTGAGCGGTGTCATATTTCTACTGGGGCTGCTTATTATGAGGGGCTCCCACCATCCCTGTGCTGTGCTGACTTCCTCCTGGGGCTGCTTATTATGAGGGGCTCCCACCATCCCTATGCTGTACCGACTTCCTCCTGGGGCTGTACCTCTGCTGTGCATATTATGAGGGGCTACCACCATCCCTGTGCTATGCTCATTATGAGGGGCTCCCACCATCCCTGTGCTATGCTCATTATGAGGGGCTCCCACCATCCCTGTGCTGTGCTGACTTCCTCCTGGGGCTGCTTATTATGAGGGGCTCCCACCATCTATGTGCTATGCTGACATCCTCCTGGGGCTGCTTATTATGAGGGGCTCCCACCATCCCTGTGTTATGCTGAAATCCTCCTGGGGCTGCTTATTATGAGGGGCTCCCACCATCCCTGTGCTGTGCTGACTTCCTCCTGGGGCTGTACCTCTGCTGTGCATATTATGAGGGGCTCCCACCATCCCTGTGCTATGCTCATTATGAGGGGCTCCCACTATCCCTGTGCTGTGCTGACTTCCTCCTGGGGCTGCTTATTATGAGGGGCTCCCACCATCCTTGTGCTGTGCTGACTTCCTCCTGGCGCTGTACCTCTGCTGTGCATATTATGAGGGGCTCCCACCATCCCTGTGCTATGCTCATTATGAGGGGCTCCCACCATCCCTGTGCTATGCTCATTATGAGGGGATCCCACCATCCCTGTGCTGTGCTGACTTCCTCCTGGGGCTGCTTATTATGAGGGGCTCCCACTATCCCTGTGCTATGCTGACATCCTCCTGGGGCTGCTTATTATGAGGGGCTCCCACCATCCCTGTGCTGTGCTGACTTCCTCCTGGGGCTGTACCTCTGCTGTGCATATTATGAGGGGCTCCCACCATCCCTGTGCTATGCTTATTATGAGGGGCTCCCACCATCCCTGTGCTATGCTCATTATGAGGGGCTCCCACCATCCCTGTGCTATGCTGACTACCTCCTGGGGCTGCTTACGGTGCAGGTGTCAGTGCTGTATATCACAGTGCTGGTGTCAGTGCTGTATATCACGGTGCTGGTGTCAGTGCTTTATGTCACGCTGCTGATGTCAGTGCTCTCTATCATGGTGCTGGTGTCAGATCACTCTATCACGGTGCAGGTGTCATTGCTGTATGTCACGCTGCTGATGTCAGTGCTCTCTATCACGGTGCTGCTGTCAGTGCTGTATATCACGGTGCTGGTGTCAGTGCTGTATATCACGATGCTGGTGTCAGTGCTTTATGTCACGCTGCTGATGTCAGTGCTCTCTATCACGGTGCTGGTGTCAGATCACTCTATCACGGTGCAGGTGTCATTGCTGTATGTCACGCTGCTGATGTCAGTGCTCTCTATCATGGTGCTGGTGTCAGATGACTCTATCACGGTGCAGGTGTCATTGCTGTATGTCACGCTGCTGGTGATCATCTCCTGCACCCTCTTCTTTGCCTACCCCGACCTTCCCTCTCCTCCATTGCCTTCATGCGCTCCACAGTCCTGAATTGCCAGAATTTCCCATATAAAAAAAGAATGCTTGTAGTTGTCGATCCCAGATTCACTTCATACATGTGTTATGTCATTGGCCATGTGGTGGGACTATGTTTGCACAGCTAGTAATTATTTTGTGGCTGCAAATTTGACCTGTAGGTTTGCAAAGTTCACCTCCCATTGAAGTCAATGGGGCCCGCCGTGAACGTTACGTTTCACGAACTATTGGCCGCGTTCACGAAACGTCCCGTCGGAAGTTCGTCCATCACTAGTCATTATGCAGTTCTATTTTCTATCAAGGTTGAGAGTATGCAAAATATAATCAAGGCCATCATCCTTGTTAAATGTTCCGCTCACTGAATATACAGTATGTAAAAAATGACTCAGAATTTTCACACAAGTAAAAGCACCTGGGGCTGTCCCTGTTAATGAAGCAGATAGCGGTGACTAACTCTTATTTTTATTATTGAAAAGCATCGTGATTTGAAAGATCGTTGGAATGTAATTCCCCAACTGAAATATAAGCACCTCTAGATGAGTCACTGATGATTCATATACTTAAACAAATTAACTCTAAATCCTGATATGAGCTATCTTGAGGAGTTCAATTGGACAGAATTTCTGAACGGATATACAGATTAATTATTAAACCTCCATTGCTCAGTATCTGTAACTTTAACAGTTTTGAATGAACCCCAAAATGCCTAAGGAACTCCTCATATTATACTTGATAAATAGAGGAAGCATATTAGTGAGCTTTAAATAAGAATATATTTATTCATTTCTAGCATTGAAGTAGCATATCTGCCTGTCATGTAAACAAGTTAAAGCAGAACTGCAGACTCATTTCCTATCATATTAAATTTTAGTCAAAATATTTATTTGAAAAATCAGCACAAGGAACGTTACATACAATCAATGTGAAGTGTCCTTAAGGCTCGGTTCACACCAGACGCGGCACGACTTGCCGCGCCGCGACCTGCTGCGACCTCAGCGGCGACTTGCAAAATTACTTCTGTATAGAAGTCAATGCAAGTCGCCCGAGGTCGCCGCAAAAGTAGTACAGGAACCTTTTTTCTAAGTCGGAGTGACTCGAGTCGCTCCTACTAGAACGGTTCCGTAGTACAGAACGGGGGCGACTTGTCAGGTCGCGGCGCGGCAAGTCGTGCCGCGTCTGGTGTGAACCGAGCCTCAGTCCTCTGATCTCTCACCCAAGCCCACTGCAGTAATCTTCCAACACCTAAGAGTTTAATACCAGACGAGGGACCTGTGAAGCGCCTCTGAAGCCACCTCAGTGTAAAAGCCCCAGTACTTTCGCACTGGGCGGTGCGCTTGCAGGAAGGGAAAAAAATTCCTGCAACCAGCATCTTTGGTGCGGTGCAGGAGCAGTGTATACACCGCTCCCAAAACGCCCTCCCCAATTGAAATGAATGGGCAGCGCAATTGAAGCGCCTGCAAAGTGTTTTGGCAGCGCAGCAACACGGGCGCTATTAACCCCTTCTTCGCCCGCTAGGGGGGTTAAAAGTGCCATGGTAAGGCGTCCCTAAAACACGTGCACCACCCGAGTGTGAAAGGGGTCTAATTTATAGAATGTGTACTATAGCTTCCACGACTCAAAAGCAATCTATTCATGGAGGAGGCGGACCTTTCAATTAAAAGCCTTTCCACCATTCATAAAGTACTTTTTATTCCTGGAAGCTATATTAGATTCTATTATTGGAGAAGGGGAATGAAAAGGGTGGACATAGAAATGTACCATAAACCTTTTGCTCTACTGTCTCAAGGGCCTCTGTATTGCATTGGGACCCTGAAGGCAGATGCCTGGAGCTACTGATGTACAGAAAGACCTCCTGAAGTAAATGTTTCCTTGACAGCACTGAAGCTGGGTAGAAGTGAGCCCTAAGTTAAGTGACTTGGTTTCTGACTTCTCTTAACTGCCTGATCAGGAAGATAGCCAACCAGCAGGAACTGGTGTAAAGTGTTCTCCACTTTTGCAGCCAAATCAGGATAACACCTACTTTATATTTGCTGTATGTCCCCATTCATATAGCACTCCTTTTACATTTACAAATTGCAGCTTCCCTTTTCAGAAGCTCTATTTTAGACCATCCAGCACTGAAAAATGATATGTAGTTTTATTTCTTTATGCAGGGGCAGTCAGCTTTGTTGACATAATTAACCCTTTCTGTACTGTACAGGCAGTTTTATTATCCAATGCAGGTCTGTCCTAACAAAATGATGAAGGTGTTGAGGCTGGGCTATAATAATGAGGACAGACCTGGGATAGGCTCACTCTAACAATTTTCCAAAAACCTTGCTGTCAGCCATGACACCTCCTCCTGAGAAACATCTAAAATGTATGTAGAAAGGGCCCAGGCCCCTAGAAGCCTAATGGTGACCTCCAGATACAGGAAGAGCCGACATCCTTCTTTGTAAAGTGGGTTACCAGGCATGGTGGGTGTAGTGCAAGAAGTCACTTTTTGAATACGAACAAGAGATTTATTGTCCCTTAACAGAACTGTGAAAGAGAGAGGGATTGGGCCAGGACACCTTTTAGTAGATGCAATGCTAATTGGCAGACTCCAAGACTTCTATAGGTAGACAGCTATACAGTGGAAAGCCTCCAGCTGGATAACACTTCTGTATAGGTAGGACTGCTGTCTCCTATGGCAACTAAATCTTGCAACATTCACTAACGGCAGTTGTACATAACCCTTGGTAACACAGAACAGTTAGTTTCTTATCTCACAGTATCTCACTGTAGATCTTCACTCACCGAGCTCCCAGTCTCTCACTAGACTTCCAGATCCCAAGTAGAGTCAGTGACCTCATCATCCCTTCCCTCCTTGTCACTGGAGCAAACTTGGCAGTATGCTGCAGCTGGGGGAACATGACTGCCAGTTTCTTGTCCTTCTTTGGCACCCCTTCTCTCTAGGCTCACGTTACTCCCTTCCTCAACCTGGGAACCAACATTGGAGCCTTAAAACCGCTGCGCATCCTCCAGCAGCATGTACCCAACACTGTGGTTGAATAATTCTGGGGACTCCTCCATGCATGATGGTGGGGCTATGGAGAAGAGTGACTGCAGACAAGGAGCTGGTGGAATAGGCCACTTTTGCAGCTGCGTTGAAAGGCAAACTACTCTGAGCCTGGGTGACAGAGGATGAGGAGGATGAGGACGGCTTTGTTATCCACTCCACAAACTTTTCTGCATGTTCTGGCTCAATAACACGGCCAGCAGCAGAAAAAAGGACAAGTGTGCCTCATGGCCACCGGCAGAGGATGCACCATGTCCACGACCAACACTGTTGACTGTAGACAAAGAGGCTGCTTGCCCTTTTTTAGTGGCCTTTGAGCGTCTGCCTCTCCTTGGTGTCCTTCCGGACATGATGTATATTTTGTTTTGCAACACCACACTACACTGTATTAGATACTGTGTACACCGCCTGCACTGCATTAGCAACTGTACTATGGCTGCACTGTATTGTGTACTGTGTACACCACCAGAAGTGTAGTAGTAACTGTACACACAGTATTAGATATTGTGTACACCACCTGCACTGTATTGTATATATATATATATATATATATATATATATATATATATATATATATATATTAGAGCTGCACGATTCTGGCCAAAATGAGAATCACTATTTTTTTTCTTAGAATAAAAACATCACGATTCTCGCGGTGTAAAATTTTTCACATTATAGAAAAAAATTGGGCTAGTGTTACTGGTTAGTTTTTTTTTAAGTTCATTAAAGTGTAATTTTTTTCCCAACAAATTGCATTTGAACGACTGCTGCGCAAATACAGTTTGACATAGGTCTGCAAGTGCACATAGGTCTACACATAGGTCTGCGGGTGCACGTAGGTTTTGCGAGTGCAAATAGGTCTGCACCTAGGTCTGAGAGTGCACATAGGTTCTGTGGGTGCACGTGGGTCTGCAGGTGCACGTTTGTCTGCGAGTACCTGTGTATTGTCTTGTTGAGTGCCTGTGTATTGTCTTGTTGAGTATTAGTGTCAGGAAGCTAGTTTGGACAGGGTATACTCCCCAATCCTCGTTAAATTAATAGGTACGATGCCAGGTGGGTGTGGAGAGGCGACCCGTTGTACATCTTGCGACATGTATGCATTCCTTGATCATTCGATCAAGGGTAAATGCTGCTGTGCAAAATGTAAGCACATTGTTTCCCTGGAAGCCCAGGTTCTGAATCTGGGGAAGCATCTGTCAGCACTGAGAAGTCCCTCCACACTAAATGAGAGCCAGGAACGTACATGGCAGGTGCTGACAGGGGCCAGCACAGAGGCGGGTGGAGACAAAGAGGTGCAGGCACTAGGAAAGAGTAGATGGTTGACAGTCAGGAAGGGTAGAGGGAGAAGTGCCAGGGAGGCCGATCCAGAGCTGCAGCATCCCAATAAGTATGCTTCATTGAGTGACATTGGTGAAACCAGTCAGGGACCAGCACTGCTGGAGCTGAGGGACTCTCTTAGCTGCCAGGGGAAGAATTCCCCCAGTGAGAGTGGGGGGGAAGCGAAAGGAAAAGACAGATTCTGGTGGTAGGGGACTCAATTCTTAGAAGGACAGAGGGGCCAATCTGTAACAAAGATCCGAACTGTATGTTATGTGCTTTGGCAAATCAGGGACCTTGTGGACAGATTACTGGGAGGGGCTGGGGATAACCCAGCTGTCATGGTGCACGTTGGCACCAATGACAAAGTCAGAGGCAGATGGAGTGTCATAAAATGGGATTTTTATATACAGCTTACCTGTAAAATCCTTTTCTTGAGAGTACATCACGGGACACAGGAGCTTCATTACATAGTGGGTTATATAGGCACCTCTGGTGATTGGACACTGATTGACCCCAATTAAGGAGAATTCCTCCCCTATATAACCCTTAGGTAGAAAGGACCTGTTGGGACGCATGACCACCCGGTCCTTGTGAATAATTAGATACGGCTCCTTGCTGGAAAGAGGTGCTAGCTCTGATACTCTTCTAGCCGTGGATATGGCTACTAAGAAAACCAATTTTTTTGTCAGGAGAACTAATGAAGCCAGATGCAAAGGTTCAAATGGTTGCCCCTGCAAAGCCGAGAGAACCAAATTCAGATCCCATGGGCATACTGGAGGTTTGACTGGCGGTCTTATCCGCATGGCCCCCTGGATAAAAGTCTGCACCAGGGAATGCGATGCAAGTGGCTTCTGAAAAAACACTGACAGGGCCGAAATCTGCACCTTGATAGTGCTTATGGCCAAATTCATTTCTAGGCCTGACTGGAGAAAGGCCAAGATCCAGCTAATGACATACTTTCTAGGATGCCATTTCCTGAGTTCACACCAGGAAACATATGCCCTCCAGATTTTGTAATAAATAAGCCTGGAGGCCGGCTTTCTGGCATTGACCAGAGTAGAAAAGACTGGCCCCGAAAGGCCATGGTCTCTCAGAATGTGGGTCTCAGCAGCCAAACCGTAAATTTAGACTGTGTAAAGCAGGATGGTAAATTGGACCCTGTGAGAGCAGATCTGGCCGGAGAGGGAGGATCCATGGCCTGCCTACTGCCAACTTCATGATCTCTGCTTACCACGGTCGCCTGGGCCAAGCCGGGGCCACTAAAAGGACCGATTTTGTCTCCCTCTTGACTCTTCCCAGGAACCGAGACAGAAGTGGGCTCGGGGGGAAGGCATAGATCAGATTGTACTGATCCCAGGTAACTGTCAGAGCATCTGACCCCTGAGCAAGTGCATCTCTTGTCCTTGACACAAAATTGTCCAGTTTCCTGTTGAACCTGGATGCAAACAGATCTATGTCTGGAGTACCCCACCTGTGACATATGTTCTGAAACACGTCGGGGTGCAGAGCCCATTCTCCTGGGCACAACTGCTGGCGGCTCAGAAAATACGCCTGCCAATTTTCCACTCCTGGAATGAAGACTGCAGAAAGACACGGAACATGCTTTTCTGCCCAGACAAGTATGTGATTCACCTCTTTTTGCGCAACCAGACTCCTGGTACCGCCCCGGTGATTGATATAAGCCACTGCTGTGGCATTGTCGGACTGAACCCGAAGAGAGAGACCTCATAGTCTGTAAGACCACTTTATGAGAGCCATATAAACTGCCCGGATCTCCAAGATATTTATGGGCAATAGCCTCTCGATCGCTGACCATTTCCCCTGCGAGCATGTCTCCTCCAACACTGCTCCCCAGCCTGTCAGGCTGGCATCTGTCGTGATAATCTTCCATGGAAGAGGAAGAAAAGTTTTGCCTTTCAGCAAATTCTTGGTTTGTAACAACCAGACGAGACTCTTGCATGTCCCTGGGGATAGACGCATAGGAAGATCCAAGGATTCCTGTTCCCAGCCGCAAGGATGCATCTTTGCAGAGGCCTTGAGTGGAACTGGGAAAATGGGATGGCCTCGAAGGAGGCGACCATTTTTCCTTAAGCCGCGTACACACGGGCGGACTGTCTGGCCAACTTAGTCCGTCGAAACACATTTCAGCGGACAGTCCGCTCGTGTGTGGGCTTCAGCAGACTTTTTCAGCGTGCAGTCTGGCGGACTAAGTATTTCGGAATTTCCGTAATATTGTCCGTCGTACTTTGGTTTCAGTGGACAATCCGCTCGTGAGTAGGCTAGTTCGACGGACTAAGTATGGCGCATGCTCACAAAGGATTTACACGGCGAAAGGTTGCATTGCTGTGTATTGGACTTCCTATTTCTAGTCCCGTCGTACGTGCTGTACACGTCATCGCGCAAACTTTCGACGGACTGTTTGTGCATCCGTGTGTGGTCAAGTCCGTTCATTTGAAAGTAGGACGGACTGTCCGTCGGATTGTCTGACGGACTAAGTTGGCCATACAGTCCGCCCGTGTGTACGCGGCTTAACAGTCTCATGCACAATCGAATGGGGGATGATCTCATGCCCAGAATTAGGCGCACCAGATCCCCAATGGCCAAGGCTTTTGGCCTAGGAAGAAACACCTTGCCCTGAGCGGTGTCGATGATCATACCCAGGTATTCCAACCTGGTGGCAGGCTGTAAGGACGACTTTTCTAGGTTTATAATCCTAGGTGTTCCAGGTGTTCTTGCGTTCTGGTAACGCTATGGTTCAGGAACGCTACTGTTTTCTCCATGAGAAGTAAATCGTCTAGATAAGCCATGACGGCTATACCCTGAGTTCTTAGGTTTGCCAAGAGAGGGTCCAGAATCTTTGTGAAGACTCGAGGGGCCGTAGCAAGCCCGAACAGCAAGGCCACAAATTGAAAATGGCGCCGCTGTACCGCGAACCTTAGAAATTTTTGGTGTGCGGGAAAAATTGGCACATGGAGATATGCATCTTTGATGTCTATTGATGCCATAAATTCTCCCCCTTGCAGGGAGGAGACCACAGTGCGGATTGACTGCATTCGGAAGGACCAGATGCGTAAAAACCGGTTCAGATCCCTCAGATCTAGGATAGGTCTGACACTTCCATTTGGCTTAGGAACGGTTAAGAGATTCGAGTAAAACCCTGAACCCTGTTCTTTTGGGCCCACTTCTACTATCACCCCCTGGGATAGTAAGTGATCTAAGGCCAGAAATAGCGGTTTTTGCTTTACTGGATCCCTGGGGATACTTGACCTTAGGAAACGAGAAGGTGGAATCTCCTGAAACTCTAGCCTGTAGCCCAGAGATACCGAAGAGATCATCCACTTGTCCCGGATCTCTTCCCGCCAGGCTCCTGCAAAATGCAGGAGCCTTACCCCCCACTCGGACGAGCGGGGGCGTCCCTTCACAAGGAAGCTTTTGGGCTCTGCTTGGCAGGCTTTCGCCCCCAAGTCTTTTTCTGCCCCTGGGCTCGGCCCTGAGCCTTTCCTGTAGAGGAGATTTGAGAAGGCTATCACCGCTGCTTAGAGCTTGATGCTCCGGGAGAGAGAGCACGCCTAAATGAAGGACGCTTGCTCCTTTTGACTGGAAGGAGAGTAGATTTACCTCCTGAAATTTTTTGGACGAATTTGTCTAATTCTTCTCCAAACAAACGTTCCCCTTTAAACGGGAACCAAATGCTTCTTGCATGACAGCTCAGCTGCCCAATTCTTTAGCCATAGGGCCCTCGCATGTGTACATGAGAGACAAACGTGATGCTTGTTGGACAGAATCCAAAATCGCATCAATCATGAAACATAGAATATCAGGCAATTCTGCATCATTTTCTACTTCCTCACTGGGAAGGAGCCCAAGCATCTGCTTAACCTGTTCCTTGAGGAACTGACACAACCCCACAGCTGCGACTGTAGGTTGCACAACAGCGCTAGTCATGGAAAAGGAGGCTTTTAATAAGGTTTCCAGCTTCTTATCAGTTAGATCTTTAACCACTACAATACAGGGCACTTTCACCCCCTTCCTTCCCAGCCCAATTTTCAGCTTTCAGCGCTCTAGCGCTTTCAGTGACAATTGCGCGGTCATGCTACACTGTACCCAAATGAAATTGTTATCATTTTGTTCGCACAAATAGAGCTTTATTTTGGTGTTATTTATTCACGACTCCGGTTTTTTTTTTTGCGATATAAGCGCAAAAATAGCGGAAATTTGGAAAAAAAACAATATTTTCTTTTTTCTATTTGAAAAGAAATCCAATAAAATCAAATTTTGTCATAAATTTAAGCCAAAATGTATTCTGCTACATGTTTTTGGTAAAAAAAAATTCCGTTAAGTGTATAATAATTGGTTTGTGTGATCACGGACATATGTACGCAAATGATCATGTACATATGTGTGCAGGTGATCACGTACATATGTGTGCAGATAATCATTGGGACATGTGATTTTAGTGGGACATATGTGGGGGACATGTTTTTATTATTAGGGACATGTGTTTTTATTATTTGGGGACATGTATGTTTTGGGGACATGTGTGTTTTGGGGACATATGTGGGGACTGTGTTTGTACTGTGTGGTGTGTTGTGTGTTTACACTACACTGATGATCAGTGAGTAAAAAGCTGTAAAAAGCAGCCCATACTCACTGATCATCAGCCGGCTGCAGCGTTCTGCTCTCCTCTCCTCAGCGGTGACTTCCGTGTGAGGAGAGGAGAGCCGATTGCCTAGCAACCGGCTGTTTGTTTACATCACATGACGGCCGTGATTGGACACGGCCGTCATGTGATCAGGAGGGCCAATCACAGAGCCCTCCTGCCGATCTGAGATGTGCCGTGTCCGGGTGACACGAGCACATCGGGATCGCGCCGCTGCGCGGGCGCGCGCGCGCTCGATCCCGCTACTCCTGAATGACGTTCCTGAACGTCCTATCAGGAGTAGACGGCTCCCACCCGGCCGTATATATGCATCGGCCGGGTGGGAAGTGGTTAAATACCTGCGCATTATCCAAGGGACAAGTCAGGTTTTTATTCACGCAAGAAACAGCCGCATCAACAGATGGGACCCCCCACTTCTTGGTGAAACTTTCCTCCAGAGGATAATGCATAGAAAACCTTTTAGGAGGAGCAAACAGTTTATCGTGATGTCCCCAATCCTCATACAACAATTCATCCATTAAGGGATGAATTGGGAAGGAATAGGCAGTCTGTGGGGCTTTCCTGACTCCCAGGGAAGAAACAGAGGACGTAGCGACTTCAGCAGCAGGCATTCTGAATGTGGTACGCACCAATTCAGTATAATACTGCACCTGCTTTCTGAGCGCCTGGGAGGAGGGGACTCTCTCTTCTTCCTCTGCCTCATCCAACTGCTCATGATCCCTGTCCCAAGATAGGGATCTCTCCTCATTGTCAGAAGAATCATCTGAGAGAGGAATTTCAGCAGAGGGAGGGGATCTACCCCTTTTCCTGCTATCTTTCAGGGAAGCAGAAATAAAATTCATTATTCTCCCTTCAAAACCCTCCAATGTAGCCCTAAGGGAGTCCTCAGTGACATAAACTGGGGCTGGGACATTAGGAGAGGCTGCAAAACCTGATAGGGGCACTGACTCGTCCTGAGAGGCTGGCTCCAGTCTTGCAGGGGGGGATGGTAACTTACAGGCACTTTTAGAACCCCTGGACCTAGGCGGTGATTTACCAGTGCTCTTGTTACCTCCCCCTGAGACCCTCTTACGAGGAGACATAGTCCTAAGCTACAAAGCAGAGGTACTAGTACAAAGTGCAATCACTGTTGTGCTTAAAGTCTCACAATAAATATATATGCTTAAACTGCACAACCTGATGCTGAGTAGGTGTCTAAGGTTTGCCTGGATCCAATCCTCTGGGATGCTTACTGCCCACAGCTCCTGTGTCTCACACTTACAGCCCCCTGACGCTCTGGGCTTTTTAAAACTGCCGATTGGCACCTGCGCAGTACAGCGCCGTGCACACTGACGTGCACGGCTCACAACCACACTCCCCCTCCTCCATTAGGCCGGGAATGCGCCCAGCGCACGTACGCGCGTGCACGAGGACCGCGGAATCTAGGGGGGGAAAGGAAAACTCTATCGGAGCTGCGTGGGACCCCCAGACTAAGTTGGACCCCTGTATTACCTCTATTGTGGCAGGGACTGCAGTGGAGACGTGAGACAGCTGGAGAACCAGGCTTCACTTAGCGTGTGTACTGAAAAGGCATGTAAGTATGCATCAGGCTGCTCTTACTCCCTCTAGTGGAGGAAACCAGGTAAGACATACAACTACTCAAAATGAAGAAATCCATCATATAATTATATATATAGGATTAACTTCCCTTACCTGTCCCCGCCGCAGGAATTGCTGAAACAGACAAATTCCAGCCTTCATCCCATCACGGCGGGCAGTGTTAGCCAACCTTCAGGTATATCTGGGGCTCTTTCTCAGAAGAGCCTCCTACCTGGACCATGTAAAAGACTCTGCCAGAAACTTTCGTGTGCTCTGTGTAAACAGTACACCAAGTCTGGTTTTCCCAGAGCCCAGTCTTCCAATAGGAGAGGACTTACAGGCCAAACCTCGTTTCTTCGACTGATGAGGCCCGGGTACCATACCATCTTGGGAGTCAAATATCGGCCCGAGATATAGATCCGGTTTGTTGTAGCCCTTAGGCCCCCGCAGGGACATGCACAGAGCTAAAGTTTTACGTGACCAACCACCATAGACACTGGTAAAAAAACAGGTGCCTCCCATATGGGAGGGGTTATATAGGGGAGGAATTCTCCTTAATTGGGGTCAACCAGTGTCCAATCACCAGAGGTGCCTATATAACCCACTATGTAATGAAGCTCCTGTGTCCCGTGATGTATGATCAAGAAAGAATGATTTTAGGGACTTGGGAGCTAAATTGAGGAAAAGGACCTCCAAGGTAGTATTCTCAGGAATACTACCGGTACATTGAGCCACATCAGAAAGTCGGAGGGAGATTAGGGAAGTAAACAAGTGGCTGAAGAGCTGGTGTGGTAAGGAGGGGTTTGGGTTCCTGGAGGACTGGGCCGACTTCTCAGTCAATAACCAGTACTATAGAAAGGATGGACTGTACCTAAATGAGGAGGGTACAGATCAGCTGGGAATGAAGATGGCCAAAAAGTTAAAGGGGTTTTTAAACTAGGTGACAAGGGGGGTCCAGAGGTAGAGATAGTCAGCGTGGAACATATTTATTGGGGGCATTAGTGATAGGTTGACCAAAGCACATAAACACGTAAGTATAGTAGCAAGTTCTAGTTGCAATCTCGGAACGCCCAATAACAGGATAATATGTGGCCGTTCTAAACTACGTGGCATGTTCACCAGTGCCAGGAGCCAGGCAAGATGGGTAAACAAGAGATACTGTTGTACGAGGAGGATTTGGATTTTTTGGGAATTTCAGAGACCTGGTTCAACAGCTCTCATGATTGGCTGGCAACCATTCAAGAGTATACCCTTTATTGCAAGGATAGAGAGGGTAAAAAAGGAGGAGGGGTATGTCTATATATCAAGAATAATGTACAAGTGAATGTGAGAGATGACATCACTAAGGGTAGAGCTTCAAAGGAATGAAGCTAAGGGGAAAATAATACTGGGAGTATGCTATAGGCCCCCTAAACTGAGGGAGGAAGGGGAGACAGATCTCCTATCACAAATTGGATTAGCAGCAAGGATGGGAAGTGTTATCATAATGGGGGATTTTAATTATCCAGACATAGACTGGGCAAGGGGAACCACGCATTCATCTAAAGCCGCGTACACACGGGGCGGACTGTCTGGCCAACTTAGTCCGTCAGACAATCCGACGGACAGTTCGTCATACTTTCGAATGAACGGACTTGACCACACACACCACTTTTTGAGCGGACTAATACGGCGTACTAAGTCCGCCATACTATCCGCCCTACTTTTGAAATGAACGGACTCGCCCACACACGCGGAGGAAAGTCCGGGTCTCCGGGTAGGCGGGGCCCGCGAAGGGGACGTCGCTGGCCCCGCCGCCTGGTATGGACTTAAAGGGGAACCCCAACGCCGAAAAAAATCGGCGTGGGGGTCCCCCCCAAGTCCACAACAGACCCTTGTCCGAGCACGCTACCCGGCCGGCCAGGAAAGGGGGGCGAGCGAGCGCCCCCCTCCTGAGCCGTACCAGGCCGCGTGCCCTCAACATGGGGGGGTGCCCAAAGCACCTTGTCCCCATGTTGATGAGGACAAGGGCCTCTTCCCGACAACCCTGGCCGTTGGTTGTCGGGGTCTGCGGGCGGGGGGCTTATCGGAATCCGGGAGCCCCCTTTAATAAGGGGGCCCCCGGATACCGGCCCCCCACCCTATGTGAATGAGTATGGGGTACAATGTACCCCTACCCATTCACCTGTAAAATAAAAGTACAAAAAAAACCACAACACACGAGATAAAATACTAAATTGCACAGCTCCGGGGGTTTTCCGTCTTCGGGGGTCTTCTCGCCGGACTCCTCCGCTATCTTCTTGTAGCTCTTTTGCTAACGGAGGAGTCCGGCTTTCTTCCTCGCCGCCGGCCTCTTCTCCCGACTTCGGGGGTCTTGTCCCCCTCTTCGGTTCTTCTGCCGGGCCACCGCGCCTTCTTATAGCTCTTTTACAGGCGGTGGCCCGGTCTTCTGTCGCCGCCGTCGCCGCCGCCTTCCGTTCTTCTTCTTCTTCTTCTTCTTCTTCTTCTTCTTCTCCAGGAGATGTTGCCTCGACGATCTCTCCGGCCGGAATGGAGTCGCTCGCCCCCCTTTCCTGGCCGGCCGGGTAGCGTGCTCGGACAAGGGTCTGTTGTGGACTTGGGGGGGACCCCCACGCCGATTTTTTTCGGCGTTGGGGTTCCCCTTTAAGTCCATACCAGGCGGCGGGGCCAGCGACGTCTCCTTCGCGGGCCCCGCCTACCTGGATACCCGCTCGAAATGAGCGGACTTTTCTCCGGGCGGGAAAAGTCTGCTCATTTCAAAAGTACGGCGGACTGGCACACACACGGGCGGATTGCCCGCCGAAATGCGAGTACGACGGACAGTATTACGGAAATTCCGAAATACTTAGTCCGCCAGACTGCACGCTGAAAAAGTCCGCTGAAGCCCACACACGAGCGGACTGTCCGCTGAAATGTGTTTCGGCGGACTAAGTAGGCCAGACAGTCCGCCCGTGTGTACGCGGCTTAAGGCTCGCCAGTTCCTAAATGTCTTGCAGGACAATTTTATGGGTCAGATGGATCTACTGATTACCAACAATACAGACCTTATCACAGATGTGAAAATACGGGGCAATTTAGGCAACAGCGATCACAGGTCAATTGACTTCAGTATAAATCACACAAATAGGAAACATAAGGGGAATACAAAGACACTGAATTTCAAAAGAGCCAACTTCCCTAAACTACGAACCTTGCTAGAAGGCATAAATTGGGATAAAATCTTAGGAACAAAGAACACGAAGGAGAGATGGGTTTGCTTTAAGAGCATATTAAATAAGGGCATTAGCCAATGCATCCCATTGGGTAATAAATTTAAAAGAGCGAACAAAAGTCCTGGATGGCTTAACAACAATGTAAAAATGCATATAAAAGCAAAGAAGAAGGCCTTCAAAAAATCCAAGGTTGAGGGATCATCATCAGCATTCAGACTTTATAAAGAATGCAACAAGAAATGTAAAGGTGCAATAAGGATGGCTAAGATAGAACATGAAAGACATATAGCGGAGGAGAGCAAAAAAAAAAAAATCACAAGAAATTCTTTAAGTATGTACACAGTAAAAAAGGAGGACAGACCATATTGGCCCCATAAAGAATGAGGAAAGACATCTGGTTACAAAGAATGGGGAAATGGTGAAGGTATTGAATTTATTCTTCTCCTCAGTCTTCATGAGGGAATCGATGGACTTCAGTAACCAAAACTGCAGTGTTTATCCACATGACACATAACGGGAAGCGCATCCATGGTTAACAGAGGACAGAGTTAAAATTAGACTTGGGAAACTTAACATTAATTAGTCACCGGGACCAGATGGCTTGCACCCAAGAGTACTTAGGGAACTCAGTCAAGTAATTGTAGCACCAATATTTAAAAAGGGCCCAAAATACATCCATACATACATTTACAGACCAGTTAGCCTAACATCAATAGTATGTAAACTCTTGGAGGGGATGATAAGGGACTATATACAAGATTTTAGTAATGAGAACGGTATCAGTAGCAGACATCAGCATGGATTCATGAAGAATTGTTCTTGCCAAACCAATCTTTTAACCTTCTATGAGGAGGTGAGTTGCCATCTAGATAAAGGAAGGCCCATAGACGTGGTGTATCTGGATTTTGCAAAACCATTTGACACAGTTCCCCATAAATGTTTACTATACAAAATAAGTACGTTGGCATGGACCATAGGGTGATTACATGGATTGAAAACTGGCTACAAGGGTGAGTTCAGAGGGTGCTGATAAATGGGGAGTATTCGGAATGTCAGGGCTGGGTAGTGGGGTCCCCCAGGGTTCTGTGTTGGGACCAATCCTGTTTAATTTGTTCATAAACGACCTGGAGGATGGGGTAAACAGTTCAATCTCTGTATCTGTGGACAAAGCTAAGCAGGGCAATAACTTCTCCGCATGATGTGGAAACCTTGCAAAAAGATCTGAACAAATTAATGGGATGGGCAACTACATGGAAAATGTGGTTCAGTGTAGAAAAATGTAAAATAATGCATTTGTGTGGCAAAAATATGAATGCAATCTATACATTGGGGGGAGAATCTCTGGGGCAATCTAGGATGGAAAAGGACCTAGGGGTCCCAGTAGATGATAGGCTCAGCAATGGCATGCAATGCCAAGCTGCTTCTAACAAAGCAAACAGAATATTGGCATGCATTAAAAAGGGATTACCCCATTTCTGCCCGGAAGAATTTACCCCCTTCCTGACCAGAGCACTTTTTGAGATTCGACACTGCATCAATTTAACTGACAATTACGCGGTCGAGCGACATGGCTCCCAAACAAAGTTGACGTCCTTTTTTTCTCCAAAAATAGAGCTTTCTTTTGGTGGTATTTGATTACCTCTGCATTTTTTTTGCGCTATAAACAAAAAGATAGTGACAATTTCGAAAAGAAATGCATTATTTTTTACTTTTTGCTATAATAAACATCCCCAAAAAATATAAAAAAAAAAATTTCTCTCAGTTTAGGCTGATACGTATTCTTCTACATAGTTGTGGTAAAAAAAAAAAAAACGCAGTAAGCGTTTGATTGGTTTGTGTAAAAGTTATAGCGTTTACAAAATAGGGGATAGTTTTATGGCATTTTTGTTGATAATTTTTTTTTTTTACTAGTAATGGCGGCGATCAGCGATTTTTATCATGACTGTGACATTATGGAAGACACATTGGACAATTGAACCCATTTTTGGGACCATTGGCATTAATACAGCGATCAATGCTAAAAAATTGCATTGATTACTGTAAAAATGTCACTGGCAGGGAAGAGGTTAACCACTAGGTGGCACTGTAGGGGTTAAGTGTGTCCTAGGGAGTGATTTTAACTGTGGGGGGAGGGGCTGTGTGTGACACGTCACTGATCAGCACTCCCGATTACAGGGAGAGCTGATCAGTGACAGTCTCACTAAGCAGAATGGGGAGATGCTTGCTTACATTAGCATCTCCCCATTCTTCCTCACCGCACCGTGAGACGATTGCAGGTATCCCCACGGACATTGTGTCCACGGGATCAGCGATCACGGTCACAGAGCTCCCGGCGGGCAACCTACAGGTACGTTAATCTGCCTGTACGTGCCCTTCTGCCGCAGTATATCTTTGTGTCAGGAAGCAGTTAATTTCAGAGCTAAAGCGATAATTCTCCTGCTCTACAAGACTCTGGTTGGGCCGCACCTAGAGTATGCTGTCCAGTTCTGAGCACCAGTCCTCAGGAAGGATGTACTAGAAATGGAGCGAGTACAAAGAAGGATAACAAATATAATAAAGGGTCTGGAGGATATTAGTTATGAGGAAAGGTTGCAAGCACTGAACCTATTCTCTCTGGAGAAGTGACGCTTGAGAGGGGATATGATTTCAATTTACAAATACCGTACTGGTGACCCCACAATAGGGATAAAACTTTTTCGGAGAAGGGAGTTTAACAACTCGTGGCCACTCATTAAAATTAGCAGAAAAGAGGTTTAACCTTAAACTACGTAGAGGTTTTTTTTTTTACTGTAAGAACGACAAGGATGTGAAATTCCTTTGCATAGGCGGTGGTCTCAGCAGGGAGAAACTATCAGTTAAGCACCTGAATGACCACAACATACAGGGATATACAAGGTAATACTGACATATAATCACACACATAGGTTGGACTTGATGGACTTTTTGTGTAAATTATATAGATATATATATTTATATATATATCCCTCATTTATACACCAAAGTGTATTCCTTTGATCTAAAGGACAAACTGTTACAATGTTTATACTTAAGTTCCACTGCTAAAGAATGTTGTGATTCTTGGCAGACTGCCCGTTTTTTTTTCCCTTTCTTTTTATGGGCTACAGCAGAGCACAGAGAGAATTCTCTGCATAGAAATAATCAGGAAATACTTTGTCAAGATCGCAATGGGGGGAAAAAAATCATGAAAATGATTATTAACGATTAATCATGCAGCTGTGCAGCTCTAATATATACTCTCCGGGCTCCTCCCATAATACTGGTTAAATACCCTCCGGGCTCCTCCCATAATTACAAACCACCATACTGGCCTTCTTATTTATGGTCGGAGCCCTCCGCTCTAAGAGATATGAAACACATAAACATGTCACAAGACTAACAACATAAATTAGACCTGAAGTGTGTCCTGGCCTGCTGTACAGTTTATTGATGTGTGTTCGGTCTGCTAACGCTTGCACTGCCAGCAAGTTTGGAGATTAGGTGACCTTGTCTGCGTAGTGAAGGCTTGGGCTTCGAAAATAGAATGAAGTGCACAGAAGTATGTCACGGTTACTAACGCCTGAGGAGCAAGTCAAATTCTGTATGTGAAGTAAAAAATATGTATTGAAAGAGTGTTTAAGAGAAAGGGGGGGGTCCCTTTGAACTTCACACCTGACTTTATGCCCTAGTTGTGAAGTCTTGGTTGGGGTGGAGAACTGGGTTGACCGGGAACCTGTAGTAAGGTGACATGGGAATTTAGTTTTGACAAGGGAGATTGCAAAGAGATGTTTGGGACAAAACTGGCCCCCTGATGAAGATGCAAGCCCTCAACAATTTTTTTTTGGAAGATACTGTCCAAACCTGGTGCAGGGCGGACCAACTGGTAGCCTAATGCCGCGTACACATGATCAAACAATCGGGTGGAAAAGTCTGGCAAACTCAAGTCCGCCGGACAATCCCCCCGTGTGTAGCCTCCGGCATACTTTTTTGACCCGAAAGTACGGCGGACTTAGAAAGTAGTTTTGCACTCCAATCTTCCCGCCAGACTCGCATTTCGGCGGACAATCCGGCCGTGTGTATGCCAGTCCGCCGTACTTTTGAAATGAACTGACTTTTCCCGCCCGGAGAAAAGTCTGCTCATTTCGAGCGGGTCTCCAGGTAGGCGGGGCCCGCGAAGGAGACGTCGCTGGCCCCGCCACCTGGTATGGACTTAAAGGGGAACCCCAACGCCGAAAAAATCGGCATGGGGGTTCCCCCCAGGTCCACATCAGACCCTTGTCCGAGCACGCTACCCGGCCGGCCAGGAAAGGGGGGGACGAGTGAACGGCCCCCCCTCCTGAGCCGTACCAGGCTGCATGCCCTCAACATGGGGGGTGCCTTGGGGAAGGGGGGGCCACGCGCCCCCCCACCCCAAAGCACCTTGTCCCCATGTTGATGAGGACAAGGGCCTCTTCCTGACAACCCTGGCCGTTGGTTGTCAGGGTCTGCGGGCGGGGGGCTTATCGGAATCCGGGAGCCCCTTTAATAAGAGGGCCCCCGGATACCGGCCCCCCACCCTATGTGAATGAGTATGGGGTACATTGTACCCCTACCCATTCACCTGTGAAAAAAAGTACAAAAAAACACAACACAGGGTAAAAATAGTTTATTGCACAGCTCCGGGGGTCTTCCGTCTTCGGGGGTCTTCTGGCCGGACTCCTCCGCTATCTTCTGCTAGCTCTTTTGCTAGCGGAGGAGCCCGGCTTTCTTCCTCGCCGTCGACCTCTTCTTCCGACTTCGGGGGTCTTGTCCCCCTCTTCTGGGGTCTTGTCCCCCTCTTCGGTTCTTCTGCCGGGCCACCGCGCCTTCTTATAGCTCTTTTACAGGTGGTGGCCCGGTCTTCTGTCGCCGCTGTCGTCGCCGCCTTCTGTTCTTCTTCTCTTCAGATGTTGACTCGTCGCATGCTTCGCTCACAATGGCTCAGACGTGATGCGCGGCGACTTATATAGGGACATAACCCGATGATGTCCCCGCCCATTATGGTGTCACAGTCCTAGAGGATGCTGGGACTGTGACATCATAATAGGCGGGGACATCATCCGGTGATGTCCCTATATAAGTCGCCGCGCGCCTGGTCCCCGTCATTGTGAGCGGAGGGAGCGACGAGTGAACATCTGAAGAGAAGAACAGAAGGCGGCGGCGGCGACAGAAGATCGGGCCACCGCCTGTAAAAGAGCTATAAGAAGGCGCGGTGGCCCGGCAGAAGAACCGAAGAGGGGGACAAGACCCCAGAAGAGGGGGACAAGACCCCGGAAGTCGGAAGAAGAGGGCGGCGAAGAAGAATGCCGGGCTCCTCTGCTAGCAAAAGAGCTAGCAGAAGATAGCGGAGGAGTCCGGCGAGAAGACCCCCGAAGACAGAAGACCCCCGGAGCTGTGCAATAAACTATTTTTACCCTGTGTTGTGTTTTTTTGTACTTTTTTTCACAGGTGAATGGGTAGGGGTACAATGTACCCCATACTCATTCACATAGGGTGGGGGCCGGTATCCGGGGGCCCCCTTATTAAAGGGGGCTCCCGGATTCCGATAAGCCCCCCGCCCGCAGACCCCGACAACCAATGGACAGGGTTGTCGGGAAGAGGCCCTTGTCCTCATCAACATGGGGACAAGGTGCTTTGGGGTGGGGGCGCTCGCTCGTCCCCCCCTTTCCTGGCCGGCCGGGTAGCGTGCTCGGACAAGGGTCTGATGTGGACCTGGGGGGAACCCCACGCCGATTTTTTCGGCGTTGGGGTTCCCCTTTAAGTCTATACCAGGTGGTGGGGCCAGCGACGTCTCCTTCGCGGGCCCCGCCTACCTGGAGACGCGCTCGAAATGAGCGGACTTTCCTCTGCGTGTGTGGGCGAGTCCATTCATTTCAAAAGTAAGGAGGATAGTACGGCGGACTTAGTACGCCGTATTAGTCCGCTGAAAAAGTGCCGTGTGTGGGCAAGTAGCCCGTTCTGAAAGTCAGACGGACAGTCTGGTGGGAAGTCCGCCAGACTAAGTCCGTCGGATAGTCCGCTACGTGTGTACGTGGCATTACTGACCTAAAAGGGGAAAGCGACAGAGAAAATGATGAGCAGCCGTGTTGCTACTGGAGGTGATGAGTGGCAGTTTGAGCCACTTGCTGAAATGCTTGCAGCGATTGCAAGGAAGCAGCCTTATTTGAAAGGCGAAAACAAAGTTTAGCGGAATTATAAGTGTGTAGGAATGACCGTGCTCAACATTGTACCAATAGATGGAGTGAGATGTGAATGTGAATGCTTTGAGAAATGTAAGTTCCACTGTATTCGTAAATGCCAATGCAACTAGTTCGAACCGGGCTGGGGTGTGAGCACCGGTGGGGTTTGTTTGTGAGGGATTGGTCGATGAAGTTTGCATTGCCAA
This sequence comes from Lithobates pipiens, assembly GCF_037356315.1. Classification (NCBI taxonomy): domain Eukaryota; kingdom Metazoa; phylum Chordata; class Amphibia; order Anura; family Ranidae; genus Lithobates; species Lithobates pipiens. The sequence goes on from NW_027507787.1 coordinate 28,014,133, forward strand.
GGATCCGAATTGTTGAGCTAGTGCTACAACTGGACATGGATCAGTTGGTGAAGTTTGTATTGCCGAGTATCCGAATCGATGAGCCGGTGCTGCGACTGGACGCAGATCGGTTGGTGGAGTTTGTATTGCTGAGGATCTGAATCGTTGCCCTGATGATGCGACTAGATTTGGATTGATTGTGGATGTAAGGTGATTAGGGGGCTTGTATGCCGGATCTGAATCATTGCACCTGTGATAAGACTAGACTCGGACTGATGCTGTACGTGGTTGAGGGGGCTTGTGATTGCCGAGGATCCGAATTATAGGGCCGATGTTGCGACTAGATTCAGATCGGCTGTTGGTGTGTGTGTGTTTTTTTTTACCTGAGGAATAAACTGTCCAAGCCTGGTGCAGGATGGACCAACTGGCAACCTTACTGACCTAAAAGGGGAAAAGTGATAGAGAAACAGGTGAGCAGCCGTGTTGCTACTGGAGGTGGCCATTGCAGAGATGCAGAGATGCTTGCAGCGATTGCAAGTATGCAGTCTTTCAGACAGTCGAAAGAAGGTTTAGCGGAATTATGGTTATGTAGGAATGACCGTGCGCAACATTGAACAATAGATGGAGAGAGTTGTGATGTTTATGCTTGGATAGACTGAGAATGTGAATCATAAGTACTACTGAATTCGTACTGTTGATGTGACTAGTTTGAACCGGGCTGGAGTACGAGCACAGGCGGAATAGTATGTGAGAGATCCGAATCATTTGAGTCGGTGATGCGACTGGACTTGGATCGGTTTGTTGAAGTTTGTTTTGGCGAGGATCTGAATTGTTGCGCCGATGATGTGACTAGATTCACATCGGCCGTAGATGCGAGGTGGCTAAAGGAGCTTGCGTGTCGGATCCGAACCATATCACCGATGATCTGACTGGGCTCGGATCGACTGATGGTGATGGTGGTTGAAGGGGCTTGTGATTGCCGAGGATCCGAACCATAGAGGCGAGGCTGAGACTAGATTCGAATCGGCTGTTGATGAGTGCTTGCTATGCAGTTAGAGGTGTAGGGAGTCAGTTAGGTGAAGTGGATGTTTCGTAAGAGGTGCAGGGGTTTTAAATGGGAGGTATTGAGTATGGGGCGCAGGTGCGGGACCATGCGCCGCCAATGTGACTTGATATTGATGATTCGTGAGGGCTAACTGCGAACTGTTCCAATCGGAGGTCTACTGCGACAATGAGACTGGGCTCGAGTAAAACCAGCTCAAGTAAAAAAACTTTAAGGATTGTGGCACGGCTGCCACAGCATGTATGTGATGTCACAGCCCCGCGCTCCCACATGCTTTCCAAGCCTCGCTCTGGATGAGATCTGACACCACACGACCATTTTCCACTATGCAGCGGTTACCAGAGAGGACAAGTAAGGAACAGCAGCGCTGAGCGCCTGGCTCAGACAGCTCACTACCTCCACCCCCCTGGACATCTAATGTCCCAGCAGGACTTTAACTACACTAATGAGAAGTGGACCTCACCGTGAGATGATCATCTATCCTGACCCTGCTCCTGGACGGTATCCAGCCCATGCACAACATTGCTTTATTTCATGTGAGTTGATATTGCTTTTTTCTATTAAAGTGTTGACTACTTATTCAGAGGCGCCCCTCTCCTTGTCTTTCTCAGCTCAACTGGATTTTTGGCTTCTGATCTACATTGGTGGCAGCCCTGACTTGCAGACCCATTACCCATCATATACCTATTGTTGGACTCTTATGGATTTTATATGGTCACCTCTGAGGTACTACTGTGTTACGCCCTTTACTTGTATCTATCTTTAATAATAATCAGCTTTTTTGCTGTTCTGCTGAGCTCATTTTTTTTTGAAGAATTTTACAATCAGCTCGACTTATCAAGAAGAGCATATGAGGAAAATGAAAGACATAAATGAGAAACAATGCTCCGTATGACTTTCCTTTAGAAAGGGCAGATTTTAAAATGCTGTTTTCTCCTTTGAATTGTCGTGGGTCTCTTGGGCTGGATGACTCAAGAAGACTGTGTTGGTGTGGTTTTCATCTTGTGTCAGCCTGGTGTTTTAGTTCACAAAAGTGTGATGCATGACATTGCAAAAGAATATGGGTCTTAGTGCCCGTTCACACAGGGGCGACGCGACTTGCAGCGCGACTCACAGACGCGACCTGCACACGACTTCAGCGGCGACTTGCAAAATGACTTCTGTATAGAAGTCAATGCAAGTCGCCTGAAGTCGCCCCGAAAATACTACAGGAACCTTTTTCTAAGTCGGAGCGACTTGAGTCGCTCCTATTAGAACGGTTCCATAGTACAGAACGGAGCGCGACTTGTCAGGCGGCTAAGTCGCCTGACAAGTCGCGGTAGTGTGAACGGGCACTAAATGATGCAAGAGTTATTGTGAATAATGCTACATCAAGAATTGAGAGAGACGTTTGTATTATCTGGAACTATTTCACAGCGTGGCTCTAAAAGGACAAAAGTTTAATTATGTGACTTGAATGAGTAGGGTCACAGTGTTGCATGTAAGGTATATGTCATCCTACTTGGCTAGCAGTTCACTTTAGAATGTATGTATGACCCAAATCTAGAAGTAAAATATTGCAGCTTACTAGTCCTTGTTGTGGTTGTTGCATTTATTTTTTTCAAGATCACTTTCCTTTATTTTCACCTGGTAATCTTCCAGCAACACACTTCTTGTCCCTACATGTCTACATCACTCATCCACTGTATCTATGGAGGGAATCATGGTTGTCACCCAAGCCACTCTCTTGATTTGGACCACAAAGCTATTTCTTCATCTCTATTAAATGGGATGCAGGCCAATTGGTATTTACAGAAGACAGCTAGAAGGGTAATCTTCAGTGCAGCTCACTAGAAGTGACAAGGACACAACATTTCTGGCAATATCAATGAGTATTTTCTATATTTGCAAAAAATCTTCTTAGCTTAAAATAAAAGAAAACAAATGCAGCCAACACATCTAAGGAGTACAAGCTAAATTGCATTGCATTTTTCGATCTTGGGTTTAGTTATCCTTTAAGATACAGCAACATACACATTGACCTGATATAAAGAGAATTTTACTTTCTAAGCTATGTATACAGAAATGTTTAGACTTATTTATATTGTGTCCATTGATTTGGGATCTTCTGTGGTCTCTCTAGTTATGGCAAACCAGGGCAACTCTAAGCCACTTAGGCATGAAATATAAACTGTGCATCTAATTTTAACATGATCAATGAGATAGCATGGTCACTTCTGGTGAAACAAGTAGCTGTGAATGTGTTGCTTTAGTTGCTGTTAACATGAACTTTCTTTGGATTTTATACACAATGTACAAGTGTAAAATGTGTAAGATGTGTACGTAAAGAGTACAAAACTCCTGCTTTTTAGCTCCTGCCCACTAAGGTGAGGGGTATTATAGAGCCAGGACAAGTGGGGGTGGGTGCGGGGAAAGAAAGACTCAAGTGTTTTTATCAGGGGAGGGGCGCACGTTCACCCTTGGGTACCGCCACTGCCAACACAAAACACACCACTGGGTGATCTCCTGTATTGTAGGAGACAGCTAAGTCTCCTGGATGTATTCCCATCACTCTAATTCTCATCCATCACGCTCTTCCATATTTGTCCCCTGTCAGCAACCACTCTTCTCCAGACTACTTAGGTGTCTATTTTATGGCCAAAGCACAATTAGTTCCATTTCCTTCCCTGCTTCCATACCCACATAATACATCTATTCTTAAACCCATCTCTAATTTTTCCCACATAGGTGGAGTTGTAATTTAACCACTGTTTCCACATCACACATCAGGTAGTAAGAAGCTTTGTTGTCACCTCTGATCTTTATATCATAGGAATTGGGCTGCTAATTTATTTTTTTAATAAAGCTTTTGAAAGTAGAAATTTAAACACAAAATCACATTCTACCCTAGAGAAAAAAAATCTTCTACCCTACTGCTGTTGATGTGTTTTGGTTTGGCCACCTTCTGCCTTCATTCTAGAAGTCATTGGCCAGCCCTTTAGGGCCCAGAAGAGGTATTACTAAATTGACTGCCCTACCCACACCAAAGCACCTTGTCCCCATGCTGATAGGGACAAGGGCCTTTTCCCAACAACCCTGGGTTGTGGAGGTCGGTGGGCAAGGGGCTTATCAAAATCTGGAAGCACCCTTTAACAAGGAGGCACCCAGATCCTGCCCCCCCCCCCCCCCTATGTGAATAAGTACACATTTGCCAAAAAAGTGTCCAAAAGATATAAAAACACACACAGTTTTTTGATAATGTGAATGAGTAAAATACAGACAGCGCTTGCTCTACCTTAAAATAATATGAGTTATCACTACTATAATGATATATGCTGTTAAATATTACTATACCAATCAAAAATAATGCATAGTGACAAAAACATAGACCGATATTGTATTGTGTACTAAAAAAAGTTTTAAAATAATCAATGATTCAAAGAGACAAATATAGTGCATAAAGTGATAACTGTGCAAGCAAAGGGGGTTATTTACTAAAGTCAAATCCACTTTGCACTACAAGTGCAAACTACAAGTGCAAAGTGCACTTCGAAGTGCAATCGCTGTAGATCTGAGGGGGACATGCAAGGAAAACAAAAAAAATGCATTTTAGCTTGCACATGATTGGATAATAAAATCAGCATAGTCTCTTTTCTGTACTATAAGGTGCTGTCATGCTCCGTTTCCAAATTGAGGTCTGTGCATTCACCATGTGAAAGACTGTAAACACTCCGCACTCACTAGATAAGATTGACTCCTACCATATAGTAAGGAAAGTCTGCTCAGCTTGTAGGTCTTTGTTGGGGCACCTATCCCACTGTGATATCCTCTGGTGACTCCCACTGGTAAAGATTACCTCCAAGGATGGCTCCCGAATTCCAAAATCGGTACAGGTATGAAAACTCTTCATGGTGTAAAATCCTTAGGTGATTGTATTCAATATAAGGCATTTTACATGGTAAAAAACCTTGGGAATTGGTTGTATAAAAACTGGTGTGTGTTCCACTCTTTGGGTCAGAGGTGACGCATGGGAAATTCAGCTTGACGCGTTTTGTCATCTATGTGCGATGTTATCAAAAGCAGCTGCTTTTGATAATGTCGTACATAGATGATGAAACATGTCATGCTGAATCTCCCATGCGTCCCAGAGAGTGGAATGCACCCTTGTTTTTTACAACCAATTCCCAAAAGTTTTTTAAAGGGGGCTTCCAAAATTCCATAAGCCCCCTGCTTGCAGACCCCAACAACCACAGCTCAGGGTTGTAGGGAAGAGGTCCTTGTCCCCATCAATATGGAGACAAGGTGGTTTGGGTGTGGGCAGACCATCCTGCCGAATGCCCTGCAAATTCAGTTTGTTCACTGAACATGTATACAGGCGATGTTTGGGACAAACTTTTGCTTGGCTTGAACTGTTCTACTTTTTAACTGTCTTATTTTTTTGTCTACTTCTGGGATAAGAGTAATAGTGCACTCTGGGAACTGCAGGAGATGGTTACTTTTCTTATCCCCTAGCTCAGTATGTTGCTCTTAGGGTCTGTGTTGATGAGCTTCTGTTTGCTTTAACCTAGGTTCACATTGGAGTGATTTGTCATGTCAATTTAAATGACAAGTCATAGCCTATTAGAGGCAATGGCACCGATTTGCAAAAATAGTTCCTGCACTACTTTTGCCGATTTCAGGTGCGACTTCAATAGACATCTGTGCATGAAACTGCACAGATGTCTATCAAATAGCTGCTGAAATCACGCTGACCTTGCTACTTTGAAATCACGCTACTTCATGTGAAGTAGCGCAATTTCAAAGTAGCATCAATGTGAACCAGGGCTAAAAAGGATATTGTATAGGGGCACCTGTGTCTTTAGCCTCATTGCTTTTTACATGCTGGGTGACATAATCTGAGGGATTGTTCCTTTAACTGCTATTTTTATGAGATTTTGGTAAAATGTGGTGATGTTGCAACTCTGCTGCTCACCTACAGTGAAAGGATCTCCATGCTTCTTTTTCATCCATTATGTGGCTCTTTGCTTTCAGCTCCTCTCCTGCTTCTTCTTGAATAGTTCCCCAACAGTCATCTTATCACCAGTCATCAAGGGCAGCTCTAACTGGTGACTAGTACTTTGTTGTATGCTTTTTATTAGCAAAGCTTCCACAGTGCAAGTTCTCTTTAAATTGAGCAGTATTTAATGATAGTAAAAAAAAAAAAAAAAAAAAAGTACCAAACCTAAAAGTATCCATAACAGCCTCTATGTTATTAATAATTGTATAAGCCACAAATATTGCTGATTCCTAATATATTTATTCATATTAATGTTACAATAATTTTTTATTAGTGTAATAAAGGATAGAAAGACATCAACATGTTGTAGCTATATGCCCATGTAGGGCTCATTCTAACCAGATGCACTGAGAAATGCCCCAACAAATCAACACAGCAAAACCACAGATGTGCTAGTTCACATCATTGAAATTCCCTACAACTCACTAGGTTCCTCAGCACACCCAGGGATGATAAGTTTCTCTGCTTCCCTCCATTAGCAGTTCAGAAAGGACACACCTGATAGCGCAAAGGTAACAGTTGAAAGGACCTTCACTATCAGAAGAAGAATATAGGCATCCGGGCTGAAGCCTAATAGCAGGCAGCTTTTCTAGAAGAACTATGGGGAGCCCTTTCCTGATTGCTACCAGAGTACTCCAGTTCAAGTGGGGTCCTCAGGCCTTGGAACCATCCAGCTGTTTGCCTGTGTTACCAGAGCTACCCTGGACTTTGCTGTCTATGACAGCCTTTTTGCAACCAGGGTGCCCAGGCACCCTGAGGTGCCTTCAGCTTTCTTCAAAGGTGCCTTGGCAAAATGCCTAAAAATTGCCCAAAGATTGTATACAAGCCAGAGGGGAAAAAAACCTACCTTTTAGTTACACAAAGCAACAGTTTTTCATTGAACACCATTACAGACTTCTAGCTGGACAGACTCATTATCATGCCTTATTTATGTCATCAGTTTTTGGCATCACCTAAGTTTGTAAGCAAATAATGTCAAGGATGAAGCACATGAAAGTCAAAGTTACAACCAAAATATCTATCATCTAATGAGCACCTTGAGAACACATTGAGAATTTCTACTACATCAATTCAAACCAGATATTGATACGTTACTTTATCAATGTGGCCCAGGAAGGTCAAAAGGTTGGACACTCTTGCGCTATAAGTTTATAGAAACTATGCAGTCATGTTACCCTGATTGAACCATGGAGTCCATGTTTTTGCAGCTTTCGTGAGCAGGTTTAAAATATGTTGTGGTATATGCATGCTCTTTGCTATTTTGAAATTGTTTTGGATTCTCGATTCTAACTTGGCACATATTTAGTAATCTGCAAATTACTGTTACACTCTATCTGATCATTTGACCTATTGGATATTCTGTTACAACACTGCTTGGCTTGCTGTAAGCGCTAGAAAGCCAACAAAAGTAATTTCATTTTCTTGAAAACATATTTCCCCAGGACACACTTTATCCATGTGGATGAGACATTTAAATAATTTTTAAATCAAAGCAATTTATTTGGAAACTGTCACAAAACAAAACAGATGTTGGGGTTTGAATAGCTTTAACTTCAGTTTCCCAGAGTCATTATATAGCAGGAACTTGGAGGCAGGGGGGTTGCTTCAGAGAAATGTATTAACCTAACAATGTCTCAGCAATGGAATCAGACCAGATGTCCCCGGTTTTAGGGGACCGTCCCCAGATTGAGGACACTGTCCCCGGACCAAGTCTGTCCCTGGTTTTGTCCCCGGATTTGACTTCAACAGGAGCTGGGGCAATTTTTAAAGACAGTCAGTGCAGAATAAAAACAAAATCTGAATTACACCCCCCGCTCATACTAGCTTAAGGGGGTGTATTTTTTCCATTATCTGTGTCCCTTTCTGATGATGATGTGCTGGTCGGAGCGGATGGACTATTTCTTCAGTTTCCGGGACATGCCCATTCAGCTCCGCTCACATGTTCTTCTGCCTTGGCTCAAATCCAGGCCAGCCGCCTGCCTGCTTCTCTCCTTGCCTTCCCCGGAAGAGCCATTTTCCTCTGCTCCCCACCCAGTAGTATCCAGGGCCTAAAGAGTGAGACCTGAGAAGCTGTGAGGCAGGTGGCGGCGGCAACGGGCAGAGAGAGGCAGCTGAGCTCAGCTGATGATGTCCAGCAGCAGGAATAGAGGGGAAGAAGATCCAATTGTGGGGCTGCCAGTGCCTTCAAGGCTTCAACACAGGTGTGCTTTGGGGGTGTCTGTGAATAGACTACATTGCACTGTGTCTGTCTCTCTGGCATAATGGATGATTTCAGAACTCACAGGCACTTATTGGTTAACAAAATCAGCACCCAGCAGCCATGTTATGTGACACACTGTGACAGAGCCAGCCAGAGCCATGATAGAGTGCCCGCTGCCTGTGAGTTATCATACTGCTGATGATCTTAACCAGTTGCCAATCACCTGATAGCAGATTTACTGCTACAGGGTGGTCGTGCTGCGCAGGATCACTTATATATGTGATCTTGCATTTCTGGGTATCAGCGGATCCAGCGGACTCGCCTAGTGGTCTGCCTATGTAAACAAGGCAGTTTGCCATTCTGTCAGTATGGAAGACATTGTTCATGTGTTCCTGCAAAGCAGGTACAGGGTTCCATGTCTTCCCTTAGTAAAAGCACCTATCCCACAGTGAGAAAACACTTGTAAGGCACACATTTAACCCATTGATTGCCCTAGATGTTATTCCCTTCCCAGCCAGTGTCATTAGTACAGTGACAGTACATATTTTTAGCACTGATCACTGTATTAGTGTCACTGGTTCCCACAAAGTGTCAAAAGTGTCACTAATGCCGCGTGCACACAAGTGGAATGTCCGACAGAAACAGTCTGATGGAATCTTTTCATCGGATATTCCGATCGTGTGTGTGCCTCATCTGACTTTTTTAAAAAAAAAATTCTGACGGACCTAGAAATAGAACGTTTTAAATATTTCCGACGGAACCAATTCCTATCGGGAAAACCGTTCGTCTGTATGCTGTTCCGACGGCTCAAAAATGACACATGCTCTGAAGCAAGTACGAGACGGCAGCTATTGGCTATTGAACTTCCTTTTTCTAGTCCCATCGTACGTGTTTTATGTCACCGCGCTCTAGACCATCGGACTCTGGTGTAATCAAGTGTAGGCAAGACGGTTTAGGGGGAACTCCGTTGGAACTCCATTGGAAAAACCTTCAGCGTTTATGCCAACGGGAAAAACTGTCGTGTGTACGTGGCATTAGTGTCCGATTTGTCCACTGCAATATTGTAGTCCCGATAAGAGTTGCTGATTGCTGCCATTACTAGTAAAAAAAATAAATATGTCCCCAGATTTAATTTTAAAAATCTGGTCACCTTACCATAGGTCAGACCTTGGTGCAGAGACTTTGGAGTTGTGGCATCAACGTTGCTGCATAATAGCATAATATTTTCAATATCCACAATGTAAGCACAAATTCAAATGGGTTAAATTATTATTGGGGGCAGTGGTGGCTGGTGCTCAAAATTTTTGGGGGGCAAATGAACTGAAAAATTCTGGAAAAAAATGAAACAAAAACATCAATTGCAGCCACTGTGCCATCAAATGCAGCAACTGTGCAATCAAATGCAGCCACTGTGCCCAGCAAATGCAGTCACTCTGCCCATCATATGCAGCCACTCTGCCCATCATATGCAGACTACTGTGCCCACCATATGCAGCCACTGTGCCCATCATATGCAAGCCTCTGTGCCCAGCAAATGCAGCCAACTCTGACCATCATACAAAGCCACTGTGCCCATCATATGCAGCCAAATGTGCCCATCATATACAGCCATTGTGCCCATCATATGCAGCCTCTGTGCCCAGAAAATGCAGCCAACTGTGCCCATAATATGCAGCCAAATGTGCCCATAATATGGAGCCAACTTTGCCCATCATATGCAGCCCCTGTGTCCATCATATGCAGCCTCTGTGCCCATCAATGCAGCCAACTGTGTCCCATCAATTATAGCCTCTGTGCCACCTAATTTCAGATGAAGGGAAGTTGTTTATTTTCCTTCACTGGGGCTCCTATGCAGGGTGTGTCACTTTCTGTTCTTCCTCAGTAAATTGTTAGAGACATTGCTCGCTAGCCTTGATCCCAGAGGAGGCCTTCTGAAAGGAAATGCATTGGATTGTAGCTAGCAAAGTGACGTCAACTAGCACAGACCGCACTTTTTATTGTGCTTTTAGTGCAATTTTTATTTAACCACTGCAGCCCCGGAAGATTTAGCTGCTCAATGACCAGGCCATTTGCCCAAACAAAATTGATGTCCTTTTTTTCCCCACAAATAGAGCTTTCTTTTGGTGGTATTTGATCATTTTATCTTTTACTTTTTCCTATAATAAATATCCCAAATTAAAAAAAAAAATCCTCAGTTTAGGCCAATATGTATTCTTCTACATATTTTTGGTAAAGAAATTCACAATAAGCATATATTGATTGGTTTGCGCAAAAGTTATAGCGTCTACAAAATAGGAGATAGATTTATGGCATTTTTATTATGATTACTTTTTTTACTAGTAATGGTGGTGAGCTACGATTTTTATCAGGACTGCGATATTGCGGCAGACAAATTTGATACTTTTGACACATTTTTGGGACCATTGACAATTATACAGCGATTAGTGCTATAAAAATGCACTGATTACTGTATAAATGTCACTGGCAGGGAATGGGTTAACACTAGGGGGCGATCAAGAGGTTAAATGTGTTCCCTCACTGTGTTCTAATTGTAGGGGGATGGGAATGTCTAGGAGGAAAGAGAGATCGGTGTTCATACTTAGCATGAACACGCAATCTGCTTTCACTCCCCTAAAAGAACCAGGATTTTTGTGCTTCCACTCACAGATCCCAGTTCTCGCTCTGTCACGAGCGATCGCAGGCATCACATCTGCCGGGCACTCACATTGGCTCTGGGCACATGCTGTGGGCCCCTAATGGCCAAAAGCAACGTAAGGTAACGTTGATTTGTCCAGCCGAGCCAACCTGGTCCGGAAGTGGTTAATAAACCAGCTTTATACACATTCATTTTGTATTGTTTGCTTTCTATAGCCACCTTCAGTTGGCTGGGGTTAACCTATTTCAGATATCCCACCGCAAGTGGCTTACGCTATTGCCTGCGCTCTCTGAAGAGGGTTGGGAAGAGGTCACTGATATGTATTTTCAAGATATTATTAGTACAGCAGACCAATTTATTCAATTAGTTTTATTCATCATCTTAATTACACCCTGGTCAAATCGGCTCATATGGGACTTGGGTCTGCCCCTATATGTTTTCGCTGTGGATTCACTGGGGTGGATATATTTCATATGTTTTGGACTTGCCCAGGACTAACAATATTTTGGTGTGGTTTTCTTTTCTTCGTAGAGCATAACATTAGTTTTCCAATACCGTAGACCCCAGAAGTCGGACATTTAGGAATCTTAAATTACTTTGTTCCTAGGACTAATGCTTGAACCCTATTATGTATGTTATTATTTTGTGCAGGAAAGGTGATCTTGTTGCACTGCAAAGAAGCAAATCCATCCACAGCTCTACAGTTTTACGGCATGGTAAATGTGGATCTGCCTAAGATTAAATTAATATACAATTAAATTAATATACAAGAGTAGGACATGCCCTAAGAAACTCAGTAAGATATGGAAACCATGGTTGGATGTCATTTTGGGGTGAGGTCTTGTCTTCTCAACCAAATTGAATTTAAATGTTCTAATTCAGTTAGCATATATATGTTATGGTCTGTAGCTTTATCTGGGTTCATTATTTCAGTCCTCGATTATGGCATGTTTGGGGGGACAGAGGCACTGGTGTGCATGGTGTGTGGGTACATGTGCAACCATAAATGTGTTCTGGGGTCTGGCATCTAAAATATTTGGCACAAAGAGTTTTGACATCCCCAGAATAGCACTTGTATCGGGTCCATGGATTCATGTGAATGTCAATGACCACAGTCCCCTGTCCCACAGTCACGTGTGTGCTTAACCACTTAAGGACCGAGCCTTTTTCAGATTCAGTGTTTACATGTTTAAAACAGTGTTTTTTGCTAGAAAATTACTTAGAACCCCCAAACATTATATATTGTTTTTTTTCTAACACCCTGGTCCAGAAGTATGTTCCGACTCCATGGGCCTGCGGATCCACCCTACCTTATGTCTCGGGGCTGGCTAGCCCGAGGCAAGGAAAGGATTCGGAGGTGGTCCGGTGCCGTCTCCGGTTGTGGAGAGGCCCACCAACTTCGTAGCTATCCAGGGGAGGACTCTTCAGAAGAAGGCCACATATGGGTTGGCTTCTTAGCAAGAGCCTGGTGAGGCTGATGGACCTAAGTGAATCCAATCTCGTGGATATCGCCGAACAGGCTGAAAGATACTGGTACCACACAAATGTTCTACAAGTTCTAGTTTCCTACATGTTGTATAACAACGTCTGTGGCAGAGACTTATTCCTACGTGTTCTACAACAAAGTCTGTGGCAAAGACTTATTCCCGATTCAAGCACCTTGTTGGCTGCTAGGCCTTGTGAGAGGGGAACTATCCAACTAGAGTGAACATCCAGCTGTGAATGGCTATTCTCTGGATTTAGTCAAAGTGAGCAAGTCCTTTATTATTGACTTTGACACTAAGAGTACCTGAACTTTTCCTCCTAACCCTCTGATCCTATACTAAGAGACTGTTTGTTAACTACGTTTTTGCGAATATAAATCCCTTTAAGTGGATCTGGCGTCAGTCTCCTAGATCCCTAGACGCAACTCGAGGTGAAGAAGGTAACGGTAAGCCCAATCAAACCAGCAGCTCCTTCGGGGGTTAGTGCTACATATATATTTTTTTGTAGGATATACTAATGTAGAAAGCTAATATAGGACCCAGCAGAATAGGCCAATCTATACTTCTGAAAAAAAAACACAAACCATGATTAAAGCAACTATATGGATTCTGGTCAATGTGTAGCAATGGTGGCGTCATAAAGGGAGGCATAATGTGCAGGTACACCATACACATAGCATGATATGGAATGCAAGGCAGGCCCTGGAAAGGTTAGCAGGGAGATGCTAATATGTAAATATTTTCGATTGACATCTTTTTTAAACTCTCGCCCTTAATCTCTGTTTTGCTATCAGGTTGCCAACATTTGCGAATAGCAATTAGTGAGAATTTCATTTAACAGGTTAAGGTCTCTGTAGTGATTAGAACAGCACATAAGTATGATACATTATCATTGAAATCCTTTTCCAGTGTATTTATTTAGGCAACATACCATTTACAGGAATATGACTAACCCCTGCAATGAAAAAATTACAATAGCAGAAATTCCAAGGGAAAAGAAGGGATTATCACGGTGCTATGATGATGGAAATTATTTTTCGGTTGATACAAAATGTATTAAATTTTAAAAGAAATCATACATATACAAGAAAAGAAAAAATATACAAAATATATAAATGAGAAACAAAAGATCCAAATAATCAGGGCCGTCTTTAATATTGATTGGACCCTGGGCAAAAATTTTCTTAGGGCCCCCCTCCCCCCATGCAATTTCGCTCTCCACCTTCTCTGAGACATACAATAAATAGCAACTAGACTTAAAATCAGTTTACTGTATCAGATCAGGCAGCGATTGTGATTGGTTGCCAGAGGTTACAGCATATCATTACTGCTCACTGACTGGTTGCTAGAGGTTACAGCACTCCTTAAGGCTCACTGATTAGTTGCTAGATGTTACAGCACATTTCTGCTTGTTGATTGGCTGCTAGAGATTGCTGTACAGTAATACTGCTCACTGGTTGCTATAGGTTACAGCACATCTTCTCCTCACTGCAGGGGGGAATGATATACCTATGAATGCTGCCTTTATTTACATATCAATGCAGTTGGCCTCAGCTATTTACATATGCATGTCACTGCTATTTACATATGAATGCCAGTATTTACATGTAAACACAGGTCTGCAGGTGAGTCATCTGTACACAACAATAGGGCAGAGCTGGGCAGCATTAGTAGCAGCACAGCACTAAAACTTCAAGGGAATGTAAACTGGGATAGTTGGCAAGTATGGGGCAGCTGCTTTGGGCCCCACAACAATGACAGGGCCCAGGGCAGCTGCTCCTTTTGCCCTGCCTTAAAGACAGCCCTGCAAATAATAATGTTCTCCCCAGTGTCCAGGAAGCACAAAGTGTGTACTGTATTAGGCCAAGATGGTAGTAGCCATAAAAGTGCTGTCCAATCAATCCTTCCCTACATGTTTTGCCATGAAAATGGCTTCCTCAGGGGAAATGGAATATAAATTCAATGGAGAGACAACAATTCTACAAAGGAATGCATAAAGACTTATTAAAATAAAAGCATAGAAAAAAAAATACCTATAGACCAACACAAGACCCAGAACATTTCGAAACCATCCAAACCTACCACAAAAAACAAAAACAAAAAAAACAAAAAAACTTTTTTTGGATGGTAATGCATGTCACCCACTCCTGACAAACATGCTTTAAAGCGGAGGTCCACCCTAAAATGGACCTTCCGCTCATCGGATTCCTCCCCCCCTCCGGCGCCACGATTGGCACCTTTCAGGGGGGAGGGGGGTGCAGTTACCTGGATAATCCAGGTAACTGCACCCACTTCCGGGCTAGCTCTCTGCGGAAAGGGGCGTACATTACGCCCCTTTCCGCAAGTGCCCGCCCCCTTCCGCAAGTGCCCCGCTGCCTGCTGGGAAACACACAGATCCCAGAGGCAGCGGGGACCGTCCTCATTGCGCAGCGCGGCTCGCGCATGCGCAGTAGGGAACCGGGAAATGAAGCCGAAAGGCTCCATTTCCTGATTCCCATACCCAAGATGGTGGCGGCAGCACTCGAGTGTCGATCTAGAGATCGGCTTCGGGTGCCGACATCGCGGGCGCGCTGGACAGGTAAGTGTCACTATTTTAAAAGTCAGCAGCTGCAGTATTTGTAGCTGCTGACTTAAAAAAAAAAACGCGGAGTCCCGGCGGACTCCCGCTTTAAGATCGAATGTCCATGGGCCCTGCATTAGGTCTATAATTCAAGTACCACAGCAAAACCCATAATCAATAAAAACAACAATAAACAAAAAAGAAAAAAATATAATAATAACATAATAATTTAACAGTTAAGTCACAATGGTTAATTTATTATGTTATAATTATATTTTTTTCTTTTTTGTTGGCGAAACATGTAGGGAAGGATTGATTGGACAGCACTTTTATGGCTACTACCATCTTGGCCTAATACAGTAAAAACTTTGTGCTTCCTGGACACTGGAGAGAACATTATTATTTGGATCTTTTGTTTCTCATTTATATATTTTTCTTTTCTTGTATATGTATGTATATGTATGAAAATATGCATTGCAGGTTTGTGGTAGTACAGTAAGCATTAGCCACGGTGCATTGGTATTCAACACTGAAATGTCCTCATTCCTTGCTTTTATTTAGGGTTCACACCAGCCAGGCTCTGGTTGGGCCATTCAAGGACATTCACAGAGTTGTCTCATAGCCACTCTTTTGTTATCTTGGCTGTGTGCTTAGGGTTGTTGCCCTGTTGGAAGATGAACCTTTGTCCCAGTCTGAGGTCCAGAGCACTCTGGAGCAGGTTTTCAACAAGGATGTCTCTGTACATTGCTGCATTCATCTTTCCCTTGATCCTGACTAGTCTCCCAGTTCCTGCCACTGAAAAACATACCTACAGCATTATGCTGCCACCACCATGCTTCACTGTAGGGATGAGCTTCGTGTTCGAGTCGAAGGTATGTTCGACTCGAACATTGGCTGTTCGTGCGTTCGGCGAATTCCGAACGTTTTGGCCGTTCGCGTCAAAATTCGAGTGACGCGCGCGCGTACCATAATGCACTGCGTTGGCGCAGTGCATTGCTGCCCGATGATTGGCCAAGCATGCACTGTGAGCCCGCATGCTTGGCCAATCGCAGCGCCGGCAGCGAGGAGAGCCATGATTGTCCACAGGCATCCTGCCTGTGGCCAATCATAGCTCAGGCTGTGTAGTGCACGCCCCACACTATATAAGGCCGCCTTTGAGGCGGCTTCGTGTAGTGTGTTACTTAGCATCTGAAGCAGTGGGTGTTCTGTGTACCTTCAACACAGTACACACCAATCGTTTTTGGCTGATTTCCTATCTTGCTGCTGTGTAGTGGTTGTTGTCTGTGCCCTGACTGCAGTATACACCACTATATTCACCTCACCTATATAGCTAGTGATCTAGCTTTAACCACTTAACAACTGCCCATTGCCGATTAACGGCTTCAGGGCGGTTGTTTAACTCTGAGAGGCCGTTAATTAACGGCCTCCCAGAATTCTGCTCTCGCGTACCCCGAGGTGTGCGCACTCGAGAGCATCCGTGACCGCCGGGTCGCATCACGGATCACGGTAAACGGCCGCTCATAGCGGCCGTTTACCACGTGATTGCTCCGTCAAATGACGGAGTGATCACTTGGAAACAAACCGGCGTCATGTTATGACGCCGGTTCCTCCCTCCCCTCTCTGTACCGATCGGTACAGCGGAGGGGAAAGAGATCAGTGTCAGCAGCGATGTGGGCTGCATCTGCAGTGCCCACATCGCTGCTCACCGAATTTAACCCCTCAATTCCCTGCCAATACTCTGCAATACCAGTGCATACTCTGCAGTAGCCTGCCATTACTCTGCAGTACCCCGCCATTACTCTGCAGTACCCCGCCATTACTCTGCAGTGTAGTACCCTGCCATTACTCTGCAGTACCCTGCCATTACTCTGCAGTACCCTGCCATTACTCTGTAGTACCCCCCAATACTCTGCAGTACCCTGCTATTACTCTGTAGTACCCCGCCAATACCCCGCCAATACTCTGTAATACCCTGCCATAAATTGCCATACCCAGCCATACTCAGAGATACCCAGCCATACTCGGTGATACCCTGAAATACCCAGCCATAGACGCCCCCCACCCCTCACCGCCCTCCGGTGCTTCTACCAACTCGCCAGTACGATCAAAGCCAGAATCTTTTTTTTATTTTTTATTTCAGGCTTCCCAGCCTAGAGGTGAGATGTGGGGTCATATTGACCCCCCAGATTTCACTGTAAAGAGGACCTGTCACCCCATATTCCTATTACAAGGGATGTTTATATTTCTTGTAATAGGAATAAAAGTGATCAAAAATATATTTTTGGGGAAAAAAATGTCAAACTAAAATAAATAAAGTAAAATGAACAATAAAAAAATAAAACAAAAATTAAAGCGCCCATGTCCCCATGTGCTCGCATGTGCCACACATGTGAGGTATCGCCGAGAATGTTAGAGCGAGAGCAATAATTCTAGTCCTAGACCTCCTCTGCAACTCAAAACATGTAACCAGTAAAAAAAAAATTAAAGCGTAGCCTATGGGGATTTTTTAAGTAGCGACGTTTGGTGCCATTCCACGGGCATGTGCAATTTTGAAGAGTGACATGTTTGATATCTATTTACTCAGCATAACTTCATCTTTCACTTTATGCAAACATTGGGCTAACAAGTGGTTAATAATAGAGCTTGCAGTCAGTAGTGTTAGGAGATAGTGCGTGCTGTCTGCGTGCTCTGTACCCAGTACATACCGCTATAATATAGGGCAGGCCCCTACTTTCAAACATCCAACTTACAAACATCTCCTACTTGCAAACGCAAGGAGACAGCAGCAAGTGAGATGAAAAAAGATGGACGACAAAACAAATTATACAGGGCTGATAACCCTTCCCTATGTTTTCCAAAAAGCTTAAAGATAGTTTTTTTGACTGGAGCTACACTTTAAAAATGTACCGGTTGAAAATGACAAACAGATTCAACTTAACACAACAAACCTACACAGTCCCTGTCTTGTTTGCACCGCCTGTATACTGCTGTTCTGAGTATATAGGGCCTGGGGGCCACACGCATTTCCTTTTTTTAATATGGGTACGGGGTTCCCCTTAATATGCGTACAAGACCCAAATAGGCTGGTAATGGGCAGGGAGGGCTACCCGTGCCATGTTTCTCAATGATTTTCAACCATATTGCAGGAACCAGATATAACATTAAAACCGCAAGCAGTTTTAAATGGTGTTATTTCCGTTTAATGTCATTTTGTGCAGGGACTGTTCTAAACACGGGAAACACATGGCACTTCACAGGCATACTACAGACACCCCCCAGGCACCATATTTAAAGGAATATTTCACTTTTTTTTTTCACTTTAATCGTCATTAAAATCAGTGTTCCCGCCAAAACGGCAGTTTTTAAAACTTTTTTTTGCAGTGACCCATGTCCCCTGAGGCAGGAGGCAGGTCCCCAAACCCTTTTTAGGACACTATCTTGCATATTAGCCGTTAAAATTAGCACTTTCCAATTCGAACGTTCGAGTCCCATAGACTTCAATGGGGTTCTAACGTTCGTACCGAACGCGGGGGTCGTTCGCAAGTTCTGGTGCGAACCGAACCGGGGGGTGTTCGGCTCATCCCTACTTCACTGTAAGGATGGTATTGGCCAGGTGATGAGTTGTGCCTGGGTTTCCTCCAGAAATTATGCTTGCCATTCAGTCCAAAGAGTTCAATCTCTGTTTCATCCATCAGACCAGAGGATTTTGTTGGTTTGTGCTATAACACAGAGTGATTGTAAAGTCTCATTTTATTTTTCAATAAAAATAACAAAGATATTTACTTACCTCCTCTGTGCAGTGGATTTGCACAGAGCAGCCTGGATCCTCCTCTTCTGTGCTCCTGGCCCCTCCCTCCTGTTGAGTGCCCCCCCCCCCCAGCAAGCAGCTTGTTATGGGGGAACCCAAGCCGAGTCACAGCTCTATGTGTCCATTCAGTCCCGTCCCCTCTCTCTCCTGATTGGCTGATTGACTTTGATTGGCAGGAGCAGGAGGGAGATTCTCGGATGACTGGAACACTCATGGACATCACTGGACAGAGATGGGGCTCAGGCAAGTATTAGGGGGTGCTGGGGCGGCGGCTGCACACAGAAGGCTTTTTATCTTAAAGCATTGAATGCATTAAGATAAAAAACTTCTGACTTTACAACCCCTTTAACTGTGGGACTTTATATAGACAGGTGTGTGACTTTCCAAATCATGTCCAATCAACTGAATTTACCACAGGTGGACTCCAATCAAATTGTAGAAACATCTAAATGATGATCAGGGGAAACAGGATGCACCTGAGCTAAATTTTGAGTGTCATGGCAAAGGCTTTGAATACATATGTACATCCCCCTACAATTAGAACACACACTAGGGAACACAGTTAACCCATTGATCGTCCCCTAGTGTTAACTCCAGTCCCTGCCAGTGACATTTACACAGTAATCAGTGCATTTTTATAGCACTGATCGCTGTATAATTGTCAATGGTCCCAAAAATGTGTCAAAAGTGTCCAATCTGTCCGCCATAATGTTGCAGTCCCGATAAAAATCTCAGATCCCCGCCAATACTAGTAAAAAAAAAAAATAATAAAAATTCCATAAATCTATCTCCTATTTTGTAGACGCTATAACTTTTGGACAAACCAATCAATATACACTTATTGTGATTTTTATTACCAAAAATATGTAGAAGAATACGTATCGCCCTAAACTGAGGAAAAAAATTTATATTTATTATAGCAAAAAGTACAAAATATTGTGTTTTTTTTCCAAAATTGTCACTCTTTTTTTGTCTATATCGCAAAAAGATAAAAACCACAGAGATGATTAAATACCACCAAAAGAAAGCTCTATTTGTGGGGGAAAAAAAGTACATGAATTTTGTTTGGGTGAAGAGTCGCACAACCGCGCAATTGTCAGTTAAAGTGACGCAGTGAGATATCGCAAAAAATGGCCTGGTCATTGAGCAGCCAAACCTTCTGGGGTTGAAGTGGTTAATCTGATATTTATCGAAAATTCTCTGAAAGTGAACCTTCCAGGTGCAATAGAGGTGCATATCTTCAGTGGTCTCACGATTCAATTTGATTACAATTATCATGTCAATGATTCCAAATCCATGCCACGGTGTATCACAATTACTGCCCATGATTTTCATCAACAAATTCAAGCAGTCAGAACTGAAGGATGGAACAATCCTTCCGATGGCGGAGTCTGGGGATAGGGAAGGATGAATCCTTGAATAGTAAAAAAGGATTAAGGAGTCTGGGGATAGGGAAGGAGGAATCCATGAATAGGAAAGGAAGGATGGGGGAGTCTGGGGATAGGGAAGGAGGAATCCATGAATAGGAAAGGAAGGAAGGGGGAGTCTGGGGATAGGGAAGGATGAATCCTTGAATAGGAAAAAAGGATTAAGGAGTCTGGGGATAGGGAAGGAGGAATCCATGAATAGGAAAGGAAGGATGGGGGAGTCTGGGGATAGGGAAGGAGGAATCCATGAATAGGAAAGGAAGGAAGGGGGAGTCTGGGGATAGGGAAGGATGAATCCTTGAATAGGAAAAAAGGATTAAGGAGTCTGGGGATAGGGAAGGAGGAATCCATGAATAGGAAAGGAAGGATGGGGGAGTCTGGGGATAGGGAAGGAGGAATCCATGAATAGGAAAGGAAGGAAGGGGGAGTCTGGGGATAGGGAAGGATGAATCCTTGAATAGGAAAAAAGGATTAAGGAGTCTGGGGATAGGGAAGGAGGAATCCATGAATAGGAAAGGAAGGAAGGGGGAGTCTGGGGATAGGGAAGGAGGAATCCATGAATAGGAAAGGAAGGATGGGGGAGTCTGGGGATAGGGAAGGAGGAATCCATGAATAGGAAAGGAAGGAAGGGGGAGTCTGGGGACAGGGAAGGAGGAATCCATGAATAAAAAAAGGAAGGATAGAGGAGTCTGGGGATAGGGAAGGAGGAATCCATGAGTATAAAAGGAAGGATGGAGGAGTCTGGGATTAGGGAAGGAGGAATCCATGACTAGGAAAGGAAGGACGGAGGAGTCTGGGGATAGGGAAGGAGGAACCAGGAATAGGAAAGGAAGGATGGAGGAGTCTGGAGATAGGAACTAAAGGAAGAATGAGCTGGGGATAGAACTGAAGGATGGAGGGGTCAAGGGATAAGAAGTGAACGATGGTGAAATCCATGGCTAGAGAATGGAAGAGTCTGGGGATAGTGAAGGAAGAATCCATGAACAAGAAAGAAAGGATGGAAGAATCTGAGGATAGGAATGGAAGGCTGGAAGAGTCCAGGAATATGATTCGATGAAGAGTCGGGGGGGGGGGGGGTGATAGGAACTGAAGGATGGAGGGGTCCAGATATAAGAATGGATGGGACCTTTTGGTGATCTTAGTAACCAGGAGCAGTGTGAGACATAGAAAAGGGGGGGGGGGGGGGGGGTTGGACGAGAGACAATGGGATCAAAATATAGTCCTCCTGAAGTATATATGAATCCATGATATTATTGAATGAAATCTGTGTTTTCAAACCAATTCCAGTGCTGAGTGTGACGTGTTCAAA
This sequence comes from Lithobates pipiens, assembly GCF_037356315.1. Classification (NCBI taxonomy): domain Eukaryota; kingdom Metazoa; phylum Chordata; class Amphibia; order Anura; family Ranidae; genus Lithobates; species Lithobates pipiens. Next base: position 28,035,654 of record NW_027507787.1, read on the forward strand.
CTATTCAACAGAAATCAGGAATGGTTTGAACACAGCACACGCAGCACTGGAATTGCTTTGAATACACATAAGATTTCTTTCAGGCTTTCAATTATATCACGTATTTATTAATATTTATGTAGCACCCTGATGTTTAGGCAGGGCTGCTATTAAATTTAGTTGCCAGGAGATAGTTGCCTTAGCCAATTGTTAAGAGATCAATTGATTTCCCTCTAATTCTGGTATTGCTGCACTTCTCTCTTCTGTCACTAGGTGGCCTTGTATCTGGTAACGTTGGATAAGAGAAGGGCATAGCAAGGACAGATAATGAATGAATAGGGTGTCTCAGCCTATGAGCTTTTTTCTTAGGTCCCTTGGCCTGCTGGGAGAGCCTAGTTATTTGGGTGGAGTCAGGTGATCTGGGTTCTGTGCCACCTAGATGGCTGTCTGGGTGGATGTGTGTTGTTCTGCCCCGGGCTGCTAGGCTATAAGCCTGAGGTCTATCCCAGGGACATCTGGCTGCTAGGCTGTCTGAAGGGCCAATCCAGAAACAGGAGAGTAGCGTATGGTTGGGACTGCGGACTTGTAACCAGAAGTAACAATTCCGCCGGCTGGGGAACCAGTTGTGGTCAGAGGTTGAGGGGAAGCTGTCGCCACTAAGGGACCATCCACCTTGTTCCCGGGGACCACTGTGAGTAAGCTGAGGCCAGTACCAGAACAGACGTCTCACCAGCTGGGGACGGTGAAGAAGTGGGAAAACTTCAGCAAGTTCCAAGTCGAGGACCCAGCGGGACAGCAGAGGTGATGCTTGTGGAGCATCAGTGAGTGCCAAGCCAGAGACCTAGCATGTCAGCAGGGGTGACGCTTGAAGAGTATCTGTGAGTGCAAAGCCAGAGACCCAGCAGGGAAGCGGGGGTGATGCTTGAGGAAGATATTGAGTGCTAACAGTGGAAGAGCTCAGGGAAACCAAAGGCTATTGGATCTGAAGTTTGGTGAGAGACTGGGAGCTCATTGAGTGAAGACCCACAGTGGAGTAAGCTGAGACCTGTTTGTGTTGCAAATCAGGCCTGGACTGGGACAAAAAAATAGGCCCGGGCATTTTAGACTGAGCCGCCAACTTTTCCAGGGACCGGGGGGAGAGATGTCGGTAGACATTTGCAGGGGGTGGCTGGTGTCGGTCCTCCACACAGTAATGTGCAGGGACACTATGATATAAAGGGGACTGCACTGTAAAGGGAGACTGTAATGATTACAGTGCCCCTTTACAGTGCAGTCCCCTTTATATTAGTGTCCCAGTCCTATTGTGGCCATACAATGCTAGTACTGTCTGTCTCCTATTGTGCCCACACTGCCTAATGACACTGACCTGCTCTCTCTGGTGGTCCTGGACAGCATGGCGCTCTCTCTCTGGTGGTGCGGTATAGCGTGGCTCTCTGGTGGTGCGGGTACAGCGTGGCTCTCTCTGGTGGTGCGATACAGCGTGGCTCTCTCTGGTGGTGCGGTACAGCGTGGCTCTCTCTGGCGGTTGCGGGAACAGTGTGGCTCTCTCTGGCGGCATGGTGTAGTGTGGCTCTCTCTCTGGTGGTGTGGTACAGCGTGGCTTGCTCTCTCTGGTAGTGCGGGTACAGCGTGGCTCTCTGTTGGTGCGGGTACAGCGTGGCTCTCTGGTGGTGCGGGTACAGCGTGGCTCTCATGGCTCTCTCTGGTGGTGCGGGTACAGTGTGGCGCTCATGGCTCTCTCTGGTGGTGCGGGCACAGCGTGGCTCTCTCTGGTGGTACAGGTACAGCGTGGCTCTCTGGTGGTGTGGGGTACAACGTGGCGCTCTCTCTCTCTGGTGATGTGGGTACAGTGTGGCTCTATCTGGTGGTGCTGGGGCTATTAGTTCCCCCAGCACAGTCCTCTTTCTTTTTCCATGTCTCCTGTAGTACCTGCTTGTTTCTGGGGTTTCTCTTTTCCCCCCAGCAGAGTTCATGCTGGGGACTGTAGCCATCTCCCTGCTGAGATCAATTGGGCCTCCTATCTCTGGGACTACATATCCCATGATGCCCCACTAGTTCTTTCTGATTGGCCCTCCGCTGTGGCCAATTGGGAGGGAAGAAGAACAAGCAGGAAGCTTCCTTCTCTCCCATCCCGTGCTGCCGACATGAGAAAGGGGCAGAGGGGGGGGGGTATCCTCCCTGGAGCTCTATTCTCCATAAGCCCCTCTGCCACTCTCATCAGCAGCAGCTCCAGCATGGACAGCTCCAGCCACCCCAGCTCCAGCCCCAGCCCGCCAACATGCACACAGTGTGGCTCCTCACAGCCTATTTCCCCCACCATGATGCCTAGGATAACTTTCTATTGGCTGGTGAGGGGGCGGGACAATGAAGGAAGAGGGAAGAGGATTGGTGGAAGGTGGTAACACATAGGTGGCCAGGTTTGAGTGTCTGCTAAGCCGCCATTAAGATGAATGTGACAAGGGGAGGAGCCACGATATCATCAGCACACATCGTGATTCAGCTGATCTCTTCATCGAAACAGAATTGAGCAAGGCTGAATCACAATGCATCGATTATTTTTAACACCCCTAAGGAGCAAGTGTTTTAGAAGTTTCAATTCCAGTGAATGTTTGGTGAAAGTCATTGTCACTGTTTTATAAAAAAAAAGCCTCCAAGTGTTATAGAAACCTTGGTCAGATAATTGCTTCAAGAAACCCATCAACATGCTAGAAATGTCAAATGCCTCCTGGGATACCAACACCACATATCCTAGCATTACATTTTAATAGTACCCAGCACAGCAGGATTTAGTTCAGAATGACTGCCAGGCAAATAGAATTTTCAGAAGTCATGGAAGATAACCCCTACGCACAGGGCCGTCATTAATATTGATTGTCCCTGGGCAAACATTTTCTTGGGGGCGGGGCTTCCGCTCTCTGCTCTCACTACAACTGCTCCACCCTGAGGGCAGGGTTAGAGCATCAGTGGAGCTCCCGGGCCCCACCCCCGGACCTCTGTATTCCCCAGTCAGTATAGAGGAGGCGGGGCCTGAAGCTCCACTGACACTCCCACTCCTATCACTGCTCTCACTACAGCTGCTCTGCTCTGTTCCAAGCATACAGGCTGCATAGAGCGGGATCAGAAAGTCAGCGGAGCTCCCAGCCCCGCCCCCTCTCTGCTGGCTAGCTCGTGAATACAGCCTCCCGTGTCCTCTGTGTGCTCTGCAAAGCGTCATCAGGTCCCCCCCCCAATTCGCGGGTAGCGCAAGCTTAAAGATTGGGCCCAGGGCAGGTTCTCCGTTTGCCCTGCGTTAAAGATGGCCCTGCCTACTCAGATGTAAAGACACAAATCAATGCAGCTCTGTAATTCTTAATACACGATTACGTATATTTTTTAAATGCAAGTAGTATGGGAACCGGCATTTGACCTGTATTCAGCCTCTTGCGGACCCCTGTAACACAGAGCAAGAAGCAGTGCAAGAAGCCAATTAATTCATGTAATATGGAGAAGTCACAGGATGAGGGCGGGTCCAGGACTACCTAGGCTCAGAAGAAAGGGGTTAAATAATGATAGTCATCAGTCTGAGAACATCTAGTGGCAGAAAAAAAAGGTGCAGGGTAAATTTGGATTGAAGGTGATTATTGCAGCAAAAGCTGTTTTTTATATTTTAACTATTAATGGGCTATTCATTTTTATCACATTGTTTTTGGCTGGAGTTCTGCTTTGATGTTTTAAGGGCAATGCTTTCATTAGTGTTATCACAGAACAAGGTTTTCTGTCAATATAGAAAGGGGAATTACCCTGCTTCCCCTATTTCACTCGCACGCTAAACTGATTATGTGCAGCAAGGGAGGAAAAATGCTATCTGATAACAATACAGAGAGTACAGGAAATTATAAACTCACAGGCCGGATAAACTGTCTACCAGATATAAAAAGAATGTATTTCATGGTATACTCAAAGTAACTCTATATCCACAGCATACAATTTTCTAATTTTAACATCAGCATTGTAATTACATAATCATTAGCTAGATTATACAATCCAATATACGTTGACTATAGATATACACTCACCGGCCACTGTATTAGGTACACCTGTTCAATTGCTTGGTAACACAAATTGCTAATCTGCCAATCACGCGACAGCGACTTAATGCATTTAGGCATCTAGAAGTGGTGAAGATGACTTGCTGAAGTTCATACCAAGCATCAGTATGGAAAAGAAGGGGGATTTAAGTGACTTTGAATGTGGCATGGTTGCTGGTGCCAGACGGGCTGGTCTGAGTCTTTCACAAACTGCTGATTTGCTGGGATTTTCACACACAACCATCTCTAGGGTTTACAGAGAATGTCTGAAAAAGAGAAAATATCCAGTGAGTGGCAGTTATGTGGATGAAAATGCCTTGTTGATGTCAAAGGAGAATAGGCAGACTGGTTCGAGATGATAGAAAGGCAACAGTACCTCTAACAATCATATGTTACAACCAAGGTTTGCAGAATCTCTGAACGCACAACACATCCAATCTTGAAGTAGATGGGCTACAGCAGCATACGGCCACCCAGGGTGCCACTCCTGTCAGCTAAGAACAGGAAACTGAGGCTGCAATTCGCAGAGGCTCACCAAAATTGGACAATAGAAGATAGGAAAATGTTGCCTGGTCTGATGAGTCTCGAATTCAGCTGTGACATTCAGATGGTAGGGTCAAAATTTGGCATAAACAAATTGAAAGGATGGATACATCTTTCTTTGTATTAACAGTTCAGGCTGGTAGTGTAATGGTGTGGGGGAAATTATTTTTTGGGCACACTTTGGGCCCCTTTAGTACCAATTGGGCATCGCTTAAACACCACTTCCTACCTGAGTATTGTTGCTGACTATGTCCATCCCTTTATGACTACAGTGTATTGTCTTCTGATGGCCACTTCCAGCAGGATAATGCACCATATCACAAAGCTCAAATCATCTCACCACTGGTTTCTTGAACATGACAATGAGGTCACTGTACTCCAGTGGCCTCCACAGTCACCAGATCTCAATCCAATAGAGCACCTTTGAGATGTGGTGGAATGGGAGATTCGCATCATGGATGTGCAGCCGACAAATCTGCAGCAACTGCGTGATGCTATCATGTCAATATGAACCAAAATCTCGGAGGAATGTTTCCAAAACCTTGTTGAATCTATGTCATGAAGAATTAAGGTAGTTTTGAAGGCAAAAGGGGGTCCAACCCAGTAGCAGCTGGTGCTCAAAATATTTTGGGGGGCGCAAACAAACTGAAAAATTCTGAAAAAAAAACCATCAATCGCAAGCCACTGTGCCATCAATCGCAGCCACTGTGCCCATCAATCGCAGCCACTGTGCCCATCAAACACAGCCACTGTGCCCATCAAACGCAGCCACTGTGCCCATCAATCGCAGCCACTGTGCCCATCAAATGCAGCCACTGTGCCCATCAAACGCAGCCACTGTGCCCATCAAACGCAGCCACTGTGCCATCAATCGCAGCCACTGTGCCATCAATCGCAGCCACTGTGCCAGTCAAACGCAGCCACTGTGCCAGTCAAACGCAGCCACTGTGCCATCAATCAAAGCCACTGTGCCCTTCAAATGCAGCCACTGTGCCCGTCAAACGCAGCCACTGTGCCCATCAATTGCCACCACTGTGCCATCAAACACAGCCACTGTGCCTATCAATTGCCACCACTGTGCCATCAAATGCAGCCACTGTGCCCATCAATTGCCACCACTGTGCCTATCAATTGCCGCCACTGTACCCATCAATTGCCACCACTGTGTCCATCAATTTCTCCCCCTGTGCCTCTGCTATGATTGGATGCCTGGCGTCCAATCACAGTGCCTGACGCCTATTAGAGCCTATGGCTCTAATTAGGTGCTTCAACCCCCCCCCCCCCCCGCCTCTGGAATTCACCGAAAAGGGGCCAGGCACCTGAATAGGGGGTGGCAGCAGTGGCCATGGATAGATTCATGCAATGCAATGATTCTATCTATTGGTGCTAGAGGGGGTGGCAGGAGAGAGGGGCAGTGCCCGTGAGCCCTTATGGACGCACTGCCACTGGTCAACTCGAAACTAGTAAGATGTACCTAAGTGGCCGATGAGTGTATATCAGGCCCATTGAAAAAGAAATGTGAACATTTTTGATTGGAGCACAGTAACAGTAAACTGTTTAGTCGGTGTATGGGACCACTGGAGATAGAGCACTGCTCTCACACAGACATTAGTGATTCCCATCTCCAGCATGCTGTCAGAGAAAGGGAGTTTGAGATGGCACTGGAGTGCTATTAAATGCTTTCTGATTTTATCTAATGGGTGACTAGGAAAGTTAAAAAAGGAAATTTATGACAGTATTATACTGACATTCAACGGAGGAAGTCATTCTTTCCATTTCCATAAAGAAGTGTAAAGCCCCAAGCAGATCTATCGTGTCCGATTGTTCAGTGAATCAGCTGTTTGTGGTTTAGAAAGAATATGCCTGCAGCTATGATATCCTCATCAGTATGTTTTTGTTTTTCTCTTTTATCACCCAGAAGCTCATTGTTTGTGAAAAAGTGAAAACTCCCTAAGTGTCGGCTCACATTGAAGCAGCACGACTTGCAGGGCGACTGCCTCAGGCGACCTGCATCTGACTTCAGCGGCGGCTTGCAAAATGACTTCAGTATAAAAGTCAATGCAAGTCGCCTGAAGTCGCCCCCAAAGTAGTATAGGAACCTTTTTCTAAGTCGGAGCGACTTGTGTGGCTCCTATTAGAACGGTTCCACTGTACAGAACGGAGCGCGACTTGTCAGGCGGCTAAGTCACCAGACAAGTCGTCCCAGTGTGAACCGAGCCTAAAAGTGATCTATTGCCTAATCATTTACACAATAATCATTCACCTGTGCTACCAATAACTAATTAAATACCAAGCAGCTGTATAAGACGCCCTTAGGTGTCAGAAAACTCATACAAAATACAGCGGGTAGAATTAGCATTTAACACATCACCGTTCTTCTAGGTAAATATATTTCTAAAGGTGCTACTGACATAAATGTTCACCACATGTCGGTAACAACCCATGCAATCCATACATACAAAGAAATCAAAGCAAATAGGTTCAGAAATTAAGTTATGGGTAATAAAATTACACAGGGAAAAAGTATTGAACACGCTAACTGAAATGTATTTAATTCTTCGTACAAAATCCTTTGTTGGTAATGACAGCTAGTTTTGGAGAAACTAGTCACATGCATTGCTCAGGTGAGATTTTGGCCCATTCTTCCACGTAAACAAATCTTGAAGGTTCTTTGGGCCTCTTCTATGAACTCTGATCTTTAGCTCTTTCCACATATTTTCTATTGGATTCAAGTCAGGTTATTGGCTGGTCCATTCTAGCAGCTTTCTTTCTTTCTTTGGAACCAATTGAGAGTTTCCTTGGCTTTGTGTTTGGGATTAGTGATGGCCGAACGGTTCGCCCGGCGGTCGTTTCGCGGCGAATTTCCGACATTCGCGGTCCGCACGTTCGAACGCCTTTTTCCGTCGTTCGCCGCGGCGGACTTACGTGTTTAATGTATACAAGAACTTTAACCTTTGGTGACACGTTTATCATGTGATACAGGACAGCCAATTGAGACATGACAGCACATGGACACTTGTACATTCCCCCTAACCTATAAATACACCCGATCCGGTGGCCATTTTACATTCTTTCTTCTGTTACGATAGGGACAGGTTCCTGTGTGGAGTAGGGAGAGATAAACCACTAGCTATTTGGTACACAAAAGTTCTTTTCAGGACTGGTATAGGTGTTAGGTGTTGATAGGTTTGCTGTGCTGCTGATTCTTGCAGCAGCCTGAGTGTCTTTTGTTAGTTTAGAGAAAGGGAAAGGACGGTGTATGCTACAGGGACAGCCAGATTAGTCTTTCATCATCATCATCATCATCATCATCATTAGCTGTTACTATCAAGGTCCACAAAAGAGCTGTTCCAGTAACCACTAATCGTTCTCTTTTTTTGCCAATTTGTATAGGGACAGGAAGGAAGCAGTGTTGTCAGGCAGTGAGGGTAATTTTAAAGACTTGCTGTTATTATTAGTTCCACAAAGGTTCTTTTCAGGACTGGTATCAGTGGTACAGTAATAGGCTTGTACATGTATAATATTCTTTCTTCCAAATATAGAAAGGATATTATACTTGACTGCTGCCCTTCTGCTGCAGTCTGCTAAACATTCACAACTCACTTGTTCCACAAAAGTTCTTATAAGGACTGGTAACTTGGTATAGGGTGCTACGGTACATAGGCTTGAGTGCGGTACAGTCTGCTGTTCTGTAAGGACCGCTATCGGTCCACAATAGATAGGGTTGACGTGCACCACTGCTGACCGCTGCCCTATACTGCAGCAGTCCTTCAGCGGTATAGGGACTGACGTACAGTCTGCTAATCACTAACACACAACCTGCTTGTTCCACAAAAGTTCTTATAAGGACTGGTAACTTGGTATAGGGTGCTACGGTACATAGGCTTGAGTGCGGTACAGTCTGCTGTTCTGTAAGGACCGCTATCGGTCCACAATAGATAGGGTTGACGTGCACCACTGCTGACCGCTGCCCTATACTGCAGCAGTCCTTCAGCGGTATAGGGACTGACGTACAGTCTGCTAAACACTAATACACAACCTGCTTGGTCCACAAAAGTTCTTATAAGGACTGGTAACTTGGTATAGGGTGCTACGGTACATAGGCTTGAGTGCGGTACAGTCTGCTGTTCTGTAAGGACCGCTATCGGTCCACAATAGATAGGGTTGACGTGCACCACTGCTGACCGCTCACCTATACTGCAGCAGTCCTTCAGCGGTATAGGGACTGACGTACAGTCTGCTAATCACTAACACACAACCTGCTTGTTCCACAAAAGTTCTTATAAGGACTGGTAACTTGGTATAGGGTGCTACGGTACATAGGCTTGAGTGCGGTACAGTCTGCTGTTCTGTAAGGACCGCTATCGGTCCACAATAGATAGGGTTGACGTGCACCACTGCTGACCGCTGCCCTATACTGCAGCAGTCCTTCAGCGGTATAGGGACTGACGTACAGTCTGCTAAACACTAATACACAACCTGCTTGGTCCACAAAAGTTCTTATAAGGACTGGTAACTTGGTATAGGGTGCTACGGTACATAGGCTTGAGTGCGGTACAGTCTGCTGTTCTGTAAGGACCGCTATCGGTCCACAATAGATAGGGTTGACGTGCACCACTGCTGACCGCTGCCCTATACTGCAGCAGTCCTTCATCGGTATAGGGACTAAGAGTTTTGTCACAGGGTCATTTAAAAAATGACAGGCAGAGGAAGAGGCAGGCCCTTCCGCAGGGGTGGTAGGGGTAGGGCAGGAGCAACAGGCTTGAGCCAAAGTGGGAAGTTGCAGAAGGTGCGTTCAATTACTTTAAAGGATGCACCAGACTTGGTTGAGTGGCTCGCTCAGCCTTACTCTTCTGCACCCTCCTCATCCTCTCGATCTGCACCCTCTTCTTCACTCTCTGCTATGTGCACCCCCAAAGACACTACCACCAACAACACGACCACCACCACCACCACCACATACCTTCCGCTTGAGTCACTGGAATTATTTTCCGATCCATATCAAGAGGACATTTCTGATGCGCAGCCACTCTTGGTATTGGATCAGGAAGAGGAGGTAGCAACAAGCGCTACTCAGCAGTCTGACGCCAGTACCCAGATCAGCCCAAGGAGGAGGTTGGTCCCCGGTGTTGCTGCCTACTCCGAGATCTCTACTTATAGCGGTGGGGAAGGTGACGTTGATGATGACGTGTCTAGTGATGTCACGTGGGTGCCCACAAGAGAGGAAGAGGAGGGGAGTTCAGAGGGAGATATGGACCAGCAGATAGGGAGGAGAAGCAGCAATGACTTACATTGCACAGCAGGGACAAAGCAGACTGCAAATGTATCAGGAGCGAGTCATCGACCATGTACGGTCACATCTGGCGCTCCCAGGACACCGGCACATGGCTCCGCAGTGTGGGCTTTTTTTAACGTGTCCGCTGCTGACAATAGCGTTGCCATCTGCAATCTTTGCAGTCAACGCGTTAGTCGCGGTAAGCCCAATACTCACCTAGGGACGACCGCCTTAAGAAGGCACATGAGCAGCCATCACCGAGCCCAGTGGGAGCAACGGAACACACAAAGCCACACTGCAGGCTCTCACCGTCCAGCCTCGTCTTCTACTTCTCCTTCTCCTCTCTCCTCACAATTGTCCTCCACTCCACCTTCCATCACGCCAAGCTCACATTTTTCTGCAAAAAGGCAGGCTTCCGTGGGCCTAATGTTTGAGCGTAAAAAAATGATGACGCCGGATAACCCTCTTGCCCAACGGTTGGCGGCTGGCTTGTCAGAACTCATAGCCCGCCAACTACTGCCATATAAACTGGTGGACTCGGAGGCCTTTCGCAAATTTGTGGCCATTGGAACACCACAATGGAAGGTCCCAGGAAGGAAGTATTTCTCAGAGAAGGGCATCCCAGAGCTATATGGCCATGTTCAGCGGCAAGTGAATGTATCTCTGGCACACAGTGTCGGTGCCAAGATACATCTGACCACAGACACGTGGTCTAGCAAACACGGGCAGGGAAGGTATATCAGTTTTACTGCCCACTGGGTGAACCTTCTGACGGCCGTCAAGCATGTAACCCGTGGCACCCGTGTAGATTTGGTTTTACCGCCACGGATTGCATGCAGGCCTGACTCTTCTTCTCCTCCTCCTACTCCATCCTCCTCCCTCTCCTCCTCAGCTGCCTCCTCCTTTTCCGCTGCTAGCGTCTCTTCCACTGCACCGCCCAAGCTCCCCAGAACCTATTCCACATGCCAGGTGAGACGTTGCCATGCCGTGCTGCGTCTGTTGTGCCTGGAAGCAAAGAGCCACACTGGCCCGGCACTCCTTTCAGCTTTGCGTTCACAGGCAGATGAGTGGCTAACACCGCTCAATTTGACAGTTGGTAAAGTGGTGTGTGACAACGGTGCCAATCTGCTTAGCGCATTGAAACAGGGCAAAATCACGCACGTGCCGTGCATGGCACACGTCTTAAACTTGGTCGTGCAGCGATTCCTTGTCAAATACCCTGGGGTCCAGGACATCTTGCGGCAGGCAAGGAAAATCTCGGCCCATTTCAGAAGATCTTACACGGCCATGGCTCGCCTTGCTGACATTCAGCGGCGACACCATCTGCCGGTCAGACGTCTTATTTGCGATTGCCCGACGCGATGGAACTCAACCTTCTATATGCTTGATAGGCTGCTCCAGCAGAAACGTGCAGTTAACGTCTACCTGTATGAACTCTGCGAAAGAAACGGTTCTGGGGAGCTGGGTTTTTTTTCACCGCGCCAGTGGCTGCTCATGCGCGACACATGCAGACTTCTGCGGCCATTTGAGGAGATCACCAAACTGGTCAGTCGCAGCCATGGCGCCATCAGTGACATGGTACCTTATGCCTTCTTTCTGGAGCGTGCATTGCGTCGTGTCATTGATCAGGCTGTGGAGGAGCAGGAGCGGGAAGATGAGGAAGTCGCAATGCTGGATGAATTCCCAGGGGGGGCTACTCTATCTGAGACAAGTCAACAACAGGAGTCTGATGAGGAGTCAGAGGAGGATGGTGCCGGGGCGGATGAGCAGGAGCAAGAAGAGCATGCTTTAAACCTTTCTGGGATCCCTGTTGTGCGAGGATGGGGAGAGGAGAATGAAGAGGACGACATTATCCTGGATGATGAGCAGGAGCCAGGCCACCACACCGCTTCCACTTTAGTGCAAATGGGGGCCTTCATGCTCCAGTGTTTTAATAGGGACCCCCGTATAAAAAGCATGAGGGTCAAGGACCAGTACTGGGTGGCAACGTACTTAGACCCCCGGTACAAACACAAAATGGCGGAAATGTTACCGCCGTCGCAGAGGGCTGTCAGAATGCAGCACTTCCAGGCCTTGCTTCGAGAAATGCTGCATTCTGCTTTTGCGTGCGCTGGCAGAGGAGCAATTCCCACTCCCAGAGAAGGATTTGCGGGTACCAATCCAACAGCGCCTGCAAGAAGAGGCCGGTTTGAAGATGTGTTGGTGACTTCGGATATGAGGTCATTCTTTCAGCCGACCCATCGACAGGTGTCATCCGGATCCAGCATCAGGGAACGCCTAGACCGTCAGGTGTCCGACTACATTGGGTTAACGGCCGATGTGGACGCTCTGAGGAGTGATGAACCCCTAGACTACTGGGTGGGCAGGCTTGACCTCTGGCCAGAGCTTGCCCAATTTGCAATCGAACTGTTGGCTTGCCCCTCATCCAGTGTCCTGTCCGAAAGGACGTTCAGCGCAGCAGGGGGGATTGTGACCGATAAGCGTACTCGCCTAGCTCACGACAGTGTTAACTACCTCACATTTCTAAAAATGAATGAGGCATGGATCTCGGAGGAATTCAACACATGTGACCAGTAGACCATGTATATGTCTATAAACTATTTTTTTAATCAAGCACACAGACCTTCTTAATTCATTTGGCTCACTTCCTTGACCCAAAAAAGCACACCGTACTATATGCCCCTACCCTCCTCTTTGAAGAGGTTGAGCGGTGTCATATTTCTACTGGGGCTGCTTATGATATCCCTGTGCTGTGCTGACTTCCTCCTGGGGGTTCTTATTATGAAGGGATCACACTATCCCTGTGCTGTGCTGACTTCCTCCTGGGGGTTCTTATTATGAGGGGATCACACCATCCCTGTGCTGTGCTGACTTCCTCCTGGGGCTGCTTACGGTGCTGCTGTCAGTGCTGTATGTCACGGTGCTGCTGTCAGCGCTGTATGTCACGGTGCTGCTGTCAGCGCTGTATGTCACGGTGCTGCTGTCAGCGCTGTATGTCACGGTGCTGCTGTCAGCGCTGTATGTCACGGTGCTGCTGTCAGCGCTGTATGTCACGGTGCTGCTGTCAGCGCTGTATGTCACGGTGCTGCTGTCAGCGCTGTATGTCACGGTGCTGCTGTCAGCGCTGTATGTCACGGTGCTGCTGTCAGCGCTGTATGTCACGGTGCTGCTGTCAGCGCTGTATGTCACGGTGCTGCTGTCAGCGCTGTATGTCACGGTGCTGCTGTCAGTGCTCTGTATTACGGTGCTGCTGTCAGATGCCTCTATCACGGTGCATGTGTCATTCCGGTATGTCACGCTGCTGGTGATCATCTCCTGCACCCTCTTCTTTGCCTACCCTGGTCCCTGACCTTCCCTCTCCTCCATTGCCTTCATTAGCTCCATAGTCCTGAATTGTTAGAACAATTTCCCAAATAAAATAAAAATGCTTGTAGTTATCGATCCCAAATTCACCTCATACATGTATTATGTCATTGTCCAGATGGTGGGACTACGTTTTACCCCCTAATAATTACCACGTGGCCGCAAATTCGACATGAAGGTTTGCAAAGTTCGCCTCCCATTGAAGTCAATGGGGCCCGCGGCGAACGTTCGGTTTCGCGAACGTTTGGGTCCGTTCGCATTTCGCTTTCGCGAAACGTCCCGTCGGAAGTTCGTCCATCACTATTTGGGATCATTGTCTTGCTGAAATGTCCTCCCTCGTTTCATCTTCATCATCCTGGTAGATGGCAGCAGATTTTTATGAAGAAGGTCCTGGTACATTTTTCCATTCATCCTTCCTTCAATGACATGAAGGTTTGCCAGTATCATATACTGAAAAACAGCCCCACACCATGATGTTCCCACCTCCAAACTTCACCATTGGTATGGGGATGTTTTTGGGGTGATGTGCAGTGCCATTTGACCTCCAAACATGGTGTGTATTATAGAATTCAAAGAGTTCAATTTTGGTCTTATCTGACCAGACTATATTCTCCCAATATTTCACAATCTTCTCTAAAAGTTGTGAAGCAACCTTTAAACAAGCTTCAACATGCTTTTTCTTCAGCAATGAAGTCGTGCGTGGTGAGCGTGCATATAGGCCATGGCGGATGAGTGCATTACTTATGGTTCAATTGTACCTGCTAATTCCAGGTCTTTCTGAAGCTCCCCACAAGTGGTTCTTGGCTCTTGGACAACTCTTCTGTTAATTCTTTTAACCCTGTCAAAAATCTTACAAGGAACACCTGGTAATGGCCAGTTTATGGTGAAATTATGTTCTTTCCACTTCTGGATTATAGCCCCAACAGTGTATGTACAGAAATATTCAGAAGTTTAGAAATTATTCTGTAACCAGTGGCATCATTATTGTTTTGCAAAAATAAAGTTGCAATGGTCTTGAGAGAGCTCTTTGCTTTTACCCATCATGAGAGGTTTCTTGCGTGACACCTTGGTAATGAGACACCTTTTTATTGACCATCAGTTGCGAATTAACAGCTAATAATTTGCTTTCTAATTAATGATATAATGATAGATTTCATCTGGTGTCTTGGCTTTCCATGCTTTTTTTTTGCACCTCCCTTTCCGCACATGTTCAATACTTTTTCCAAGTGTCATTCCATTTTATTACACATAACCTAGTTTTTGAATGTTTTTGTTTTGGTTTCTTTGTATGTATGGATTACATGTGATGATCCTGACACATGGTGAAAAGTTCATGTCAATAGCACCTTTAGAAAAATGTATTTACGTAGAAAAATGGTGACATGTTCAATACTTATTTTTATCCGCTGGTATATAGTAAATACAGTGCTAATAAAGTGCTCAGGTGTGCAAAAAATACAACAGCGACCAGTGTTTAAAGCGGTTGAAACCTCAGACATGAAACATGAACAAATTATATCCCTCTGTAGTGTGTGCTCTCAATCCAGAGCACTAAGTGTCATTTCTGTCTGTTCCTTCTTTCTTTTGCTATGAGCATGAATCCCTTCTGACAAGTTTTCCTGACACCAAGAGAAAAATGGTGACCGGGGGGGGGGGGGGGGGGGTCTGCAGCTATTTGACAGCCTCAGCCCTGCTCCTGTGTGCTGTGTGAAGGGGTTTGTGTCTCTTCCCTCGAATCAGCTCTCAGAGCTCTCCTCACTAATCTCTGCAGAATGTACCTTCAAGAAACAAATATGTCATACATACCTGCTCTGTGCAGTGGTTTTGCACAGAGCAGCCCAGATCCTCCTCTTCTCGGGTTCCTCTTCAGTGCTCCTGGCCCCTTCTCCTGTTGAGTGCCCCCACAGCAGGCAGCTTGCTATGGGGGCACCCAAGCCGAGCCACAGCTCCCTGTGTCCATTCAGACACGGAGCCATCATCCACCCCTGCCCCCTTTTCCTTCTCATTAGTTGACTGACTTTGACAGCAGCAGAAGCCAATGGCACCACATTGCTGTGTCAGCCAATGAGGAGGGGAGTCCCAAGCAGCTGAGACACAACATCGTTGGTCCTAGATGGGCTCAGGTACTACTTCAGCAAGGTTTCTCCCAGGCAAAAGATTTTAAAGCAAGATGTAATGTTCATGCTCTCTTGAAGAAGCACAAAGAAATGGACAATGTTGAGGACCATAAACACAGTGGTTGCCCGAGGAAACTTAAGGCAGCAGATGAAAGACATTTAATGTTTACTTCCCTTCCACATCCCAAGATGTCCAGCAGTGCTATAAGCACAGAATTGGCAGAAACCAGTGGGACTCAGGTACACCCATCTACTGTCTTGAGAAGTTTGGCCAGAAGTAGTCTTATTAGAAAAATTGCATCCAAAAAGCCACACCTTCGACGTGGAAAGAAGGATAAGCGACTCAATTATGCACAAAAACATAGCACCTGGATTGCAGAAAAATGGCAGCAAGTGCTCTGGACTGATAAGTCAATTTTTTTAATATTTGGATGTAGCAGGAGGTAGTTTGTTTGCTGAAGGGCTGGAGAGTAAGGATGAGCCGAACACCCCCCCCCCCCCCCCAATTCGGTCCGCACCAGAACATGCGAACAGGCAAAAAATTTGTTTGAACACGTGAATACTGTTAAAGTCTGGGACACGAACATGAATGATCAAAAGTGCTAATTTTAAAGGCTTATATGCATGGTGTTGTCATAAAAAGTGTTTGGGGACCTGGGTCCTGCCCAGGGGACATGTATCAATGCAAAAAAAAAGTTTTAAAAACTGAAGTTTTTTCAGGAGCATTGATTATAATAATGCTTAAAGTGAAACAATAAAAGTGTAATATTCCTTAAAATTTCATACCTGGGGGGTGTCTATAGTATGCCTGTAAAGGGGCGCATGTTTCCCGAGTTTAGAACAGTCTGACAGCAAAATTACATTTCGAAAGTAAAAAAAGTCATTTAAAACTACTCGCGGCTGCAATGAATTTGCCAGCTTTCACTCACAAGGGCCAAACCCAGTATTCTTTTTATGATAATTGATATACATCTGTGCATCTGGAATCCATTTATATATTACCACTGGTGGAGATTTAGGGGTCACCTGGGTCGCAATGGCAACTTGGCCCATGCTTTAGGGGGCCTGTGCGGCCTCCCTGTCACATAAAGTTTTAATTTCGACAGGAGCGACGTCATTTAATGGAACCGATCCCTGTATTTTTTACTTGTAGTCGTTGAAAGCCTGCTTCTCCTCCTCTTTCACCCATCAGCATTCAGCAGCTACAATGGGAAAATACAGGGCATCAGTTCCAGTATATGCCACCACTCCTGTCCAGGTTCCACTTCCTTCTGCTGCCTGGGCCCCTCTGTGGGCTCCCCTGATGACCCTCCCCCCCCCCCCCCCCACTCTCAGGATGGAGAGTGGGGAAGGGGCTGGTATGTATGTAATGTATTGGCCATTGATAACTGAAGCATGGTAAACAACTGTGTATACTATGCTTTGGTTTGTGAATCAACAGAGAGGCAATACAGAGCTCCTCCTGTTCCTTCTGTGCAGCTGAGGGTAAAGAGATGGAGATTTTGCTCTCTATCTTCTTTCTCTGTTCAAAAAGTGAGACATCCAGGGAATTGGGGGGGGGGGGGGGGGTGTAGTGTGGTAAGCCCTAACTACCTAAACTGAAGCTGCCCAGGTGTACATTGACAAAGATTGGCATTGTTCAGACTCTTGGCGGTTCTCCAGCAAACCGGTGTTCGTAGAACCACATGGTGCAGCATTCCTTCTCAGTATTTGGTTGTGACCAGGAACAGGAGTGGAGGACTTCCTCTCAGGACACAGCCCCCAAGAGTAACTTTAAACAAAGCCTTAAAGGGGAGTTATGGTCTCATATACTCAGTATGTGCTGCAACACTCAACAAATGCTTCTAAACTTCTAGTTTTCTTTTGGTCATCCTGTAAAGTCCCTCAAATACCTGTTGATCCTGCCAGTGAAGTCTGCCTAATGCAGCATCATTTAGCAATGGTCAGGGGCATATCTACCGCAAGCCATTTTCAAGGGGGGTGGTGCATCCCCCAGGCTCCCTCTCACTGCCACTTCAGACCAATGCCCTGCAGCTGTCAGCTTCCCTCCTCTGCCCTCCTGCCAACTTTGGGAGCTGCAGGGCATCCACAAAGGGATCTGTTTGGCCAAATAGATCCCCCCCTCCACTCCTTCGTCCCCTCCTTCAGTGCTCCCCACCTCTCTGATTGACGGGCGCCCCCTCCATGAAGCTACCGGCCAGCTCTACCACCTCCCCCTCCCACCAGCTGCAGCTGCTGCCAGTGCGGGAGATCTGGTTGAATGGAGAGCGATGGGGGGGCTGCTTCATGCAGGTGGTGATATACATCGCAAGCTCCTAGAACGTGAGGTATGGTGGATCTTTAACCTTCATACTAGAATTCCATATGATATGAACCATAGATCTGATGTTGTTTTTTTCTTATAAGTATGGGTATTTTTGTGCTGAACATATTTCTATACTTTTCTTTTTTTTTCTCTTTTTTAAATTTAATGTATATATTTTTATTGTTCTAGATCCAATTGCTTATCATATAGATATATTTTTTGTTTGTTTTTAGAAGACCTCCTAGGGAGTATACACATGCAATGATGTTGCTCATCCACTCTAATTAAGGATATCACCTAATTGGAGGGAATGAACTTTACTATCTTCTTGTCTGTACATACAGTATCTCGCAAAAGTGAGTACACCCCTCTCATTTTTGTAAATATTTTATTATATCTTTTAATGTGACAACACTGAAAAGCTTGTATAGCCGTGTAAATTTGCTGTCCTCTCAAAATAAAACACACAGCCATGTGAGTACACCCCTAAGTGAAAATGTCCAACTTGGGCCCAATTAGCCATTTTCCCTCCCCGGTGTCATGTGACTCGTTAGTGTTACAAGGACTCAGGTGTGAATGGGGAGCAGGTGTGTTAAATTTGGTGTTATTGCTCTCACTCTGGTCACTGGAAGTTCAACATGGCACCTCATGGCAAAGAACTCTGAGGATCTGAAAAAAAGAATTGTTGTTCTACATAAAGATGGCCTAGGCTATAAGAAGATTGCCAAGACCCTGAAACTGAGCTGCAGCACGGTGGCCAAGATCGTACAGAGGTTTAACAGGATAGGTTCCACTCAAAACAAGCCTTGCCATGGTCAACCAAAGAAGTTGAGCACACATGCTCAGCGTCATATCCAGGGGTTGTTTTTGGGAAATAAATGTATGAGTGCGCCCAGCATTACTGCCAAGGTTGAAGGGGTGGAGGGTCAGCCTGTTAGTGCTCAGACCATATGCCGCGCATTACATCAAATTGCTGCAGGGCTGTCATCCCAGGAGGAAGCCTCTTCTAAAGATGATGCACAAGAAAGTCCGCAAACAGTTTGCTGAAGACAAGCAGACTAAGGACATGGATTACTGGAACCATGTCCTGTGGTCTGATAAGACCAGGACGAACTTATTTGGCAGTAACCAGGTGAGGAGTACAAAGACAAGTGTGTCTTGCCTACAGTCAAGCATGGTGGTGGGAGTGTCATGGTCTGGGGCTGCATGAGTGCTGCTGGCACTGGGGAGCTACAGTTCACTGAGGGAACCATGAATGCCAACATATACTGTGACATACTGAAGCAGAGCATGATCCCCTCCCTTCGCAGACTGGGCCACAGGGCAGTATTCCAACATGATAACGACCCAAAAACGCCAACAAGACGACCACTGCCTTGCTAAAGAAACTGTGGGTAAAGGTGATGGACTGGCCAAGCATGTCTCCAGACCTAAACCGTATTGAGCATCTGTGAGGCATCTTTAAAGGGTTGATGGAGCAGCGCAAGGTCTCTAACATCCACCAACTCTGTGATGTCGTCATGGAAGAGGACTCCAGTGGCAATCTGCGACGCTCTGGTGAACTCCAGAGCCTGGCAAAACGCTTCACCTGTACCCCGTGTTCTGTGCATCTCCATGACCTGTGTTTATGGCCGTTTAGCATTATTATTTTGTGAGTATCCACTTTTATACAAACATTTCTTATTATTAAATTATCATTGGTATTGCAGTAGGTGTGCACGCCTTTCACTTCTGTTTTTCTGGTGAAATCCATGCCCAAGAGGGTTAAGCCAGTGCTGGAAAATAATGGTGGCCACACAAAATATTGACACTTTTGGCCCAGTTTGTTCATTTTCCCTCAGGGGTGTATTCACTTTTGTTGCCAGAGATTTAGACATTAATGGCTGTGTGTTGAGTTATTTTGAGAGGACAGCAAATTGACACCGTAAGGCCCCTTTCACACGGGGCCATTTTTGACGGACTCTGCTTGCTCGGCAGGGATTGATCTGTTGATCTCCTCTGAGCCAGTGGATGACAGGTCCATCTCTACTCACTGCGCAGGTATGGACCTGTCAGATCCCCACTCTCCTCTTTGAGGGATCGGATGAAAACGGACAAGCAGTCCGTTTTCATCCGGAAATAGGGTTTCCTTCCGTCTGCATTTAGCGGAGCGGATGTCAGCGGACATGTCACAGCTGACATCCGTCGCTCCATAGAAGTGAATGGAGCATACTTTCAGGTCCGCTTGAAAATCTGACAGCAACGGTCCATATGTGTGAAAGGGGCCTTATACAATCTGTATACTCACTACTTAACATTGTAGCAAGCAGTGTTGTTGCATGAAAATATATAATAAAATATTTACAAAAACGTGAGGGGTGTACTCACTTTTTTGAGATAATGTATGTATGTTGCGTGTTTCATTTTAGAATGTACTGTGAACAAGGCTTGTGCTGAAATGCATCTGCGTGTTCTTTTAACATGGTCATATGAAATAAAGATACAAGACTGAACTTCTATGAGTGCCGACTCTTCAGTGTTTTTGTAAAGCGGATTCACATGCTCAGTGGGGGATCTGTCCGCTATGTAGAGCAGACATGGACACAGCCCGCTCTCCTCTTCTCTATGGACCACCTGTCCATTTCCATCAGACTGTCATCCGATCCAAACTGCCAGACGGATGGGAAATAGATCCCCCTTCGGTCTGTTTTTGGGGGACAGGATCAGATCGGATGGCAGTGGGTGTCAACGGACAGGAAGGGGTGGGACAAATTTAAAAGGGGGTGCCCGACTTTAGTCTTGCCTAGGGCAGCATAAAGACAAAATGCACCACTAGCAATGGTGTGACAATGATGCTGCACTGCTCCTGATGTCTGAGCTAAGTTGCCACTGTCGTATTGCCACTGATGATTCATAAGCCTGCAGTTTGTCAATCAGAAGCTTTCCACACTCAAGTCTTGTCCACTGCTTTCTGGTTTGACAGCAATGCCTCTGTTACTGAAACCCTTCCACTGTTGGCTGCAGTGCCTGGGAGGAAGAGAGTATGAAATACAAATAAAGGAGCATTTGGCTCAGTCAGGGAAGGTAACCGCAAAGAGAGGTTTATGTTTTATTTATGAGGCTTGTGTTTTACATTTTACAGCGCTTGTGACTTGTTTAGACAGTCATACCGGATCTATTAGTTGTTCTTTAATAGAACTGCTTGGCTCATACATTTTCTTTGGCATGTTTTCCTATCTGAATTCTTGATTCTGCTCCAAAAGAAAATTCTTAGTAAAAGATAGACTGTGTCATTATCGCTATGAACGTCATATCGCCACAACGCATTTCTTAAGTTAAACTTGAATCAGCGTTACAAATCCTCTTACTGGCATAGGTGCTGTTACAGAAATCTTCAACAGCATTGACATTGCAGCAGAACATATTGCAATGTTCAAACTAGTCTGATCTGTGTATATGCAGTGAAGCTGTGTTTTAATGTTAGTATACTTTATATGTATATTTACAACTGACAGAAGTTGATCCAAATCCATTGACCCACCCCTGCGTTTCCCTGAAACTTTTCTTCTTTTACAATGACAGTGTGCATCGCTTTGGAAATGCTGTAGCTGCTAAGAAGTCACCATGGCTCTGTTTTGAAGCTAGACACTGGAGGGAGTGCATAGCTGGTATTGGGTAAGCATTAAAGCGGTTATAACGTCTAATTTCTTTTCTAAAATAATAAACATTATATTTACCTGCTTTGTGCAATGGTACTGTACAGAGTGATCCTGAACCTCCTCCTCTGAGGTCCACTGCTGGCACTTTTGGCTCCCCCAATTCTGCATGCAACGCCATAGCAAGGCTCTTGGGGATGCACACGCAGACTCGCTCTCAACACGACTCGGCCCTACCTCCCCGAAACCTCCTCACAGAATTTGATTGACAGCAGCAGGAGCCAGTGGCTCCCACTGCTACCTGCTACCTCTCTGCTCTGTGAGGAGAGAGAGAGCATATAGACACAGCACTGGATAAAGTACTCAAATGGGTGTAGCACTACCCTGTAGGAGACACTAAATAGATTATTTTCCCAGTTGTTTCCTCACAGCAAACACACAGTTCCATTCACTCCTCAGGCTCATTAACTAATCTAGAGGTATGCTTATTCTGATGCTTTAATAAGAACCTGTCTAGGTAGTGGGTAACAATAGGACACTCCAGTACCCCTTAGTAACGAAGTAAAGGGACAGAACTTTATCCTTAGAACTGTCAGCCAAGTTCTTGCATAAGAAATCAATGGACTGAGCTTTGTAGTAGCAACTTGAGGAGATTATTCTTCCTCTCTGGACAGTCTAAACAAAGTCCTTTCTCGAAGAATTAAATACACTGAGCTCCTCAGGACACCAGACATGTTGCTTTTGAACATGCTGACTCTATCACAAGAGGCATGGCAACAGCTCACTATCTCTAGGACTTCTCTCACCAGTCTGTACCTACAAATGTCCGTGGTTAAATTGGTTGCCTGCTTCCAATAGCCTCAAGACACTTTTACCCCTGGTAACAGACTAGCGCCTTAGACAGCCCCCCTCCCCCCAGTCAGCTTCAGCAAAGTTGGCCTCCAGCTTACCCAACTGAGGCCTCGACAACCCGCAGGCACATGGGAGAATAGCCTAGGGGGCTAACAGCCCCCCTAAACTGTGATCTCCTCCTCAGGGAAAAGACTCACAGTCACCATCTTGGCACCTCACCCCTGGGATTGGCAAGGGCTGTATGAATATTCAGTTGCCGATTAGACTCTTCCTGCCCACTAACTTTCAGCCCATTTCTTGACCAACCAGGGGGAAGCAGTCAATCCTGCAGCCACTAAAACACAGAATAGACCAGAGCAATTAACACAACCACACTGATTACAGTGAGCCAAAACTAAATTTTCCTAACAAGGAAAGCAGTTCCACTGGATACAGTGAGCCAGAACAAAATGTACCTACGGTAATCCTAGCACCTATCTAGGAAGGTTCTACATGTTTTACATATAATAAAACATGCATAAAAAATCCAGCAAGGACTGTGTGACCCCATAATAATGGCCATAGTAGGTGTGCAAAGCCAAGAAACTTGAGCACAGATATCTCAACAACCATGAATATAAACAAATACTCAGGTGGTCTGCCTTGAAGATCTTGAAGTGTGTGCGTGTGTGGGAGCAACATCCTCTGCCCACTTTATATCTTGTGTAGCAGACTTATGAAATGCTCATATAATGTGCCACTCTTTCAAGTTCACTAATGGAAAAACTTGGGCGGGGGGGGGGGGGAACATAAATACTCAAGAACTGAGTGAAAGCATGACTTGCTCTCTGCTTTGCCCCTCCAGCACTCCCTGGAGTGTCAGGTTGTGAAGGGAACAGAAGTAGCTGGCTCAGGCTCTTAGTGACACATTGAGTGGTTGAGCCAGCTGCTGGTCAGGCATTTGGGTGAATTACGCCCCTAAAGTCAGGATCCTTCCAAAGCCTGGACCGGCTCTGTAACATCAGCAAAAATAAGTTCACTCCTGTGACCCAGAAGAGAAGTGCTTTGGCCATACTTTTTTTTAAATCTACAGTTAAATCTACTCTTTTAAATCTAAAGTTCACATAAGGGCTATCTTTCTATCATAGGGACACCCCCTTACAGCTTTGATGCTGACTTCATGAAGCTTAAATTTATGATTGGCTTCTCATACTTGGTAGCTCCAGGCACTTGCCTGGAGGAATTTTACTGCATACCAAAGCCCAAAACGTGATACAGTTATAAAGATATACAGAGACCAAATTATTCAGATCTGTAGCAAAGGAAGTCTTTTACCATTCCAACTACCCATTTCCCATCACAGCTTACCGTATATACTCGAGTATAAGCCGAGATTTTCAGCCTCTTTTTTGAGGCTGAAAGTGCCCCCTCGGCTTATACTCGAGTCACCGCTGTCTGACTGCTCGATCAGCGTATCGAGCAGACAGACGGCGGACATTAAAATTCAAAAGCCGCGCCTCCTTCTCCGCCTCCGCCTGTGATAGGCGGAACACTGAATTTCCCAGCAGTCAGTGTTCCGCCTATCACGGACATCCGCTCATTCTCATACTACGGACGAGTATGAGAGGATGTCCGTGATAGGTGGAACACAGGCTGCTGGGAAATTGAGTGTTCCGCCTATCACAGGCGGAGGCGGAGGCGCGGCTTTTGAATTGTAGAATGGCCGCCGAGAAGAGCGGCGATCCTGGAGCGGCGATCCATCGGCACGACACGGGACGGAGGAGGCACGGGACGGAGGAGGCACGGGACGGAGGCACGGGACGGAGGAGGCTCGGGACGGAGGAGGCTCGGGACGACGGCGGCTCGGGACGGAGGCTCGGGACACAGGTAGGCTGGACACACACACAAGGCTGCACGGACACACACACAGGGATGGATGGATGGATGGACACACACACACACACACACACACACACACACAGGGATGGATGGATGGATGGATGGATACACACACACACACACACACAGGGATGGATGGATGGATACACACACACACACACACACACACACACACAGGGATGGATGGATGGATGGATACACACACAGGGATGGATGGACGGACACACACACAGGGATGGATGGATGGATGGATGGACACACACACAGGGATGGATGGACGGACACACACACAGGGATGGACGGACACACAGGGATGGACAGCCATGTCTCACCCTCGGCTTATACACGAGTCAATAAGTTTTCCAGTTTTTTGGGGGTAAATTGGGGGCCTCGGCTTATATTCGGGTCGGCCTATACTCGAGTATATACGGTACTCCTTTCATAGCCCACAACACACCATATCCATTCAGTTTTTATTTGAAGCTTTAGACAAGCTTTAGAAGAAGACATTAACATTACAGACATCTCACACAGGGGAGCACATATTGTTAATCCTGTCTTTCCTAATGGACATTGTTTCAAACTGAGTACAGCCCGTCTCCACACAGGGTGCTCATGATATTTCTGCCTCTTAGAGACAGAGACGTTCTATCTTGGATGTCAGTGAATAGTCCATCTCCCTAGAAAGGGCTAAAATATATCTACTAGGGCTGTAACGATTAAACAATAAAATCGATAATAATCGATAATGAAAATCGTTGTCAACGATTTTCATTATCGAATAGTTGGTCTAATGGCACACACCTTCCTCCCTGCCAGTCCCGCCTACGTCCCAGTGTTAGAATCCTGTGTACAAGCCGCCGTCACTGACGCATACTCATGAGAATACAGCGATGCTCCTGTGACCAGGCACGTCCGCCTCTCTCCTCCATGCTCCCCCTGATATTCTCAGCGCTGCCAGCCCACTGCTGCCTCGAGGGAATAGAGAGAGAGGCGAGAAGCAGCCGTGAGCATTGAGCTGCACCTGTGAAGTGATATAAGTTAGCGGCAGCAGCTATACAATATTCAGTACATTCATTTCTGTGATGACAAGTTGACAACAAGTGGCTCATGATCATAAGTATTTCTGGGGGGGGGGGGGTAGTGCCCCATCATTGGTGTTCCGGGTGGGTGGAATAGTGCCCCATCATTGATTTTCCTGGGAGGGGGGAGGAATAGTGCCCCATTGGTTTTCCCGGGAGGAGGGGAAATAGAGCCCCATCATTGGTGTTCCCGGGAGGACTAGTGCCCAATCATTGGTGTTCCCGGGAGGAATAGTTCCCCATCATTGATGTTCCCGGGAGGATTAGTGCCCCATCATTGTTGTTCCTGGGAGGAATAGTACCCCATCATTGGCGTTCCCAGGAGGAATAGTGCCCCATCATTTATATTCCCGGGAGGAATAGTACCCCCCATCATTGGTGTTCCCAGGAGGAATAGTACCCCATCATTGGTGTTCCCAGGAGCACTAGTACCCCATCATTTGTGTTCCTGGGAGGAATAGTACCCCATCATTGCTGTTGCAGGGAGGAATAGGCACAATAGTATACCTGTATATGACAAGGGACTCTGTCATGCACTATAATATTACAGTCCTGTCTGAAAATCTGCAGAATAGTATTTCAGGTCTTTTTAATATTTTTTTCTTCTTTTATTCCCTAACCATATAGCTGGTTATTCATTATATCTTAACACTGCAGTGCATATAAATATTGAAGAATAATTTATTTTTATATAACTGTATAATACATATTAATTGCACTCCGTTTCCGCACTTCTTTTTTACTTCTAGCTGCAAAAAAACGCATTATAAAAATGGCAGAGGGTGCTGCTGACACAATGACTTCAGAAAAAGGTGTGCGACCCAAATCTAAGGAATGGAAGCAGGTGGTCACCTGCAAACATTGCAAAATGGAACTTGCGTGGCACGGAAGCACAACAATGATGAACGAGCACATGAAACGAAAACACCCGGGGTTCACAGAGGAAGGCGAAACATCAGGACAGTGAGTTAAAACTCAAATGATATACTGAGTTACACAGAAATAGCTTTTCCTGCATACTAATCATTCATATTATCTTTTTCATTGCAGAAAGAAACAGTGAACCATGATGACAGAGTTTGTGTAGCAAAATTGTGCGTGCACTCCCCTACAATCAGTAGTTACTAGACATGTGCAGAGTAAAATATTTCGTTTCGGAATTTCGTTTTCGTCTGAAAACTTAATTTATTTAGTTACTCCCGAAATTCGTTTTTATTTATTTCGTTTTTCGTTCAAAAATTGCATTCGTCCGAAAATCCACATGAATCACGGTCGAATCTGTCTTTGAAGGCTTATGGTGTCTGTCGAATGTATAAAGAAGATTCGACGGAGCTAGTATATAGCATACTTTAGAACCCTATTAAAGTCTATGGGACTCCAACGTTCAAAATCTAAAGTGCTCATTTTAAAGGCTAATTTGCAAGTTACTGTCCTAAAAAGTGTTTGGGGACCTGGGTCCTGCCCCAGGGGACATGTATCAATGCAAAAAAAAGTTTTAAAAACGGCCGTTTTTTCAGGAGCAGTGATTTTAATAATGATTAAAGTGAATTAATAAAAGTGTAATATTCCTTTAAATTTCGTAGGGGGGGGTTGTCTATAGTATGCCTGTGAAGGGGCGCATGTTTCCCGTGCTTAGAATTGTCCCTGCACAAAGTGTCATTTATGCAGGAAAAAAAGTCCTTTAAAATCACTCGCAGCTATTATGAATTGTCGGCTCCCGTAATACAGAGAACACTCATTGAAAGTCATTGATAAAAAAATAAATAAATAAATAAAAAAAAAGCGTGGGGGTCCCCCAAATTCAATTACCAGGCCCTTCAGGTCTGGTATGGATATTAAGGGGAACCCTGCCTCAAATTTAAGAAAAAATTTGACGTGGGGTTCCCCCTAAATATCCATAACCAGACCCTTCAGGTCTGGTATGGATATTAAGGGGAACCCCGCGTCAAATTTAAAAAAAAATTGATGTGGGGTTCCCCCTAAAAATCCATACCAGACCCTTTATCCGAGCACGCAACCTGGCAGGCCGCAGGAAAAGAGGGGGGGACGAGATAGCGGCCCCCCCTCCCTCCTGAACCGTACCAGGCCACATGCCCTCAACATTGGGAGGATGCTTTGGGGGTCTGTGACCCCTCAAAGCACCTTGTCCCCATGTTGATGAGGACAAGGGCCTCATCCCCACAACCCTGGCCGGTGGTTGTGGAGGTCTGCGGGCGGGGGGCTTATCAGAATCTGGAAGCCCCCTTTAACAAGGGGACCCCCAGATCCCGGCCCCCCCCCTGTTTGAAATGGTAAGGGGGTACAAAAGTACCCCTACCATTTCACAAAGAAAGTGTAAAAAATGTTTAAATAAAACAAACACACTTTTGAAAAATTCCTTTATTAAAAATAAAAAAATAAAAAAAAGATTCCAGCGGCGGTAATCCACTCTTGCTATCCAGCGACGGACGGTCATATCTCCAGCGATGTCTAATGTCATCCAGCGCAGCGCAGCATCCTTCTTCTGTCTCCGTGTAGGAGACATTGCAGGCATTCCGGCGGCTGACGTTTGTTATATACGGAGGGCGGGGCCACCCGTCACCTGACCCCGCCCCCCTCTGACGCAAGGGGAAACCCGGGGTTCCCCGTGACGTATAGGTGACCCCGCCCCCCTCTGATGTAACGGAAACCTGCCTGTGTTACATCAGAGGGGTGCGGGTCACCCCTACGTCACAGGGAACCCCGGGTTTCCCCTTGCGTCAGAGGGGGGCGGGGTCAGGTGACGGGTGGCCCCGCCCTCCGTATATAACAAACGTCAGCCGCCGGAATGCCTGCAATGTCTCCTACACGGAGACAGAAGAAGGATGCTGAGCTGCGCTGGATGACATTAGACATCGCTGGAGATATGACCGTCCGTCGCTGGATAGCAAGAGTGGATTACCGCCGCTGGAATCTTTTTTTTATTTTTTTATTTTTAATAAAGGAATTTTTCAAAAGTGTGTTTGTTTTATTTAAACATTTTTTACACTTTCTTTGTGAAATGGTAGGGGTACTTTTGTACCCCCTTACCATTTCAAACAGGGGGGGGGCGGGATCTGGGGGTCCCCTTGTTAAAGGGGGCTTCCAGATTCTGATAAGCCCCCCGCCCGCAGACCTCCACAACCACCGGCCAGGGTTGTGGGGATGAGGCCCTTGTCCTCATCAACATGGGGACAAGGTGCTTTGAGGGGTCACAGACCCCCAAAGCATCCTCCCAATGTTGAGGGCATGTGGCCTGGTACGGTTCAGGAGGGAGGGGGGGCCGCTCTCTCGTCCCCCCCTCTTTTCCTGCGGCCTGCCAGGTTGCGTGCTCGGATAAAGGGTCTGGTATGGATTTTTAGGGGGAACCCCACGTCAATTTTTTTTTAAATTTGACGCGGGGTTCCCCTTAATATCCATACCAGACCTGAAGGGTCTGGTTATGGATATTTAGGGGGAACCCCACGTCAAATTTTTTCTTAAATTTTAGGCAGGGTTCCCCTTAATATCCATACCAGACCTGAAGGGCCTGGTAATTGAATTTGGGGGACCCCCACGCTTTTTTTTTTAAATTTATTTATTTATTTTTTTATCAATGACTTTCAATGAGTGTTCTCTGTATTACGGAGCCGACAATTCATTATAGCTGCGAGTGATTTTAAAGGACTTTTTTTCCTGCATAAATGACACTTTGTGCAGGGACAATTCTAAGCACGGGAAACATGCGCCCCTTCACAGGCACACTATAGACAACCCCCCCCTACGAAATTTAAAGGAATATTACACTTTTATTGTTTCACTTTAATCATTATTAAAATCACTGCTCCCGAAAAAACGGCCATTTTTAAAACTTTTTTTTGCATTGATACATGTCCCCTGGGGCAGGACCCGGGTCCCCAAACACTTTTTAGGACAGTATCTTGCAGAATCTTTTCTCTCTGTCAAATCTTTTTTCTCTGTCGAATATTTTCTCTATATAATCTTGGACTAATAGAGGTAAGGTTAGGCACATTCGAACACAGGTTCTATAGACACAGATTGTTGTCAGAGTCATGTCGAATCTCCTATTCTATATCGAACTGTTGTAACAATGAAAACGAAAATAAAGCATTTATTTATGTCGGATCTTTCGTTTTTCGGATTTTGTGCTTTCGTTATCGTTTGTCAAAACGAAAACGAAAATAGCTGAAATTCGGACGAAAATGCATTCGGACGAAAACGAATGCACATGTCTAGTAGTTACTAGTCACCGACATGCGGCCACTATCCATGGTTGAAGACCAAGTATTTAAAAGCATGATCAATGTACTGAACCCTGGATTTACTTTACAATCAAGAACCCATTTTACCAAACTAGTGGAGAGAAAATACCAGGAGGCATTTCAGAATGTGAAGGATGCCATCAGCGCTAATGAAAGCAGAATTGCCATTACTGCAGACACCTAGACAAGTATAGCGACCAAGGCTTTCCTTGGCATTACATGCCACTACATAGGGGGGGAATGGTAGATGATTTCTACATGCCTCACTACCATGCCTCTGGAACACAGAGATACAGCAGAGAATATTGCAGAATGGTTGGAGGAGGTCACTGAAAAATGTTAAATTCCTGCTCAGAAAATAATTGCCATTGTCAATGACAATGGTGCAAATATTGTGGTTGCTGTGAAAATCCCTAGTATCTACATTCAAAAACAAGTTTACTTGTAGTTTACAAGTCCTTAGATGTGGTGGCTGCAATAATTTAAATTTTTAGGATGTTTTATTTTCTCCAAGTAATACTGCAAATAAAACACTTTCTTTCCCAGGGTGGCTAAATTCACTCCTTCATGATTTCTAATCTGGGAACTTGCCAAAATTGACCTGGCAATGCCGGAATTTTCATCCTGTAGCCGGGTCATTGTCAGAGTAAAATTTCTGATCTGACAATCCCTACTCTATCGCTGCCAAGTCTGTCCACAGGAACAATGGCTCCAGGAGATCTACTTCTGCCCCTTCCTGGCTACATGTCAGGGCAGTTGAAAACTGGAGCACTCAGAATCTGGTGCATCTCTGCATAGTAGCCAATCAGCCTAACTTTAGATTGTTCAATAAAGCATTGACAATAATCCTGGAAGCTGATTGGTTTCTGTGCACAGATGCACCTGATTTTGCAAACTCTAATTCTAGTAAATCACCCATTATGTTATTGGTTGTTGAGCTGCAGGGTGTTGCTCAAGCCATGAAAATGCATGACATCAGAGCAGGGCAGCAATCAGAAATGGTGTGGCCCCTTATACAGCTTTAGGCCTGCCCCCCCACACCTGTACGCTCTCAGCCCCCTTCACACCTGTATGTTCTCAGCCCCCCTCACACCTGTACACTGTCAGCCCCCCTCACACCTGTACGCTCTCAGCCCCCTCACACCTGTACGCTCTCAGTCCCCTCACACCTGTACGCTTTCAGCCCCCTTGACACCTGTACGCTCTCAGCCCCTCTCACACCTGTACGCTCTCAGCCCCCTTCACCCCTGTACGCTCTCAGCCCCCTTCACCCCTGTACGCTCTCAGCCCCCTTCACCCCTGTACGTTCTCAGCCCCCTTCACACCTGTACGCTCTCAGCCCCCTTCACCCCTGTACGTTCTCAGCCCCCTTCACACCTGTACGCTCTCAGCCCCCTTCACACCTGTACGTTCTCAGCCCCCCTCACACCTGTACGCTCTCAGCCCCCTTCACACCTGTATGTTCTCAGCCCCCCCTCACACCTATGCGCTCTCAGTCCCCCCTCACACCTGTGCTCTCTCAGCCCCCTCACACCTGTGCGCTCTGAGCCCCCCCTTACCCCTGTACACTCTTAGCCCCACTTCACACCTGTATGCTCTCAGCCCCCCTCACACCTGTACGCTCCCAGCACCACTCACATGTGTATATATGACATGGATATATACACACACAGGCATGTATAAACACACAATACATGTTCACATACAGATACATGTACACACATAGGCATGCACACACACAGAGACATGTACACACCCCCACCCCTTGCACAACAGCTCTTACCTGTAAGGTGGTCCTGTCCCAGCTCTTGTTTCCACATGCAGAGGGTGCACACACACACACACACACACACACACACACACACACACACCCCTCTGCTCCCGCCTTCTCACATCCCTGCCAGTCAGCCGAGCCCATGCAGACGCTGGGGCCCCTTACAAGTGTATGGCTTGTACCCCCCTGATGGCAGCCCTGACTGTGAGGTCTGGCCATCTGTAACCTAGCAACTAATGACCCTAGATTGCAGAGTGGTGGATCCAGCTGGGGCTGTCACTTTGAAAAGCATGCCTGGATTGAGGAAGAAGAGGCATGCTGTCAGGTTACAGCTGCAGCAGAACTCTCCCCTAGTTCTGCACTACACTGTGCAGCCTCATGTGCTCCTATTCTCCTCTCTACTGTATAACATGTAGGGAGGAGCTTGGTGTTCAAGTCGAACATCGGGTATTTGCCCGTTCGCTGTAGAGCGAATATTATGGGGCGTTCGCGGCAAATTCATTCGCTGCGGAATGCCCCATAATGCCCCATAATGCACTGCAAGATCGCAGGACATTGCTGTATGATGATTAGCCAAAGCATGCACCTGGACCTGCATGCTTTGACCGATCACAGCACCCTCTGCTAAGAGAGCCATAATTGGCCAAAGGCACTCCATCTCAACAGGCAGTTTTATTACATGATAATGGGCTTGCTGATACCTTACCAGGTGTTAACCACTTTAAGACCAGGCCATTTTCTGATATTTGTTGTTTAAAATCTGTATTTTTTTCTAGAAAATAACTTACAACCCCTGAACATTATATATATATATATATATATATATATATATATATATATATATATATATATATATATATATATATTTTAGCAGAGACCCTAGAGAATAAAATGGTGGTCGTTGCAATATTTTATGTCACACTGTATTTGCGCAACGGTCTTTCAAACACATTTATTTTGGGGAAAAAAATACACTTTAATGACTTACATATAAATCTGTTTCTGCGTGTTAAGCACAGAGGGATAGAGTGCTTTAAATTTATTTTTATTTTTATTTATTTTACTTTTTTTTTTGGTCCCTTTCATTTATTTTTATCACTTTTATTACTATTAGAAGGAATGTAAACATCCCTTGTAATAGAAATTTGCGTGGTAAGTCCTTTAAGAGATCTGGGGTCACAAAGACTTTGTTTACATTTAAAAGCAAAAAAAAAAAAAAAATAAAATGTAAATTTAACTTTAAGAAGGGAAAAATAATCTCTTTAAGTCCCAGAGGTGGACGTGACATCAGATGTTGCTCCGGTCCTCCAAGGGAATAGAGTGGGGGCTATCTTGCCCTCACTCGGCTTCCTGCCCAGGCATCAGAATGATCAGATCTGGCAAAATATATAATCTAAATATATAAACTCACGCTCAGGGGCAGACTGACAACTCATGGGGCCCCCGAGCAATAGGAGAAGATTATGGGGCCCCCGGGCAATAGGAGATTATGGGGCCACACAGTATACACACACACACACATACAGTATACATACACAGACACACAATATACACACACAGTATACACACACAGAATACAAATACACACCCTGAAAAGGTACTGGAGAGGCGGGGCTGCTATAATCTTGGGATTTTTTTTTTAAAACACAGATTTTTACATACTGTCCCTTGTTTTATTGAGGCTGGCAACCCTGATGGGGCCCCTTGGTGGCATGGGGCCCTCGGGCAATGCCCAAGTGCCCGAATGGTCAGCCCGCCCCTGCTCATGCTGATGGTGTAGAAAATGGGTGGTAAAAAATGTGCTAAACACTTGACCATAGTGACAAAATATGTAAATACAGCGCTCACAAACAAAGACCCTAAACTAAATACAGTCCATATAAAACTAAAAAGGTGCTTCACAACTAATGTGCAAAATTTCAGGGAATGCTTCACATCTTGTGTGCAAAAAGTGCAGAGAAAAAATGTTGCAAGATTTTTTTCAGGCGTACCAAGACACCCCCACATGTGCCCCCACTCACCAAATCACAATGACACTCAGCTTTTCAGTCTGGGAGTCAATACAGGCTTAGAACAATATCCAAAAAAATTACACAAGGTGGCAGGTTCACTGGTGAGATGATAGGCCTTCCTTCAACGTAAATACTCAGCCATACAAAACAGGTACCCAGAAAGGAAGAAAAAAGGGGGACCAATAGTGAAGTATGCTAGGAAAGCAAATGTATTGTGCTTAAAGGGCATACTTACAAAAGCAAACTAAAAACTTTGAGGTCCTGTACAGGGCATAATACAAGCATCATGCCCTGTGCACACAGTCGGACTTTCCAACAGAAAATGTGCGATCGGATTGTGTTGTCGGAAATACCAATGGTGTGTGGGCTCCATCTGACTTTTTCCGTCTGAATTTCCGACAAAGTTTGAGAGCAGGTTCTAAAATTTTCCGACAACAAAATCTGATCATTTCAATTCGGATTGTGTGTAAACAATTCCGACGGACAAAGTGCCACGCATGCTCAGAAAAAATTATGAGACGAAAGCTATTGGCTACTGGCCTCTTTATAGTCCCGTCGTACGTGTTCTACGTCACTGCGTTCAGAACGATCGGATTTTCCGACAACTTTGTGCCGGAAAAAATCTGATGGATTTTGTCATTGGAATGTCCGACCGTGTGTACAGGGCATTACACTCACTACTTTACATTGTAGCAAAGTGCAATTTCTTCAGTGTTGTCACATGAAAACATATAATAATATATTTACAAAAATGTGAGGGGTGTACTCACTTTTGTGAGATACTATGTATATATAGTAAATTTCTAAACAACTTCTTGAAAACTTAAAATAAAGTTGATCAAAAATCATTACAAATTCGTTTTAAAAAGAAAAGAAATTGCATGGGAATATTTGAACTAAGGACTTTCCATGGCTGTTTCAGTGGTTAGTTCAAACGAATTTGAATAGAGAAGTAGAATTACCCTTGGTGCTTCCCCCTCCCTGAATTCTCCCATGCTTATTTAAATATTAGTGATTTATTACCTGCAACAGCTTGCTGTGTTTTATTACTAACCATGATTTAGCCTGCTCTTCATTCTAATGTTGACTGTAAATGACACTGTAAAGCAGAATACAAAGCAGTCTGATACGTCTGGAACCTATTTGTTAAAGTGGTGTTGCACAGAAAAAAAGAAAATCATCAAAATATTTGGCATTTTATTTTTTCTAACTCACCTCTACCTGTTGCTAGGGGGTCCCTTGTAGTCTGCCTCCTTCAGTGCCTGGGCTGGTGACATCACTTCCCTTCGGCGCAGGAAGGGCTCAGCTCTGCCCCCTACCTCCTGGGAGTCATCTGGGACACGTGACAGGTCCCAGATGACTGCACGGCCAATCACGGCGCGCAGCGCCGCTCGGGCGGGCGTAGTGGGTACCCGGCTGAGAAGCTACAGCCGGGTGCCCACAGTTAGAATGCCGGCACCACCGAGCGGAGGGGGGAACGAGCGGGGCTTCGTTCCCCCGCATCACTGAACCCTGGGATAGGTAAGTGTCCAATTATTAAAAGTCAGCAGCTGCAGTATTTATGAAACCACACAATTTCACTCCCGCATGTCAGTCACGATTTCGGCTGCAATTTCACAGACATCTGTGTGGGTTTCTGCACAGAAGTCAATGGAAATAGCACCCCGAAATCACAAAAAGTAGTACAGAAATTACTTTTTTAAATCAGTGTGGAGCCAGAAGTGCAGTCGCAGAGTCGCGCCGATTAGGACGCATGTCAAATTGCACCAATTTGAACCAGGTCTCAATGTAATAAGTAAAATGTTAAGGCATGTGCACATTTTACTTATAGCAGCCATCTTTTGGAGTACACTTTATGCATGTGGCCTCCCAGCTTGTGTACCAGGCCATAGTGTATACAGTGCCTTGAAAAACTATTCATACCCCTTGAAATTTTCCACATTTTGTCATGTTACAACCAAAAACGTGAATGTATTTTATTGGGATTTTCTGTGATAGACTAATAAACAGTGGCACATAATTGTGAAGTGGAAGGAAAATAATAAATCTAGTAGAACCAATTTCCTTCAGAAGCCATCTAATTAGTAAATAGAGTCTACCTGTGTGTAATTTAATCTCAGTATAAATACAGCTGTTCTGTGAAGCCCTTGGAGGTTTGTTAGAGAACCTTAGTCAACAAACAGCATCATGAAGGCCAAGGAACACACCAGACCAGGTCAGTGATAAAGATGTGGAGAAGCTTAACGAGTTAGGTTATAAAAAAATATCCCAACCTTTGAACATGCCATGGTATGGAAAGAATTTGGCACAACTGCAAACCTACCAAGACGTGGCTGTCCACCTAAACTGACAGGCTGGGCAAGGGGAGCATTAATAAGAGTAGCAGCCAAGAGGCCCCATGGTAACTCTAGAGAAGCTGCAGAGATCCACAGCTCAGGTGGAAGAATCTGTCCACAGAACAACTATTAGTCGTGCACTTCACAAATCTGGCCTTTAAGAGTGGCAAGAAGAAAGCCATTGTTAAAAAAAATCCATAAGAACTCCCATTTTCAGTTTGCGAGATGCCATGTGGGGGACACAGCAAACATGTGGAAGAAGGTGCTCTGGTCAGATAATACCAAAATTGAACTTTTTGGCCTAAAAGCAAAATTCTATCTGTGGTGTAAACAAAGGACTGCAAAAGACTCCAGCAGGGCAACGACTCTAAACATCCAGAGCTACAATGGAATGGTTTAGATGAAAGTATATTCATGTGTTAGAATAGCCCAGTCAAAGTTCAGACCTAAATCTAATTGAGAATCTGTGGCAAGACTTTCACAGGCGCTATCCATCCAATCAGACAGAGCTTGAACTTTTTTGCAAAGAAGAATGGGCAAAAATTTCACTCTCTTGATGTGTAAAGCTGGTAGAGACATCCCCAAAAAGACTTGCAGCTGTAATTTCAGGGAAAGGTGGTTCTACAAAGTATTCACTTCGGGGGGGGGGAGGGGGTTGAATACAAATGCACACCACACTTTTCAGATTATTTATTTGCAAACATTTTTGAAAACCATTTATCATTTTCCTCCCACTTCACAATTATGCACCACTTTGTGTTGGTCTATCACATAAAATACATTTACGCTTTTGTTTGTAACATGACAAAATGTGGAAAATTCAAAGTGGTATGAATATTTTTTCAATGAACTGTAGGTTAGGTGGACATTCTGTAAATAGGGCGAGTGCTCATTTACCTGCCATGTTCAGATGCAAGTGCAGGGTCCTTTAACTTTTTCCACAATTCTCTGGGTCCCTGGATTTATCCAGGAAGTGAAATGTTGCTTCCCTCCCTGATCTGCTCTGTTGAGGCAGGGGTAGCTGGGTAAGTGATCTGCAACAAGGTGATTGGCTCTCTACTGTCAAAAGTGGCATGCAGCTGGGCAATAGCCTAATGGCATCCAGCTTCTAAAAAAGATCCAGCCACTGTGGAGAGCACTTCCCCATTTGCTACCGGAGTACTCCTATTCCAAGGGGATGCCCCCTGTTTTCAGGGGACTGGGATCTATCCAACTGTTCACATGTGTTACCAGAGTTACCATGGACTTCAGGGGTATGCTGTTTATGGAGATAAGTGCAAGTAACTGTTTTATATTCTCCAGTGGTGTTTGCAGGTTTTTGCCATCCTGAACCAATTTGGCATTGTAGTAATTTAGTAAATTGCAAGCTGTACTTACCAAACAAAAGGAACAAGAAGTGCGGCAACATGGCAACAATTAAACACTTTATAAGATAGAAGCAAAGACAAATGTTTGTTGAACTCACTCATTCCTGAGGAGTATAGCATCGTTATCACAGCCACCTTGGTCTAAAGGTGCAATATCACAGGGGTCAGTGGTACAGGGTTAAAGACAGCTGAATCCTCCTGAGATACCTCCAGTTAGCTATTTGGCTGGAGAAAGATGGCGTACTCTGGATTCTGTATAGGACTCCCCTCCTGAGCTTCTGCCCCTTGCCTCTGATGCATGAGAATGGAAACCTAGGCGATGCATTTAAGGGGTGGGTGCCACTTTCTCAAGCCTGACAGCACACAGAGATGGAACATCTTTATATTGGATCTGTTAATTCATGGCACATGTCTGCCCCAGTGGAAGTGCTGACAATTAACTTCCTTATACCTCACACATCAGAAGTTGGAAAATCTCACATGGTGTGGAACCACTTTTGCCTTACTTATGACTATCTGCAAATAATACATTTAGATGATTGACCCGTATCAAAAGTGAGTTCTTTCAAGAAGAGTGCCACTCTTTAAAGAGGAAGTAAACCCTTCCAAACAACTTGGACCTACAGGTAAGCCTAGATTAAGGCTTACCTGTAGGTCCAAGCAATATCTCCTAAACCTATATGGTTTAGGAGATATTTGCCCGAAAATGGGCACCGCTGTCTACGGCGCATGCGCCGTAGACAGCGGCGCGCAGGCGCACTAAATGCGGCAAATCCATGAATGGATTTGCCTAATTTGTCGACTCCCGTGCGCATGCGCGGGAGTGACGTCATCGCGGCTTCGCCGAGTGGCAGCGGCGGAGCTGCGAGACGCGACTCCCGTGCGCATGCGCGGGAGTGACGTCATCGCGGCTTCGCCGCTGTGATTCGTCGGAGCTGCGAGACGCCACCAGCAACATGGATGCGGCGGACTACAGGGATCAGCGGCGACTTCGCTGGCTCCTGTGTCAGGTAAGTGACACATAATGAGCTACTATGCGATGCATAGTAGTCCATTATGCTTTACCTTTGCAGGGAAAAAAAGAGGAAGTAAACCCATCAGGGTTTACTTCCTCTTTAAAGTGGTTGTAAAGCCTAAACATTTTTTACCTAAATGTATTCCTTGCATTAAAGTAAAACATGTTTAGGCATCGCTTTCGCCCCCTCACCTCCCCTTATACTTACCTGAGCCCTCATTCAATCCAGCACTCTGGCCATCTGCATCGGTCCTCTTTCCTCACTTCCTGGTCTCACAGGCTTTGCTGAGGCAGCAGAAGCCATAAAGGCACTGGACAGAGCAGGGGATCCAGGAGCACTGGGAGAAGACCCGAGACTCAGGAGCACTGGGAGAAGACTTAAGAGTTTGGGGCCACAATGTGCAATTCCAATACACAGAGCATTTACATTTACAATCAATTTAAGCAATAAAAAGTCGCACACCGGAACATGTGAAAGGTACAATCACACCCTGCTATAACTGCTAAGAGGCCTGGCTCATGAGAAACAAAGAAAATGGACCCATTACCTAGCCAAAATGGTCTGGAAATACAGCCATAAAATACATATTTCGAGAGGCCACTCACCCTACCATGCTATCTTATGCTGTACTCTCAGAGGACTCACAGTGTCCACAGAAGAACACACTTCAACTTCCTGAATTTAGGAGTGGAAACAATGCCCGTCTGAGGTTTAGCAGTCCATTAAAGAATAGCTAAGTGCCTATGAATACATAAGTGCTTAATAGACTCAAATAATATATATATCCACTCAAATTAAATCAAGATGTGCACCTTCACAGTGCTACCGATTCCCTGAGAAGTCACATGACTGGTGACGATACGCGTAGGAACGCTATAGGAGAGTGAGGACACCGGAAGTGACGTCCGGAGTACGAGCGCGGCGCTCGTTCGTTTTAAACTGTATGTTTTACTTCGTTTAAATGTGAGTACCCAGGACTATGTCCTTTACCTAATAAATAGAAACTGTGATTGCTTACTTCACCATTGGAGCCTCCCCCTTTCTTTCTTCTATGATTATTACATATGCTTTACGACTGAGTGCCCAGAGGAAACTACCTACTGTGCTTATACCAGCGGATAGCAACAGAATATTTATTGGAATGCTGTTTACCTTACAGCAGTAAGGTAAGGTAGTTATTGCACCTAGTGTGTGAACACAAGATTCACATGAGCACCGGTGGAATCAGCCTTTTTGTTCACGCAGCCTGTTGATTTATCTGGCACTGGACGGACTCACAGATTGCACGATTGTATATAGCCCCTGTTTGATGTGATATTTTTAAGGCACATTGGATGCTTATTTGGACTTTGATCATCATTATTTTTTGCACTTTATGCACTTCATGGATTAAGATACACTGGATCTTACTGCATTGTACTAATTTTATTTTTAGTTTCTAGAGTTTTTTATTCTTATTTTATTTTTTTATTTCACTTCTATTTATTCATTTTTATTTTTATTTTTTATTTTTATTTATTTTTAATTTTTTTAATTTTTCATGTTACACGTTTTTCACTTCAATTTTATTCTTATGTGTTGATTACTGATTGCTCACATTGCACTTGATTGGATATCGGTAGCACTGTGAAGGTGCACATCTTGATTTAATTTGAGTGGATATATATATTATTTGAGTCTATTAAGCACTTATGTATTCATAGGCACTTAGCTATTCTATATAATTTATATACTATTTACTATCCAGTTTATTTATTTATATATTTATTCACTATTTATTTGCTTGGAGCGCGACACCAATTATTAATTTAGTATTACACATTTTTGGGGAGGGTTATTACCCCTGTCGGTGTTTTGCTGCAACCATAGTCTCCACTCTGTTTTAGGGCACGTAGTCTGGCGCGAGAATACCTTAAACCTTTATTTTAGTCCATTAAAGACATTGTGGGTCGAGCAAGGCCAGTAGGAAGTGTTTGGCCTTCAAACACAGTGGGAAGAAACCCCTGGAATTGCCTTAAAGCATCCTGTTTCACATGGTGTCCAGAGAAAAGGAACTCAAGAAAAATCAAGACAATTTCACCCTAAACACCTGAAACCCACAGAGCAGCCAATAAGGTTTTTTTTGCAGATCCTGTCCAAGTGGAGGAGTGCATTACCTAAGTAACAGGATATGAAACAAAGTAACTCAGAAACAATTGATTGACTTTATTTGCCTATACCTAACAGTTAATCTCATCTACATGCAATCAATTAATCAGTATTACATATGGTTAATAAAGCAATACTACATACAGTGCCTTGCGAAAGTATTCGGCCCCCTTGAACTTTTCAACCTTTTGCCACATTTCAGGCTTCAAACATAAAGATATAACATTTTTATTTTTTGTGAAGAATCACCAACAAGTGGGACACAATTGTGAAGTGGAACGAAATCTATTGCATTTTTGAAACTTTTTTAACTAATAAAAAAATGAAAAGTGGGTCGTTCAAAATTATTCGGCCCCCTTGAGTTAATACTTTGTAGAGCCACCTTTTGCTGCGATTACAGCTGCAAGTCGCTTGGGGTATGTCTCTATCAGTTTTGCACATCGAGAGACTGAAATTCTTGCCCATTCTTCTTGCAAAACAGCTCGAGCTCAGTGAGGTTGGATGGAGAGCGTTTGTGAACAGCAGTTTTCATCTCTTTTCACAGATTCTCCATTGGATTCAGGTCTGGACTTTGACTTGGCCATTCTAACACCTGGATACGTTTATTTGTGAACCATTCCTTTGTAGATTTTGCTGTATGTTTGGGATCATTGTCTTGTTGGAAGATAAATCTCTGTCCCAGTTTCAGGTCTTTTGCAGACTCCAACAGGTTTTCATCCAGAATGGTCCTGTATTTGGCTGCATCCATCTTCCCCTCAATTTTAACCATCTTCCCTGTCCCTGCTGAAGAAAAGCAGGCCCAAACCATGATGCTGCCACCACCATGTTTGACAGTGGGGATGGTGTGTTGAGGGTGATGAGCTGTGTTGCTTTTACGCCAAACATATCGATTTGCATTGTGGGCAAAAAGTTTGATTTTGGTTTCATCTGACCAGAGCACCTTCTTCCACATGTTTGGTGTGTCTCCCAGGTGGCTTGTGGCAAACTTAAACAAGACTTTTTATGGATATCTTTGAGAAATGGCTTTCTTCTTGCCACTCTTCCATAAAGGCCAGATTTGTGCAGTGTACAACTGATTGTTGTCCTATGGACAGACTCTCCCACCTCAGCTGTAGTTCTCTGCAGTTCATCCAGAGTGATCATGGGCCTCTTGGCTGCATCTCTGATCAGTCTTCTCCTTGTCTGAGCTGAAAGTTTAGAGGGACGGCCAGGTCTTGGTAGATTTGCAATGGTCTGATACTCCTTCCATTTCAAAATGATCGCTTGCACAGTGCTCCTTGGGATGTTTAAAGCTTGGGAAATCTTTTTGTATCCAAATCCGGCTTTAAACTTCTCCACAACAGTATTACGGATCTGCCTGGTGTGTTCCTTGGTCTTCATGATGCTCTCTGCGCTTTCAACAGAACCCTGAGAGCAGGTGCATTTATACAGAGACTTGATTACACACAGGTGGATTCTATTTATCACCATCAGTCATTTAGGACAACATTGGATCATTCAGAGATCCTCGTTGAACTTCTGGAGTGAGTTTGCTGCACTGAAAGTAAAGGGGCCGAATAATTTTGCATGCACCACTTTTCAGTTTTTTCTTTGCTAAAAAAGTTTAAATTATCCAATAGATTTCGTTCCACTTCACAATTGTGTCCCACTTGTTGGTGATTCTTCACAAAAAAATAAAAATGTATATCTTTATGTTTGAAGCCTGAAATGTGGCAAAAGGTTGAAAAGTTCAAGGGGGCCGAATACTTTCGCAAGGCACTGTACTGTATGATAAGCAGGGAAATTCACGAGTTAGAAAACAACATCACTGAAAGAGTTGCAAACCACATCCATGCCCTCACTTCAACTTTGGAGCCCTGTTGTCACTGTTTCCTACTGGGATTTGCTATGGAGTTCAGGTTTAGTCAGTGATCTAAGTGGTGAAAAGGGCTGTCCCCCTCATCAAAGGGGTAGACAAATATGTTCCACAGTGTCCAGGTTTTGGACTACTGTTCCCGTTTGTGTTGAGCTGTAAGCATGAGGTCTTCCATTCTATTTATGTCTTCTACCCTGTTAATCATCTGTGGCTGTGGGCTCTTCCACATGAGAGGGATACAGGACTTAGCGGTGTTGAGAATGTGGCGAATGATAGATCTTTTTGTAAACTTTTTCCTGGGATAGTGGACACATGAAGGAGAAAAAAGGCCAGATCTACCGTAATTTCATAATCTGTAAATGTTTGGACAATCCTCCTCACCTTCTCCCAGAAGCGATCCAAGCTACTACCTTTTATACTTTGGTGCAATGACAGCCTGGTGTCTATTTATCAAATACAGTATGTTAACAATTACCTAGATTAGGATAGCTAGCTCAGTTGCATAAATTGAACACTGGCCAGGTACCCAAGAAGGCTCAAGAAAGCCGTCCTATCTATTATAATGAGGCAAATGACTGTCATATCCTTTAAACTAAAACAGATGAGACAGGTGAGCGCAACACCTTACACAATGCTTTACATTGTTAATTAAGCAAGGTTAATTATCTCAGATATTGCTCACAGGTAAGGATGAGCCGAACACCCCCCAGTTCGGTTCGCGCCAGAACCAGCGAACAGGCCTAAACTTCGTGTGAACTTTAGAACCCTATTAAAGTCTATAGGACTCGAATGTTCAAAATCAAAAGTGCTAATTTTAAAGGCTAATATGCAAGTTATTGTCATAAAAAGTGTTTAGGGACCTGGGTCCTGCCCCAGGGGACATGTATCAATGCAAAAAAGTTTTTTTTTTTTTGAAGGGCCTGGTAATTGAATTTAGGGGAACCCCACACTTTTTTTTTTATCAATGACTTTCAATGACTGTTCTCTGCATTACGGGGAGCCGACAATTCATTATAGCCACGAGTGATTTTAAATGACTTTTTTTCCTGCAGAAATGACACTTTGTGCAGGGACAGTTCTAAGCACAGGAAACATGCACCCCTTTACAGGAATACTATAGACACTCCCCAGGTATGAAATTTAAAGGAATATTACACTTTTATTGTTTCCATTTAAGCATTATTAAAATCACTGCTCCCGAAAAACTGCAGTTTTTAAAACTTTTTTTGCATTGATACATTTTTTTATGAAAATAACTTGCTTATAGGCCTTTAAAACTAGCACTTTAGATTTGTCCCATAGACTTGTACAGGGTGTTCCACGGCTATTCGAATTTGCCAGGAACACCCCAAATTGTTCGCTGTTCGGTGAACAGGCAAACAGGCAATGTTCGAGTCGAACATGAGTTCGACTCGAACTCGAAGCTCATCCCTACTCACAGGGGTTTGTGAGAACATCTATCTTTCAACACGTAACTTGCAATTTATATTTTATTAATGCCTAAATCACTGTTAACATGTAATCAGTAGTCAACTTTGACCCATTTATACTACATTCGGCCCTTTGGCCACTGATTATGTGTGTTGGATACTGGTAGCACAATAAGGAATCTGGATTAGGAAAACATAGTAATAAGACTAGGTATACACTGAATAAAACAATACAGTATAAACTGGCATAATTAGTAACATAAAAACTATTGGCAAGTGTGTTGTAAATCAATACGTTTTAAAACCCTATATTACACTACATTCTATCCCTTGGATATTTTTTTGATTTAGACAATATGGGAAAAAAAGTTTTCCATCCTTCCACCCCTCGCTAAACTTGATCTCAGATGGGAAATCGGGAAACTGTTTTCTTATCTATCTAAAGTTCTATCTACCTACTTTACCTGTCTGATTTACCTGTACAGCAAATCTAATTTGGCTGTGTTAAGGCTGAAAAATATAACAAATATGATGGACTAGCAAGATGTAAACACCAAACTTTCCTTTTCAAGAGTTCAGAAGCATAGAACATGGAGCAGGGTGACACCCTTACCTACCAGGGGAATAACTCCTCCAGTGAGGGTGGGAGTAAAGCCAAGGCAAAGGAAAGACAGATTCTGGTGGTAGGGAAGACCTGAAGTGCCAAACTGTATGTTGCCTACTGGGCGCTGGGCGTTGCCACGGATCTGGTTGACAGATTACTGGGAGGGCGGCGGTCATGGTGCACGTTGGCACCATGACAAATTTAGAGGGAGATGGAGTCTCCTAAAAAATGATTTTAGGGACTTAGGAGTTAAATTGAGGAATAGGACCTCCGCAAGAAGAGCGTATTGTCAGAAATACTACTGGTACCTCAAGCTACACCAGAAAGACAGCAAGAGATTAGGGAAGTAAACAAGTGGCTGAAGAGCTGGTGTAGAAAGGAGGGGTTTGGGTTCCTGGAGAACTGGGCAGACTTCTCAGTTGGTTA
Source organism: Lithobates pipiens (assembly GCF_037356315.1). Taxonomy (NCBI): domain Eukaryota; kingdom Metazoa; phylum Chordata; class Amphibia; order Anura; family Ranidae; genus Lithobates; species Lithobates pipiens. The sequence goes on from NW_027507787.1 coordinate 28,079,977, forward strand.
CCGGGTCTTTATCAGGGATGGACTGCACCTAAATGGGGAGGGTGCAACTCAGCTGGGAGAGAAGATGGTCGAAAAACTAGAGGGGCTTTTAAACTGGGCAATGGGGGGAGGGTCCAGCGGTAAAGATAGCCAGCAAGGAACAAATTCTGAGGGTAGTATTGGAGGCATTAGTGGTAGGTTGACTATAGCACCTAAACCCGAGGTAAGTACAGTAACAAGTCCTATTTGCAACCTCAGAACACCCAATGGACACCCAGGAGATAGTATGTGTCCAGACTAGACATGTGCAATTCGTTTAGTTCTGAATTTTCTTTTTAACAAATTTTAGACAAATGCGTTAATTCGGAACTGTCCAAATTAACACAAACCTGTTTAACCTCCTGAGATCCGCGCTATAGTCAAATGACGGCTACAGCACGGATCTACATTGCCGGGACTACGCCTATTGACGTCGTCCCCTTTCCTGGCTCCCTGCGCGCTCCCGGGAGCGCGCATCTGGGAAAATCTGTGTTGGCCGTGTCCCCTGGACACAGCCAATCACAGATCGCTGTAAACAGCCAATCACAGCGGCCGTTTACAGCTTGATCATGTAAACATATGAGATCATCTCTCATTGCCGAATCTGTCTCCTCCCACAGAGACAGCGTGTGAGGAGAGAGCTTCTGTGAGTTGTATTTAACAGTGGCCAGTACTGATTCTAGTGCCATCTGTGACCACCAGTGCCCATCTGTACCCTGCCAGTGCCCATCTGTACCCCGCCAGTGCCCATCAGTGCCCATCTGTGCCCACCTGTGCCATCTGTGCACCATCTGTGCACCGTTAGTGCCCGCCAGTGCCCGTCAGTGTCCGCCAGAGGCAATTGGTGCCCATCTGTACCATCTCTGCCACCTCAGCAGTGCCCATCTGTGCCGCCTCAGCAGTGCCCATCTGTGCCCATCTGCCACCTAATCAGTGCATATATGTGCAATAAATCAGTGCACTTCTGTGCCGACCCTTCAGTGCCCATTTGTGCCGCCTCAACAGTGCCCATTTGTGCCACCTCAACAGTGCCCATTTGTGCCACCTCAACAGCGCCCATCTGTGCCACCTCAACAGTGCACATCTGTACAATCAGTGCACATCTGTGCTGACTCATCAGTGCCCATCTGTGCCACCTCATCAATGCCCATCTGTGCCACCTCTATGCTGCTTCATCAGTACACATCTGTGCCGCCTCATCCGTGCACATCTGTGCGATCAGTGCCCATCTGTGCTGCCTCATCAGTGCACATCTGTGCCATAAATCAGTGCACATCAGTGCCACCTCATCAGTGCCCATCAGTGAAGGCTTGGCACACACCTGTGCAGTCTCATCAACACCAGCAACCAACTATGTCTAAAAGAGTCTTTTCCACCGAGGAGGCGTACCAAATTCTTTCCACGGCCGACGAGAGCAACAGGGAGCTCTCTTCTTCAGATTCTCTTTCAAATTTGGATTCTGAAGCCGACATAAATTATGAGCCAGTCCTCAGTAGTGAAACACTGACTGAATCCGAGGAGGAAGATATCGGGCCCATCAAACGAAGGCATTCAAGTGAGGCAGCATGGTCCACCAGCACCGAAGTGCCATTCACCAGCACCGAAGTGCCATCCACCAGCACCGAAGTGCCTCGGCAAGAAAGGCCAAGTGCCAGTGGGGTGTCATCTCAGCCCCAAAGGGTTAGGACCCATGCCGGCCTTCCCTATGCCCTTCAGAACCTCTTGTGGCTTCCTCCTAATTCAGGAGATGCCAATGTTCCCCCTTTCACTGCCCAGCCAGGAGTCCAGGTGGACATGGAGAATTTTACCCCAATACATTTTTTTAATTTAATTTTTTACGGAGGATATGTTGGCGTCAATTGTGGCCCAGTGCAACCTGTATGCACAACAATTTATTTAGCAAAATCCGACATCTTATTATGCCCGTCCCTACGAATGGAGAGACCTAACAGTGGAGGAGTTCAAGGTTTTTTAGGCCTCACATTTAACATGGGACTCAACAAAAAAAAACAATTGCGTACCTATTGGTCAACTCAACCCCTCCACCACACACCGCTCTTCTCCGCGGTAATGCCCAGAACCAGGTATCTGATGATCATAAGGTTCCTACATTTCAGTGACAATACCCAGTGCCTTCCACAAAATGACCCAAATTACGACATGCTTTACAAAATTCGTCCAATACTTAATTATTTTTCAGAAACATTCCCCAAATTGTTTACCCGGACCAACACATATGTGTGGATGAGTCCCTTATTAAATTTAGCGGCAGGCTTAAAATGAAGCAATTTATCCCCAGCAAAAGGGCCCGCTATGGGGTGAAGGTCTACAAATTATGCGAGCGAGCCACAGGGTACACATATTCATTCATAGTGTACGAAGGGAAGGACACCCAGCTGCAGCCCCCTAATTGTCCGGACTACTTGGAATCCAGTGGGAAAGTTGTTTGGGACCTCATATACCTCATATACTAGATAAAGGCTACCACCTGTATGTAGACAACTTCTACACATCTCTGCCCCTGTTCCACAACCTTCACCGGAAGAAGACGCCAGCATGTGGTACTGTAAAAAGGAATCAGAAGGGCTTTCCTCAAAGTCTTGTGAATAAGAAGCTGCGAAAAGGAGAAACGGCAACTCTGTGAAACAAGGAGATTCTGGCAGTGAAGTGGAGGGACAGAAGGGATGTGTATATGTTGTCTTCTATCCACAATGATACGTTCGTGGAAATCCCCAGAAGGAATGGCCCTGTAAAAAAAAACAAAATGCATTTATGAATATAATTTGTTCATGGGGGGAGTCGACTTCAATGACCAAATAATGGAACCATACCTTGCCACAAGATGGACATACCATTGGTACAAAAAAGTAGCAATTTATTTTTTTCAATTGGCCATATACAATTCCTATGTCATGTATCGCAACTCCACCCAAAACCCCAAACGCTTCTTTGGCTACCAGGAGGAAGTTTTCACTGCCCTTATTTTCCCGAACGACCCACCAGAAAATATCCGATCAGATGTTGTTAGTCGACTCTCTGAGCGCCACTTTCCCGATAAAATCCCTCCCAAACCAACAGGCCAAAGATGTCAAAAAAGATGTAAGGTGTGTACCAGAGCAGGAGTCAGAAGAGACACATCTTATTATTGTGTACAATGTCCTTCCCAACCAGGCCTCTGCATAGGTGACTGTTTTCGCCGTTACCATACTTCAATAAATCTTTAGTGAAGTATGGTAAACATAATCCTCAGTTCCTGCCTTCATACACCTTCACACCCCTTATGCCACTGCCTGCTCTGTAACTGACCCTGGCTTGTTATTTGACCACTCTTATGCCTGCCGATTCTGTACATACCGCTGCCTGATCTGGAACTGACCCTGGACTGTTATTCGACCATGCTTCTGCCTAATGATTCTGTACATACCTCTGCCTGATCTGGAACTGACCCTGGACTGTTATTCGACCATGCTTCTGCCTAACAATTCTGTACATACCTCTGCCTGATCTGGAACTGACCTTGGACTGTTTGACCATGATATTTGCCTGCCTCTTGGACTGATCTTGTATTCTGCAACTGGACTAGTGGGATTCAACACGGGGTCTCACATATGTGAGGGGCTCCAGTATAGTTTTTCTGGATGAAGAAAACAATTTTCTTTGTTTTCTTATTCCTAGATTAGGGTCTGGAGACTCGGAGGCTTCAAAGAGATTTGGGTGGTAGAAGCCTCTACCCCTATCCCCATTCTGTCCTGAACGAAGCTCTACTTCTGTCTGCTGCCTGTAGGACTTACTGCCGTCATGCCGCACTGACCACACCACATGGACCTGCCTACGACCAGGACCAATATTTTTGGCACTGCTGACAATATCTCTGCACTGACCCTGGACTGTATATGGACATTATCCCTGCCCGCTGCCTGAAAAATTGTGTTCGCTGTTGCTGACCAAGTCCCTGCCTGCTGCCTGGACCAGTGATATCCTCCTGTGGACAACTGCGCTTCTAAAACCACAGGTAATCTTTTCTTTACCCTTTGCTCAGCATAATTTATTTGGGGGTGTAATTCTTGGTATGTGCAGGCTATGTGTCCCTGGAACGCCCGACGGTGTTCCTTGCATGTTGCGCCTCTGTATGTGGCCAGGCTGTGTAAACGTCTCACACATGTGGTATTGCCATACTCAGGAGGAGTAGTAGAATGTATTTTGGGGTGTTATTTTTGCTATGTAAATTCTATGTGTTGGAAATATCTTATAAACAGACAACTTTGTGTAAAAAAAATGCGTTTTCATTTTTTTTCCACATTTTCCAAAAACTTCTGGAAAAAAATGAACCATTCAAAAGACTCATTATGCCTCATAGATTATACTTTGGGGTGTTAGCTTTCCAAAATGGGGTCATTTTCTGGACGTTTCCATTGTCCTTGAGTTCCAGGGCCTTCAAAACTGTAATAGGTAATTGAGAAATGAAATGTGTAATTTATGCTCCTAGAATGCCTGAAGGTGCTACTTCAATGTTAGGCCTCTGTATGTGGTCAGGCTGTGTAAAAGTCTCACACACAGGGTATCGTTATACTCAGGAGGAGTAGGAGAATGTATTTTGGGGTATTATTCTTGCTATGTAAATGCTATGTGTTGGAAATATCTTATAAACCAACAACTGTGTTTTCATTTTTTTCCACATTTTCCAAAAACTTCTGGAAAAAAATGAACCATTCAAAAGACACATTATGCCTATTTAGATTATACGTTGGGGTGTTAGCTTTCCAAAATGGGGTCATTTTCTGGACGTTTCCATTGTCCTGGTGTTCCAGGGCCTTCAAAACTGTAATAGGTGGTTGAGAAATGAAATGTGTAATTTATGCTCCTAGAATGCCTGAAGGTGCTACATCAATATTAGGCCTCTGAATGTGGTCAGGCTGTGTAAAAGTCTCACACATGTGGTATCATTATACTCAGGAGGAGTAGGAGAATATATTTTGGGGTGTTATTTTTGCTATGTAAATGCTATGTGTTGGAAATATCTTATAAACAGACAACTTTGTGTAAAAAAAATGCGTTTTCATTTTTTTCCACATTTTCCAAAAACTTCTGGAAAAAAAAGAACCATTCAAAAAACTCATTATGCCTCATAGATTATACGTTGGGGTGTTAGCTTTCCAAAATGGGGTCATTTTCTGGACGTTTCCATTGTCCTGGTGTTCCAGGGCCTTCAAAACTGTAATAGGTGATTGAGAAATGAAATGTGTAATTTATGCTCCTAGAATGCCTGAAGGTGCTACTTCAATTTTAGGCCTCTGTATGTGGTCAGGCTGTGTAAAAGTCTCATACATGTGGTATCGTTATACTCAGGAGGAGTAGGAGGATGTATTTTGGGGTGTTATTTGTGGTATGCACATTCCGTGTGGGAGAAATAAGCTATTACAATGACAATTTTGTGATAAATAAATAAAAAATAAATAAAATCTTAAGTTTGCAAAGAATTGTGGGAAAAAATTACAACTTCAAATAACTAACCATGCCTCTTACTAAATACATTGGAATGTCTACTTTCCAAAAAGGGGTCATTTGGGGAGCATTTGTACTTTCCTGGCTTGTTAGGGTCTCAAGAATTGAGATAGGCCTTTGTACATCAGATGTGATCTTTTTTTTATGATTTGCACCATAGCTTGTAGACTCTATAAATTTCACACAGATCACATAATATGCAATAATGTGGGCTATTTTTACCAAAGATGTGTAGTAGTATAAATTGTGGCCAAAATTTATGAAGAAAAATTGCTAATTTGCAAAATGTTATCACAGAAACTAAGAAAAAATCATTTTTTTTTTAAATTTTCGGTCTTTTTTCATTTATAGCAGAGAAAATAAAAAACCGAGAGGTGATCAAATACCACCAAAAGAAAGCTCTATTGGTATGAAGAAAAGGACAAAAAAATCATTGGTTACAGTGTTGCATGACTGAGTAATTGTCATTCAAAAATTATAAAGTTCGTAAATTTGTAAATTGAATATTCGAAAATTCAGAAATTCGTAAATTAAAAATGTGAAAATCCGAAATTCGGAAGGCCGAAATTTTGAAAATCCTAAAATAAGAACGAAAATTTAAAGGAACGAAAATCCGAAAATAGGAATGATAATCCGAAAACAAGAACAACGAAAATCTGAAATAATAACTAACTAATAATAACTTAACTATTAATAACTATTAAATTATAGGTATTGGAATTTCCTTTCAAATTTGGCTGTTAGTTCGTAACTTCGGATAAATTCGTATTCGTTACGTTCACTAACAGAAATAACGAATGCCGTATCTAAATTAATGGCATGTAACAAATTAATAATAATAAATAACAATAATAATAATGGTTTATTATTATTATTGATAATTCATTCCATTCCATTTGTTTAGATGTGGCATTCATTATTTCAGATAAATTTGTTCCATTCACTAACAGCCAAATTTGAAAGGAAATTCAAATACCTATAATTAAATAGTTAGTAATTATTAGTTAGTTCGTTATTATTTAAAATTATTCAGATTTTTGCTCTTTTGAATTTTTTAATTTTTTAATTTTCGAATTTCTGAATTTTCAGATTTTCGAATTTACGAATTTTGATCATAACGAATGACCCGGAAAAAAACGGAACACCGGAAACAAAAAACAAATTAAACAAAAACGAAAAAAAAAACATTTTTCCACAGTGCACATGTCTAGCCCAGACTAAACTATGTGGCATGTTCACCAAAACCAGCAGTCTGGTGGACAAGATGGGAAAATTACAGCTGCTATTGTGCAAGATGATTTTGTGGGAATTTCAATGACTTAGTTCAATAGCTCTCATGATTGGCTGGCAACCATTCTAGGGTATTCCCTATATTGCAGAGATGGGGGGGGGGGGGGGGTAAAAAAGGGGGAGGGGTATGCCTGTATAGCAAAAATTATGTACAAGGGAATGTGAGAGAAAATATCACTAAAGGAGCAAGGGTGGAGTTGGAATCCTTATGGGTAGAGCTACAAATGGAGGAAACCAAGGCGGAAGTAATACTGGAAGTATGCTATAGGCCCCCTAGCCAGAGGGAGGAGTTGGAGGCGGACCTCCCATCACAGTTTGGAATGGCGGCAAGGATGGGAAGTGTCATTATAATGGAGGATTTTAATTATTCAGACATAGACTGGGCGGAAGGAACCATGCATTAGCCTAAAACTCGCCATTTCCTAAATGTCTTGCAGGAAAATTTAATGGAACAGATGGTAAATGCTAGAACAAGAAACAAAACGTTACTAGACCTACTGATTACCAACAAAACAGACCTGATCACAGATGTGGAAATACAATATGGAAATTTAGGAAACGGCCATCACAGGTCAGTTAGTTTCAGTATAAATCACACAAATAGGAAACATAAGGGGAATACAAAGACACTGAGGAGGTCATATACTATAGCGCCGGGAAGTACTGGGCGCTCTACATGTAATAGCACCCAATTAAAGCCAATTAGGACTTGAAATCTCGGCAACTGGGAGGACATGCAAATGGAACCGTGTGCTATTGTCGGTGAACATGCCCGTCAGATCGCATATGCAGGAATTGTGGAAGTCAATGGGGCTTGAACCTGCAAAATCCAAAGTCCTCGTTGAAGGCTTGTATGCAAGTTATTGCCATAAAAAAGTATATGGGGACCCGGGTACTGCCCTGAGGGACATGTATCAACTGGAAAAAAAGTTTTTAAAACATTTTTTAAGAGCAGTAATTTTAATGATGCCTAAAGTGAAACAGTAAAAATGAAAAATTCCTTTGAATATCATGCCTGGGGGGTCCCCTTAGTCCGCCTGTAAAGTGGCACATCTTTGCGATGTATAGAACAGTGCTGCAGTAAAATTACATTTCTAAAGGAAAAATTGAAACAAAACTTGCTGTAATGTATTGCCGGCTTTTGGCAATATAGATGAAAAATCTATGAAAAAAACAGCGTAGGTCCCCCCAATCCATGCCAGGTCATTCGGGTATGGCATGGATATTAATGGGATGTAGGGTCCCACGCAAAATCCATGCCAGACCATGCAGTCTGGAGGTCAGGGTGGGGGGGGGGAGGTGATCGAACGGGCCCCCCTTCTGAACCATATCAGGCCACTTGCCCTCAACTTTGGGAGGATGCTTTGGGGTCCCCCCAAAGCACCTTTTCCCCATGGGGAATGGCCATTGGTTGTCAGGGTCTGCGAGCAGGGGGATTATCAGAATCTGGAAGCCTCCTTAAACAAGGGGGTCCCCAGATACAACCCCCCATGTGAAGGAGTATGGGTTATATTGTACCCCTACCCATTCACCAAAAAGTAATGTAATGTGACAAAAGACAATGGCCAGTTTTTGACAAGTCCTTTATTATAAATGTCTTCTTCCCCTGCTTCTTCCTCCAGTCTTACTTCGGCTTCTCCTTCGCCGCATCCTCCTCTGGTCTTCCCCTTCTTCTACAGGTCTTCCTTCAATCTCCCTCCAGCTTCTTCTTCCCCGCTTCTTCTTCCTCTGGTCTTCTTCCTCCACTTCCACTGCTGTCGCCGACCCACTGAACATTCAAAATACGAACCGTATCCCATGATGCAATAGGGCAGAGGATGTCATTCAGAGACCCCGCTCCTTGTGACTTCACTGCCTAGGGCATAATGGATCCGTGATGACACAGGGGTACGGGGTCTGTGTATGACACAACTTGGTGACCACGTCCCATAGTTAAATATGACATGTGCACCATGGAAGCGGACAGATCAGCGGACCGCATCATCAGAGGAAGGTTCTTTTTTGAATTTTCAGCGGGTCGGTGGCAGGAGTGGCGGCGGAGGAAGAAGAAGAAGACCGGAAGAAGAAGCAGGAGAAGAAGAAGCCGGAGGAAGACCGAAGGAAGAGGTAGAAGACCAAAGGTGGAAGTGGGGGAAGAGGAAACCAGAGGAAGATCGCAGGAAGAAGTGGGGGAAGAAGAAGCCAGAGGTGGATCGGAGGAAGAAGGAGAAGCCAGAGGAAGAAGCGGGAAGAAGAAGACATTTTTAATAAAGGACATGTTAAAAACTGCCTATTGTCTTTTGTCACATTACACCACTTTTTTGGTGAATGGGTAGGGGAACGATGTACCCCGTACTCATTCACATAGGGGGGCCGGGATCTGGGGTCTTTGTTATATGGGGCTGCCGGATTCTGATAAGCCCCCCAGACCCCGACAACCATCAGCCAGGGTTGTCAAGAAGAGGCTCTTGACCCCATCAACATGGGGACAAGGTGCTTTGGAGGGGACCCCAAAGCACCCACCCCATGTTGAGGGCATGTGGCCTGGTACAGTTCAGAAAGGGGGTGCTCACTCGCCCCCCATTTTCCTAACCTTCAGGCTACATGCTCGAATGAGGGGCTGATATGGACTGGGGGTGGACCGCACGCCGTTTTTTGTCTTGATTTTTTATTAGATGTTTTTTTTTTATTCCACACCATAATAATATTGAATACTTACATACCATTGCATGCATTTGAAGAGTTAAACATATGGAATCAACCAAACTGAAGTGCATTGGTTAATTATGCTGCTGAGTACAATGCAAGTTGTACCCATGGCTTGATCCTTTGAAGGTAACAGGTGATACCACTACACTACAGAGTTGAGCGCAATCATACATAGGAAATACAATTACTAATGTTTGATTCTTTTCCTTCTATACAATAATGTTTTACATGTGAGGCATTAATATTATGGTAACAACCATGCTCATGTGGCATTGGCTATTAAGCATTCGCCTATTGTCAGCATATGCTGTTGATTAAGATGTAAGCTGTGCGCTTTTTATTTTCACATTATATAGCTGGTTGCTAAGCAAAGGGTCAGGAAGCCGGCCGCTTCATCCCTAACAACCGATGAGTCATCAGCTGAATGTACAATATCAAAAAAATTGCTGTCCAAAAAAATTGCAGAAAAAAAGGACCATCGGGTCTAGTATGGATTTGGAGGGGACCACCCCATGCACACCCCTCCTGAACCATACCGGGCCGCATGCCTTCAACATGGGGGGTTGGGTGCTTTGGGGCAGGGGAGGCTCTGCCCCCCCGCCCAAATCACCTTGTTGCCGGTGGTTGTCAGGGTCTACGGGTGGGGGGCTTATCAGAATCATCATACCCCTACCCATTCACCAAAAAAACAGTAAAATGTAGAAAAAAATACAGGAGTCAGTTTTTGACAAATCTTCTTCCCCAAGCCGTGTCTCCCACCGCCATCTTCTCCTGGTGCTGTGTTCTTCTTCTCCGCCGTCTTCCTCCATTGTGTTGTCACCTGCTGTCTGGTGTCTCTTACAAAGCTATGGGGTGTGGCCATCCAATGACATCACCCAGAGAGCTCACCCCTTTTTTTTACATTAGAGGGTAACCAGCGGCGAGGAAGAACACAGCAGCGAGAGAAGAATTCGGCAGGAGATGATGGTGACGGGAGTCGATTGGCAGCGGGAATGACGGTGGCAGAAGATGGCAGGAAGAGAGGCAGCACCAGGAGAAAATTTTGGCGGAAGGCACGGCTCGGGAAATAAGATAGCTCAGAGCTATTGTACAATAAAAGACTTGTCAAAAACTGGCTTTTGTATTTTTTTCTAATTTCACAGCTTTTTTTGGTGAATGGGTAGGGATACAATATACCCGATACCCGATCACAAGGGGGGCAGGATCTGGGGGCTTCCAGATTCTGATAAGCTCCCCACCCACAGACCCTAACAACCACAGGCCAGAGTTGTCGGGAAGAGGCCCTTGTCCCCATAAACATGGGGACAAGGTGCTCTGAGGGGGACCCCAGAGCACCCTCCCCATGTTGAGGGCATGTGGCCTGGTACAGTTCAGGAGGGGGGACGCTTGCTCGCCCCCCACATCCTGACCTCCAGGCTGCATGCTTGGATAAGGGTCTAGTATGGATTTTGGGGGGACTCTACACCAATTTTTTTTAAGGGACCTGGTATGGATTGTGAGGGGAACCTATGCTATTTTTTTTTTAATTGCCGTTGAGTTTCCCTTAAAATCCATACCAGACCCAAAGGGCCTGGTATGGATTTTGGGGGGAACTCCACACCACGATAAAATAATAGTTTTGGTCTATGGGTATTTATCCTCTCATTCAGCCATAAACAGGTTGGCAATGCTGGGAGAAAATTTTGCTCCCATAGCAACACCAACCTGCTGAGAGAAAAAAACACTATGATACCAAAATAATTGTGTGAGATACAGTAGTCTAAAGCTTTACATAAAAAAAGTACCATTAGAATCGATGGCTGAAACTTGCATTGGGCTACATAACTCTAATTTCACTCCCAAAAAACGTTCTTTTACCCAGCACTCATTTTGGTATTTACTATAACTCTTGGTAAAAAAGCCATGGGAATTAAAAATGAGAGACGTTTGCATGTCTAAGCATGCTCAGTTGTGTAAAGAGACAGGGAATTCATCTCTTCTCAGACTTTTAAAGATATGTCAGTGTAGAAATCACTTTTTCATACACTTTAAAAGCAGCATATCTTATCAAAAATATACTGCATATTTCAGTACCATTTAGGTGATTATATCATGCTCAAAACATTATTTCCATGTGCAATACTCCAGGTCCTAGAAAGAGTAAGGGTTTGGGCTCTATCTGTTTTCTTGGGAGATATAGTAATTTTGATTTTGGGAGTATTTTTTTTTATATTATATACAATATTTATTTTCTTCTTTTTTTTTCTGTTTCAGTAGTTTTTTATTGAAGTTTTACAGATAACATCAATAGGTAACGAATATTGTCATACATCTAGATTCAGTATTGCGAAATCCGCTATACAGGTATATATGACATAGTAGACTAAGAACAATTTTAAACAGTTTCAACAGTGATATAAAGTGTGGGTGCCATAGGTAGGGCTAAGAGTGCTGTCTGTCAACCCCAAACACCCCAACTTGGTACTTACTGTGTCTGGGGGAGGAAGACAACATCTCTCATTTAAATACATTTTTATTGAATTATACATTTTGACAATAATGTAATTTTCATTTCAGTAAGTCTGAGTACATTATATCATGTATTAGTCTACTAGTAACAGTAGTACACGTATTTATTTATTTTTTTTATAGAAAACAGGTATTGTATGAGTACAGCAATAGTGTATTTTATGAACCATTGAAAGGGAAAAAAAGGGGGATGAGTAGGAAGATAGGGGTATAAGGGAAGGGAGGGGGAGGGAGGGAGTGGGAACGCGAGCATTATGCTGATCATAGTTGCATTAAAGCACCAAGCCGAATGTGTACAGATTCAGAAGGAAAGTTATTCAAGTCTACCTTTGTACCAGTTTTGCCATTGAAACCACCTTTTTTGAATGTTGGAGTCTGAGTTGAGACCCCTTGATCCTAAGAGTTTGTATGTACAGTGTTAGTTAGTGTACTAGAGTTATTTAGAGTTATATTTGGGATGTTTGGTGTTTTCTAATTTCTTGTTATAAATAATCTGGTTGCAAGGAGGATGTGAGTAAGGATTGTATTAAATGTGTGTGGGATTGTATCTGGGATCATATTGAGAATGGCTAGTTGCGGTGTAAAAATTATGTTGAGGCTGCCTATTTCTTGTATCAGATGTGCTACTTCTTTCCATGGTGATGCCACTTCTGGACAAAGCCACAGAATGTGAATTCAAGTTCCTGTATGGTTGCAGTTTCTCCAGCAGAGGGATGTGGTATTGGTTTGGAACTTAGCCAGTCTGAGTGGTGTCAAGTACCATCTGAGTGTGATTTTGTTCGTTAGTTCCCACAAGGAAGTGCATCATGTGGCTTTATAGATCAATTTTAGTGCCTGTTGCCACTGCTGGTCTGAATATTGAATCTTGAGTGTATATTTCCCCTTCTACAAATGGTTTGGATTTGTGGAAGGTAGATTTTTCTTGTAGTGTGGAGTAAATAAGAGAAATACCTTTTGAGTTGAACTCCTGTGAGAAATAAAAGTTCCATAGCTTAATAGGTAATGACCCTTCTATTTTCGTATATGTAGATGAGCATGTTTGAATTCGATGTTAAGTGAGAAAGTCTGATGTAGGTGCTTTGTAGATGGATTGGATCAATGAAAATGGCTTGTGTTTGATTATGTTTCTAAGTTCTGCAGTGGATGACGTGTTTGTTAGTAGCCATTTAGTGATAGTTAGATCAGGAGATAGTAAATGGAGATTTTTTACGGGTACTTTTATACGTTTAGTGGTGAGCGAGGTCCACTTCATGTTATGGAGAATTTTTCCAAGCTTTGATTGATGCTTGTATGGTTGGTGAGTACAGGTGTATATTTGCGATCGAAGTAGAGGTTCTAAATAGCCAATCTTTAAGATTAAGGCCTGGTGTGGTATTGTTCTCAATGTTTCCCCACAGTGTGGTTTGGTGGGTTGTAGTCCATTCTTGCAATTGGGCGAGAATGGTGGCTAGGTAGTAGTCTTTGATATCTGTGTATCTTACTCCTCCCGTCAGTCTATGTTTAATGAATTTAGAGTGGTTGTTTCTTGTTTTTTTTCCCTGCCATATATAGTGACTAACTATAGCTTATAGAGATTTGAGATATGAGTTGGAGAGTGGGATGGGAAGTGTGCGAAAAGTGTAGCGTATTCAAGGTAGGATGAGCATTTTGAAAGCTGCTAACCTACCTGACCAAGAAAGCTCAAATTTGGCTAATTTGGTGGTTTCGTTGATTAACATTTGTTTGGTTTCCAAATAGTTATTGCTGAACAAAACTTTGACTGATTTGGTGAGTGTGATACCCAAGTAAGATATAGCAGTTTCTACCCATGGGTATTTATACTGGTTGCGTAGAATATTACTGGTTATTACATCAAAGCCTAGGTCTAAGATGTAGGACTTAGTTTCATTGACTTTATAATAGGAAATAGAGCTAAATTACATCAGAACATTTTGTACCAAAGCCAGGGAAGAGACTGGATTAGTGAGCATTAGGGATGACCCGAACACCCCCCGGTTCGGTTTGCACCAGAACCTGCGAACAGACCAAAAGTTCACGCGAACGTTAGAACCCCGTTAAAGTCTATGGGACTTGAATGTTCGAAATCAAAAATGCAAATTTTAAAGGCTAATATGCAAGTTATTGTGCTAAAAAGCCCCAAGGGACATGTATCAATGCAAAAAAAAAAAAGCTTTAAAAATGTCAGCACTGATTTTAACCACTTTCAGACCGGACCATTTTGCTGGTCAATGACCAGAGGTCTTTTTACAATTTGGCACTGCGCTGCTTTAACTGGTAATTGCGCGGTCATGCAATGTTGTACCCAAACAAAATTTGCGTCCTTTTCTTCCCACAAATAGAGCTTTCTTTTGATGGTATTTGATTGCCTCTGCGATTTTTATTTTTTGCGATATAAACGTAAAAAGACCGCACATTTTGAAAAAAAATGATATTTTCTACTTTTTGTTATTAGAAAAACCAATAAACTCAATTTTAGTCATACATTTAGGCCAAAATGTATTCAGCCACATGTCTTTGGTAAAAAAAAAGTCAATAATTGTATATTTATTGGTTTGCGCAAAAGTTGTCACATCTACAAACTAAGGTACGTTTTCTGGAATTTACGCAGCTTTTAGTTTACGACTGCCTATCTCATTTCTTGAGGTGCTAAAATGGCAGGGCAGTACAAAACCCCCCCAAATGACCCCATTTTGGAAAGTAGACCCCCTAAGGAAATTGATAAGTGGCATGTTGAGCCCATTGAATATTTTTTTTTTTTGCCTCAAGCGATTGAATAATGACAAAAAAAAAAATTTTTTTTTTTTTTACACAAAGTTGTCACTAAATGATATATTGCTCACACATGCTATGGGTATATGTGAAATGACACCCCAAAATAAATTCTGCTGCTTCTCCTGAGTACGGGGATACCACATATGTGGGACTTTTTGGGAGCCTAGCCGCGTACGGGGCCCCGAAAACCAAGCACCGCCTTCAGGCTTTCTAAGGGCGTAAATTTTTGAGTTCACTTCTCACTACCTATTACAGTTTTGAAGGCCATAAAATGCCAAGATGGCACAAAACCCCCACAAATGACCCCATTTTAGAAAGTAGACACCCCAAGCTATTTGCTGAGAGGCATGTTGAGTCCATGGAATATTTTATATTTTGCCACAAGTTGTGGGAAAATTACAAACTTTTTTTTTTTTTCACAAAGTTGTCACTAAATGATATATTGCTCACGCATGCCATGGGCATATGTGAAATGACACCCCAAAATAAATTCTGCCGCTTCTCCTGAGTACGGGGATACCACATATGTGGGATTTTTTGGGAGCCTAGCCGCGTACGGGGCCCCGAAAGCCAAGCACCGCCTTCAGGCTTTCTAAGGGCGTAAATTTTTGAGTTCACTTCTCACTACCTATTACAGTTTTGAAGGCCATAAAATGCCAAGATGGCACAAAACCCCCACAAATGACCCCATTTTAGAAAGTAGACACTCCAAGCTATTTGCTGAGAGGCATGTTGAGTCCATGGAATATTTTATATTTTGCCACAAGTTGCGGGAAAATTACAAACTTTTTTTTTTTCTCACAAAGTTGTCACTAAATGATATATTGCTCACGCATGCCATGGGCATATGTGAAATGACACCCCAAAATAAATTCTGCTGCTTCTCCTGAGTACGGGGATACCACATATGTGGGACTTTTTGGGAGCCTAGCCGCGTACGGGGCCCCGAAAACCAAGCACCGCCTTCAGGCTTTCTAAGGGCGTTACAGTTTTGAAGGCCATAAAATGCCAAGATGGCACAAACCCCCCCCCCCCAAATGACCCCATTTTGGAAAGTAGACACCCCTAAATTTAGGGGTACACTAGTGAGACTAGGTAATAAATGGCGGGTGCCCTGAAACTATAAAAAAATAACTAACCAACCAGCGTCACCTGTAACAGTTATATGGTGATCACTGGTGAAAGGGTTAACTAGGGGACAATCAGGGGGCTTTATGCGGTAGTATATGGGGGTCCCTGGCGCTATAAAAAGCTGCGGCGAACCTAAATACCTACCTGCCTAACTAGCGTCACCTGTGACACTAATACAGCGATCAGAAAAACGATCGCTTATTAGGCTGGGTTCACACTGGAGCGATGCGGGAACGCCACGAATCCGCGGCGGGTTCCCGCATCGCATGCCTCCCGGCGGCAGTTCACACTGCCCTATGCGAACTGCTGGGAGTGTCAGTGAAATGTTAATGACACCCCCAGATCAGTTCGCATATCGCAGTGCGATCTGCAAACTTGGATCGCATGGTGTGAACACCCATGCGATCCGATTCTGCTGCGGACCAAAAAAAGGGTCCCGTGCGAGTTTGCGGCGGGTGCGGCGGGTGCGACGCAAATTCAGCCATACTATCTGTATGGCTGAACTCAAATCGCACAGAGATCGGATGTGATTTGCACTGCAGTGCGGTGCGAATCACATCCGTTCTCATAAACCGCTGCAATGTGAACCCAGCCTTAGTGACACTGGCGACGGGGGGTGATCACGGGGTTAAACCTTTATTGGGGGGGTTAGGGGGGTACCTTAGAACTAAAGGGGGCTAACCCTAACTGCCCTAACAGTTATTACAGTCACAAATGACACCCGCCGGGTGATCAGGGGGTTAAACCTTTATTAGGTAATAAATGGCGGGTGCCCTGAAACTATAAAAAAATAACTAACCAACCAGCGTCACCTGTAACAGTTATATGGTGATCACTGGTGAAAGGGTTAACTAGGGGGCAATCAGGGGGCTTTATGCGGTAGTATATGGGGGTCCCTGGCGCTATAAAAAGCTGCGGCGAACCTAAATACCTACCTGCCTAACTAGCGTCACCTGTGACACTAATACAGCGATCAGAAAAATGATCGCTTATTAGGCTGGGTTCACACTGGAGCGATGCGGGAACGCCACGAATCCGCGGCGGGTTCCCGCATCGCATGCCTCCCGGCGGCAGTTCACACTGCCCTATGCGAACTGCTGGGAGTGTCAGTGAAATGTTAATGACACCCCCAGATCAGTTTGCATATCGCAGTGCGATCTGCAAACTCGGATCGCATGGTATGAACACCCATGCGATCCGATTCTGCTGCGGGCCAAAAAAAGGGTCCCGTGCGAATTTGCGGCGGGTGCGACGGGTGCGATGCGAATTCAGCCATACTATCTGTATGGCTGAACTCGAATCGCACAGAGATCGGATGTGATTTGCACTGCAGTGCGGTGCTAATCACATTCGTTCTCATAAACCGCTGCAATGTGAACCCAGCCTTAGTCACACTGGCGACGGGGGGTGATCACGGGGTTAAACCTTTATTGGGGGGGTTAGGGGGGTACATTAGAACTAAAGGGAGCTAACCCTAACTGCCCTAACAGTTATTACAGTCACAAATGACACCAATGCAAAAAAAAAAAAAAATTACATTGGTGTCACTGTGACTGGGGGGCAGGGGTAATTGGGGGGGTGATCGAGGGTGTGTGAGTGTGCCTGGCATGTTCTACTGTGTAGTGACGTGTTGGTGCAACTCACCGATCCTCTCTCCTCAGTGTCGGAATGAAAAATACCGACACGGAGGAGAGAATACATCACTTCCTCTCCTGTGTTTACATTACAGGAGAGGAAGTGATGTCACAAAGGATTTCTATTCGTCGGGAGCGATCGCGAGGGGGTGGCCATGAATGAATGGCCGCCCCCTCGTCCGGGATCGCTCCCGAACGAATACCGACCGCCGCAGGCACCGGGCGGGGGCCCGATCGGGCCCCCGACCCGCGGGAAGGCAGGGACGTACATGTACGCCAATATGCCTGCCCGTGCCATTCTGTCGACGTACATCGTCGTGCGGCGGTCGGGAAGTGGTTAATAATGCATAAAGTGAAAAAAAAGTCAAATATTCCTTTAAATATCGTACCTGGGGGGTGTCTATAGTATGCCTGTAAAGTGGCACATGTTTCCCGTGTTTAGAACAGTCCCTGCACAAAATGACATTTTTAAAGGAATAAAAGTCATTTAAAACTGTTTGCGGCTTTAATGTAATGTCTGGTCCCGGCAATATGTATGAAAATCAGTGAGACAAACAGCATGGGTACCCCCCCCCCCCCCCAGTCCATTACCAGGCCCTTTGGGTCTGGGTCCCCAGGCCCTATATACTCTGGACAGCAGTATACAGGCGGTGCAAACAAGACAGGGACTGTAGGTTTGTTGTTAAGTAGAATCTGTTTGCAATTTTGAACTGGTACATTTTTAAAGTGTAGCTCCAGCCAAAAAAATCTATTTTTGAGCTTTTTTGAAAACATAGGGAAGGATTATCACCCCTATAACATTTGTTTTGCTGTCCATGCAACTCTGCAGAAGATTTCACCTCACCTTCTGTCCCAATGACAAATGTTTTTTTTTTGAATTTGGGTTTTTTAGTGAAACAAGGATTGGTGATAAACATCAGTGGACAGGAGACACGTATTTCCCATATCAACTTTTACAGGAGAGAATTTCCCTTCCTAGGGGTAGTTTTCATCTCACTTCCTGTTGTCTCCTTCTGTTTGCAAGTAGGAGTCGTTTGTAAGTTGGATGTTTGAAAGTAGGGGTCTGCCCTATATGCTCTGCAGAAATTTGGGCCTAAGGTGTTGGTGTTGCCACAACACTGTAAGCCCTCACAGATACTCTTGGTGGGCGCTGGAACGACCTGGTTAGAACTATTGTAACAAGAATTGTAATTACATGCCATTGTTAAACAGTGGTAGAAAAAATTGGTCCTTTGGTGGTGGTGGTGCTGGTGCCACAACACTGTAAGTCCTCACAGTTAAACAAGAGGTAGTGGTGCGCTATACTGTGACAGGGATGGTCCAGCCTCAAGGGGTGGTATACTATATGGGCACTTAAATTATAGACTGGGCGATTATTCAGATACTAATTTGACATAACATAAAAAAACTGCTTATAAGGTATGTTTAACGTATATGTAAATCAGTCGGACCAGAGCTACCGGAAGTGACACATACCGAGCTCGTTGCTCGTTTGTACAGCGCTTTTTTTAAGGTTGAATATAATTTTTATTGTTACAAATCAGGTAACAGTATAATACAGTAAGAGTTGAGGGGGGAAGGAGGGTACAGAATAAAGAAGGTTGAGGAAAGGGGGAAGGGTAGGGAGTGCATTTCTTACAAAACAACTTACAGGCATCTGCAGAGTCTGTGCATCAAGTTATACAGCAAAACCCACATACGAAGGGATTGATCAAAGACCCCTCTCTACGGTTATGTCCATACAAAAACCCTGTGTGGGAGGCCTATGCAGACAGGGGGCCCGTGAGTCTAAAGTAGTTGCTCACAAGGCATGAGGCAGTTCCGCCGTTTGCGTGAGCTCTTGGTTCGCCTAAGTAGGGGAGGTAGGATGGCACTAAGAGGGGTTCAGTGAGAGCGGTCCCAGATAATTCACCTGAGGGTCCGCTGTAAGCTCTGCGATTCGTGAGACCACTCCGAGCGGTCTGCCCATGCCCCATGTCTGCACGGCCTCCGTGTCACTAAGCCACACTACTGAGAAAGCGGGCTGTTGAAGAGTGATGGAGCCAAGGATACCATAGGGACATATAGTTATCCCATTTGTCAGTTCGTTTGGCGTGCAGTTCTTCCATGAGCATAATATTGTTCATGGCATCAGTCCATCTCGTAATCGGGAGGATAACATCCTTTTTCCAGAACTGTGACAGAAAGAATCGGAACAGACTCTTTCGGTGTGAGCTCATGCAACCCGGGAGTATGGAAAGTAAAGCTATGTGTGGTGTCGGTAACACAGAGACATCATACAAATCATTATGAATTTTAAATACCTTATCCCAAAAGGGGCGTATCCGGTCACATTCCCACCACACGTGGATATACGTGCCCGCTCCTCCGTGGCAACGCCAGCACCTATCCGAAGCCTCCGGATACATTTTGCTCACCGTGACTGGATCCCTATACCATCTCGTCAACAGCTTGTAGTTTTTGTCTTGCGTGAATCCAGATATGGAAGATTTGTGAGTGATCATGAACGATGTGTTCCAGTGTGTCGTGGATAGTTCAGTGCCAAGGTCCCTGGACCATTTTTGTGTATAATTTGGAAGTGTGTTATAAGAGTGTAGCTGAATGTCTTTGTAGATCAGGGATAATGAGTGTTTAGGTGTTTGAGAGAGACCACACATATCATCAAAGGTCGTGAGAGGCCTATGTACCAGGCCGGAGAGATGGAGTGACTTGCAATATTGCGCTATAGTTAGTCTGGAGAGCCAGTCTATTTGAGTTAACGGTTGAGGGTCTACAGGTTACCAGAACCGCCTGGTGGAAGCCTGTATATATTGTTTGGCGGTAGGCCACTGGTCTCTAGAATAGGAGCCGCATTGTCTCCCTGTGTGCAGTGTCGGGATTGCCGAATTGTCAAATAGGGGTGACAACGGGCTCGGATCCGTAGAAAGGTGAAGGGTCGTCTGTTTGCGATACCACAGGGTGAGCGCTGCTAGAGTCAAAGGGGATAGTCCGGGCATGGTGCGAAATTTCGCATGATAGCCCCAAAGGAGGGCTCTGAGGTCAACCCGAGCCATGGTCTGTTCAATTATCGTGGACAGTTTAGTCAAGGGGCGCGGAAACCATTCAAGGAGTCGTGACGAGATGGCAGATAGGTGGTATAACTGAAAGTCCGGTAGACCCATGCCCCCCTTATCTTTAGGGGCGCATAAAATCCTGTGTCTCAGTCTAGGGGGGTGATTCTGCCAGACGAACCTAACCGCCATGGAGCGAAGTGTGCGGAAAAAAGCCAGAGGAAGAGTTATGGGTAACGTCTGAAACAAGTACAGTAGCTTAGGCAGGATGTCCATTTTTAGCACATTCATACGTCCCCACCCAGATAGTTTGAGGTTATGCCAAGATTCCAGCGAGTGACGAATTTTCGCCAACATAGGGCTGTAATTCAGGGCATAGATGTCTGCAAAATTCTTAGGTATCTCCGTCCCCAAGTACTTAACTGATTGCGGTTGCCACTTAAATGGGAACCTCTGTTTTAGTAAAGATACTGTACGTGGCTTCAGAGTTATATTCTGGGCCTCCGTTTTCGTCATATTTAATTTAAAGTTACTATGTGCCCCGAAGCGGTCAAGCTCGTGTAGCAAAGCCGAAATGCTAGTTAGAGGTTGGGTAATGTAAAGAAGCAGGTGATCTGCGTATAATGAGAGTTTGCTGGGTTCCGTGGAGGCCGGAATCCCATGGATGGCAGGGTTGGCCCGAATCGCTTGTGCCAGATGTTCAATCGTGAGTGCAAACAGCAAGGGCGACAATGGGCACCCCTGTCTGGTACCGTTTCTAATTGGAAATGACTCAGAGGAGTCTCCATTTGTTGCCACTTTTGAAGAGGGGTTAGAATATAAGGACATCACCTTAGACAGTAGCTTTGGCCCCATCCCTATTTGTAGAAGTGTCGCTCGCAGAAAGGACCAGTTCACGCGGTCGAATGCTTTCTCAGTGTCGCACGCCAACAGGCACATCGGGATGTTACGTTGTTGGGCATATGAAATAAGATGCAACGTCTTAGTAGTGTTGTCGTGAGCCTCCCTATGTGGGATGAACCCAACTTGGTCATTGCGTACTAAGGATGGTAAAAGAGGGGCTAAACGAGTGGCTAGAATCTTGGCAAAAAGTTTGAGATCGACATTAAGGAGTGAAATAGGTCTGTAGTTACTACAGTGAGAATGATCTTTTCCGGGCTTGGGCAGTACCACTAGTTGGGCTTGGAGGATGTGAGAAGATAGCGGGTGGGTATCATCTATTCCCTCAAACGCACGAGACATAATAGGGGCCAATGTTGCGCAAACATTTTGTAGAACTGTGGAGTGTACCCATCCGGACCTGGACTTTTCCCGTTCTTCAGTCCCTTAATCGCAGTCAGGAATACTGTGGCAGTCAGGGGTAGTTCTAAATCGTCAGTCTCCGCGGGCATCATGGTAGGAAGGGCTGTGTCCTGCACATAACCTTGTAAGTCCAATGCGGTCGTGGTGGCCTGCGTGTCCCGGTCAACGTGTGGTTGGAGGTTATAGAGGGATGAATAATAGTCCCTGAATTCAGACACAATTTCCGAATTCTTATGCCGTTTTTGTCCTGTATTGGTGACTATAAATGGGATATTTTGTCTTTGCTGTCTGGGGTGTAAAACCTTGGCAAAGTGCTTCCCGCACTTGTTCGCCTGGGAGTAATGGACATAGCGACCTTTGTTGCGCGCCGTCAGCGCCCTGTCAGAAAAAATGCGTAGTAGGTCGCGGCGAGTGTTGGACAGTTCCACTAGTGTTGCCGGGTCAAGGGAGGTTTTAATGCGTGGACTCAAGAGTGTGGAGTCGGTGAAATAAGCATTTAATGTCCTCTGTACGAGCCCTTTTCAACCTGGCCCCGTGCTGGATAAAGATCCCTCTAAGCACACATTTAAGAGCTTCCCATTGATTCATAGCAGAGGTCTCATCATGCGCGTGATTGCGCACAAAGTCAGTGATGGCTGTCGACACCTCCGCAGCACAGACGCTGTCGTGCAACAGATTGTCATTCAGTCTCCACGTGGTCCTACGTGTTTGGCACGGGTTGTGCCCCAAAGTGACATGTACCGGGGAGTGGTCAGACCACAACTTCAGGCCTATGTCACTTCGGGGGTCTAGGTCTAGTAGTGGTTGGGACAAAAATATGTAGTCTATCCTACTGTATGAGTTATGGGCTGAGGAGTAATATGTGTAGTCTCTCTCAGAGGGGTGGAAAAGGCGCCAGGTGTCAACCAGAGACAGATCAGCTAAAATCGCTCTCATTTTAGATAGGGAGAAGGAAGTGATGTGTGACTTACCGGTAGAGGAATCCAGTCTAGGCACGAGTGGAGCATTAAGATCACCTCCCAATATCAAATTGGGTGAGCCAAAGGATCTCAGGCGGGTTGCCACGGAGGAGAGGAAGTGGAACTGATCCTGGTTCAGAAGATAAACATTAACAACAGTTATAATCAGCTGTAATTTTCAAAAACAAATACCTCCCTTTAGGATCACTGTCAACGTCTAATACCTCAGGAGAAAAGGAGCGATGGAAAGCTATTGACACACCCTTGGTCCTAGCTGAGGGGTTGGTGCTATGAAACCACTTAGTGTAGTATGTATCTTGACAAGCGGGAATAGAGTCAGAGCGGAAATGTGTTTCTTGCAGTAACAGTATGAGAGTTTTAGCCTTATGGAAGTGATGCAGTATCTGCCTGCATTTCTCTGGCGTATTAAAACCTCTGCAATTAAGCGAGGAAACTTTAAGTTCTATGGGGGTCGCCATAACGAGGGGGGACATAGATAAAGTGAGGTGCAGTGGGATTCTGAGAGCCTGTAGAGCTGGAGTGAATAGAAAAGTGTGGAAGGGGGTAGAGAGGGAAAGAGAGGGTAGGTGTGAATGGAGGGGGGGAGGGTGGGTGCCATTCTAGAGCAAGATAACGTGCAAATGAGCTGGTCGTGCTCCAAAATAGCGCACCTGGGAGCAACCCACCCAGGAGTGGAAGCCCGGGTGGCCTGTAACATGCTACAAAAAGTTGTGACTGAATGGTACCCTTTAATGTCCATTTTGGTAGGAAGGACGTCCTCTGAAAAGCTAACTGAGATTGTAAATACAGAGTCAACGAAGACTCTGCTAGTCCTAAGGGGGGGAATTGCGGAACTGTAACATAGTATCCAGCCCCCGTCTAGGTGTCAACACTTAAAATGAAATATGCACAAACTAATAACCAAAAATCAAAGCATGTGAGGTCAAACGATAATCTAGCATCATCCAGAAGCAGAGAAGCGGGAACCTATGGTGAACTACTAGAACCACAAAATGGTTCTCTGCTTCCAAGATGCTATGCAACATACTCATCATACAGTTGTAACCTTCAAAATATCTCAACTATTCGTGGACCGAGGAAAGTCAGCAAGTGAAGATCCCCACCGGCCGGTGGGGTTTGGGGGAGTCTCATCCATTTGGAGATTTAGAAGTATGGGAACAGGAGCGCTTCTTCTTGGTGACCTTTGTCCAGCCAGTAGACAAGGGGAGACCAGGGGTGGCTGAATGAAGCGGCCAGTCTGGGATCCGTATTTGTGGTAACTCAAAAGTTCCAAGGAAGGCAGGTAAGTCCCCCAGCGTGCGGAAAGTCGCAGAATTGCCATTCTGGGTGGCAGAAAGCGGGAAAGGGAACCCCAGCGATATTTTATTTGCTTGGTTTGTAGAGCATCAGTAACAGGCTTCAGGGCCTTCCTCATCAGAAGGGTTTGTCTGGACAAGTCCGTCAGCAACATAATTGGGGTCTCATTAAACAGGATGGTCTCCTGATGTCTGGCAGCTTGCATAATGTCCGATTTGACATTGAAATAGTGCACCCGGCAAATAACATCCCTAGGGTAAGCCAGGTTCTGGTTGCGGGGGCCTAGAGATCTGTGAATGCGATCAATTTCAATCAGGGAGTCCTCAGGCTTGTTAAGCAGTTGGTTAAACACTTTTGTGGCCGCCGCAAGCAAGTCCTTGTTTTCAACAGACTCCGGCAAGCCGCGCAAGCGGATATTATTGCGTCGGCTCCTATTTTCCTGGTCATCCAAACCATAAAATAGCTGCTGGATTTGGTTAGTGTGTTCCTGCAAAATAATGTCCTGTTCATATAACCTGGAGATCGTTTCCTCCACTGAGTGTTCGATATCTTCCAGTCTATGCCCAATATCTTTGCGGAGGTCATTCATCTTTCTATCATAAGACCTTTCCAGCCTGTTAATGTAGGATTCAATGTCCTGTTTTGTGGGGAGGGCTTTAAGATAGGCCTCCATATCCCAGCCATCCCGCTGTATGTGGCCCTGGGGAGATGGGCTCCTGGATCGAGAGGGGCTGCCTGGGGGGGGTCCCCTTCTAGGTTTAGGGAGCGGGTGGAGTGTGACCGGTCGCCCGTAGGCCGTACCTGAGATGCGGCCCGCACAGAAGGTGCGGCCACAGAGCGTGTCGCCGCCATCTTGGGAGTGGAGGCTGCTCTGTGTCTGGCGTCTTTTGCGTGGAAATAGCTCCCTATGTCGCCCGTCTTTGAGGTCCCGGAGGAGCAGGGGGTGTTGCTGGGTCCCCTCCTGCTCATGTGGAGCCGTATGGCGGCCTCGGTCCATGCTGCTGCCGGCGGGAAGAGAGACGGGAGTGGGAGCTGTGCGCCTACACGTCCGTTCTCGCCATGCGCTACGTACAGCGCTTTTTTTAAACATATGTTTGTAAGTACTTTATTTACTTATTTTTAATAAACGCCAATTGTTGAAATTACTACACTATGGGGCATCCTTCCTCTATATCTCTCTAACCCTACACATATGCCAACCGCTGGGGGACCCCCACGCTGAATAATTCTGAGCTACCATTTAAAGGGGCCATACAGCGCAATAGGCAGGACACAAACGCCAGGATTTGGGGACACCACAGCGGGACC
The DNA here is from genome assembly GCF_037356315.1 of Lithobates pipiens. Taxonomy (NCBI): domain Eukaryota; kingdom Metazoa; phylum Chordata; class Amphibia; order Anura; family Ranidae; genus Lithobates; species Lithobates pipiens. The sequence continues at coordinate 28,105,456 of NW_027507787.1, forward strand.
TTGAAGGGAAAGAGCATCAAGGACCCTAAGGATATACTTGGCACATGCTGTTACCTTACAGCTGTAAGGTAAGGGGACACCCATAACCAGATCACACAGGATCACGAGAGATATACCCACCATCACCAGCATCACCATTTATTGCATTTTGTTCACCATTATTTGCACCTGTTATATTTAAGCACTGCCACTTTATGCAATTTTTTGGATATAATCGCCACATCTTGCACAGTGTAACAGACATTTGTCATTTTAATTTTGGTTTTGTTTTCATTTTCAATATTGTATTACGGTTTAGAGAGTTTATTCACTTGTATTACAAATTTTAGCACTGACACTTTCGGCAGTTTTAACAATCGCATTTGGAATCATCTGTTTTATTTTACACAATTTAGGGACACTTTGATTTTTATTCTTCTTTTATTTTTATTTATATATTAGTTCTTGCTATTTATTTGTAATGAATGTTACAATTTTTTGAGGGATTGTGTTGTTTCCCCTATAGAGCATACACTAATTTACATATACGTTCCACATACCTTATAAGCAATTTTTTATGTTATGTCAAATTAGTATCTGAATAATCGCCCAGTCTATAATTTAAGTGCCCATATAGTATACCACCCCTTCAGGCTGGACCATCCCTGTCACAGTATAGCACACCACTACCTCTTGTTTACTAGTTCATTTTTTTGGGTCCAGATATCTCCCTCCAGTGTGTGCAGCAGTACGTCTCTCCTTTTACCCTGATTAGGTGCAGGAATATTTCTTTATACCAAGTCCTCACAGTTACTCTTGGTGGGGCGCTGGAATGGGCCCTGCTGTGAAATATTATATCAAGAATTGTAATTACATGCACCTGTTGAACAGGGGCTGAAAAATTGGGCCTTAGGCACTGCTGCTGGTGCCACAACACTTTAACCCCTCACAGATAATCTAGTTGGAGTGCAGGAATGAGCCCTGCTGCAAAGTATTGCATCAAAAATTGTAATTACACACCCCTATTAAACAGGGGCTGAAAAATTGGGTCTTAGGCACTGGTGCTGGTGCCACAACACTGCAAGCCCTCGCAGATACCCTAATTGGAGCACAGTAATGAGCCCTGCTGCAAAGTATTGCATCAAAAATTGTAATTACACGCTCCTATTAAACAGTGGCTGAAAAATTGGGCCTTAGCCACTGGTGGCGGTGCCCAGAACCAAAAATGTTCTTACAAGCTATCAGCATGATCATTGAGGAAGAAGAGGATAGTCACTCAGCATAACAGGATAGTCACTCAGCATCAGCAGTCTTGAAGAGATCTGACATTTCCAAAAAAATAATTCGGTTACATCAGCATCAGGTGCTTGGTAGCTTGTGGTGATCCAAGACTGATTCATTTTTATGAAGGTCAGTCGATCAACTGAGTCGGTGGACAAGCGCACCCTGTGATCGGTTACAAAGCCTCCAGCAGCACTGAATGTGCGTTCCGAAAGAACACTACATGCAGGACAGGCCAGTAGCTCAATTGCATACTGTGCAAGCTCTGGCCAGTGATCCATCCTCAAGACCCAGTAACCCAGAGGATTTTTCGGTGGGAAAGGTGTCCAAGTCTGATCTTGCCCCTAGGTATTCGTGCACCATGTAAAACAGACGCTGGAGATGCAAGACTGCTGCTGATGCTGAGTTGCAGGCTCCACCTCCATGCTGACACAATCCTCCTCCTCCTCCTTCTCGTCCTCTTCCTGTGTGGTTGGCGGCCCAGCAGGAACACTGTCTGGATAAAGGGGGCCTTGAGAGGTAAGGAAGTCCTCCTCTTCCTGCCTCTGTTCTGCCTCAAGTGTCCTGTCCATTATTCCACACAGCATGTGCTCCAACAGGTGGACAAGAGGGATAGTGTCACTGATGAATGCACTGTCACTGCTCACCATTAGGGATGAGCTTCGTGTTCGAGTCGAACATACGTTCGACTCGAACATTGGCTGTTCGTCCGTTCGGCGAAGTCCGAACATTTTGGTCCGTTCGCGCCAAATTCGTGTGGCGCTCACGGCCCACAATGCACTGCGATGGCGCAGTGCATTGCTGGCTCATGATTGGCCAAGCATGCACTGTGACCCCGCATGCTTGGCCAATCGCAGCGCCAGCAGCGAGGAGAGCCATGATTGGCCACAGGCAAGATGCCTGTGGCCAATCATAGCTCAGGCTGTGTAGTGCACGCCCCACACTATATAAGGCCGCCAGCGCGGCGGCCTTGTGTAGTGTGTTGGCGTCTGAAGCAGTGGGTGTTCTGTGTACCTTCAACACAGTACACACCGATCGTTTTCGGCCGATTTTCGATCTTGCTGTTGTGTAGTGGTTATTGTCTGCGTGCCCTGACCGCAGTATACACCGCTATATTCACCTCACCTATATAGCTATTGATCTATCTTTTATAATAGAGCTTGCAGTCAGTAGTGTTAGGAGATAGTGCGTGCTATCTGCGTGCTCTGTACCCAGTACATACCGCTACATCCACCTACATAGCTGTTCTCTATTTGAGCCCACTTGCCATCTGCAGGAGTTATTGGAAGTTGTGTGTGCCTCCAGCACAGCACAGTATACATCTGTATATACCCCTTTATCTCTGGTGTTCTATAATAAAGGCATCTGCAGGAGTTAGTGGGTGTTGTGTGCCTCTAGCACAATATACACTACCCAACTGCTTTTTTACCCAACTCCCTTCAGGCCATTACCATGTCTGGAAGGCCAGCAAGGAGAGGCAGACAGGCGCGAGCCAATAAAAGAGGGCAAGCAGGCTCTGTGTCTAGAGACAAAAGTGCTGGTCGTGGACGCGGTGCATTGTCATCAGCACGTGGCCATGGGACACGCTTGTCCTTCTTTTCGGCAGCTGGACATGTTGAACCACAACATGCCAATGACTTGGTAGAATGGATGACCAAGCCCTCTTCGTCCTCCTCATCCTCTCTCACCCAGTCTCAGGGTACTAGCAAAGCAGCTGCCAACGCATCGTCTTCCCTCCTCTCAATGTCATCATCAGTGACTCCTTCCCTAGACCCACCACGTCCTCCTGAGGAGTCTCCTGAACTCTTTGAGCACAGTGTTGGGTACATGCTCCAGGAGGATGCCCAGTGTTTTGTGGGCTCTGATGATGACACTCAGCTAGAGGAAGGCAGTAGCGTGAGCGCAGAGAGAGGGGATGCTCAAGAAGGACAGCAATCTGGCAGTCATGTTCCACAAGCTGCAGCATACTGCCAGGTTTGCTACAGCGATGAAGAGGGAGGGGATGATGAGGGCACTGACTCCACGTGGGTGCCTGGAAGGAGAGAGGAGGAGGAGGAGGAGGAGGGACATGTCCAACGAGGCAGGATGCCCTCCGGGGGCCAGCTTAGGGGCAGCACACCGACTGAATCACACCGCAGAGCTCCGCCTGTGTAGAGCGCTGCCTCTGCGCGTTATTCTAAAAGTTCTTTGGTGTGGGCCTTTTTTGAGACGAGTGCATCAGATCGCACCGCTGCTATTTGCAACATATGTCTCAAGCGTATCTCACGTGGCCAAAACATCAGCCGCTTGGGCACCACATGCTTGACCAGACATATGTTGACCTGCCATGCAGCTCGTTGGCAAGCGTACCTCAAAGACCCACACCAAAGAACAAAGCGGACCTCTCCTTGCTCCTCATCAGCTGGCATCTCCAACCCCACTAGACCTTCAGTCCTCTCTGAAACCTGCTCTGAGAGGAATGAAGGTGTAGAATTAGGTGTGTCACAGCCAAGTGCTTCCGGGAACTCTGCTAGCGGTACACCCACGTCCGATTATAGCAGGCAAATGTCCCTGCCCCAGCTGCTGGACCGGCGAAAGAAGTTCTCTCCCAGCCATCCACATGCCCAGCGGTTGAATGCTAGCTTGGCTAAATTGCTAGCACTTCAACTGCTGCCTTTTCAGTTTGTAGACTCGGCCCCCTTCCGTGAGTTTGTACAATGTGCGGTTCCTCAGTGGCAGGTCCCCAAACGCCACTTTTTCTCACGGAAGGCAATTCCGGCTCTCTACCGGCATGTGGAAGGCAATGTCCTTGCCTCGCTGGACAGGGCGGTCAGCGGTAAGGTGCATATTACTGCTGACTCATGGTCCAGCAGGCATGGACAGGGACGTTACCTGTCTTTCACGGCCCATTGGGTCACTCTTCTGGCAGCTGGGAAGGATGCAGGACAAGGTGCAGTAGTGTTGGAGGTTGTTCCGCCACCACGCCTCCAAAATGCTACTATTGGTTGTGACACACTTCTCTCCTCCACCCCCTCCTCTTCTTCTTCCTCCATGGCCTCTTCCAGTGCTCTGTCCTCAGAACCAGAGGTGCTTCGTAGGCGTTCCAGGGGCTACGCAAGTACGCAGGCAAAACTATGCCATGCCGTGCTTGCGCTGGTTTGTTTGGGGGACAGGAGCCACACTGGGGCGGATGTTTTGTCAGCTCTGCAGGGGCAGGCCGAGAGGTGGTTGACGCCATGCCAGCTCAAGCCAGGAATGGTGGTTTGTGACAATGGCACCAACCTCCTCTCCGCCCTCCGACAGGGACAACTGACCCATGTGCCCTGTGTAGCTCATGTCCTTAACCTGGTGGTGCAGCGGTTCTTGGGCAGGTACCCCGGCTTACAGGATGTCCTGAAGCAGGCCAGGAAAGTCTGTGTGCATTTCCGCCAATCATTTAATGCCTGTGCTCGGCTGGCTGAGCTCCAAAAGGAGTTGAACCTGCCAAAGAACCGCCTTATATGTGACATGCCCACCAGATGGAACTCAACATTGGCCATGCTGCAGCGGCTGCACACGCAGCAGAGGGCCATCAATGAGTACCTGTGCGACTACGGCACCAGGACAGGGTCAGGGGAGCTTGGTTTTTTCTCACCACGCCAGTGGGGCATGATCAGGGATGCATGCACTGTCCTGTCACCGTTTGAGGAGGCCACAAGGATGGTGAGCAGTGACAGTGCATGCATCAGTGACACTGTACCTCTTGTCCACCTCTTGGAGCATACGCTGCGTGGAATAATGGACAGGGCACTTGAGGCAGAACAGAGGCAGGAAGAGGAGGACTTCCTTGCCTCTCAAGGCCCCCTTTATCCAGACAGTGTTCCTGCTGTGCCACCCATCACACAGGAAGAGGATGAGGAGGAGGAAGAGGAGGAGGAGGATGATTGTGGCAGCATGGAGGTGGAGGCTGGCACTCAGCATCAGCAGCAGCAGCAGCAGTCTTGTAGGGATGATTTACAGTCCCAAGAAACGCGTGGACTTGTACGTGGCTGGGAGGAGGTAGCTGCGGATCATGTTGTCCTTAGTAACCCAGAGGACTCCGGACCGAATGCCTCAGCTAACCTACGCTGCATGGCCTCCCTGATCCTGCAAAGCCTGCGGAAGGATCCTCGTATTCTTCGGATCAAGGAGAGGGACCATTACTGGCTGGCCACTCTCCTTGATCCACGGTACAAGGGTAAGGTTGCCGACCTTATCTTGCCATCGCAGAGGGAGCAGAGGATGAGACATCTCTGGGAGGCCTTGCAGAAAGGTCTGTGCAATGCGTTCCCAGAGACTGGGAGGTTACAAACTCCTGGTCCTGGACAACGTGTTGCTGAGGCATCGGTCAGAAGGAGCGGTGGAGAAGGTGGCCGTCTGACTGATGCTTTCAGACAATTTTTTAGTCCGCAGCCCCAAGGTATGATCGGTTCCAGCACCCATCGCCAGCGTCTGATTTACATGGTGCAGGAATACCTAGGGGCAAGGTCAGACTTGGACACCTTTCCCACCGAAAATCCTCTGGCTTACTGGGTCTTGAGGATGGATCACTGGCCAGAGCTTGCACAGTATGCAATTGAGCTACTGGCCTGTCCTGCATCCAGCGTTCTTTCGGAACGCACCTTCAGTGCTGCTGGTGGCTTTGTTACCGATCACAGGGTGCGCCTGTCCACCGAATCAGTTGATCGACTGACCTTCATCAAGATGAATCAGTCTTGGATCACCCACAGCTACCAAGCACCTGAAGCTGATGTAACAGAATCATTTTTTTTGAAATATCACATCCCTTCAAGACTGCCTATGCTGATGCTGAGTGACTGTCCTGTTATGTTGATTATCTATCCTCTTCCTCCTCCGCTGATATGTTGGAAGAACATTTCTGGTTCTGGTTGATGCCATCAGCCCAATTTTTCTGCCCCTGTTTAACAGGGGCGTTTAAGTACAATTTTTGATGCAATGCTTTGCAGCAGGGCTAATTCCTGAAATCAAACAAGAGTATATGGGAGAGGTTGCAGTGTGGTGGCACCAGCACCAGTGCCTAAGGCCCAATTTTTCTGCCCCTGTTTAACAGGGGCGTTTAAGTACAATTTTTGATGCAATGCTTTGCAGCAGGGCTAATTCCTGCAATCAAACAAGAGTATATGGCAGAGGTTGCAGTGTGGTGGCACCAGCACCAGTGCCTAAGGCCCAATTTTTCTGCCCCTTTTTAACAGGGGCGTTTAATTACAATTTTTGATGCAATGCTTTTGCAGCAGGGCTAATTCCTGCAATAAAACTAGAGTATATGGCAGAGGTTGCAGTGTGGTGGCACCAGCACCAGTGCCTAAGGCTCAATTTTTCTGCCCCTGTTTAACAGGGGCGTTTAATTACAATTTTTGATGCAATGCTTTGCAGCAGGGCTAATTCCTGCAATAAAACTAGAGTATATGGCAGAGGTTGCAGTGTGGTGGCACCAGCACCAGTGCCTAAGGCCCAATTTTTCTGCCCCTGTTTAACAGGGGCGTTTAAGTACAATTTTTGATGCAATGCTTTGCAGCAGGGCTAATTCCTGCAATAAAACTAGAGTATATGGCAGAGGTTGCAGTGTGGTGGCACCAGCACCAGTGCCTAAGGCCCAATTTTTCTGCCCCTGTTTAACAGGGGCGTTTAAGTACAATTTTTGATGCAATGCTTTGCAGCAGGGCTAATTCCTGCAATAAAACTAGAGTATATGGGAGAGGTTGCAGTGTGGTGGCACCAGCAGCAGTGCCTAAGGCCAAATTTTTCTGCCCCTGTTTAACAGGGACATGTAATTACAATTCTTGATATAATATTTCACAGGAGGGCCCCTTCCTGTGCCCACCCAGAGTAACGGTGAGGACTTATAGTGTTGTGGCACCAGCACCACAACCACCAAAGGTCAATTTTTCTACCACTGTTCAACAATGGCATGTAATTACAATTCTTGATATACAGTGGTGTGAAAAAGTGTTTGCCCCCTTCCTCATTTCCTGTTCCTTTGCATGTTTGTCACACTTAAGTGTTTCGGAACATCAAACCAATTTAAACAATAGTCAAGGACAACACAAGTAAACACAAAATGCAATTTGTAAATGAAGGTGTTTATTATTAAAGGTGAAAAAAAATCCAAACCATCATGGCCCTGTGTGAAAAAGTGATTGCCCCCCTTGTTAAAACATACTATAACTGTGGTTGTCCACACCTGAGTTCAATTTCTCTAGCAACACCCAGGCCTGATTATTGCCACACCTGTTCACAATCAAGGCATCACTTAAATAGGAGCTGCTTGACACAGTAAGGTCCACCAGAAGATCCTTAAAAGCTACACATCATGCCGAGACCAAAAGAAATTCAGGAACAATTGAGAAAGAAAGTAATTGAGATCTATCAGTCTGGAAAGGGTTATAAAGCCATTTCCAAAGCTTTGGGAATCCAGCGAACCACAGTGAGAGCCATTATCCACAAATGGCGAAGACATGGAACAGTGGTGAACCTTCCCAGGAGTGGCCGGCCGCCCAAAATTACCCCAAGAGCGCAGCGACGACTCATCCAAGAGGTCACAAAAGACCCCACAACAACGTCCAAGGAACTGCAGGCCTCACTTGCCTCAGTTAAGGTCAGCGTTCATGCCTCCACCATCAGGAAAAGACTGGGCAAAAATGGCCTGCATGGCAGAGTTCCAAGGAGAAAACCACTGCTGAGCAAAAAGAACATCAAAGCTCGTCTCAATTTCTCCACAACACATCTTGATGATCCCCAAGACTTTTGGGACAACATTCTGTGGACCGATGAGACAAAAGTGGAACTCTTTGGAAGGTGTGTGTCCAAGTATATCTGGCGTAGAAGGAACACTGCATTTCATAAAAAGAACATTATACCAACAGTAAAATATGGTGGTGGTAGTGTGATGGTCTGGGGCTGTTTTGCTGCTTCAGGACCTGGAAGACTTGCCGTGATAAAAGGAACTATGAATTCTGCTGTCTACCAAGAGATCCTGAAGGAGAATGTCCGACCATCTGTTCGTGTACTCAAGCTGAAACGAACTTGGGTTCTGCAGCAGGACAATGATCCTAAACACACCAGCAAGTCCACCACCGAATGGCTGAAGAAAAACAAAATGAAGACTTTGGAGTGGCCTAGCCAAAGTCCTGACCTGAATCCTATTGAGATGTTGTGGTATGACCTTAAAAAGGCCGTTCATGCTCGAAAACCCTCTAATGTAACTGAATTAGGACAATTCTGCAAAGAGGAGTGGGCCAAAATTCCTCCAGGACGCTGTAAAAGCCTCATTGCACGTTATCGCAAACGCTTGGTTGCAGTTGTTGCTGCTAAGGGTGGCCCAACCAGTTATTAGGTTTAGGGGGCAATCACTTTTTCACACAGGGCCATGATGGTTTGGATTTTTTTTCACCTTTAATAATAAACACCTTCATTTACAAATTGCATTTTGTGTTTACTTGTGTTGTCCTTGACTATTGTTTAAATTGGTTTGATGTTCCGAAACATTTAAGTGTGACAAACATGCAAAGGAACAGGAAATGAGGAAGGGGGCAAACACTTTTTCACACCACTGTAATCGTTCACAGCAGGGCGCTCCAGCGCCCACCAAGAGTCACTTTGAGGGCTTACAATGTTGTGGCAAAACCAACACCTTGTTCCACCATTTCTGCAGAGCATATAGGGCAGGCCCCTACTTTCAAACATCCAATTTACAAACATCTCCTACTTGCAAACGGAAGGAGACAACAGCAAGTGAGATGAAAAAAGATGGACGACAAAACAAATTATACAGGGGTGATAACCCTTCCCTATGTTTTCCAAAAAGCTTAAAAAAAGTTTTTTTGACTGGAGCTACACTTTAAAAATGTACCAGTTGAAAATTACAAACAGATTCAACTTAACACAACAAACCTACACAGTCCCTGTCTTTTTTGCACCGCCTGTATACTGCTGTTCTGAGTATATAGGGCCTGGGGGCCACACGCATTTCCTTTTTTTAATATGGGTACGGGGTTCCCCTTAATATGCGTACAATACCTAAAGGGGCTGGTAATGGGCAGGGAGGGCTACCCATGCCATTTTTCTCAATGATTTTCAACCATATTGCAGGAACCAGATATAACATTAAAACCGCAAGCAGTTTTAAATGGTGTTATTTCCGTTTAATGTCATTTTGTGCAGGGACTGTTCTAAACACGGGAAACACGTGGCACTTCACAGGCATACTACAGACACCCCCCAGGCACCATATTTAAAGGAATATTTCACTTTTTTTTTCACTTTAATCGTCATTAGAATCAGTGCTCCCGCCAAAACGGCCATTTTTAAAAACATTTTAGGCATTGACCCATGTCCCCTGGGGCAGGAGCCAGGTCCCCAAACCCTTTTTAGGACAGTATCTTGCATATTAGCCGTTAAAATTAGCACTTTTGATTTCGAACGTTCGAGTCCCATAGACTTCAATGGGGTTCTAAAGTTCGTTCGAATTTGGGGTCCGTTCGAAAGTTCTGGTGCGAACCAAACCGGGGGGTGTTCGGCTCATCCCTACTCACCATCCTCGTGGCCTCCTCAAATGGTGACAGGGCAGTGCATGCATCCCTGATCATGGCCCACTGGTGTGGGGAAAAAAAACCAAGCTCCCCTTACCCTGTCTTGGTGCCATAGTTGCACAGGTACTCATTGATGGCCCTCTGCTGCATGTGCAGCTGCTGCAGCATGGCCAACGGTGTGTTTGACCTGGTAGGCATGTCCCAGATTAGGCGGTGGGCAGAATCTCTGCCCCAGTGTGGCTCTTGTCCCCCAATCACACCAGTGCAAGCACCGCATGGCATCTTTTTGTCTGTGTACTTGCGTAGCCCCTTGAATGCCTACGGAGCACAGGAAGAGGCCATGGAGGAAGAAGAAGAGGAGGGGGTGGAGAAGAGAGGTGTGTCAGAATCACCAGTAGTAGCATTTTGGAGGCGTGGTGGTGGAACAACCTCCAACACTACTGCACCTTGTCCTGCATCCTTCCCAGCTGCCAGCAGACTCACCCAATGTGCCATGAAAGATAGGTAACGTCCCTGTCCATGCCTGCTGGACCATGATTCAGCGGTAATATGCACCTTACCGCTGACCACCCTGTCCAGCGAGGCCAAGACATTGCCTTCCACATACCTTCTGTGTGAAAAAGTGGCATTTGAGAACCTGCCACTGAGGAACCACACATTCCACAAACTCATGGAAGGGGGCAGAGTCTACCAACTGAAAAGGCAGCAGTTGAAGTGCTAGCAATTTAGCCAAGCTAGCATTCAACTGCTGAGCATGTGGATGGCTGGGAGTGAACTTCTTTCGGCGGTGCAGCAGCTGGGGCAGGGAAATTTGCCTGGTATAATCTGACGTCGGTGTACCGATAGCAGATTGCCCGCAAGTACTTGGTTGTGACACACCTAATTCTACACCTTCAATCCTCTCAGTGCAGGTTTCAGAGAGGACTGAAGGTATAGTGGGGTTGGAGATCCCAACTGATGTGAAGCAAGGAGAGGTCCACTTTCTTCTTTGGTGTGGGTCTTTTAGGTACACTTGCCAATGAACTGCATGGCAGGTTGACATATGTCTGGTCAAGCATGTGGTGACTCAAATTTCGCACAAGCGGCCCATAACATTCGCAATTCGACAAACAGCCAAACAGCCGATGTTCGAGTCGAACATGGGTTCGACTCGAACTCGAAGCTCATCCCTAGTGAGCATCATTATAACATCATCAGTAAATAGGTTCATTTTATGTTCAGTGTGTCCTATTTTGAATCCTGCGATATTTTTAGTCATTCTGATTTGTTGTGCCGATAAAGGACATCCCTGGCGGGTTTCATTTGTGATCAGGAATGGTCGTGAACTCCTACCTTCTGTGTATACTTGGGCTGAGTTCAAGGTCATTATTGCTGACAGTATATGTCCCTGGAAGTCACATTTTTGGAGTGCTGCCTCTAGATATGCCCAGTGCACTCTATCGAACGCCTTTTTCTGCATCCAGAGAAAGGAGCAGAGAAGGCGTTCTGTTGGTCTCCGCATAATGAATTATGTTTATAAGTCTCCTGGTTTGCGCCGTAAGTCTGTCTCCCTTTGGTAAAGCCAGATTGGTCTGGGTGTATTGGTATAGGCATAATTTGTACTATTCTAGTTGCTACAAAATTGTTTGTAATATTCACTTTTTAGGCCATCTGGGCCTTGGGATTTATTCGATGGTAAGGTAGAGATGATATTTAGAATCTCTAGGTCGGTAAATTGTGCGTTTAGTTCGGTGAGGTGTTGTTGTGAGAGTTTTTGAGGCTTAATTTCTTGTAAAAATGAGCTGATGTCTTCTGTGGATGGTTGGTTGGTGTTAGTGCCATCTTTTAAATTGTAAAGTGATTGGTAGTAATGGCTGAATGCATCTGCAATAGCTTGAAGGTCAATGAGTTTCTTTTTTGTGGCTGGGTGGAAGAGGTGTGGGATCTTGGATTTAATGTGATGGCCTTTGATTCTACTGGCTAATGCTTTCCATACTTTGTTACCTGTAGTGTAGTGATTTGCTTTAAATTTTGTTTGAGTTTTGTTATGTAATTCTAAAAGCATGTTCCTTAGTTCTTGCCTGAGGAGGACTAATTTTTCTTTTAGTGCGGGATCAGGATTGGATTGGTTTTGTTCGTCTAATGTTTTAATAGTATATATTATAGTGTCTAGAAGCTGTGATCTCCTCCTCTTCTCCCTAGCACTAAGCTGTACAATAATTCCTCTAACAAGTGCTTTATGAGAATTCCAGAGGATAGTGTTGTTAGAGGTTGATCCTTTCTTCAATTCTTCAAGGTGTTTGCGTATGTAGGTAGAATGTTCGGGAGATTGGATGATTGATGCGTTTGCTCTCCATACCATATGTCGTGGGGGATGTGGGTAGTCAACCACTTCAATTGATACTGGGGCATGATTGACCAAGTGATTGTTCCGATAGTAGAGTCTGTTGTTTTGGTTAGTGTCCATTTATCAACTAGAAAATAGTCAATCCGGGTGTACGAATTATGCCTGTGGGAGAAGAAAGAGTAGTCTAGGTCTGTGGTATGGTGACATCTCCAGATGTCGTATAGGTTGTTGTTCCTTATGAAGGAACCCATAGGAGATGTGAGTCTGGAAGTATGGGATGACGTATCCAACTTGTTATCAGGTACTATATTGAAGTCACCACAAATAATGAAACATCCTTGGCAAAATTTTTCAAGTTTTTTCATTAGTTTGGATAGAAATCTGATTTGGCCAGTGTTGGGAGTTTATATATTGATGATTGTATATCTGGTTTTGTCTAGGGTACAGTCCAATGCCAGCTATGTCCCTTCTTCATCTATCATGCTATTGTGTAGCGTGAAGGGGCTTTAGTAACCAAAACTGCAAAGTTTATCCTCATGACACATCACAGGAAGCACCGTCATGGCTAACAGAGGATAAAATTAGGAATAGACTTGAAAAACGTAACATTAATAAGTCATCGGGACCTGATGGCTTGCAACTGAGGGTCCTTAAGGAACTCAATCAAGTAATTGCCAGACCCTTGTTCCTAATTTTTATAAACAGTCTACTGACTGGAATGGCATTAGCTGATTGGCTATAAGCCAATATAGCACCAATATTTAAAAATGGACCAAGATATATCCCTGGAAACTACAGACCAGTTAGTCTAACGTCAATAGTTTGCAAGCTCTTGAAGGAGATGGTAAGGGACTATATACAAGATTTTAGTAATAAAAACTGTATTGTTAGCAGTAATCAGCATGGATTCATGAGAAATGGTTCTTGCCAAACCAATCTATTAACCTTCTATGAGGAGGTGAGCAGACATCTACATAAAGGAAGGCCCATAGACATGGTGTATCTGGATTTTGCAAAAGCATTTGATACAGTTCCCTATAAACGTTTACTGTACAAATTAAGGTCTGTCAGCATGGACCAAAAGGTGAGTACATGGATTGAAAACTGGCTACAGGGGCAAGTTCAGACGGCAGTGATAAATGGGAAGTACTTGGAATGGTCTGGTGTGAAAAGTGGGCTACCCCAGGGTTCTGTCCTGAGACCAATCCTATTTAATTTATTCATAAGCAGCCTGGAGGATTGGATAAACATCTCAATCTCTGTATTTGTGGACAATACTAAGCTAAGCAGGGCAATAATTCACTGCAAGAAGATCTAAACAAATTAATGGGGTGGGCAAGTACATGGCAAATGAGGTTTTATGTAGAAAAAAGTAAAAAGTGGCAAAAATATGAATGCAATCTACTCATTAGGGGGAGAACCTCTGGGGGAATCTAGAATGGAAAAGGACCTGGGGGTCCTAGTAGATGACAGGCTCAGCAATGGCATGCAATGCCAGGCTGCTGCAAGCAAAGCCAACAGAATATTGGCATGTATTATAAAGGGAATTAACTCCAGAGATAAAACAATAATTCTCGCACTCTACAAGACTCTGGTACAGCTGCACCTGGAGTAAGCCACCCAGTTCTGGACACCCGTCCACAGGAAGGATATGCTGGGACTGGAGAGAGTCCAGAGAAGGGCAACAAAGCTAATAAAAGGACTGGAGGACCTTAGTTATTAGGAAAGATTACGAGCATTGAACTTATTCTCTCTGGAGATGAGACGCTTGAGAGGGGATATGATTTCAATGTACAAATATTGTACTGGTTACCCCACAATAGGGATAAAACTTTTCCATGAAAGGGAAATTAAAAAGACATGCGCCCATTCACTAAAATGTACTGTAAGAGTGGTAAGGATGTGGAATTCTCTTCCACAAGCAGTGGTTTCAGCAGGAAGCATAGATCATTTCAAAAAACTATTAGGTAGACACCCAAACAACCTTAACATACAGGGATATACAATGTAATACTGACATAAAAGCACACACACCGGTTGGACATGATGGGCTTGTGTCTTTTTTTCAACCTCATCAACTATGTAACTATGTAATAGAAGCTAATCAAAGTCCTCCATATCAGGGTATGGACAGCAAAGCCTTGGATATCTGGTGATTATATGGCAGCTGTAGCACAGCAATTGCAATGCTGTAGAACTCATGCAAAGTCCATTTAGTCCTCTGGACTCTTGCCGTTCACAAGTTATGGATCTGCATGTATTTGACCATCAGATAGAACTTTGCCTTATTTGCACAAAACAATTCAGTTGCTGATTAGTGTGAAAGTCTCTATGGACAGTTGTTACTGTCAAGAGTGTTAGTCTCCTCCAACATGCTTATGATTGACGTTGATCTAGGTGTCACTCAAATTGTTAGGCCGCGTACACACGGGCGGATTGTCTGGCCAACTAAGTTCGTCAGACAATCCGACAGACAGTCCGTTCAAATTTTGAATGAACGGACTTGACCACACACGGCACTTTTTGAGCGGACTAATACGGCAGACTAAGTTCGCCGTACTAAGTCCGCCCTACTTTTGAAATGAACGGACTCGCCCACACACGCGGAGGAAAGTCTGCTCATTTTGAGCGCGTCTCCAGGTAGGCGGGGCCCGCGACGGAGACATCGCTGACCCCACCGCCTGGAATGGACTTAAAGGGGAACCCCAACACCGAAAAAAATCGGCGTGGGGGTCCCCCCAAAGTCCACAACAGACCCTTGTCCGAGCACGCTACCCGGCCGGCCAGGAAAGGGGGGCGAGCGAGCCCTCCTGAGCCGTACCAGGCCGCGTGCCCTCAACATGGGGGGTGCCTTGGGGAAGGGGGGCCGCGGGGCCCCCCCACCCCAAAGCACCTTGTCCCCATGTTGATGAGGACAAGGGCCTCTTCCCGACAACCCTGGCCGTTGGTTGTCGGGGTCTGCGGGCGGGGGGCTTATCGGAATCCGGGAGCCCCCTTTAATAAGAAGGCCCCCGGATCCCGTCCCCCCACCCTATGTGAATGAGTATGGGTACAATGTACCCCTACCCATTCACCTGTAAAATAAAAGTACCAAAAAAAAACACAACACACGAGATAAAATATTTTATTGCACAGCTCCAGGGGTCTTCCGTCTTGGGGGGTCTTCTCGCCGGACTCCTCGGCTATCTTCTTGTAGCTCTTTTGCTAGCGGAGGAGTCCGGCTTTCTTCCTCGCCGCGGCCTCTTCTCCCGACTTCGGGGGTCTTGTCCCCCTCTTCGGTTCTTCTACCGGGCCACCGCGCCTTCTTATAGCTCTTTTGCAGGCGGTGGCCCGGTCTTCTGTCGCCGCCGCCGCCGCCTTCCGTTCTTCTTCTTCTTCTTCTTCTCCAGGAGATGTTGCCTCGACGATCTCTCTGGCCACAATGCCAGGGCCGCACTCCGCGGCCACTTATATAGGGACAATGGGGCGGTGTCACATGGCTTTATGTCACATGGGTTGGTCACATGGTGACCCCGCCCCCTTACGATGTCATAGTCCCCATGTGACATCAACCCATGGGACCAACCCATGTGACATAAAGCCATGTGACACCTCCCCATTGTCCCTATATAAGTGGCCGCGCAGTGCGTCCCTGGCATTCCGGCCGGAGAGATCGTCGTGTCAACATCTCCTGGAGAAGAAGAGGAAGAAGAAGAAGAAGAACGGGCTTATTAAAGGGGGCTCCCGGATTCCGATAAGCCCCCTGCCCACAGACCCCGACAACCAACGGCCAGGGTTGTCGGGAAGAGGCCCTTGTCCTCATCAACATGGGGACAAGGTGCTTTGGGGTGGGGGGGCCGGGCGGCCCCCCCTTCCCCAAGGCACCCCCCCATGTTGAGGGCACGCAGCCTGGTACGGCTCAGGAGGGGGGGGGGGGGCGCTCGCTCGCCCCCCTTTCCTGGCCGGCCGGGTAGCGTGCTCGGACAAGGGTCTGTTGTGGACTTGGGGGGACCCCCACGCCGATTTTTTTCGGCGTTGGGGTTCCCCTTTAAGTCCATACCAGGCGGCGGGGCCAGCGACGTCTCCGTCGCGGGCCCGGCCTACCTGGATACCCGCTCGAAATGAGCGGACTTTTCTCCGGGCGGGAAAAGTCCGCTCATTTCAAAAGTTGGGTGGACTGGCACACACACGGGCGGATTGTCCGCCCAAAAGCGAGTCCAGCGGACAGTCTTTCCAACAGTCCGCAAGACTGTCCGCTGAAAAAGTCCGCTCAAGCCCACACACGAGCGGACTGTCCGCTGAAATGTGTTTCAGCGGACTAAGTTGGACAGACAGTCCGCCCGTGTGTACGCGGCCTTAGTCTAACATTTCATAATTAACAACAATGCTCATGTAGCCTATTGTAGATTTGTACTGAGGTAAATCCATAAACACTAGTGACTTGGCATAACAGTAAAGAAACTCAACTTTTTTTATTAATAAATAAATATAGGTACAGTTATTTTACCCATCTATCACCAAAACTCTATACTATTCTGCATCTAACTATAGGCCTGACAAAAAAGTATAACATGTATACACTATTCATACAGTACAGGAACATGAATGTGGTAAGAACTACTTAAAGCACTCTACCTGTGCTAGCGTGTGTTTCCTCTGGGTACTTTGATTTTCTCCCACACTCCAAAGACAATCTGGTAGGATAATTGGCTCCTACCTACATTGGTGCCAGTATGTGCATACCAACTGCCCATGCATATTCCTCACTACACACTGCATGCTGGTCCAAACTCAAGCAATCAGGGAGGATTGAGAAAAAAACTCTGGAAGCTCTTACCAAGAACATTTTATGAATAGGGCTATTAAGTGTATCAGACATTGTGGCCAATGGAATGGTCCAAAGGATCACTGAAGGTCGGCTATCGCTAAACAATTATCTGCATACTTAAAACTTCATCTTGCAGACTAACTTTAAGAATTGCAACCATTGCAATAACAGAAATATCTTTAATATATAAACCAATATCTTTGATATATAAACTGCGACAGCAGGCAGGTAAAACCACCTGGTTGCATCCAGGATGGAAAATATATATGCCCTAGATTCAGTCTTTATGCTGACTTATACCACTAGAGGGAGTGCTGGGATTCCTACAGGGGAAGAGTTAAAGAGGTTGTAAACTCTCCCCCACAATTTTGTCCCATGTAAATCAGCATAAAAAACCCCAAATGAACATTGCCTGTAGATATCTCCTTACTTGCTTAGTATTGTTGTAATCCTTTTTGTTCTTTAGAATGACATCACTGAGCATGCCCAGATCTCCCCTGATTTATGGCACACTCTCTATGTGCTTGTCTATCTGTTATCAGGATTTCCTATGGCACAACAGTGAACTCCCAGGAGACTTCATAATGACTCCTACCCCCCATGTGACCATGTGACATCACATGCAGTGTAAAGCAAGGCATGGGACAGAAATAACTGCAGTTATTCCTTTCAGCTTCAGCAGAAAGGACTCACACAGGCAAACACTAGATAAGCAGCACAAGTAAATACTATGAAATAAAACAAGTCAGCTATGAATAGGAAAGCAGGGTTGCCATAGAAACGTTGGATTGAGAAGGAGGCTTGGTTAACAGTACAGGAAGTGCTCAATGTAAGGGCGGAAATACACTCCACTGTGGACTCAGAAAACAATACTTAAGATGGTGCTGCCTAATCCCTGGAAACAAGTTTTTTAAAGTCTCTTTAAACCGTAAGTAGTATGCAATTTGGGCTGGATTACAGTGGCTATAGTTTGATAATTACTTATTATAATGGACTAAATGAAAAGAAGCATCAGAGTAGGAGAGTTTACTTCCTCTTTAATGAGCCCAGCTGAAGTAAGTGGGCTCATTAAAGTGGTTGTAAACCCTTACAAACCACTTTGACCTACAGGTAAGCCTAGATTAAGGCTTACCTGTAGGTCCAAGAAATATCTCCCAAACCTATACGGTTTAGGAGATATTTGTCTGAAAACGGGCACGCTGTCTACGGCGCATGCGCCGTAGACAGCGGCGCGCAGGCGCACTGAGCGTGGCATCCTCGATGACGAAGATGCCGCGCAATGCCGCGCGTCTCGGCTCCTGTGCGCATGCGCGGGAATGACGTCATTGCGGCTTCGCCAAATGACAGCGGCGGAGCTGCGAGACCCCACCGAGAAGATGGATGTGCCGGACTACAGGGGACAGCGGTGACTTCACTGGCTCCTGTGTCAGGTAAGTGACACATAATGGGCTACTATGCGATG
The DNA here is from genome assembly GCF_037356315.1 of Lithobates pipiens. Taxonomy (NCBI): domain Eukaryota; kingdom Metazoa; phylum Chordata; class Amphibia; order Anura; family Ranidae; genus Lithobates; species Lithobates pipiens. The sequence continues at coordinate 28,123,857 of NW_027507787.1, forward strand.
CATAGTAGTCCATTATGCTTTGCCTTTGCAGGGAATGAAAGAGGAAGTAAACCCATCAGGGTTTACTTCCTCTTTAAGACCTCTACAAAAAACCCCAGCATGCTTAGGGAGATGCTCCATCCTGGAACCAGGTCTGTGTTTGTGTAGACTGGGGGGTGTGGTATATGTTCTCTGCGGTGAGTTAACGCCTGTGTGGCAAACTTCTAAAACAGTTGTTAGACTAGGAATCTACATGTGTAGTAAGCGGTCAAGCTGACCAGGATTTATTTTCCTGTTTCTTTTTGTTTTGCTGTTATATTTTTCACTGCATGTAGCGTAAATAAACCGCACCTTTGTTTTTTTTTTCACCTACAACGCTGTCTGCTGTGCCTGATTTTGTGTTGTGAACCCAATCCAGGGGGTCACACACACTTGCTGCCGAGCTAACCCCTCACAAAACCATAATATAAACCAAAACCAACAATTATGAGTAAGCATTAAATCACTTATTTTCTTAAAGTAGAACTAAAGAAAAAATAATAATTTTTGGATAGAGTAGAGTAGGGATTTAACCCCTGTAATGTTTATTTTTGCCATCTTTGTCCCATTGGCTAGATTTAACTTCACTTACTGTCACATAGCCAAACAGGAAGCGAGAGGTAATCCCTGCAAATTAAGGTAATCTGTTACTGACCCCCAGGTCACCAGAACTAGTGTCCCGATTGGAAGATTTCCCCTTTGTTACTTTTCTAGGAACAATACAAAAAATAGGATTTTCTTTTACTTTCATCTTCAATGACAATGGTAAACAGGACAAATAGAGAGGGTGAATCTCCTGAATGGGGACACAGACAGCAATAAAGACTGTCGTGTTCTAACCCATCTTGCCTTTATCCAAAACAAAAAAAAATCTTTGCCTTTAGTTATGCTTTAATGAACAGTATGATTGGCTTAAATTCAAAATAAGGAATGTGTTTGATAAACTAAGATATTATAAATACATATACTGTATATAAAGCAATAAAATCACCAAAAAATTAGAATTGTGTATGTGTATCTTTATTATCTCTACAGTTCATAAAATAAAGCATCAGCTTATGTAATAACATGCATCTATAAACCAAAAATTCAGATCCAGTTGAAAATAAAATGACCTGTCTGTTCAGGTCACAATGTAATGTCAAACACACCTTATTAGTGATGTAAATCTTGTTACGTAAAATAACCTACACCCAATATCTCAAAAACCCAGTGCCTTTGGAGTTCACACAGTATGTGTCACCTCTATGCTCTGTGCTCACAGAACTCTCACCTCCTGATTGATGTCCTATAGCCTGTATAGTATAATCCTCCTAGATTGACACAGTAATCACCTCTTCTTCCTCCTCCGTACCCAAAGGCTCCAATAATAGGAGGAGTGTATTTTAATAAACATTCACAATATCAACATACTGCACCATAAGAGGTTGTTTGGCATGTTTCCCCCATATGAGCAAGGCAATATGAAAACATTAATAAAATAGAACCTTTAAAGGCACAGCTCAAACAGAGAGCCCCTAGAGGTACGGAGAAGGAAGAAGAGGTGATCACTGTCTCAATCTGTACCAATTACTGTACCTATTTCTGTATGCCAAAGTGACAAAACTGGTATTATAGTTTCAGCAACAAGTAGCGGCAGAAATATTCTGATTCCTGTTGTGGCTTTGAGCAGCTAGGTGCAGCAGCCGGTCCTGTTCACTATAATGCCAGGTTGCTGGCAGCTACAACTATCCATGGCTCTCTGTACAGCCAACAATTACCTGCGGTGATCATTGTCTGTGTGTGTGGATAGTTGAGAATACCTGTGGCCACCAGCGACCTGTCATTATAGTGAACTGGTCCAGTGGCCACAGCAGGAATCAGAAGATTCTTGCCGCTACAATTTGCACTGGCCTAAATTTCTGGTGTAAATGTAGCCTTATGCCACGTACACATGGTTGGATTTTCCAACGGGAAATGTTGGATGTTAGCTTGTTGGCTGAAAGTCTGACCCTGTGTATGCTCTATCGAACATTTGCTGTCTGACTTTCCGCCAACAAATGTTGGCTAGCAGGTTCTCAAATTTTCTGCCAACAAAAGTTTGTTGATGGAAAGTCCGATCGTGTGTACACAAGTCCGCACACAAAAGTTCACGCATGCTCGGAATTAAGTACGAGCCGGAAGCACTCGGTCTTGTAAAACTACCGTTCATAATGGAGCTATCACATTCGTCACGCGGCAAATTATGAAATCTCTCAATATAGCACATTCGGTTCTTCTTTATAATGCTATAATAATGAAGTTGCTTTGCTGCTGATATTCACAAAGTTCTGACAAAAGGATTTTTTATTCTTTAGACCCGTTTCACACCGAGGGTGTTTTGCAGGCACTATAGCATTAGAAATAGCGCCTGCAATCCTCTCTCAAACTGCTGCTCCTTTGTCTCCAGTGTGAAACCCCCGAGGGCTTTTACACCAGAGCGGTGCGCTGGCAGGACATCAGGAAAAGTCCTGCCAGCAGCTTCTTTGGAGCGGTGAAGGAGCCATGTGTTTAATCAATGGGGCAGCGCTGTATTACCGCTGCTATTGCGGCGTATTGCAGGCGGTTTTAACCCTTTCTCGGCTGCTAGCGGGGGGTAAAAGCACCCGCCAGCGCCCGAAATGCGCTGCGAATCCGACGGTAAAATGCCGATAAAAATTGCGGAATTTTAGCGCCGACTCTATAGGCTCTGAGGGGCCTTATAGTGATCTTGTAAATAATATTTGTTTTTGCCGTTTTTTTTACTCGTGATCTCCAGAATTTTTTATTTTTTTTCTTGTGACCTCCAGAATTTTTTTTTTGCTCATGATCTTCAGAATAGTCTTTTTTTTTTATAGTGATCTCCATACTTTTTTTTTTTTCTCATGATCTTCAGAATAATTTTTCTTTATAGTGATCTCCAGATTTTTTTTTTTCGTTTTGTGTGTCAAGTTACCACAGCACCATCATTATTCTGTATTTTTTAACCTCAAAGATACAACTATGTTGGTGTCCCTTGTTAATTTGTCATTGTATTTTTGAAATGTACCTGCCTACTCACAAACAAACTGTCCTTTTTGAAGTAAAACACATAGCCAAGTATTTATACAAACAAAAAATTGAAATTTAATAGGGAGCACAAGGTCATAACAAACTAAAGAGGAAGGTAACACTGGAGAAACAGTTGGAATTGGTGAAGCCGTTGTACCCCAGGGCAGACATCAATTATTTGACTGTCAAAATTGGTAACCTGAGGTGTTATTTAATAGGGAGCACAATATGATCCAGGACTCGGAGAGATCGGGAGCAGCAGCAGATGACATATATGTCCCGAGGCTGTGGTGTTACAACAGCCTGCGTTTTTTGCCAGACCACACCAAACCCAGGCCATCACTCTCAACACTTCCTTCCACGCTTCTTTCCATGCTGCTGTGGTGGGTGGGGTGGCTGTAGTGTTGGTGGTGTTTCTGAAGGTGGTGGAGGAGTATGGTCCAACTCACACAGGTGGGTTTGAGTTGTGTGTTCGCCCCTTGCCCCCTTGTTTAGGGCCTTCAAAATTATTTCTTCACAGATTGTGCGTTGGCCCTCCTCCATGTGTTCTAGTTTGCTTGCAGTGACAAATCTAAATGCATCATGGCCACCAGGGGTCATGTTAAGTGGCACATTAGCCTGTTTGAAGAAAGCAGCCACGGGCTCCTCAAGATTCCTTGTCTTCTTGGCCCTTTTGGTTGGAGGGCAGAGGGGTGGAACCTGGTATTCCGTCAGGATGCTTGCCACGGCCTCCTCCTGGCTTAGACTTTCATGTGTATGAAAATGGTATATAGTTTTAGATTTTTGGTCATCAAGCACACACAATGTTGAGCTCATGACTTTTGCAAATTGAATGTTAACAAATAGAAAAGACTATCATTCTGACCCCAGCATTTTTCATTCTTGTCCCAATCATTTTGGGCTACTACTGTCTATTGATATGTAAGCCACTTTGTTAAATCAGAAATTAGTGATCAATAACATCTAATTAACATCATTCAATTTGTGACAAGAAATATGTTCAACAATGCTATACCTTGGTCAAGCTGGACTCCTCCCCATCTTCTTCCTGGGTGGAAGGCCCAGGTTGGACTTCAGGAGCCTCAGCTGATGTGGAAGGAAGTGTTGAAGGAAGTGTTGATAGTGATGGCCTGGGTTCTGTCTGATCTGACAAAAAAGCCGTCTGTCGTAGTACCACAGCCTGGGGACATATACGTCATATGCTGCTGCTCCAGATCTCATGGAATCCTGCGCTCCCTATTATATGTGCTCCTCAGGCTACCAATTTTGGCCTTCAAATAGTTGATGTCTGCCATGAAATACACAGGCTTCACCAATTCCAACAGTTTATCCAGCACTGCGTTTCTCTTTTTTCTTGTTTGAATAGTCCCTGCATTGGACTTGCCAGAGACATTGCAGCTCCCTGTATTTATCAATGAAGTTGGGCAGGAAGTCAGGGTCTGTGAATTTATCCAACATTTTATCTGCAAGACACAACACAAGACAAACCCTAATGCCAGGCTAAACTCTCCTAATCTTGTCCCAATATAGGCCTCAATCTTTAAGCAGTATAGGCCACTAACCACTGGTGCCCCAAGTTACAATTGTACATTTGTTTGAACGATCGGTGCTTATGATTATCAGCCCTACACTCACAGATTGTACGTATGTCGCCCACATGTTATGCTTTATATACACTGCGCATGCGTGAAACTCCGCCCCTGTTCTTCTTTCTAGTGAAATCTCCACTTCCCTTTCGGGGCAGCGGGAGAGCACATGGCAGAGACACAGCAGGTGTGTGTTCTTCTCATCAACGACGAGGAAAGCCCAAAGCAATTTCCACATCCAGGAGGAGATATAAAGCCTCAAATATGTCCTTTGAAGAGATGGTGGAGATGGTGGACATCTTGAAGAGGACAGACTATCATGGGAATCATGGACAGTACAGAAACCCAAATGTGAGAAATGCCAAGATCATGACTTAAGTTGTGAGAAGTCTGTACTGGTCTTTTGGGTTACGACGATCCTAGGAGCAATTGAGGAAACGCTGGTCAGACCTGAAATTGAGGGAGCAGGAACAGTATAGAAGGATCAAGAAAGTGCTGCAAAAAAGTATTTGTCATGTGTTCCTATTATTATTAGTACTTTTGTGCTGGTACATGTGCTTTTCTTTACGGCAGCTGTTTGAAGGAGGATATCGTTGTTATGGCAGCAGCTAGCTGCCATAACCCCGGACACAACAGGTTAGTGTCTGAGACCACAGCTTCAGGTAATAAATAGATGTATGCCTGCATATTTATAATACATGGTGTGTTTTTTTATTTTTAGGTGATGTGGATGTTGTGGAAGAAGAAACTCACTTCGTGCAATTGGGTTTTAGAAAAAGAAGTTGTTCAAAAAAGACTGACCAACATCATTGATGTTTTAGGCAAAATCTAAAAACCCCCAAAAAAATTGAATTTTGTTTTATTGTTGTACGTTTTTTAAAAGTTTGAAAGTAATTGCAAAGCCAAATTTTGAAGATGCACACAGTGTGTCAACATGCGCTATCTGCCATCATGGGATATCAATGTACACGTTTTGTGGGTGCAACCCCTTCCTCAAAACTAAAGTAGGTGAGAGGAAGGGGTTGCACCCCCGAAACATGTCCATTGATTCCCCATGATGGGAGCTAGCATGTTCACACACTGTGGCTTATTTCAAAAAAGAAAAAACATTTTGTACTACAATGGAGCTGACAAAATACATTGTTAAGTGACTAGGCTAGGTGTATATGGGCCCAGGATAGCATGCTGAGGAGGATAGTGAAGGCAAATATGCATGAAGGAAAAAAAGGAGCAATAAAAGCTTACAGCATGCATGAGGATGAAGAGGACATTCACAGCATATTACAATCATGGTAATTATGGAATTATGAAATAAATACAATACATTAGCAAACATTAAATACATAGAATGTGATGTTAAAGGATAAAACTTACCTTAATATAGTCCTTCTGCAGGACCTGAATGATGGCAGAACAGGTCTCTGGAATCATGATTTCCAGAGCCTGGGGGGAGAACCCAGTCGCAAACTTGATATCCTGGAGACTTCTCCCCATTGCCAAGCACCCCAAGGTGGTGACAAGCCTTTGTTCGGGAGTGATGGCTTGCCGCATGCAGGTGTCCTGCTTGATAATATAGGGGGACAGCAAAGCCAACAGAGGGTGAAAGACGGGGTCCATCATCCAGAGATAATTCCTGAAATCATCAGGATTATTCTCCTGGAGCTCCAGCAACAAAGAATATGAGAGAATTGGTCACGATTTAGCAACCAATTCTTGGTCCAAGAACTCCTCCTCCCCCTGTTGATAGACTGGACTTTGGTCAAAGCAATAACTCCAACACTAAGCACAACAACAGCACAAACTCTACGATGAGTACGTAACCACAACATGGCTAGAAAACGAACGGCTGCTCAGAACGAACTGACAGAACGCACTGAAAATCAGAAAGGACCTGAGAAGAACGAGCTGAAAATCACAAACAAGCAGACAAGAACGCACTGAGATTCAGAAGCGAACTATAAATAGAATGCACTGAAATACAGGAACAAACGGACAACACTCACTGAAAAACAGATACAAACTGGCAAGCACAAACTCAAAAGCAGAAACAAACTGAAAAGCACAAGGCTGAAAAGCGAGAATCGTCTCTCATCAAACTTCTACTGACATGAGATAAGCAAGAGATTAGCAGAAGGAGCCCAAAGGGTGGTGCACTGGCTATTGAACTTCCTTTTTATCGGCTCTTCGTACGCCTTGTATGTCACTGCATTCCCACTTTCATAATTGTTGGCCAACATTTGTGTGACCGTGTGTATGCAAGACAAGTTTGAGCCAACAACCTTCGAACAAAAATCCATGGTTTTGTTGGCAGAAAGTTCAATCGTATGTACACGGCATTAGAGTTTCAAATTGTTCTGGTGACAACTCAAAATTATGGGGTTTTTTTTCTTCACTTTGAGTGCCTGTGACATTGGTCACTGGGACAAACCGAGTATATGAATCACACCAATGTCCAAAAAGTCTTAAATCCACCATCACATGATGCTCTGGGTCCTGCATTTTCTATCTACAGTATTTTCCTGCATAGGGGAAGGTTCCTTCTTCAGGTGCCTATGTCACTGCCTGGGTCACATGGATGCTTTCTATTGGTTGTCTAGCAAGAAGGTCCTCAGAAGACTATGGAGTAAGGATGACTTCAGCAAGAGCTGACCTGTCAACTGCAGTGCTGGATCCGCTGGTGATGACTTCTGGAAGTGAAACCAGCAAAAGAACCCAGATAACAGACTTAATAACCTTAAAGCGGGGTTCCACCCTAAAGTGGAACTTCCACTGATCGGAACCCTCCCCCCCTCCGGTGTCACAATTGGCACCTTTCAGGGGGGAGGGGGGTGCAGATACCCGTCAAAGACAGGTATTTACACCCACTTTCGGGGATAGACTCCCACGGGAGTCTATGCCTCTTCCTGTCCCTGCGTGCTGTCTGCTGGGACACACACGGGTCCCAGAGACAGCGCGGACAATTTCTATTGCGCTGCGCGACTCGCGCATGCGCAGTAGGGAACCGAGAAGTGAAGCCACTTCGCTTCACTTCCTGATTCCCTCACCTAGAATGGTGGCGACAGCAGCCGAGAGCTGAGCGATCGATTGGATCGGCCTTGGCTGCCGGCATCGCTGGACCCCCGGGACAGGTGAGTGTCCATTTATTAAAAGTCAGCAGCTGCAGTATTTGTAGCTGCTGGCTTTTAATATTTTTTTCCGTAGTGCAATCCCGCTTTAAGGACTCCTTTTCACTTGCTTCGACTATAATACACATTAAAATCACCTACCACTTCAACATGCTTTTTTTAATGTGTTTGTGATTTTGATGATGCTTCGGTGGTGCTTTTTAGAAGCTTTAATCAAGCATGGCAGATGCCCTGTGTGTGTGTGTGCTGATATCTTATACCTGCAATACCTCCAAAACAAAGCAAAGCTAAAGCTGAATTAAAGCCTCTCCAAAGCTGTAGGGGCTTACAGGGAGCTTTGTCATAGCCTTCTATGGAGGCATCGAAGATGCTTTGAAGCGCCACTAAAGTGAGATGGGGTCATTTTTGAAGCAAAGCAAAGCAAGCACAATGTGTAAACAGGAGTGTAAGCTAAACATTTTATTTAGTGGCGTTGATTGGAATTCAGAGAGCTTTAAAAAAACAAAAACAAATCCTTGTTTTGAAGCAAGTATAAATGAGCCCTAAGAGATTTAAAAGTTGGATATGCCAGGATATAATCTATAACAGATGGGATTTTGCATACTACAGAAGATTAAGTCAACAAACCTTGAGTAGTAAAGTGTGGTACCAAATACTGTACTGCACACATCAAAATTCTATACATAGAATGGGTTTTAGATCTACCTATTTCCACAAATCCCACATAAATTCAGGAACTATGAATATATTAATAAACTTGAAAAAAATTATTCAGGCAGTTGCAAGAAGTACAAATTGGGTAATGACTTTATGGCAGTGCAAAAAAGCAACAAACATGAACACACTAAAAAATTGTAAACAAGTCACGCAAGTGTCATCATATAAATAAATGTGTCACAATCTAACAAAACAATATATATATATATATATATATATATATATATCTGTGATAGCTGCACTCACAGTATGTCCACATAAGTAATATGTAAACAATAAAGACAAATAGTGTGTTGCACTATCATTAGATAGTGTATAAGATCCTTGTAAAAAATCATACAATCAAATAAAAAAGAAATAAATATGTGATTTAAAACATATGTGCAAGTAATAAAAAAAATCCATAAACAATCCACGAAGCCCAGAAAATAAAGTGCTTCAGTGCAAAAAGCTACTACTTGTAATTAAATAGTCCTATTCCTCCTTTGGACATTGGACTCCAGTAATATGGCTGCCGCTTCATCACTAGTGAGCTTGGTTATCTGGCGGACAGTCTTCAGCATTATGGCTTCAGTCATTTTCCCTGTGCGAGTTATTGATTGGCCTCTAGTGTCTGTACCATGGCAACATTATTCTGGTCAATGTGCAACATCTGAAGGTAATTAATGGCCTGGATTTGTGTATTAAAAACATTACATTACACACACTGTTTACTCCTTTACCCCTTGATAATGTTCCTTCAAATGAAACACATTGGGAGGAGCTAAAGCGTTGATGCCATCACATCCGCCAGAGTGCTGTATGTGCTTGAGTGTATTTTATGCGAGTTTACTCCTGCTTGTTTGCACTGCTGGACCATTTTGACTACATAGTCTATCCATCTTGGAACCCTTGCCCTTGGCATCCATCCCATAGGGATATTGGATTTAGGCACAGCTATACTTACTGTTTGCTTGGTTTTGTCCTTTTTAGAATCCTGGCTCCTGGCATCCATCCATCCCATAGGCATATTGGGATAAGGTGCAGCCTGGCCTCCATTCTGGGGTCTTAATAGCTGGTAAGCAGCTAGAGCATGGGATGTGCACTGTCTGGGTGCACTGGATTTTGTTAACACTTAAATGTTTATATTCATTGTTTTTTTTAACTAAAGCAATTTATTTCCTGGACTTTATGGATTGTTTATGGATTTTTTTTTATTACTTGCACATATGTTTTAAATTTATATACTAAACGGTGAGTTCCTCCTCTGTTTTCCCTTCTCAGTGAGTGCACTGCTGGACTGCTTTGACTGCATGGTCTATCCATCTTTGAACCCTTGCTCTTGGCATCCATTCCATAGGGATATTGGTTTGGGCACAGTTATACTTCCACCTTGGGTCCCAGCGATTGATTGTGGGTCATCTTGTTTGCCTCGTTTTGCCCATTTTGGAATCCTGGCTCCTGGTATCCATCCCATAGGGATATTGGGATAAGGTGCAGTCTGACCTCCATCCTGGGGTCTTAATAGCTGGTAAGTGGCCAGTGAATGGGGTGTGCATTGACTGGGTGTGAAGAATCCTTCTTCATTCACTTTTGGAGCACTGGATTTTTTTAGCACTTAAATGTTTATATTAACTTTTTTTTTTGCACTGAAGTACTTTATTTCCTGGACTTAATGGATTGTTTATGGCTTTTTTTTATTAATTGCACATATGTTTTAAATCGCATATTTTTTCTTTTTCACTTGATTTTATGATTATTACTATCATCTTATGCACTTTTTAATAAAAGCGCAACACATTAGTTGTCTATATCATGAATATATGTTTATTTTATTTTAAATTAAAATGTATTCTTTCATCTTTGTTTTAATTGTTCTGTGTTTGCGGAACCATTAGAAAAACCCTTAGGTATGGAACTTACTATGTTTTTCTGTTCAGGTGCTCTGCTGTATGTTTTCAGGCTGTTTGTTGTGGCCATAGGTGTGCAGGTTGAGAAGGAAGTATGCAGCCTGAGCCATAGGCATGTAAATTATACAGAATATTTGTAAATCTTACACCAGCCTTTCTCAACCTTTTCAACATGGAGGAACCCTTAAAATAGTTCTCTGGTCTCGGGGCAATACTTATTTTCAGGAAAAGCATAATACGGTAGCTGCAAAACATCCAATCAGCAGCATTTTGCAAGTTGGACTGTTGTATTAAATTAAAGGAAAGTAATATGTTAGGTGCATTGAGTACAAATGAAAGGCTTGCATGTAAACTACCTTAATTAGGGTGCACAGAAGAGGAAGTAATGGGCATAGAGTGCATTTATGAAGATTTAAAACAAACCATATTTTTGAAACATCAGTCAAAGAAAGAAAAATACAGTCATTTTTGGGTTTTTTTTTCCTTTTACACAAATGTAAAGAAAAAGCTCCATAGTTTGCATTACTGCCCTTTGTAGAAAATATTAGCCATGATAAAAAAAAAGAGAAAAGAAAAATACAAACAACAAAATTTATCTATGACCAGTATTTAGGTTACTCAAAAGAAGACGCCACATACAGTGAAAGTGCACACTATACTCCACTTCAATTAACTAAAAGCATAATCAATTATACGGTAATCATGGTATTGGGTAAGAAGAAAACACACCCTCTGCCCAGTTCTCCAATCAACAGCACAACTCAGAAAGCATGAGCACTGTTGATTATAACTGTCACGTACCTGGTGGTTGAGCCCACGGATGCTGGGAGCGGCTACTCGTATTCCTCCGGCTCAGGAACTCCTGGTAGAGGATACAGAGGTTCTAGAGCACGGAAGGGGCACAAGTGCCAAGCAGGACACAGGTGTAAAGCTCCGGGTGCAGAAGAGGAGCAGATGCAGCAGGAACAGCGACCAGCAAGCGATGAGATCAGCAGAAGACGCACACGCTGGAGCAGCGGGGAAGGTGTTCTGTAGTACGGCTCCTCACGACAGACCCGTAGGCAGGTAAGGCAGGATACCGGAAGACTGGCACCGTGGAGGGACAGCAGACTGGATAATCGTGGTGAACAAGCCGGGTCAGGAACAGGCAGGCAGGTAGGTACCGAATCAGCAGGCAGAAGAATCGTCAGACAAGCCGGGGTCAGAGGCAGGCAGCAAACAAGGGGTCGTCAGGATAAGCCGGGTCACAGGAACGAGCAAGTAGTAAGCAGGAGCAGAGGGGTCACGACAGGAAACGCTGTAGACCGGACAGCAAGGAGGCAAGGCAACAGGTCCCCTTAAGTAACCCCTTTGGCGCCAAGGGCCGTCACGGCGCGCTCCCGCGTGCACGCGCACGCCCGCGCGCGCTCCCGCGTGCACGCGCACGCCCGCGCGCGCTCCCGCGTGCACGCGCACGCCCGCGCGTGCACGCGCGCTCCCGCGCGCGCTCCCGCGGATCCGCGGACCCGCGAGCGCCCAGCAACACCAGCGCGCACCCGCGTGCGCCCAATAGCATTAACGCGCACCCGCGTGCGCCCATCAGGACATCTGCGCACCCGCGTGCGCCCACCAGGACATCTGCGCACCCGCGTGCGCCCACCTATGTTGGCGCGCACCCGCGTGCGCCCACCTGCGTTGGCGCGCACCCGCGTGCGCCCACCTGCGTTGGCGCGCACCCGCGTGCGCCCACCTGCGTTAACGCGCACCCGCGTGCGCCGACAGACATTCATAACAGGGGCTTTGCAGCCCGAACCTTCAGTAGCGGACAGGTGGCTGGGCTGACCTTCTTGACATTGCCCCCCCCCAAGGGGCAGCCCCCGGATGCCCAACTGGGCCAGCTTAGCTGGGTGCGCTCTCTTGAAGGCCCGGATGAGCTTTTCAGCATGAATATTACTTTCCGGCTCCCAAGAATTATCTTCAGGACCGTATCCTTTCCATTTCATGAGGTACTGGACCTGTCCCCGTCTCTTCCTGCAGTCCAGAATCGACTCTACTTCGAATTCGACTTCTCCGTCGATCAGGACAGGTTCAGGTGGACCAACGTCTCTGCCAACGAAGGGATCTGGGACAGCGGGTTTAAGAAGAGCCACATGGAAAACCGGATGGACCCGGAAAGACTCTGGTAGTTGCAACTCGTATGCTACACTGTTGATCTTCCTTTTAACCGGAAAAGGACCAATGAACTTTGGACCCAGTTTCCTGGAGGGACATGCCAGCTTTAGGTTCAGGGTTGACAGCCAAACTTGATCCCCAGGCTCCAGGCTAAGTTCCCCTCTCCTCTTTTTATCAAAGATCTGTTTGTAATATTCCTGAGTTCTGGACATTGTTTCCCGAAGAAGCTTGTTGTTGTTGCTGAAGAAGGTCAAAGTTTCCTGAACGGCAGGTACCGAACATTCCGGGAGATTATTTGTTAGAAACAGGGGGTGAAATCCGTAATTTGCAAAGAAAGGGGTTTGCTTGGTGGTGGAGTGGACAGAATTATTGTAGGCAAACTCAGCGAGAGGTAAGAGGGAGACCCAATCATCTTGAGAAAAAGATGAGAAGCAACGTAAGTACTGTTCCAAAGTTTGATTTGTTCTTTCCGTCTGGCCATTAGTCTGCGGATGATAAGCAGAGGAAAAGGAAAGGTTGATCTCCAGGGAACCACATAACGCCCTCCAGAATCTTGAAGTAAACTGTACCCCCCGATCAGAGACAATGTCCACAGGGATCCCATGAAGCCTCACAATTTCTCTAACAAATATCTTAGCAGTCTCAGCAGCGGAGGGGGTACCTTTCATGGGAAGGAAGTGCGCCATCTTTGAGAGCCTGTCCACAACTACGAAGATGGTAGAATGGTCTTCAGAAAGAGGCAGTTCAACAATAAAATCCATGGAGATCATCCTCCATGGTCTTTCAGGGACAGGCAGAGGTTTCAGCAGACCCCAGACCTTGGATCTGCTGCCCTTGTTTCTCGAGCAGACCGTGCAGGATTCCACATAATTCTTGCAGTCCTTTGCCAGTTGTGGCCACCAAAAGGTCCGCTGCAGGAGTTCAAGTGATTTGATTACCCCGAAATGACCGGCCAACTTATGGTCATGGCAGGGGCTGAGAACAGCTACCCGTACCCCCTGGGGTACAAAGATCTTGTCCAGATGCCACAAAAGATTGTCTCTTGCCTGCAGAGTGACACCAGAAGGAGGAGAGGCATGGAGAGAGGCCCGTTTAATCTGGTCCAACAGGTCTTCCTGAAGTAAAAGGAAATTCCCGGAAGATAGGATAGTATCCGGGGGAGAAGAGGCTTCAGGTCCGCAAAACATCCTCGAGAGGGCATCTGGCTTGGTATTTTTCGACCCAGGTCTGTAGGTTATATGAAAAGAAAATCGAGTAAAAAAGAGTGCCCACCTGGCCTGACGTGGTTTTAGCCTCTTAGCGACCTTCAGGTACTCGAGATTCTTGTGATCTGTAAAAATGAGGATGGGGTGTGCTGCTCCTTCCAGAAGGTACCTCCATTCCTCGAGTGCCGATTTGATAGCCAACAGCTCCCGATCTCCCACATCATAATTCCTTTCAGCTTCCGAAAGCTTGCGGGAGAAAAATGCCACCGGATGCAGGAGGGCCTTGGAACCTTGCCTCTGTGAAAGAACAGCCCCAACCGCAATTTCAGAAGCGTCGACCTCTAAGATGTAGGGTAGAGCTGGATCAGGGTGCTTCAGGATTGATGCCGAGGTGAACAGCTTCTTGAGGGCCACAAAAGCCTCCTGGGCTTCGGGTGTCCAGTGGAACCGATAGCCCTGCTTCGTGAGCTTCGTGATGGGGGAGATGATGGTAGAGAACCCCCTGATGAATTTCCGGTAAAAGTTGGCGAAGCCCACGAAACGTTGAACGCCCTTCTTATCAGAGGGAGCAGGCCAATCCAGAATGGCGGAAACCTTTTGTGGGTCCATTTGAATGCCTTCCACAGAGATAATCAAGCCCAGAAACTGAATACTCTGCTGTTCAAACACACATTTTTCTGGTTTTGCGTACAGGCTATGACAACGTAATCTGATTAACACCTTCTTGACGTGCTCACGGTGCTCGGACAGAGAAGAGGAAAAGATCAAGATGTCATCAAGGTAAATTATAACAAACAAGTCAAGATAGTCCCTGAAGATGTCATTCACGAAGTGCTGGAATGTAGCAGGTGCATTGCATAGTCCAAAGGGCATGACCAGGTACTCAAAATGCCCGAACCGGGTGCGAAAGGCAGTCTTCCACTCATCGCCGCTTCGGATACGAATCAAGTTATAGGCCCCGCGGAGATCCAGCTTAGTGAATACCGCCGCCGTCCCTAGTCTCTGGAATAGTTCAGGTACCAGAGGTAGAGGGTACCGATTCTTGATAGTTATTTTATTTAGTTCCCGATAATCAACACAGGGGCGCAGAGAGTGGTCTTTCTTCTCTACAAAGAAGATTCCGGCTCCCGCGGGGGAGGTAGAAGGTCGGATGAATCCCCTTTCCAAGTTCTCGTCAATATACGTCTTCAAGGTGCCCAACTCCAGCTCAGTTAGAGGAAAGATCCTTCCGAAAGGGATTTCGGCCCCCGGAAGGAGCTCAATCGGACAATCGTAAGGTCTATGTGGCGGGAGAGTTTCGGCACCTTTCTTGTTGAAAACGTCCAAAAACTCGTGGTAGGCCTCAGGAACAGATTGGAGAATCTCCTTGTCAGCTTCCAGGCACAACAAAGAAGGGGGAATATCGGTAGGCTTAATCAAGCAATGCTGGTTGCAATAGGGAGAGGAGAAGTTAATCTTCCCGGTGCACCAGTCCACTTGAGGGTTATGGGCCTTCAGCCAGGGCATGCCAAGGATGATTGGGAATAAGGGAGAATCAATAATGTCCAGGCATAAAAGTTCTTGATGGTTCTCCAAGATGGTAGTCAACAGCGGTCTTGTTTCCTGTGTAACTGGCCCGGACTTAAGAACAGATCCGTCGGCCAAGTGTACTGAAAGTCCTTTCGCCCGTGGACGCAGGGGAACGTGGTTCTTGATGGCAAAGGTCAAGTCCATGAAGCCACTGCAAGCTCCAGAATCAATAATTGCGGTGGCCCGAATACTCCTTCCTGGAAGCTGTAAGAGAGCGGAAACAGCCAGATGAGAAGCATGATCAGGTAAGGTGGGTACAGGTACAGGGGTAGTGGCTTGGCACTTACGGGGCTTGGCTGGGCAGGTCCTTACATAGTGTCCTGGTTCCCCGCAGTACAGGCATAGATTATTAGTCCTCCTACGCAGACGTTCTTCCGGCGTGAGAGAGGGCCGTAGGAGACCAAGTTGCATAGGTTCGGAAGAATCGGAGGAAGAAGACACCGGAGCAGAGGAAGCTGGCTGAGGGTAACTGGGGACTCGTGGAAGCATCCAAACAGGACGGGAAGGACCGGCAGAGCGTTCTGATCTCCGTTCTCTTAATCTCCTGTCAATCTGTATGGAGAGGTTAATGAGAGCTTCTAAAGTCTCTGGGATGCCCACACGGGCCAGCTCGTCCTTTAAGTTTTCAGAGAGACCTGCACGAAATTGGAAGCGCAGGGCGGCGTCGTTCCAGTTGGTGTCGGCACTCCACCGCCTGAACTCAGTTACATAGTCCTCTACAGGTCTTCGGCCCTGCTGTAAGGAGTGCAAGGCCGCTTCTGCGGTAGCTGTCAACTGAGGGTCCTCATAAAGTTGGGACATTGCCAGGAAGAAGGAGTCCAAGTTATCAAGAGAGGCATGCTTCTGCTCGAGAAGACGGTGGGCCCAAGACTGAGGTTCCCCTAGTAACAAGGAAATGACGAACCCCACCTTGGTGGCTTCAAGAGAGAAAGTCCGGGGTTGCAAGGCAAAGAATAAACCGCAGGCATTACGGAATGCCCTGAATTTGCTTCGATCCCCTGAGAACCTCTCAGGCGTGGGGACCCTTGGTTCGGGTGGCATCATTACCACGGACGGAGGGGGAGCTGAACCTGATGAAGGTGGTGAAGATGCCGACAAAGCCTGAACTTGACCCTCCAGACGGTTGTACCCTTCTTGTAGGTTCTTCACAGCCTGAGTGAGACCGGCAAGGTGGCGGCAAAGTTCATCCATCGGGGAGGCTCCCGACGTGGGCTCGGACATGGCTGTCCGGTACTGTCACGTACCTGGTGGTTGAGCCCACGGATGCTGGGAGCGGCTACTCGTATTCCTCCGGCTCAGGAACTCCTGGTAGAGGATACAGAGGTTCTAGAGCACGGAAGGGGCACAAGTGCCAAGCAGGACACAGGTGTAAAGCTCCGGGTGCAGAAGAGGAGCAGATGCAGCAGGAACAGCGACCAGCAAGCGATGAGATCAGCAGAAGACGCACACGCTGGAGCAGCGGGGAAGGTGTTCTGTAGTACGGCTCCTCACGACAGACCCGTAGGCAGGTAAGGCAGGATACCGGAAGACTGGCACCGTGGAGGGACAGCAGACTGGATATTCGTGGTGAACAAGCCGGGTCAGGAACAGGCAGGCAGGTAGGTACCGAATCAGCAGGCAGAAGAATCGTCAGACAAGCCGGGGTCAGAGGCAGGCAGCAAACAAGGGGTCGTCAGGATAAGCCGGGTCACAGGAACGAGCAAGTAGTAAGCAGGAGCAGAGGGGTCACGACAGGAAACGCTGTAGACCGGACAGCAAGGAGGCAAGGCAACAGGTCCCCTTAAGTAACCCCTTTGGCGCCAAGGGCCGTCACGGCGCGCTCCCGCGCGCGCTCCCGCGTGCACGCGCACGCCCGCGCGTGCACGCGCGCTCCCGCGGATCCGCGGACCCGCGAGCGCCCAGCAACACCAGCGCGCACCCGCGTGCGCCCAATAGCATTAACGCGCACCCGCGTGCGCCCATCAGGACATCTGCGCACCCGCGTGCGCCCACCAGGACATCTGCGCACCCGCGTGCGCCCACCTATGTTGACGCGCACCCGCGTGCGCCCACCTGCGTTGGCGCGCACCCGCGTGCGCCCACCTGCGTTAACGCGCACCCGCGTGCGCCGACAGACATTCATAACAGGGGCTTTGCAGCCCGAACCTTCAGTAGCGGACAGGTGGCTGGGCTGACCTTCTTGACAATAACACTAAGTGGTGGGAGGAGGGTTTGGGCCACTGGCAATCCAGACCAACGTGCTCTAAAATGAGCCGCAGTCATACTTTCTAGTACTTGCAGGAAAGGGTGTTTGAACCCTTGCTACAGTTAAAAAGACTGTCAAAAATAATAAAAATCCCCCAATTATTGCTGTGTATGCTGCCTGCTGAAAATAAGGCAATAAATGCCAAAGCTTTAATTGGGTTTTAACACTGAGTATTTCATCTGCACAGAAGAATGTATAGTGATTATTTCAATTGATGGTAGGCATGTGTGAGGTATGGATGCTATTTTTTTTTCTAGTATTTACCCACTTGATTCACAAATCTATAAAGAATTTAAAGCAGTGAATCTAAAAGGACTTTAAAGCAGTGAATCTATAGGAACTTTGAGGCCTCACACACACTGGGCATTAAAAACTGCACATTTATTATCCCTACATGTTAGCCCATGTGTTCATGCACACGTAGGTATTTACAGCTGTTTAGAGGCAAGAGCGTTTAGAGGGAGAAAAAAAAAACTATCACTTGCTAACCTGGACATTTTACAGATAGGCAACTACTATCCTCATATTGATTAGCCATACCGGGCCAGAACTAGGGTGGAATCTGTGAGTTGCATAGACTCAGCAAGTGTCCGGGGCTGTAATGCAGCATCCTTAGTCGCCTGGTCTGCTTCCATGTGTGAGTTTTAATGTTAGTTTGGCTACCTCAGCAAGAACCTGGAAGGCTGAAAACAGCCAATCAAATTAACTTAGCATGCTTGATTGGTTTACCTGCCGAAGTAAAAACAAACTTGTGGCCCTTCAAATGGAACCAAACGCTCTCTATATCTTGACTATCTATATTAAAGCGGGACTGCACTGCGGAAAAAAATATTAAAAGCCAGCAGCTACAAATACTGCAGTTGCTGACTTTTAATAAATGGACACTCACCTGTCCCGGGGTCCAGCGATGCCGAGGCCAATCGATCGCTCGGCTCTCGGCTGCTGCCGCCACCATTCTAGGTGAGGGAATCAGGAAGTGAAGCGAAGCGGCTTCACTTCCCGGTTCCCTACTGCGCATGCGCGAGTCGCGCAGCGCAATAAGAATTGTCCGCGCTGTCTATGGGACCCGTGTGTGTCCCAGCAGACAGCGTGCAGGGACAGGAAGAGGCATAGACTCCCGTGGGAGTCTATGCCCGGAAGTGGGTGTAAATACCTGTCTTTGACAGGTATCTGCACCCCCCTCCCCCCTGAAAGGTGGCAATTGTGACACCGGAGGGGGGGAGGGTTCCGATTAGCGGAAGTTCCACTTTAGGGTGGAACCCCGCTTTAATATATACTCTTAATATATTAATATTTTGGCCAATAAAATGAATAAGTGCCCAAGACACATCTAAACATGCTTGAAAAAAAAAAAAGACGCAGCCTAAGAGCATTTTTGTAGCTGCTTTTCTCCTACAAGGAGAAAGCTTTTAGGAGAGCTACAGTGTGCATGAGGCCTAAAAAGGTACAGAATCTTTCTTATGGCTTTCTCTGTTTTATCTTTTCAGGTCCAGTGGTTCCTTCTCCCTTACCTCACATCCTGATTACTGATAAGAACTCACAAAAAAACAGTTATTACCAGAAGGACTTCACTACTTTGATCCTGGCCAGTCAAAGAAAAGGTTAGAAGTTGAAATTTTAAGCAACAGATGAGGGTTAAGTGTTTTCGTTTCTATGTTCAATATATGTTGTCTGTTACAACAGTCTCCTTGACCAAGCAGTCATTTCCTCTCCTTTTGTCGTGGTTCTAACTTTATTGGGGTATTGTCGTCCCACAGGTGTAGGTGGACAGTGTTTGTGTTGGTACCTAGTGCCTGATGCTTGAGGTGCTTTGGTTAAAGTTATGTGTTAAACGTCTGGGTTTAAAACAGAATATGAATTCCTTTAACCTTTATAATACCAAACAAATAGGCTGCAGCCATAATTTTCCACCCTTCAGTCTCCTGGGTTTCTTTAGTATCATGTGTGATCCAATATTTATAATGCGGGTTGAATCAGGATGGTTGTTTGTGTGGTTGAACAATCTCATGAAACCAACTGTCTTTTGTGAACCTGGACTCTCTGTTCTGATGAGTTTCTAAGTATTTAGTCCCTGAGGCCCAGTAGTTACAACCATTTGTGCTAATCTTTTTTTAATCTGGACTCTGATCAAAAATATGAATTCCAAATGCTTTTAGTCATAAACCATAATACTATTGCTAGTAACTTATTTTCTGTTTGGTTAAGACAAATGTAAACCATATTCTGTCAAATGTGTATTTCTGCAAGCAGCTGTTATTGTTTTAAAAGTTTGGGTACCTGATGTTAGTCTTTTGTACACATGATGAATAGTGTATATTTAACACTCTGATACAGTGCACTTATTAAGAATGACAATTTAATAATTTATAATAAATGATAAACATTTTTCAACAAAAACTTTCAAGAAAAATATGTATTTATATTATCAGATAAAAACATTGTAAAACGCAAAAACATTTTCAGTTGCGTATAGTGCAAATAGTTTTTTGTACAAGCTAAAAAGCCCCTTTCATAGCTCAAGTCTTTCCATATCATTTTTAGGTCAAGAATATCACCTATTGAACTCAATGCATTACGTCTTTGGAAATGCCTGCTTATTATTTAAATTCATTTTTACAAACATATCATTTTTCTTTCTAAGATCTAAAAAGCAATAACCACTATCGCACAAGAATTATCACACTTATCAACTATGAATCATCAAATAATTCACAGCCATCCATCTGCATTTGTAAGATCACTTTCCTGAACAAACTGTATACATACTATGACAGTCTTTATTGTAACCTGTACCTTATAATATTGTGTATAATATTTTTGGGATAAACATACATCTATAGTCAGACAAAAACATTAATGAAAAAAACAAAAATACACACAAAAAAAAACAAAATAAATAAAATGGGCTGAGTCGATGGACTACTCAGTCTTTTTATGCTTTCACTTTTCTATGATTCTATGTTTCCTTCACATTCTTTAGTGGCATTTTACCATAATGCATTAATTTAAAAAATTGTTTAATTAGCATTTTCAGTAAATTACACACGTGCAACACAATTGTTTATAACATTTAAGTTACTGAGCTAGAGTAGTAAAACGAACAGAAAAGCATAATAAATATGTAAAAATATGAAATGCACAATATCCCATTTTTTTTTAAAGGTAAAGATAGAATGTAAAAAGAACAAAAAACAAAACATGAAAGCACTGTAATTCTGAGAAGAGTTTATTGCTGGTAGTTCAGCTTTGTGGCACAGACATCCCAGAGCCTGGAGACCACAGTCCAGTGCCCTTTCCTTCAATCAGGTAGCAATTGATGCCTTGGAGATGAAGATGTAATTTGGCAATTCAGTCAGTATATTGACATCAGTCATATAGCTCCTTCGATTTGGCTCCTTCCTATGTCACATGTGGTTGCTTCGATGCTGGGCTAATGTATTGAACAGTTTGTCCCAGTGAGTAAAGTAAGGTGCATAGTTCCAGACAAACTTTTGGTGATGGAGGTCATGATGTCCTGATCCCCCATATAAGCCAAATGGCACCAGTTTATGTGTGGACCAGGGAAAGTCATATCCACAGTGATCTTCCACAGACAGGTAGATATGAATAATGAAAATGGCCATCTCAGTTAAAGGGTGACAACCCAGCATTATCGGACTGATGTTAGCAAAGAACCCCAACGACAGCATCTCCCATGTGCTGGAATACTGTGTCACCAGTGCAAAGGTGGCAGTGTACTCGTGATGCGTCTTGTGGAAAGTCTTGTACAGCCAGGGGACCTTGTGATGCAGCAAGTGCCAGGCAAAATACTGGAAGTCAAACAGCAACAAGCAGGCAATGATATCCAGCACAATGCGATGAAGCTCAGGTGCCAGGTATGGCAGGTGCACCGGTCTCCAGTACCAATAGGCAACACTCAGAGGAAATATGAACACCAGGTGACTATAGATAGTGTGTACCAAGCAGTGCAGCACCATGGTCAGCGTGGGTCTGGATTTTGGCTGCACCTGGTATTTCTTCAAGGCTGGTATTCTGAGACAGAGGATGTCTAATGCCAGATAAGGGAGACAGAAAGCCATGTACACAGTGAAGGAGAACAGCACTGGATAGAAGGGAGATCTGATGATGTGCTCTTTGGATAGCACATAGTCCCAGACATGTTGCAGGAAGAGTCCTGGCTGTGCTGCTCTCCCCATGTGGAGAAGGCTGGAGTCATCAGCACACTGCTACAGTTCATTATAAGTGAGCTGAGTACACACAGCATGCTGCTCTGCTTATATAGACCTCATACTTCCTGAGCTCCTTTGACTAGCTGCGTGGAGACTCGTTCCTGGGAATTCTCTGGCAATTTTTCTTTTTTACGAAACGGAAAGTCATGAAAACCATGTCTACACAGGGAAGTTTTAGCTAATATATACAGTTAAAGTATAAAGAATTAATCCTAAACAGCAGCCTTACTGGTTTAGGATTAATTCTTATTTACCCAACTTCAGCTGGATTTTTACATTTTTTCAAAAAGAACGTCTGAAAGCTGTCTCCTAAATAAAATACAAGTCTGGCTTCACAATTCTTTAACATGCACCTGTCATTGAAAAATGATGTAGTGGTCATTGCTGGTCTCTTTGTGGCAAAGTTAGGTATATGGCCATCATGCTGATGCTTTGGCTTCAATAAATAAATACAACTTTTGCACACCTTTAATAGTATAAGAGCAATATAAGGTTCATAAAGAAGAGAAATGGGCGTTGAATATCCAGCAGACCAATTCTCACTATTACTCCAAAATACAGATAAATGGAAAGCAATGGACTGGCACAGCATCAATACATTAGCATCTGTAATGACAAAATGTTAAAGGACAAAAAAAAAGGGTATATATGGCAAAAGTGTCCACATCATATATAAATAATGATGTATATAGTGTATATCAAATATATATACACATCAGATACAGTATATGGGTGTACACATGCGGGTGTACGTTTAAATATGCCCATGTGAGCAAGGCCTAATAGTAGCGTACTGACATACGTACATACAAACACACACACACACACACACACACACACACACACACACACACACACACACATACACTCATACATAAACTTACAAACGTACATACACACTCATACACACCTAGGGTGTCACAGTGGTGTAGTGGTTAGCACTCTCACCTAGTAGTAAGAAGGGATCACTGGTTCAAATCCCAACTATGACACTACCTGCCTGGAGTTTGCATGTTCTCCCTGCGTCTGCATGGGTTTCCTCTGGGTACTCCAGTTTCCTCCCACAATCCAAAGACATGCAGGTAGGTTAATTGGCTTCTGTCCAAAATTTGCCCTAGTATATGAATGGGGACCTTGGATTGTGAGCTCATTGAGGGTAGGGACCAATGTGAGTGTGCAATGTACAGGGATAGGGACAACTGTAGACACTCAGGTTGGACTGGTGTCTTTATTCAACCTTACTAACTATGAAACTATGAAACTCATATACAGTCATGGCCAAAATTGTTGACATCTCAGAAACTTTTCTACAAAATCAAGTATTTTTCACAGAAAATATTGCAGTAACATTTTTTTTCTATACACATGTTTATTCCCTTTGTGTGTATTTGGTCAAAACAAAAAAGGGGAGGAAATTGGACATAATGTCACACAAAATTCCATGAGGCTGGTCAAAATTATTGCCACCCTTTCAAAATTGTGGATACATAAGATTGTTTCAAGCATGTGATGCCCCTTTAAACTCACCTGGGGCAAGTAACAGGTGTTGGCAATATAAAAATCACATCTGAAAGCAGATAAAAAGTAAAGAAGTTCACCTAGTCTTTGCATTGTGTGTCTGTGTGTGCCACACTAAGCATGGACAACAGAAAGAGAAGAGAACTGTCTGAGGACTTGAGAACCAAAATTGTGGAAAAATATCAACAATCTCAAGGTTATAAGTCCATCTCCAGAGATCTAGATTTGCCTTTGTCCACAGTGCGAAACTTTATCAAGAAGTTTGCAACCCATGGCACTGTAGCTAATCTCTCTGGGCGTGGACGGAATAGAAAAATTGATGAAAGGTTGCAACGCAGGATAGTCCGGATGGTGGATAAGCAGCCCCAAATAAGTTCCAAAGAAATGTCCTGCACGCTCAGGTAGCATCAGTGTCAGCACAAATTATCCGTTGACATTTAATTGAAATGAAACGATATGGCAGGAGACCCAGGAGGACCCCACTGCTGACACAGAGACATAAAAAAGCAAGACTACAGTTTGCCAAAATGTACTTGAGTAAGCCAAATCCTTCTGGGAAAATGTCTTGTGGACAGATGAGACCAAGATAGAGCTTTTTGGTAAAGCACATCATTCTACTGTTTACCGAACATGGAATGAGGCCTACAAAGAAAAGAACATGGTACCTACAGTGAAATATGGTGGAGGTTCAATGATGTTTTGGGGTTGTTTTGCTGCCTCTGGCACTGGGTGCCTTGAATGTGTGCAAGGCATCATGAAATCTGAGGATTACCAAAGGATTTTGGGTCGCACTGTAGAGCAAAGTGTCAGAAAGCTGGGTTTGCATCCCAGATCTTGGGTCTTCCAGCAGGACAATGACCCCAAACATACATCAAAAAGATCAAAGGCCCCTGCAAATTACACTGGGACAGCTGCTCCCCCATGTAATCTTCATCCCTTACAACTGTATTATTTTAAATACATGTCCGTTATTGACCCTTGGTTAACCTAAATTATTTTTTATTAAAGGAGTTGCACTAAGATTGCCTTCTATGTGTAGCAGCATCCCCAGCACCCTCTAATACTTACCTGAGACCCATTTCTGTCCAGCGATGTCCACGAGTCCTTCAGCCATCTGGGAATTTCCTCCCTGATTGGCTGAGTTACAGCATTGCGCCATTGGTTCCTGCGGCTGTCAGTTAAAGTCAGTTATCCAATCAGAGGAGAGAGGGGGCAGGGCCGAACAGCTTGGTTGCCCCAATAGAAAGCTGCTTGCTGTAGGGGCACTCGACAGGAGGAAGGGGCCAGGAGCAGCAAAAAGGCATCTGAAAAGTGGAGGATCCAGGCTGCTCTGTGCAAAACCAACATGTTTGTTTTTTTTGTTTTGTTTTTTAAAATGAGACTTTAAATCACTTTTTAAGAAAAACTTTTTATGTACTTTTTTTCACTTTTTTTGCTTGATTTTGTACAAATATATACCATTAACAAAAAAAACTCACTAACAAAACAAAACGGTTTGGTCTAGGAATGCAATTTTATACCTCCCAGCTTTAGAACACAACAAAGAGGCCAAAAATTGGTGTGGCTACATTGCCCTGATGGGGTTGTTTTACTAAAGGCAAATAGGCTGTGCAGTTGCACTCTGCAAGAGCAGTTTCTCCAGAGCTTAGTAAATGTGCAGAAGCTCTGCTGACTTCCATCATCCAATCATGTGCAAGCAAAAAGGCTGTTTTTTTATTTTCCTTGCACACGATTGGGTATTCTCAGCAAAGTGAAGCTTTACCTCATTTACTAAGCTCTGGAGCAACTGCACTTGCAGAGTGCAAGTGTACGTTTTGTAAGCGTACAGTCTATTTGCCTTTAGTAAATCAACCCCTATGGGAATTTACAAACGCAGCAATTTAGAAATCAGATGAAAGGTTTATTGCTGAAAATTTTTTGATAGAAAAAAAGTGCATTTTATATACATCTATATACAGGCATACCCCAATTTTAAGTACACAATGGGTTTGATTTACTAAAGCTTGAGAGTGCAAAATTAAGCCCCATACACACTATCAGATTTTCTGCTGATTTTTTCCTTCAGATTTACCAAAACCATATAATATGAGATCAAACCTTAGGAGTTTCAATGTGTATGCAATCAGGCAGGCCCATCTACTAGATGGTTTTGGTAAATCTGAAGACAAAAATCAGCAGAAAATCTGATAGTGTGTATGGGGCTTTAGGCTCACTTCTGCAGAGAAACCAATCATCTTCCAGGTTACATAGCTCCCAACTGTCCCTGATTTGGAGCAATGTCCATTTGTCCCTCATTCCTCCTCATTACTACTCATTTGTACCTCATTTTGGTCTGATATACAGGCATACCCCACTTTTAAGTACACAATGGGGTTTATTCACTAAAGCTGTAAAGTGCAAAATCAGGCTCACTTCTGCATAGAAACCAATGAGCTTCTAACCCCAGATTGTTCGATTACGCTTTGATAATAAAACCTGGAAGCTCATTGGTTTCTATGCAGAAGTGAGCCTGATTTTGCACTTTACAGCTTTAGTAAATAAACCCCATTGTGTACTTAAAAGTGGGGTATGCCTGTAATTGCTTCTAGCAATAAATATTTGCCAGAATATGGGGATATTGGATGTATTAGAACATAAATTAGTTAATAGCAATGGTTAATACGACTATTTTCTATCAAAAAGTGTTTTCCAGCACTAAACCTTTCATCTGATTTCTAAATTGCTGCATTTATAAATTCCAAAAGCCAATATAAAGGAATAGTAATGGTAAAAAAAAAACACTTGTGGGTTTAACCACTTCAGCCCCGGACCAATTGGCAGCCTAAGGACCAGAGGTCTTTTTACAATTTCGCACTGCACTGCTTTAACTGGTAATTGCGCGGTCATGCAATGTTGTACCCAAAAAAAATTTGCGTCCTTTTCTTCCCACAAATAGAGCTTTCTTTTGATGGTATTTGATTGCCTCTGAGATATTTATTTTTTACGATATAAAAGGAAAAAGACTGAAAATTAAAAAAAAAAAGATATTTTTTACTTTTTGTTATAAGAAAAATCGAATGAACTAAATTTTAGTCATACATTTAGGCCAAAATGTATTCAACCACATGTCTTTAGTAAAAAAAATGTCAATAAGCGTATATTTATTGGTTTGCGCAAAAGTTATAGTGTCTACAAACTAGAGTACATTTTCTGGAATTTACACAGCTTTTAATTTATGACTGCCTATCTCATTTCTTGAGGTGCTAAAATGGCAGGGCAGTACAAACCCCCCCCATGACCCCATTTTGGAAAGTAGACACCCCAAGGAAATTGCTGAGGGGCATGTTAAGCCCATTGAATATTTTTTTTTTTGTCCCAAGTGATTGAATAATGACACACAAAAAAAAAGTTTACAAAAAGTTGTCACTAAATGATATATTTGACATGCGATTTGTATGTCAAATTGAATGTCAAATCGGTGGCAATTGCCGGCAATGGCACTGTGATTTCAAAAAGTAGTTTCTATACTCCATTTTGTGATTTTGGGGTGCAATTTCCATTGACATCTGTGCAGAAACTCACACAGATGTCTGTGAAATCGCTGCCAAAATTGGGACTGACATGCAGGAGTGAAATCGTCCGGGTTCTCCCATGATTTCATTCCTCCACTCAGTCTAAATCTGGTCTAAAAGCGTTTTACTATGTGATGTGGTTCACCATGTGTTTATCAGTTAGCAGCAGGAGGAGTTTTTAAAAGGTCCATAATCGAGGTTGAATCCTGGTTGGCACAAATTAGTTTACTTATCTCTTGTGAACAGTAGCTAACAGTGGTGGCTGGTGCTCAAAATTTTGGGGGGTGCAAAAAAATAAAAAATTGGAGCCACTGTGCCCATCAAACGCTGCCACTGTGCCCTCAAATGCTGCCACTGTGCCATCAATTGCAGCCGCTGTGCCCATCAAACGCTGCCACTGTGCCATCAAACGCTGCCACTGTGCCCTCAAACGCAGCCACTGTGCCCTCAAATTGCAGCTATTGTGCTCATTAAACACTGCCAGTGTGCCCATCAAATGCTGCCAGTGTGCCTATCATATGTTGCGTGTGTGCCCATAAAATGCTGCTAGTGTGCCCATCATATGCTGCCAGTCTGCCCATCATATGCTGTGAGTGTGCCCATCAAATGCTGCCAGTCTGCCCATCATATGCTGCCAGTGTGCCCATCAAATGTTGTCAGTGTGCCCATCATAGGCTACCAGTGTTCCCATCATATGCTCCCCAGTGTGCCCATCAAATGCTGCCAGTGTGCTCATCATATGCTGCCAGTGTACCCATCACATGCTCCCAGTGTGCCCATCAGATGCTGCCAGTGTCCCTCCCCGCTCACACCCCCCTGCGCGGATGGATCGCGGGAGACAATACTGTGACACAACCCCACACGGATGGATCGGATCGCTGGATACAACCCCTAACACCCCTCCCTGCGGATGGATAGCATCACGGGACACAACAATGACACAACAACCCTCCCGCCCACAGATGGATCGGCGCTTACCTTGTAATCTTCTCCGGTGTCTCCTCTCCTCTCGCTTCCTCTGTCCCACTTCCGCCAAAGCGCTGAGCAGCCAATAGGGACGCCTGGTAGGGTTGCCACCTTTTCTTCAAGTCAAACCCGAACACTTTAACGGTGCACAGCAGTTTTTTTTTACAGTATATACTATAGAGTAGATATATTTTGTGCGTAAATAACAAGAGTCCCCTCTTACATCAGAGTCCACAGAGTTCCCCTTTTAAACCTGAATCCACAGAGTACCCATTCACATCTGATTCTGCAGAGTTTGCTATTAAATCTGAACTTGCAGAGTTCCCTTTCACTGTAAGGGGGACTCTACAGGCTCTGATATAAGGGAGAACTCTGGGGACTCTGACATAAGGGATGCTCTGGGAATCCTGATCTAAGGGGGAACACTGAGAACTCTGATGTACAGAGAGGACTCTGATGTAAGGGGGAACACTGTGACCACTGGTGTAAAGGGGAACTCTGATGTTAGGGGTGCTCTGAGAACCCGGATTTACCTTTGTGTACTCAGAGGCAGGAGAGAGAAGGGGGGAGACTTCAGTCACAGACAGGAGTGGATGGTGAGCTCATTCACCCCTTGGCAGTCAGCACCTCTCATCCAGATGTATCTGTGTCTGCTGGGCTTCAAATGCCCCTCCCCCACTTCCTTTTTCTTATTTGATTGGAGTGTGGGCAGACACAGAGGGATAGGGGTGGGAGGGAGTTTGTATGTGTTTGTGGGGGAGGACTGTTAATACTAGCTTTGGGCAGTGTGAAACCCTGCTGGAAAGCCATGGTCTGGTCTGAATCATGTGTCCGGGTTTCAGGTGGCCTGAAACCTGGACACTTGATTCAAAACCCGAACTGTCAGGGTGAATCCTGGACAGGTGGCAACCCTAACGCCTGGCGCTTTGGCCAATCAGGAAACAGGTCTCACTGACCTGCCTCCAGATTGGTGGGGAGGCAATACAGTGTGAAAATAGCGAATATTCATTCGCTATTGCCACACAATTGGGTGGATCAAGGCGCACTCTCTGTGCCCCGAGCCCACCCTTTTTGAAGCATATTAGATCATCTGGCTCTAATCAGGTGCTTCAAAAAATACTCCCGCCCCCGCCATAGGAATCCATGCGTTTGGCGTCCTGAAAGGGCTGGGCGCATGGATGGGGGGGGGGGTGGCAGCAGAAACGGGGGGGTGCACGTGCGCCCACAATGCACGGGCCACCACTGGACTAGCTAAGCATAACTGTGTTCACAATACTTTTTTTTTTTTTATTGCAGGCTACAGATCCTTAAATGTGGTGGCTGCATTCATTTTCTTCTTTGTTTTTGTTTTTTACACTTTTTCCATAGCTCCAAACTGTCCCTGATTTCGAGGGACTGCCCCTGATTTGGAGCAATGTCCCTCTGTCCCTCTTTCCCCCTCATTTTGGTCTGATCTATATAGTTATATAAAATGTACTTTTTATCTTTCAAAAAGTGTTTCCCAGTGCTAAACCTTTCATCCAAATTCTAAATTGTTGCATTTGTAAATGTTAAAAATCAATATAAAGGAATAATAGTAGTAAAAGAAAAGCCCTTGGGGATTTAATTAACCTCCCTGGTATGATTATTTCTGATTTTAAGTGCTGAAAGCCGTACAATTATTTTGCATGTAAATTTGGCGTTTTATATTGTAGGCCTGCAATTCTTAGGAATAACTCTCTTAAATCTGTTCAAACCAGAGTCTAGTATAGTTTCATAGTTCATAGTTAGTAAGGTTGAATAAAGACACCAGTCCAACCTGAATGAGTGTCTACCCCTAGACATTGGTCCCTACCCTCAAGAAGCCCACAATCTAAGGTCCCCATTCATATACTAGGGCCAATTCTGGACAGAAGCCAATAAACCTACCTGCATGTCTTTGGATTGTGGGAGGAAACTGGAGTACCTGGAGGAAACCCATGTAGGCACAGGGAGAACATGCAAACTCCAGGCAGGTAGTGTCGTGGTTGGGATTTGAACCAGTGACGCTTTTTACTGCTAGGTGAGAATGCTAACTACTACACCACTGTGCCACCACCACTGTAGACATCCTGGGTATAATAAAGTTTATAATATAATAAATAACTATAAATAATGATAACAAATAATAATAAAAATTATTCAATAATGTAATCAAATACAAAAACACTGAACTAAAGGGACACTTTTTAGTTGCTATGGACAATCTCCAAATTTTAGGCAGAAAAAACAGTATTTATATTATAAAAGTGCATGCAGGGCACTGCACAGACCACTAGGGACAAAGGGGGTGTGTGTTTTTTTTATACAGTACTGTAATCTGTAAGGAACAGAGCTCGGCGGCACTCGGGCACTGTGTGAATCGAGTGGAGGACGGCTCGCACACACAGTGGGGAGGACATCGCTGGATCCAGGGGACAAGGTAAGTAACTCTCCCTGTATCCTGCAATGCAATCCCGATCTGGCTCGGGGTTACCGCTCATGGAACTGAAATCCCACCCTGAGCCAGACCCGGGATTACCGCCAGGGAGGTTAACCTTTTTTTTGTTTAATTCACCTTTAAGCGGGTGTGTCAGGGGGTGTGTCTTATACCTACATATGTTTGCTAGTAGGTGTCCCTCATTCCCATCTCAAAATGTTGGGAGATATGCTTTTTCCCCTTATTTTAACCAGGTAATCCTGCCATTAACGCACTTCCTGTCCCAGACTGATAAATGTATTGAGCAGTGTTGTCATTATAGTAAAAGGAGGGTGTTATGACCATATAACACCTCACTCTCTTCTTCATAACAGGGGGAGGTGTTTTGTAGTCCATGGGAATAACAGTCTACAATTCACCAGTAACAGCCAGGAGGCAGAGAGCACAGAAAGTTATCAGTGCACAAGATTTTAGGCTGGATGAACAGCTATTTTTTGCACTTGTCAAATAGATATAATAAAACACTTTCAATAGTATATTTAACTGACCAAGCAGGAGAAACTTTGCAGTTGCTCCAGAGCTTAATACAGGCATACCCCACTTTTAAGTACACAATGGGGTTTATTTACTAAAGCTGGAAAGTGCAAAATCAGGCTCACTTCTGCATAGAAACCAATGAGCTTCTAACCCCAACTTGTTCAATTAAAGCGGGAGTCCACCGGGACTCCGCGTTTTTTTTTTTTTTTTTAAAGCCAGCAGCTACAAATACTGCAGCTGCTGACTTTTAAAATAGTGACACTTACCTGTCCAGCGCGCCCGCGATGTCGGCACCCGAAGCCGATCTCTAGATCGACACTCGAGTGCTGCCGTCGCCATCTTGGGTATGGGAATCAGGAAATGGAGCCTTTCGGCTTCATTTCCCGGTTCCCTACTGCGCATGCGCTGCGCAATGAGGACGGTCCCCGCTGCCTCTGGGATCTGCAGGAAGGGGCGGGCACTTGCGGAAAGGGGCGTAAGTTACGGCCCTTTCCGCAGAGAGCTATCCCGGAAGTGGGTGCAGTTACCTGGATTATCCAGGTAACTGCACTCCCCTCCCCCCTGAAAGGTGCCGATTGTGGCACCGGAGGGGGGGAGGGTTCCGATGAGCGGAAGGTCCACTTTAGGGTGGACCTCCGCTTTAAGCTTTGGTAATAAAACCTGGAAGCTCATTGGTTTCTATGCAGAAGTGAGCCTGATTTTGCAGTTTCCAGCTTTAGTAAATAAACCCCATTGTGTACTTAAAAGTGTTGTATCCCTGTAAATGAGGCAAGGCTTTACTTTGCAGAGTACCCTCATCACATACAAGGAAAATTTAAAAAAAAAACTAAATTTTTTCTTGCTGATGATTGGATGATGGAAGTCAGCAGAGCTTTTGCTCATTTGCTAAAGCTTTGGAGCAACTTTGCAAAGTGCACAGTCTTTTTGCCTTTAGTAATTCAACCTCATACTCTGCTCGGCCTTTATTAACGCAGCCCCTAATTACATCTTTTTATCAGTTCTCTTATCACTTTATCGCTGTGTGTTTCATTGGACCAAAAATATGAATCAGAAGTGGTTTAGTTGTATTAACCATTGCTATTAACTAATGTATGTTCTAATACATCCAATATACCCATATTCCGGCAAATATGTATTGCTAGAAGTAGTTACTGTTTATTAGATTCCTTATATACACATAATGCATAATATATAAAGAACACACTGATACTATGACTTTGTTAGGAATAACAAATAATTTATTAATGTTATCGTTTGTACAAATATAGTCAACATTTTTTAACCAAAATAAATATTGACAGCATCGTATAAAAAATAGGAAAATGGTTGAGGACATGATTTTCACAGCCAGCTGTGTTAAGTGCAAATACATAAGGTAAAAGTACAAAAAATAGAATAAAACATAAAACGTTTTACTAGATCAACTGTTAACGTATGCACTTCACATCATTAACCTATCAAATGAGCTTATTTGGCGATTGGAAATACCTTCCTGTTTCTTTAAATACCTTTTTACCAACAAACATACATTGGTTCTTTCTACCATCAATTCCCTGAACCTTTCTAAAGCAAAGATGATTATTTCAGTGCAGTAGAAACAAACATTTTATCAAATCTGTCAACTATCAGCTATACTTTCCTGAACATACTGCATACGTACTATGACATTCTTCTGTATAACGTGTACCTTATAGCTTCAGTGTACAACACAAGCTTCCTTCATTTTTTATTTTTCTTCAGAATTTCACTATTGTGCATTCCTTAAAAATAAATTAATTAGCATATATTTAATATATATATAGATTAAATAACACATGTACAACACAATTGTTTATAAAATGATCACTATTGAACCATAAGTGTAATAAATATGTATAAATATGAAAAGTACAATATCAACTTTTTTTTCTTAAAGTGCAAATCAGAGGTCGTTGATAACCTCTTATTCTGAAAACCCTGTAGAACAGAAAGTCTATTGAACACTGGTAGCCCAGCTTTGTGGCACAGACATCTCAGAACCTGGCGAGCACATTGCAGTGTCCTTTCCTTCAATCAGGTAGCATTTGATGCCTTGGAGATGAAGATACAATTTGGCAATTCAGTCTGTACATGGAAATCAGTCATGTGGCTCCTTGGATGTCTGTCTTGCTAGTGTATTGAACAGTTTGTCCCAGTGAGTAAAGTAAGGTGCATAGTTCCAGACAAATTTCTGGTGATGGAGGTCATGATGTCCTGGCCCTCCGCATAAGCCAAATGGCACCAGTCTATGTGCAGACCAGGGAAAGTCATAGCCACAGTGATCTTCCACAGACAGGTAGATATGGATGATGAAAATGGCCATCTCAGTTAAAGGATGACACCCCAGCATTATTGGACTGATGTTAGCAAAGAACCCCAATGACAGCATCTCCCATGCACTGGAGTACTGTGTTGCTAGGGCAAAGGTGGCAGTGTACTTGTGATGTGTCTTGTGGAAGTTCTTGTACAGCCAGGGCACCTTGTGATGCAGCAAGTGCCAGGCAAAGTACTGGAAGTCAAAGAGCAACATGCAGGCAATGATGTCCAACACAATGCGATGAAGCTCAGGTGCCAGGGATGGCAGGTGCACCGGTCTCCAGTACCAATAGGCAACGCTTAGAGGAAATATGAAGACCAGGTGACTGTAGATGGTGTGTGCCAAGCAGTGCAGCACCATGGCCAATGTGGGTCTGGATTTAGGCTGCACTTGGTACTTCTTCAAGGCTGGTATTCTGAGACAGAGAATGTCTAATGCCAGGTAAGGGAGACAGAAAGCCATGTAGACAGTGAAGGAGAACAGCACTGGATAGAAGGGAGATCTGATGATGTGCTCTTTGGATAGCACATAGTCCCATACAGGTTGCAGGAAGAGTCCTGGCTGCGCTGCTTCCCACATGGAGAAGGCTGGAGTCATCAGCACACTGCTACGGTTCATTATGAATAAGCTGAATACATACACAGCACACTTCTCTGCTTATATAGACCTCATACTTCCTGCACTCAACCAATCAGCTGCATAGAGGCACTTTCCTGGGAATTTCCCTCCTACTACCTCCTACTACTTTACTTTTTACGAAACAGAAGGTGAGGCCAGGAAAACAATGTGCTCAGGCGGAGTTACGAGCCACCACCTGCAGATAAATTGTGCAGAATCCTAGATTGTTATTTCTGCAGTTTCCGACTGGAAATTTCATTTTCCACAAAGCACCGCTACAAGTTGCCGTCTAAAAATAACTCCAGCCTGTGGTTTAGTTTTCTTAGTGCCCTGTTCAAAGCATGCGTGTGCCATGTAGGGTTGTCACCTCATCCCTTTAAACCCGAACACATAAATTACACAGGTTTTGGGGCTAATTGAATGCAGATAGGACACCGAGTATGTTTAATTACCACCTTAATCAGCCACAGAACCTGTGTAATTCATATGTGTTCGGTTTTAATGATATGACATGGCAGCCCTAGACTGCATGCAGAAATACGCAGCTCAATGGACATGATATGATTGAGCCCAAAGTACACCTATCATTGAAGAATTATTATTGAGGAATCATAGCTGGTCTCTGCTCATCACTACTTCACTAATCACGGTCATGCTGATGCTTTGGCTTCAGCTTTGTGTCCTGCATATAGAGAATTGTGGAACTTGCGTGTCTGACGCATGCGTGTCCCGGGTCTGTGATTTCAAAGCATTGAGAGCAGACACAACTAAGAAAATTGCATTTTTTTAAATTGGGCCAGCAGTGGCAGCCCCGGTACCCAGGGGCGGACTGACAACTCATGGGGCCCCCGGGCAATAGGAGATTATGGGGCCCCCAGGCAATCAGAGATTATGGGGCCACATAGTATACACAAACACACACACAGTATAATATCACACACACAGTACACACAGACATGTTTCTATTGGCTGAGAAGGTACTGGAGAGGTGGGGCAACTATAATCTTGGGTTTTACTGAGGCTGGTAACCCTGATGGGGCCCCCTAGTGGCATGGGGCCCTCGGGCAGTGCCCGAGTAGCTCAATGGTCAGTCCGCCCCTGCCAGTACCTCTATGACAAGTGTACTTGTTGCTCTCTTTTGATTACAACTGGGAAACCTGGAACTCTCCATCTACTATAGAACCACAAGTCCCAGAATGCCCACTTTATCCTATTTAGATTTTCAATGCTCAGACTACTTTGGTTCGGCCCCTACAGCCTACCTGACAATCCCCCCTCAAAAATATCAAACAATATTTTCACAAAAAATACACAAAATCAGTATTAGTGAACACAAACATATCACGGCTTACAAAATGCCTGCTAAATCTAAAAGATCAAAGTATATTGAGTTAATATTGAATAAAATGTGCAAAATGGCCCACATACCAAGCGCTTAAGGGCACAGTGAAATAGATAAAATTTGGGTGAGATATCAGGGGTATTAACAGACCCCAGACATTTCCCCTTTCAGACAGAAAAGGGAATTGAGGTAACAGATTCTTCCATTTCTTTCTCTGTAGCCTCAATTGCACTAAAGATGAATGAACAGGAGAAAACAGAGGCTCCTATTAATTTATAAACTAAAGCACACAGTTTACTCTGCCTCAGTTTTGAATGTACACAGAAACGATCGGTACTGATCACACACTGTGTCCAATTCAGAAAAGGAAGGGGGCTGTAAAAGACATAGTAACGGGACCACTCTCCCATGTCCTGTGTATCCGCAGCAGCTGGTGGGAGAGGGATGCCAGCAGTGCTGCCGGGGGGGGGGGGGGACCCGGGCAAACAGGGGGAATCAGATGTGGAGGAAGATTGGAAAGTTGGCTGGGAGAGCAATTACAGATCTGTGTTTGTGTCTCTCCCTCCAGCAGCTGAAAGACAGCGGGATGGAGAGGGGGAGAAACCAGTTTTCAGCTGCTGTAGGGAGAGGCACAGACACAGTGCATCGATCTGTAATTGTCCTTCCGTCCTGTAGCACCAATCTCCCTGCTGCCCTGTGGCCAGCTTAAAGTGAAACTAAGGTCTCTTTTTCAAAGTTGTTAGAAGCTAGGTTGTATTGCAGAAAAGCAATTGCTTTATCAATTTGCAATGCATTTCTAGTTGTAACGCCCAGTGTACGATCTCAGCATGCCTTGGGTGCCAGAATGAATGAATTCCCGGGCACATGTTATGTCATCCTGGGCTGACCAATCAAGATGGTTGAAATTGCTGACCCGGGAAGAAGACTGAGCAAAGATATCAGTGACAGTGACAAAGGAGATTGTAGATGTTGTATCGTGTGGGGGGGACCTCACTCTAGTAGTGTCCCTCCAGCACTCTGATAAGTTGCCCGTAGCCTGTTCTGTAAGCGTCACCTGGCTCCAGTCGCACTCCAGCCTCCCCAGTTCCAGCATTATGCCCTGTATTGTAGATGATGTCACTGAGGCTATGCCCACAGGCTGGGGCTGTGTGCACATGAGAAGGGTGCTGGAGGCGAGCATTCAATTGTGTAATTTTTAACATTCTTAGAGGTGGGCTTTAAATGCAATAATACTTTCCTTTTGTTTTGTCTTCTAGGCGGACATCAGGCATGGCACCAGCATGTCTTCTCCCATAGACATTATGGGGGAGCCTGTCTCTGATTGGACACAGAGTGCTCTCAAGGTATGGGCAGCCATCATTGAGAAAGAGGGGTCATGTATAGCCCCTGCTGGGAAGTAGATATGAACTTACACCCTCCTGTGAGGGAGAAATAGGCTGAGCCATGAAGAAGGGACAGTCTGGGGACATTCTGCACACCTCCTGTTTGTACCTGATGTTGGAAAGAAGTAACTTCTCTATATTTAATCAGTCTGGCACGAGCTTGTGCACCGGTTGTACAGTAGAGTATCCCTCTCAGCATGTCACATTGATCAAACACAAGAACGTCTGCTTAAGGAAGCAAGCCTTTGGCAACCTCCTGCATGTAAGCACTGCATGCCTACTGTAATACGAAAACGGTCTTATGTTCGATGTGGATAAGTGCCAGTTTGTTAAAGTTGATTCTGGAAAAACGTCTAAAAGTATTTCCACTGCTGATTACTCAGCACAATAAAAAAAGTTTTTAATAAAGCTTGTGACGACTGATCCTTCTGCACCATAGCCACACTTAGGCCCACCCAGAGGGACATAGCACTTCTCCAATGGTTGTACTGTCTCATTCATTTCTATAGATTACGCTTTTTTAAGGAAAGCACACTTAGAGCACTGCCAGTAAAAAAGCGCACCATGCTAAAAGGTATAAGAATGAAAATGGTTCTGTTCAGTAGAATGGTACATAATGCATCAAGCGTTTACATCAGGGGTCTCAAACTGGCAGCCCCGCAGCTGCTAAACTATAAGTCCTATGAGGCATTGCAAGGCTGACAGTTACAAGCATGATTCCAACAGGCAGAGGCATGATGGAACTTGTAGTTCTGCAGCAGCTGGAGGGCTGCCGGTTTGAGATCCCTGATGTAAATGCTTGAAGTAAATTACTAAAGCTCCTGCTGACACCTATATATATGGGTTAATACGTTAATATCAAATAAACAGTCATTTTCAGTATTCTCAAATCTGCAGCTTTCATTAGTAATCCCTGGTGATCCCACCATGAAGGTTCTTGTCTAGGCACTTTCTGTTATGGATGAAAACTTAATTGCTTTTCTATATTTTCACCCTGTAACATGCTACCCTGGTGAAGACAACATGGGGGTGCATTTACTAATACTGGAGAGTGTAAAATCTGGTGCAGCTCTGCATAGAAACCAATCAGCCTTCAGGTTTTGTTGTCAAAGCTTCATTGAACAAACCAAAGTTAAAATCTGATTGGCTACCATGCACAGCTGCACCACATTCTGAGCGCTCCAGTTTTAGTAAATCTACCCCTGTGTCCATGCTGACAAACATTGTGCAGGCATTGTCCACTGTTGTCACCAACAGGAAGCTGGTACTGAGCAATAATGTGTAACTGGTCCTCAATAGCGTGCACATAGACAGGAAATGGCTAAAAGAGACTGCAGGCAATCAGCATCACTAGGATGCAAAAACAAAAAAAACATAAGGGTGAATGCAGTTATGACACCCAGTGCATTTGCAAACTAAATGTCAGTTAGATACTTAAAAGAATAATAAAAAAATAAAAAATAAGAGAGAAAGAGAGAATTAATTTATAATTTTTGCAAGACGCTCAATCTGTTATACTGAATTTGCCATACAGTGCATAAATTCCCCCTGATGTACACGCTTTAGAACCAAAGATATATAGAACTAGTTGGATAAAAAAAAGAAATCTCATTGACTCTTGTTTTCTCAGTTCTGCTTGTATACAGTGTAAGGACTAGAGGAGGGACTCTGCTAAAGACTATAACAAATACTTTTAGCTTTGATTGTATATCGTATGAAATGTTGGCTGATACATCTGATATTCATGACTTTCTTCCAGCATTACGTTTTTGGCATGTTGAGAATGATGTAATTTTTCATGTGTGCTTATTAAGTATGCTGCAAACTGTGCCAGTGATATCATCCCGGGCAATTCTTTAAGGATGAATGAATGACCTCTTCAGTGGAATTTCCAGTCCAACAGTGCTGGGAGTTTTCCACAGCATGAAAGAGTTTTTTGCACCATTAAAGACAATGCACTTATTGAGGATACAAAATGTAATGGATGTTAATTAAAGCGGATGTAAAGCTTATTTATTTTTGAAATAGTAAACATGATATACTTACCTGCTCAGAGGCTTTGTGAGGCCTTAGGCATAACTTAGACATGAGGCCCCACTCACGTTCATAAGGGAAAAAATAATTCAAGCAATAAAATTGAATTGCATATTAAGAGTACTGGCGTCTGTGTCCTCCATTTCAAAGCTGGTGTCAGTGCTGACACGCTCTCAATACTGGTGTCAGGGCACTCCACCTCAGTGCAGTGTGCTCTCTCTCAGTGCTGGTGTCAGTGCTCCATCTCTCTCAGTGCTGGTGTCAGTGCTCTGTCTCTCTCAGTGCTGGTGTCAGTGCTCTGTCTCTCTCAGTGCTGGTGTCAGTGCTCCGTCTCTCTCAGTGCTGGTGTCAGTGCTCCGTCTTTCTCAGTGCTGGTGTCAGTGCTCTGTCTCTCTCAGTGCTGGTGTCAGTGCTCCGTCTCTCTCAGTGCTGGTGTCAGTGCTCCGTCTTTCTCAGTGCTGGTGTCAGTGCTCTGTCTCTCACAGTGCTGGTGTCAGTGCTCCATCTCTCTCAGTGCTCTGTCTCTCTCAGTGCTGGTGTCAGTGCTCTGTCTCTCTCAGTGCTGGTGTCAGTGCTCCATCTCTCTCAGTGCTCTGTCTCTCTCAGTGCTGGTGTCAGTGCTCTGTCTCTCTCAGTGCTGGTGTCAGTGCTCCGTCTCTCTCAGTGCTGGTGTCAGTGTTCTGTCTCTCTCAGTGCTGGTGTCAGTGCTCTGTCTCTCTCAGTGCTGGTGTCAGTGCTCTGTCTCTCTCAGTGCTGGTGTCAGTGCTCTGTCTCTTTCATCATCCCTGTTGGGCAGCAGTAGGTCCCCTCGGACTCCTCATAGTGGAAAAGCTCCTGGTGGGAGATAGCCACAGAGAAGCCGATCATGAGCAGTGCCAGCGCAGAATGAAGAGCACCTTGCCAACCTTGGCTGAGGATCACACTGGACTGAGTTGGGACCTCCCGACCACCGCAGTGGAGCCCTGGATGGCTGGGGATGAGGGTGGGGTGGACTCAGGTCAAGAGGACACGGGTTGTCAATCACAGGCAGGCACATTGGGACACTGGCAGAGGACTGAGCAGACCTGACTGTAAACCCCAGTCACATGTATCCCCCCAAGTCACATTCGCACCTCCCGTTGCATGCTCCCCCCCCCGTCGCATATACCCCCCCAGTCACATTCACACACCCCCAATCACATGTTCTCCCCCCTCTAGTGATATGCACACACCTCCCCCCATCACATGCACACACCTCCCCCCCGTCACATGCACACACCTCCCCCCCATCACATGCACACACCTCCCCCCGTCACATGCACACACCCCCAATCACATGTTCTCCCCCCTCTAGTGATATGCACACACCTCCCCCCGTCACATGCACACACCTCCCCCCGTCACATACACACACCCCCCGTCACATGTTCACCCCCTAGTGACATGCACACACCCCCCAGTCACATACACACACCCCCATCACATGTGCCCCCAGTCACATGTTCACCCCCCCCTAGTGACATGCACACACCCTCCCAGTCACATGTTAACACCCCCCCAGTCACCTGCATGTACCCTCCAATCACATGTTCACCCCCCTAGTGACATGCACACACCCCCAGTCACATGTTCACCCCCTAGTGACATTCACACACACACCCCCAGTCACATGTTCACCCCCCTAGTGACATGCAAACACCCCCCATTCACATGCACACACCCCCCCAGTCACATGCATGTACCCTCCAATCACATGTTCACCCCCCCAGTGACATACACACACCCCCATTCACATGCACACACCTCCCCCAGTCACATGCATGTACCCTCCAATCACATGTCCCCCCCCCCCCATTCACATGCATGTACCCTCCAATCACATGTTCTGCCCCCTCTAGTGATATGCACACACCTCCCCCCGTCACATGCACACACCTCCCCCCGTCACATGCACACACTTCCCCCCGTCACATGCACACACCTCCCCGTCACATGCACACACCCCCAGTCACATGTTCACCCCCTAGTGACATGCAGACACCCCCCCAGTCAAATGCACACACCTCCCCCAGTCACATACACACACCCCCATCACATGTGCCCCCAGTCACATGTTCACCCCCCCTAGTGACGTGCACACACCCCCCCAGTCACATGCACACACCCCCCCAGTCACATGTTCACCCCCTAGTGACATGCACACACCCCCCATTCACATGCACACACCTCCCCCAGTCACATGCACACACCTCCCCGTCACATGCACACACCTCCCCGTCACATGCAGACACCCCCCCAGTCAAATGCACACACCTCCCCCAGTCAAATGCACAAGCCTCCCCCAGTCACATACACACACCCCCATCACATGTGCCCCCAGTCACATGTTCACCCCCCCTAGTAACATGCACACACCCCCCCAGTCACATGCTCACACCCCCCCAGTCACCTGCATGTACCCTCCAATCACATGTTCACCCCCCTAGTGACATGCACACACCCCCAGTCACATGTTCACCCCCTAGTGACATTCACACACACCCCCAGTCACATGTTCACCCCCCCTAGTGACATGCACACACCCCCCATTCACATGCACACACCTCCCCCAATCACATGCTCACACCCCCCCAGTCACATGCATGTACCCTCCAATCACATGTTCACCCCCCCCCCCCAGTGACATGCACACACCCCC
Organism: Lithobates pipiens; assembly: GCF_037356315.1. Classification (NCBI taxonomy): domain Eukaryota; kingdom Metazoa; phylum Chordata; class Amphibia; order Anura; family Ranidae; genus Lithobates; species Lithobates pipiens. The sequence goes on from NW_027507787.1 coordinate 28,165,036, forward strand.
CATTCACATGCACACAGCTCCCCCAGTCACATGCATGTACCCTCCAATCACATGTTCACCCCCCCCCATTCACATGCACACACCTCCCCCAGTCACATGCATGTACCCTCCAATCACATGTTCTCCCCCCTTTAGTGATATGCACACACCTCCCCCCGTCACATGCACACACCTCCCCCCGTCACATGTACACACCTCCCCCGTCACATGCACACACCTCCCCGTCACATGCGCACACCTCCCCGTCACATGCATACACCTCCCCGTCACATGCACACACCCCCAGTCACATGTTCACCCCCTAGTGACATGCAGACACCCCCCCAGTCAAATGCACACACCTCCCCCAGTCACATACACACACCCCCATCACATGTGCCCCCAGTCACATGTTCACCCCCCCTAGTGACATGCACACACCCCCAGTCACATGCACACACCCCCCCCAGTCACATGTTCACCCCCTAGTGACATTCACACACCCCCCCAGTCGCATGTTCACCCCCCTAGTGACATGCACACACCCCCCATTCACATGCACACACCTCCCCCAATCACATGCTCACACCCCCCCAGTCACATGCATGTACCCTCCAATCACATGTTCACCCCCCCCCCCCCCCAGTGACATGCACACACCCCCCATTCACATGCACACAGCTCCCCCAGTCACATGCATGTACCCTCCAATCACATGTTCACCCCCCATTCACATGCACACACCTCCCCCAGTCACATGCATGTACCCTCCAATCACATGTTCTCCCCCATTTAGTGATATGCACACACCTCCCCCCGTCACATGCACACACCTCCCCCCGTCACATGCACACACCTCCCCCCATCACATGCACACACCTCCCCGTCACATGCTCACATCTCCCCGTCACATGCACACACCTCCCCGTCACATGCACACACCCCCAGTCACATGTTCACCCCCTAGTGACATGCAGACACCCCCCCAGTCAAATGCACACACCTCCCCCAGTCACATACACACAACCCCATCACATGTGCCCCCAGTCACATGTTCACCCCCCCCAGTGACATGCACACACCCCCAGTCACATGCACACACCCCCCCAGTCACATGTTCACCCCCTAGTGACATTCACACACACCCCCAGTCACATGTTCACCCCCCTAGTGACATGCACACACCCCCTATTCACATGCACACACCTCCCCCAGTCACATGCATGTACCCTACAATCACATGTTCACCCCCCCTAGTGACATGCACACACCCCCCATTCACACATGTACCTCACACATAAAGGCTCTGTCCCCTCACAGCTCGGTCAGCACATCCTCAGGTCACTGAGCTCAGTAGTCAGTTGGCTGCACACAGACAGGCTACAGCGAGAGGACTGGAATTGGCCCCGCCTCCACCACCACCCTTTAGTGATATGCACACACCTCCCCCGTCACATGCACACACCTCCCCCCGTCACATGCACACACCTCCCCCCGTCACATGCACACACCTCCCCGTCACATGCGCACACCTCCCCGTCACATGCACACACCTCCCCGTCACATGCACACACCCCCAGTCACATGTTCACCCCCTAGTGACATGCAGACACCCCCCAGTCAAATGCACACACCTCCCCCAGTCACATACACACACCCCCATCACATGTGCCCCCAGTCACATGTTCACCCCCCCTAGTGACATGCACACACCCCTAGTCACATGCACACACCCCCCCAGTCACATGTTCACCCCCCTAGTGACATGCACACACCCCCCATTCACATGCACACACCTCCCCCAATCACATGCTCACACCCCCCCAGTCACATGCATGTACCCTCCAATCACATGTTCACCCCCCCCAGTGACATGCACACACCCCCCATTCACATGCACACAGTCCCCCCAGTCACATGCATGTACCCTCCAATCACATGTTCACCCCCCCATTCACATGCACACACCTCCCCCAGTCACATGCATGTACCCTCCAATCACATGTTCTCCCCCCTTTAGTGATATGCACACACCTCCCCCCGTCACATGCACACACCTCCCCCCGTCACATGCACACACCTCCCCCCGTCACATGCACACACCTCCCCGTCACATGCGCACACCTCCCCGTCACATGCGCACACCTCCCCGTCACATGCACACACCTCCCCGTCACATGCACACACCCCCAGTCACATGTTCACCCCCTAGTGACATGCAGACACCCCCCCAGTCAAATGCACACACCTCCCCCAGTCACATACACACACCCCCATCACATGTGCCCCCAGTCACATGTTCACCCCCCCTAGTGACATGCACACACCCCCAGTCACATGCACACACCCCCCCAGTCACATGTTCACCCCCTAGTGACATTCACACACACCCCCAGTCACATGTTCACCCCCCTAGTGACATGAACACACCCCCCATTCACATGCACACACCTCCCCCAGTCACATGCATGTACCCTACAATCACATGTTCACCCCCCCCTAGTGACATGCACACACCCCCCATTCACACATGTACCTCACACATAAAGGCTCTGTCCCCTCACAGCTCGGTCAGCACATCCTCAGGTCACTGAGCTCAGTAGTCAGTCGGCTGCACACAGACAGGCTACAGCGAGAGGACTGGAATTGGCCCCGCCTCCACCACAGAAGCCCCGCCCTGGAAGGAGGGTGGACTCGCAATCCTGCTGAGGTGCTAGCTGTACCCAGCCTTTGCACAAGATATCGGCTCAAGGGACAGACATCATTTGCTGGCGGGGCTGTGAGGGGCGGGGCAGTTGCTAGTCTCTTTCGGCTGTTCCAATGGAGACTGGGCAGTCATCTCATGGGGCGTGGTGTAACAGAGCAGAAAGGAGGAGGAGGACTGTTTGTAAACTGAAGGAGGCGGGCACAAAGCTCCCCTGCGCTGACTGTACTAGGATTGATGCAGGAGGATAGTAGAGGCAGCTCTTTAGGCAAACTAGGCGGTGACGAGGCTCCTGAGAGGGCGAGGCCCTTGAGAGGGCGAGGCCAAAGGCCATCGCCTAATTTGCCTAATTAGAGAGCCGCCTCTGTACCTGCTCTATGCAATTTTATGTCAGACTAGCTCCAAACCTCCTCTCCTGGGGTCCCCACCGACGCTCCTCTTCTTTTGTAGATTTCCCTATATCAAGCCACAAGCTATGGTGGCACACCTGCAAGCTCGCTCCTAAGTCTGGCTGTATGCATCAATAGACAAACACAGTCAGGCCTGGACTGAGACTTCATCCAGACAGGCCCATTACATCAGAGTGTCCCCATCAGCACCCCCCTTCACATCAGAGTGTCCCCATCAGCACCCCCTTACATCAGACTGTCCCCAACGGCACCCCCTTAACATCAGAGTGTCCCCATCAGCACCCTCTTACATCAGAGTGTCCTCATCAGCACCCTCTTACATCAGAGAGTCCCCATCAGCACCCCCTTACATCAGAGTGTCCCCATCAATACCCCCTTACATCAGAGTGTCCCCATAAGCACCCCCTTACATCAGAGTGTCCCCATCAACACCCCCTTCCTTCAAAGTGTCCCCATCAGCACCCCCTTACATCAGAGTGTCCTCATCAGCACCCCCTTACATCAGAGTGTCCTCATAATCACCCCCTTACATGAGAGTGTCCCCATCAGCACCCCCTTAACATCAGAGTGTCCCCATCAGCACCCTCTTACATCAGAGTATCTCCATCAGCACTCCCTTACATCCGAGTGTCCTCATCATCACCCCCTTGCATCAGTGTCCCCATCAGCACCCCCTTCACATCATAGTGTCACCATCAGCACCCCCTTACATCAGCGTGTCCCCATCAGCACCCCCTTAACATCAGAGTGTCCCCATCAGCACCCTCTTACATCAGAGTATCTCCAACAGCACTCCCTTACATCAGAGTGTCCTCATCAGCACCCTCTTACATCAGAGAGTCCCCATCAGCACCCTCTTACATCAGTGTTCCCATCAGCACCCCCCTTCACATCATAGTGTCCCCATCAGCACCCCCTTACATCAGAGTGTCCCCATCAGCACCCCCTTACATCAGAGTGTCCCCATCAACACCCCCTTACATCAGAGTGTCCCCATCAGCACCCCCTTACATCAGAGTGTCCCCATCAACACCCCCTTACATGACAGTATCCCCATCAGCGCCCCCTTACATCAGAGTGTCCCCATCAGCACCCCCTTATATCAGAGTGTCCTCATCAGCACCCCCTTACATCAGAGTGTCCCCATCAGCACCCCCTTACATCAGAGTGTCCCCATCAGCACCCCCTTACATCAGAGTGTCCCCCCTCTCCTCTCCCTCCCACGTGTACTCACAGTTCTGAAGGCAGCTTCTCGTTCCTCTCTCCAGTCATGTGATAAGTGACAAGTGATAAGGGGAGAGAAGAAGGAAAGTCTGCCAGCTGTCAAAAAATACTGACCTCGGTTTTGAACCTGACTTAACCTTGACCTTTGACCCTGACCCAAACACTAACCCTGGCACTGACCTAGATCAAACCTTGATCTAGGTATTTTCTTTTTTTTTAAACAATTTTTTCGATGGTATTTTATCACCTCTGCAATTTTTATTTTTTGGGCTATAAACAAAAAAAGAGCAACAATTTTGAAAAAAAATATATATATTTTTTACTTTTTGCTATAATAAATAGCTACAACATAAAAAAAAATATTCATCATTCTATCTAATTCGAAAACTTGCGATGGAAAGTTAACTCAAATAGTGAAATACGAATAAACAAAAATTTATGAAAATTAATAGGAAGACCGCAGCTGCTGCACAAAGGTGCTACAACCTTAAAGCAATTGAAAATATATAAAACAGCGCTATTAAGCAATATACATCCTAATAAACAGTAACTAGTAAATGTATTAATATTAAGAGAAAACAAAAACATAAAATCTAAAAGTGCTCAGATGAAAAGTGCAACGGTGCGCCAAAACTGTTGAATCAGTGAAGCGGTTCCCCCTTTGGTATCCCCACTCACCAAAATTATTATCCTCAGCTTCGCAGTCTGAGATCAAAACGGCATTGATTAAATGATCTGGAGATATGTTGGATAGTTCCTCAGTAAAATCTTGCAAGGAGACGTTTTAAGACAGGAAGGATATACCACACACCATAGATGGGGAAACAGAGAGAGAACCGTTTGGCATCAATCAATTGCATTCTATGCGCAACAGGATTTTTCGCAAAAACAGGCATCAGTAAAAAAATCATCCGAGTTCGCCACTGAATGGCATGCGCTCCACAGAGACGGAAATTTACGTCAATGGTTAGCACGAATCAGAAGTACGATGACGCGTTTCACCCCTCCTCCAGGGCGTTATCAAGGACATCACTTCCGGTTCCATAACAATCTATTTATACCCTAGGGAAGATAGAACCTCCCTCTATGCAGTAAAAAATTACCAATTATGATCTGTGTATGGAAGACAGAAACTCCCTCAATGTAGTAAAAAATTACCAATTACGATGTGTGTAGGGATGGGGAAACAGAGAGAGAACTCATAGTGAAATACCGTTTGGCATCAATTATCAATTGCATTCTATGCGCAATATGTGATAGACATATGCAAAAGATTTCCAATATATAAGGAACAATGAATAAACATTATTAGAAAAAGAAAGAAAGAAAATAAAAAATAAAAAAATGAAAATAAGAATAGAAATAGAAATAGAAATAAAATAGAAATAAAATAGAAATAAAAAATAATAAATCAATTTAATTGGAAATACAAATAAAAAAAATGAAAAAAAATGAAAAAAATAAAATAAAAATAAAAATGAAATAAAATAAAATCTCTCAAATCATATTACCAATTGGACAAAAAACAATTGAGATTGAATTCAATGTTAAGGCCATGGGAACTCAAAGTCAGGATCCTATGGATCCATTGGGTCTCATTCGGTGAGATAGCTTTCTTGAGATTGGAACCTCTCCAATGTTCCTCTACCCTATCCATCCCACAGAAGGCCCCTGGGATCCCTATTGTGGAACAATCTGAAATAATTGGACAGGCCATGATGTTTATAGCCCTTTTTGATTCTATTGGCATGCTCCCTAAGCCTTACCCCTAATTTTCTTGTGGTCCTGCACACGTATTGTAGACCACAGGGACAAGAGAAGAGGTAAGTAACGTGTGGTCCCACAAGTAATACATTTTTTGATTTCAAAAGACCTACCCTCAGAAAAGGAGCTGAAGTAGCTAGTTTTCCTTTTCCTATGTTTACAGGTTTTACACATCACACATTTACCACAACTAAAAAAACAATTTCATCCAAAAAAAGTAAATAACATCTTAAGAGGATTAATAACATTGTGTGCCAATTCGAGCCTGAGTGTTGGAGGTTTCGTATAAATAAACCTGGGCTGTGCGGGCAAGACTTTTTTAAGCTCTCTGTCTTCCGATAAAAGAGGCCATTGTTCCCCTCTTCTGTCTATAGTAGTTTTTCTCGTGAAAAAAAAAGAAATTGCGGCTCATTGCCAGATCCAGAGCCTCTAAAAGAAAAGATTTCTGTTTCTGTTTAATATCCATACTTCCCAATGCCCACTCAACAGCCTTTAATGTATGGTGCTGCTGTGCTGGATATTGCTATAAAGGGAGTTTACATCAACACTAGCTAAAATATGATCTTCATCTAAAACGTCTCCCTGCAAGATTTTACTGAGGAACCATCCAGCATATCCCCAGATTATTTAATCAATGCCTTTTTGATCCCAGACTGCGAAGCTAAGGATCCATTAATTTTGATGACTGGGGACACCAAAAGGAGCTGCTTCACTGCACTTTTATATTTTTTTTCTCTTAATATTCATACATTAGGCACTGTTTATTAGGATGTATATTGCTTGATATAGGCTGCTAGTGCTGTTTTATATACTTTCCAAATGTATTCATCAGTTTAGGCCAATATGTATTCTTCTACATATTTTTGGTTAAAAAAAATCTCAATAAGCATATATGTATTAGTTTGTGCAAAAGTTATAGCGTCTACAAAATAGGGGATACATTTATGGCATTTGAATTTTTTTATTTACTAGTAATGGTGCGATCTGCAATTTTTATCGGGACTGCGACATTGCGGCGGAAAGATCAGACACTTTTTACACCTTTTTGGGATCAGTGACATTTATACAGCGATCAGAGCTAAAAATAGCCACTGATTACTGTATAAATGTCACTGGCAGGGAAGAGGTTAACACTAGGGGGCGATCAAGGGGTTAAGTGTGTCCTGGAGAGGTGTTTCTAAGTGTGGGAGCAGTGTAGTGACTGGGAGTAGAGAGACAGGGGTGTTTATATTCACTAGAAACAGCAGATCTCTCTCCTCTCCCTGACAGAACGGGATCTGTCTGTTCACATTGACAGATCCCCCCATTTTATTTATCTCAGGAGTGATAGCGAATGCCCGGAGCATCAGCTCCTATGTCACGCGGTGGGCGTGCGCACCTGCTTAGGCTATTTAAAGGCCCGATGTTCAGCTACGCCGATTTGCCCAGGAGAGCCAACCTGCTGCAGTATAATGACGGGGACAGTGCTGGCTAGTGGCTAGGCAACGCTGCTGTGTTCCTCCTCCTCCCTGCTGACAGGAGTAGTGAGTTAAGCTGCTGTCACATCTTCTGTAATCCTACTGTGGCACAGCCTAATGCAAGATTAGCATAGGGCCCATGCGTAGTGCTCAGGTGGGCCCATGCATTAAGACAGCCTTGGCAACAATCCCTTGTCACATAGATTGTTCCATATAATCTGCAGGGCTTGGCTGTCCGACAAGTAGGATCCTTGTCAATCAGTACTTACAGCATATCTTAACCACTTAAGCCCTGGACCATTTTGCTGCCCAAAGACCAGAATACTTTTTGCGATTCTGCACTGCGTCGATTTAACTGACAATTGTGCGGTCATGCGATGCGGCTCCCAAACAAAATTGACGTCCTTTTTTCCCCCACAAATAGAGCTTTCTTTTGGTGGTATTTGATCATCCTTGAGGTTTTTCTTTTTTGCGCTATAAACAAAAAAATAGCGACAATTCTGAAAATAACGTATTATTTTTTTACTTTTTGTTATAATAAATATCCCCAAAAATATATAAAAAAACGTTTTTTTCCATCAGTTCAGACCGATACGTATTCTTCTACATATTTTTGGTTAAAAAAAAAAATCCCAATAAACGTTTATTGATTGGTTTATGCAAAAGTTATAGCGTTTACAAAATAGGTGATAGTTATATGGCATTTTTATTGATAATTTTTTTTTTTTTGTAGTAATGGCAGCGATCAGTGATTTTTGACGTGACCGCGACATTATGGCGGACACATCAGATAATTTTGACACATTTTTGGTGCTTAAAAATTGCACTGATTACTGTAAAAATGTCACTGGCACTGGCAGTGAAGGGGTTAACCACAAGGTGGCGCTGTAGGGGTTAAGTGTGTCCTAGGGAGTGATTCTGACTATGAGGGGGAGGGGCTGTGTGTGACACCCATTGTGTCACGCTCCCTGAAATTGGAAGCGATGATCAGTGTCATTAGGCAGAATGGGGAAATGCTTGTTTACATCAGCATCTCCCCGTTCTTCCTCACCGTGAGACGATCCCGGGTATTCCGGCAGGCGCATGCGCCCACAAGCCGCCTCTTAAAGGGCAACGTACAGGTACGTTAATCTGCCTGTACGAGCCCTTATGCCGCAGTATATCTGCGTGAGGTGGTCGGGAAGCGGTTAAAGTACTAAATCCAAGACCCTGCATTGACCATATCTGGTCCCCCACAGTACACAGAACATGAAAAATGCGTTTATTTTAGTAATATTAAACAGCTAAATACTGTACCTTTTCTCATCAGTAGTATATAGCAGTCTTGTGACTTCTATCAGTGTCAAGTTGAAGCTTGTAGGAGGAGTTTTCATTCTACTTTGACTGTCCCATGAGGCTGCAGGACCCTCTGTCTGGACAGTGCTGATTGGCTGTGTGTTGATCACATGCACCTTTCCAAGAAAAAAAAAAAACCTCTAGCCAAACACAACTAACTTAGCATGTGCAGAGTGCCCCCAAGGCTCTGTACTATCAGGAGATGGATTGGGGACAGTGAAAGAAAGAGAGGAGTCGGGATCAAACAGCCTTTTTACAAAATGCAGAGGATTAACCCCTTAGGTTCCACAGTAAATATAACAATCATACTTTAATGCCTATATAGACTGATTTTAGTGTTGTCGGTTTAGTAGTACTTTAATACACAAACTAGATCAGAGGCCCCTGCAAATTACACTGGGACAGCTGTTCTCCCCATGTAATCTTCATCCCTTACAACTGCATTCTTTTAAATACATGTCCCCTATTAACCCTTGGTTAATCTAAATTTGTTTTTATTCTCCTTTCCTTACTTTTTGCCTTTTTAAGAAAAACATTTTATGTAAGTTTTTTTCATCCATTTTGCTTGTTTGATTTTGTAGTACCACAGTGAACAAAATATATAACATTTAAAAAAAAAAAAAAACTCACAAAACTATATAGTTTGGTCTAGGAATGCAATTTTATACCTCCCAAATTTAAAACACAACAAAGAGGCCAAAAAGTGGTGTGGCTACATTGCCCTGAATACTGGGTGCAGGTTAATCCCCTTTTAAGATACGTCTTTAAAAGTTAGATTGGTGGCCCTACTTAAGCATAAACAGCATTGGATGAATAGCCACTGGGTGGCTGATCTACCCGGTAATCACTGTCATTAGACACCTTAGTACACAGAGACATTGTACCGAGCTGATCCAAGTGGCTGTGTACCATGTGATGACCAGTCACAATGATCACATGGTACTGTTTACAGTTTTGATCCCTCCCCTTCCCCTTTCAACACGGGAAGGAGAGAGATCAAGTAATGGGGACAGAATGAACGATCAGCAGCTTCATTGATTCTGTTTCACAGACGCAGGGATCTTTTTTTTTTTACCCTTTCATGCTCCCCTCCCCCACATACTATGTCCATGCTGTCTCCATGTGACCTGTATATTAACTCTTCCATCCCCCTTAGCATAGTTGCCAACATTGTATAAAAAAAAATCGGGACACTTTTTTGGCAGTGGGTGGAGTCATGGTATAATTAGGGGGCGGGGGCATGCATTTGTAGGAGTGGCATAGAAAAGAAAAAAAGCGGCGCGCGCAGCGCGCCGTGGCGAAGAATGGGCGTGGTTGCGTAAAATAATGGGCGTGGCCTACATGGGGCGTGGCTCAAAGGGGTGTGGTTAGAGTCTGAGATGAATGCGAGATGGAAAGGGAAAGGAGGGGGATGGAGAGGGAAAGGAGGGGGATGGAGAGAGGGAGGGAGGGGGATGGAGAGAGGGAGGGAGGGGGATGGAGAAAGGGAGAGAGGGAGGGAGGGGGTGGAGAGAGGGAGGGAGGGGGGGAGGGGGGAGAGGGGAAGGAGGGACAGCAGCCCCCCGATCCTACACCACAATAGCAATATGTGTTTTCCAGAGTTTGACAATCAGCAGATAAAGATACTCCAAATACCTGGTGTTAGCGCTTCAATCATCCCGGCGCCATGATTGTTATGGTGTCAGGATGATTGAAGCGCATTATTTCTATTATTACATTGTAATATGAAATGAAATCATTCAACTCACCATAATGCAGAATCAGTAGTAGCCATGCGCGCGTCACTAGTCACGTTGCCTGCCACCAGATGCCATCAGGTGTCCCAAGCGGAGTCTGTCCTTACATCAGGTGCCCCATCAGAGGTACCTTCCTCACATCTGTGTCTATCAGCGGAGCCCCTCCTTACATCTGATGCCCCTCTGACATCCACAGACCGCCCCCCCACATCCTGCACAGACCTGCCCCCACATACTCCACAGACCGGCCCCCACATCTCCAGACTGGCCCCCGACATACCACTGGCCCCCAACATCCACAGACTGGCCCCCAACATACAACTGGCCCCCCACATCCACAGACTGGCCCCTGACATCCGCAGACTGGCCCCCCACATCCACAGACTGGCCCCCCTTATCCGCAGACTGGCCCCCCATATCTGCAGACTGGCCCCCACATCCGCAGACTGGCCCCCCACATCCGCAGACTGGCCCCCCACATCCGCAGACTGGCCCCCACATCCGCAGACTGGCCCCCACATTCGCAGACTGGCCCCCACATCCGCAGACTGGCCCCCACATCCGCAGACTGGCCCCCACATCTGCAGACTGGCCCTCACATCCGAAGACTGGCCCCCCACATCCACAGACTGGCCCCCACATCCACAGACTGGCCCCCAACATACCACTGGCCCCCGTCATCCACATACCATGACTGTCACTGACCCCTGACATCCGACTGGCCCCCGACATCCGACTGGCCCCCGCCCCGACATCCACATTGACAGACTGGCCGCCGTTGCCGCGTGCAGACATTTAACTGTGGCGCCGCCCACCGCCCTTTACACTGACACAAACACACATTAGCAGCGGGGGTGGGTGGCGCCACAGGTGTAGACCAACTTATGGTCTTCTTAAAAATGGCGGCCGGCGGAGACATTGTCTCCGCCAGCTGCCCACCTCTAGCGGCCGGTGGCAAAAAAACGGGAAATTCAATTTCCCGGGACAAACCGAATTTCGCGGGACATTTCCCAGGACAGAATTCATTTGGGACAAATGTCCTAATCGCGGGAATGTCCCGCGAAATTCGGGACAGTTGGCAACTATGCCTTAGGCTTCATGTACAGTGGCAGCTCCTAAACTTGAGTTTAGGAGTGTTTGGCATTTTTTTTGTCAAAGCTCCTAAGCTCAACTCCATAAAAGGTTGATTTACTAAAACTGGAGTGCAAAATCTGGTGCAGCTATGCATGGTGGCCAATCAGCTTCTAACTTCAGCTTGTTCAATAAAGCTTTGAAAAAAAACAAAAAAAACGGAAGCTAATTTGTTTCTATGTAGAGCTGCACCAGATTTTGCACTCTCCAGTTTTAGTAAATCAACCCCATTGTGTCCAAGTACACCAGGGACCTGCAGTCACGGGAGGCAGGTGAGGCAGTGCCTCACCTGCCATGAACATTAAAAAAAAATCGAGAATCAAGGGTCGTAGCTTGGAGAAATTAGGTCACAGAGATCCCACATTTGGGGACTAGGTAGCCTAAGTCCTATCCCATTACTGGTCAAAATGTGGGCCTCCTAAGACCTATGGTTTCGGGGGGGATATGGGGCTCCTTGCGCAGCCTGTCAGAAGCTACATACAGAGTGGCACGTGTAAATACCAGCCGGCACACTCTGCAGCAGACTGAGAGGATGAGCTCACAATGCCTCTCCTCACTTCTTGTCATAGGCACTGAGCTCAATGAATTTACCCACAATCCCATGTTTTTCTCACAGTTAAGAGGGAGAATGAAAACCTGCTGCTGTTGATAAGGTACTGTTATAATCAAGCTAAATAATATATTATTATATGTTATAACATAATAATGTATTATTTATCTATTTACTGTGAAATTACTGGTTTGAAGTTATAACTTCAAACTTTAGTAATTTGTCCGTTAAGCCACCTGCTTGTGTACAGTTTTTGAAAATATAGTAAATTACCTTAAAAACAATATATAATAACTATTTGTATAATACTTATAATTAACCCCTTGCCACCCAGGCCAATTCTGACACTTCTCTCCTACATGTAATAATCATAATTTTTTTGCTAGAAAATTACTCAGAACCCACAAACATATATTGTTTTAGCAGACACCCTAGGGGTTTCAAACTGGTGGCCCTCCAGCTGTTGCGAAACTACAAGTCCCATGACGCATTGCAAGGCTGACAGTTACAATCATGACTCCCAAAGGCAGAGGCATGATGGGACTTGTAGTTTTGCAACAGCTGGAGGGCTGCCAGTTTAAGATCCCTTCCCTAGGGAAGAAAATGATGGTCGTTGCAACTTTTTATGTTACACTTTTTCTTGGGGACTATATGAATATATATAAAAAAAAACTGCTAAAGGTAACCTTATTTTTTTGTATAATGTGAAAGATGACGTTACGCCAAGTAAATAGATATCTAACTCTTAACATGTCACACTTTAAAATGACTTAAAAATCTCTATAGGCGACCCTTTCAATTTTTTTTACATATTACATGTTTAGAGTTACAGAGGAGGTCTAGTGCTAGAATTATTTCTCTCGCTCGCGGTGTATGTAACCTGTGTGTGTACCTGGCTCTGATACTAGCCAGTGCCTCACCAGCCACTGACCTCACCGCATGCCCTGATGTACACATTTGCATTTTCCCATAGCCAGGGTTGTCTAGTGTACATGTAGCTTTATCCTATATATCTGAACATTCATACAGCCCTGGGTGCTGCAGCTGAATACAATAGTCAGCAGTGCAGAGAGCTCCAACCATGCTGTTTAGCATGCATGGGGGAAACTATTAAGCCCCGTACACACGAGAGGACTTATGTCCGACAGACTTCCGAAGGAGTTCCGTCGGAGTTCTGCTGGAATTCCGACGGAGTTCTGACAGACTTTTCGGCTGAGCGGACTTGGCCACACACAATCACACTAAACTCCGAAGGATTCGAACGTGATGACGTACGACTGGATTCGAATAAGGAAGTTCATAGCCAGTAGCCAATAGCTGCCCTAGCGTCGGTTTTAGTCCGTCGGAATAGCATACACACGAGCGAATTTTTCGAAGGGACCGGGTCCAGCGGAGTTCCTTTGGAAAAATTTGAAGCATGTTCCATATTCTAAAGTCCTTCGGACTTTGGCGAGTCAAAAGTCCGTTGCAGCCCACACACGATCGAATAGTCTGACGGACTCAGTCCGTCGGACTTTGGATGTTGAAAAGTCCGCTCGTGTGTACGGGGCTTTAGATTTCCCTACCTGCTGGCACTAATCACATGCTAAAAATCAAACATGCTGGTTGTACCCAAGTTGATCCAGATTGATTGAGTACAATCAGCCTGCTCATAGATGGATCGAATCTCGGCCGGTTCCTGCTGAACAATCGATCCATCTATGGCTGGCTTTACAGTACAAATGTTAAAGAAAATTTGGTCTGATAAAATAACATTAGTGTGTTAGTAACCTTCCCCATCACACCATGGCTAGCCTCCCAGGGCAGCTATTTAAGTGGCCAGGGTGAGTTTTTCAGCTGCCTCTTTTTACTGCCCCAGCTCCCCCCCCCCCCCCCCCCAGCAGCCAGTGTGATAGAGCCCTCGATGTGCCCAAACAGAAACAACTGGCATAAAAGTGTTTTACTAAGAGTGTGATGTGGTGCACCATGTGTTTATCAGTTAGTAGCAGGAAGAGTTTTTAAAATGTCTATAATCGAGGTTGAATTCTGGTTGGCACAAAGTAGTTTACTTATCTCTGGTGAACAGAACTGTGTTCTGAATACTTTAAAGAGGGATTCCACCAAAAAAAAAAAAAAATTAAAAGCCAGCAGCTATAAATACTACAGCTGCTGACTTTTAATAAATGGACACTCACCTGTCCCGGGTTCCAGCGATGCCGGCAGCCGAGGCCGATCGATCGCTCGGCTCTCGGCTGCTGTAGTCACCATTCTAGGTGAGGGAATCAGGAAGTGAAGTGAATCGGCTGCGCAATAGGAAATCTCCGCGCTGTCACTGGGACCCGTGTGTGTCCCTGCAGACAGCGCGGCAGGGCAGGAAATGGTGTAGACTCCCACGGGAGTCTATGCCCGGAAGTGGGTGAAAATACCTGTCTTTGACAGGTATCTCCACCCCCCTCCCCCCTGAAAGGTGTCAATTGTGACACCAGAGGGGGGGAGGGATCCGATCAGCAGAGGTTCCACTTTAGGGTGGAATCCCGCTTTAAGTATAGGATTTTGTTTATACTGTATAATTTCCCTTAAAGTGTATCTAAATCCAAGAACAAAATGACAGTATTGCAGCCTACAGATCCTTGAATGTGGTGGCTGCATTCATTTTCTTTTCCTTTTTACTCCTTTTTTCCCTTATTTTAACCAGGTAATCCTGCCATTAACACACTTCCTGTCCTGCTAGGGTAAGAAGTATTGAGCAGTGTTGTCATTTTACTAGGAGTGTGTTATGACTATATAACACCTCACTCTCTTCTTCATAACAGAGAGAGGTGTTTTGTAGTCCATGGGAATAACAAGGAATAAGTATAACCAATAACAGCCAGGAGGTAGAGAGCACAGAAAGTTATCAGTGCACACGATTTTAGGGTGGATGAACAGCTATTTTTTATTTATTTTTTTGCACTTGTCAAACAGATATAATAAAACACTTTCAATGATATATTTAACTGACCAAAAGGGGCAAACAGGAGACATTTATTGTTAGGGCCGGTTCACACTGCGGGCGATGCGAGGCGACACCGACTTGCCTCGCCGCGACCTGCCGCGACCTCAGCGGCAACTTGCAAATGACTTCTGTATAGAAGTCAATGCAAGTCGCCCCGAGGTCACCCGAAAGTAGTACAGGAACCTTTTTTCTGAGTCGGAGCGACTCGAGTCGCTCCTCTCAGAACGGTTCCATTGTACAGAACGGGGGCGACTTGTCAGATCGCGGCGAGGCAAGTCGTGTCGCCTCGCATCGCCCGCAGTGTGAACCGGCCCTTAGAGTTTACATACACTGTAAACCTGATTGTCTATTGTGAACACATAGGGGTTGATTTACTAAAGGCAAATAGACTTGCCCTCTGCAAGTGCAGTTGCTCCAGAGCTTAGTAAATGAGGTAAGGCTTTACTTTGCAAAGAGTACCCAATCACAGGCAAGGAAAAAAATAAAAACTTTTTTGTTTGCACATGATTGGATGATGGAAGTCAGCAGAGCTTCTGCTCATTTACTAAGCTCTGGAGTAATTTGCAAAGTGCGCAGCCTTTAGTAAATCAACCCCATACTCTCTGCTCTGCCTTTATTAACTCAGCCCATAATTAAAGCAATTATTAAGTATGTTCTCTTATCACTTTATCACTGTCCTTCTCATTGGACCAAAAATGTGAATCACAAGTGCTTTAGCTGTATTAACCATTGCTATTAACTAATTTATGTTCTAATAAGTCCAAGTTCCCCATATTCTGGCAAATGTGTATTGCTAGAAGCAGTTATTAGATTCTTTATATACACATAATGCATAATATATAATGAACACACTGATACTATGAACTTGTTAGGAATAACAAATAATTTATTAATGTTATCTTTTGTACAAATATAGTCAAAAATGTTTAACCAAAATAAATATTTACAGCATCATATAAAAAATAGGAAAATGGTTGAGGACATGATTTTCACAGCCAGCTGTGTTTAGTACAAATACAAAAATAAAACATAAAACGCTTTACTAGATCAACGGTTAACTTTTGCACTTTACATCACTAACCTACCAGATGAGCTTATTTGGCGATTGGAAATACCTTCCTTTTTCTTTAAATACCTTTTTACCAACAAACATACATTGGTTCTTTCTACCATCAATTCCCTGAACCTTTCTAAAGCAAAGATGATTATTTCAGTGCAGTAGAAACAAACATTTTATCAAATCTGTCAACTATCAGCTATACTTTCCTGAACATACTGCATACGTACTATGACATTCTTCTGTATAACGTGTACCTTATAGCTTCAGTGTACAACACAAGCTTCCTTCATTTTCACCATTGTGCATTCTTTAAAAATAACTTAATTAGCATATATATATATATATATATATATATATATATATATATATATATATATATATATATATATATATATATAATTTAAATAACACATGTAAAACACAATTGTTTATAAAATGATCACTATTGAGCCATACGTTTTAATAAATATGTATAAATATGAAAAGTACAATATCAACTTTTTTTCTTAAAGTGCAAATCAGAGGTCGTTGATAACCTCTTATTCTGAAAACCCTGTAGAACAGAAAGTCTATTGAACACTGGTAGCCCAGATTTGTGGCACAGACATCTCAGAACCTGGCGAGCACATTGCAGTGTCCTTTCCTTCAATCAGGTAGCATTTGATGCCTTGGAGATGAAGATACAATTTGGCAATTCAGTCTGTACATGGAAATCAGTCATGTGGCTCCTTGGATGTCTGTCTTGCTAGTGTATTGAACAGTTTGTCCCAGTGAGTAAAGTAAGGTGCATAGTTCCAGACAAATTTCTGGTGATGGAGGTCATGATGTCCTGGCCCTCCGCATAAGCCAAATGGCACCAGTCTATGTGCAGACCAGGGAAAGTCATAGCCACAGTGATCTTCCACAGACAGGTAGATATGGATGATGAAGATGGCCATCTCAGTTAAAGGATGACACCCCAGCATTATTGGACTGATGTTAGCAAAGAACCCCAATGACAGCATCTCCCATGCGCTGGAGTACTGTGTTGCTAGGGCAAAGGTGGCAGTGTACTTGTGATGTGTCTTGTGGAAGTTCTTGTACAGCCAGGGCACCTTGTGATGCAGCAAGTGCCAGGCAAAGTACTGGAAGTCAAAGAGCAACATGCAGGCAATGATGTCCAACACAATGCGATGAAGCTCAGGTGCCAGGGATGGCAGGTGCACCGGTCTCCAGTACCAATAGGCAACGCTTAGAGGAAATATGAAGACCAGGTGACTGTAGATGGTGTGTGCCAAGCAGTGCAGCACCATGGCCAAACTGGGTCTGGATTTAGGCTGCACTTGGTACTTCTTCAAGGCTGGTATTCTGAGACAGAGGATGTCTAATGCCAGGTAAGGGAGACAGAAAGCCATGTAGACAGTGAAGGAGAACAGCACTGGATAGAAGGGAGATCTGATGATGTGCTCTTTGGATAGCACATAGTCCCAGACAGGTTGCAGGAAGAGTCCTGGCTGCGCTGCTTCCCACATGGAGAAGGCTGGAGTCATCAGCACACTGCTACGGTTCATTATGAATAAGCTGAATACATACACAGCACACTTCTCTGCTTATATAGACCTCATACTTCCTGCACTCAACCAATCAGCTGCATAGAGGCTCTTTTTCCCGAGAATTTCCCTCCTACTACCTCCTACTACTTTACTTTTTACGAAATGGTGAGTGAGGTCATGAAAACAATGTGCTCAGGCGGAGCTCCGGGCCACCACCTGCAGATAAATTGTGCAGAATCCTAGATTGTTATTTCTGCAGTTTCCGACTGGAAATTTCATTTTTCACAAAGCACCGCTACAAGTTGTCGTCTAAAAATAACTCCAGCCTGTGGTTTTGTTTTTTTTGTGCCCTGTTCAAAGCATGCGTGTGCCAGGTAGGGTTGTCACCTCATCCCTTTAAACCCGAACACATACATTACACAGGTTTTGGGGTTAATTGAATGCAGATAGGACACCGAGTGAATTTAATTACCACCATAATCAGCCACAGAACCTGTGTAATTCATATGTGTTCGGTTTTAAAGAGATGACATGGCAACCCTAGACTGCCGTGGCGTGCAGAAAAATGCAGCTCAATGGACATGATATGATTGAGCCCAAAGTACACCTATCATTGAAGAATTATGGAGGAATTATAGCTGGTCTCTGCTCATCACTACTTCACTAATCACGGTCATGCTGATGCTTTGGCTTCAACATTTTGTGTCCTGAGTATAGAGAATTGTGGAACTTGCGTGTCTGAGTCATGTGTGTCCCGGGTCTGTGATTTCAAAGCATGGAGAGCAGACACAGCCAAGATTATAGAATTTTTAAATTGGGCCAGCAGTGGCAGCTCTGGTACTTTAATGACAAATGTACTTGTAGCTCTCTATTGATTACATCTGGGAAACCTGGAACTCTCCATCTACTATAGAACCACAAGTCCCAGCATGCTCACTTTATTCTATTTAGACTTTTAATGCTCAGACTACTTTGGTTCACACTGAACTGTAATGTGCAATGAATAATTATGTTTGTAGATGAAGGATAAAGCTGGCCACACAGTAGTAGAACTTTAAAAACGTTATTTTTCGGGAATATTTATTTGACTTTTCGAATTGTTAGTGTGGTCTAATCGACATTTGTTTTTGACCGTAGTGATAAGAAAATTTGAAGGAGCAGGATGGAAAACAGTTTAACAGTGTTTTTATCAGTGTATGCGGTTCTCATTTCCGGAAAATCGATTAATTCCAAAATTTAATAATAAAAACAAATTAAACGTTGTACTTTGCAAAGTGAGGCCCACAGCGATAGAAATGTAATGAAAGTAGTGAAGGGCCAGCATGACAGAGTGATAAGGGGAGGCAATGAAGGGGTTAGGGAGTTAAAGTTGTAGAAGCAGGGAAAGAGAGGATTGGCTGGGAGAAGCAGGATAGGAAGTGGTTTGGTAGTTTTAGAGGTGGGTCTCTCGGGCATTATTATAGGGTCAGCAAGGTGGAAGAAGCAGGCAGTTTACACGCTGCCTAGAAGCAATTAGTATGGCAAAGGTGGACAGGATTTTGGGCCAGCTGTGGGCGGCTGCCATCACGAGGGGACTTGAGTGGCTACACAGACAGGTAGCATCCCTGATAGAGGATCAGGCATCCTGGTCGGCAGTGGAGGGCAGGAACGCCCATGTGCTCTGAGGTCTGGACCTCCGGAGCGTTTTTCCCCAGGAGCATCCCCCCGAGCTTTGTGCCAGGTCAGGAGCCCCAAACGGGACCAATCAGGTACACCTGCTGGGCCACCATCAGCTGCAGCAGGTTTATTGCTTGGATGGAATCCTTGTCGGAGATGGAGCTCCGCGAGCGAGGTGGCGGGTCTCACTGTCGTGAGCCGGCAGACTCTGCCTCCTCTGACGCTGCTGCGTGGTGGGTCCCTGTGAGATGATCAGCCACGGCTGCCGGGCCATTACCAGATGCAGCCGGCGGCTCCAACACCAGGACAAGTCCCCCAGTAGGAGTAGGAGCAGAAGCAACAAGAGAGCGACAGAGGCAACAGACATGCGGAGCACCACAGAGGCTGTGCGGAGGGTGGATCTGGTGCTGTGAGGAGAGGTCAACAATGGCATGGGTCCTCTGCATCGAGGGCCTCTCTGCCTGGGATGCTAGGACCTGAGGATCAGCAGCTTCCAGGAGAGCGTTCTGAAGGTGAGCTGTCATGCTCTGATGATGCGGAGCCAGTCGGCACCGGTGGATTCTGGAGCGGCGGCTATTGAGTCTGCCTCTTTATCTATTAACTCTTTTAATGCTGCATTGGGTGGGTTGTTGGGTTTAAAGCATGGGGTGATTCGGTGGATGTCAGGGCCACGCCGCAGGCTGGGGGCTTGGTGACTGGCCCGCAAGGGACAGGTAATACACCTGCCAATTCCGGTACAGATGTGCAACTGCGTGATTTACTGGGAGGTCCACAGGATCTGATGCAGCATTTTGCAGGGGGAAAAGGGTTTCAGTCCCTGCAGCTGTTAGACTGTTGAGAGAGGGATTCTTGGAAGGTTTCCGCATCCCATGTTCCTTGCCGGCCATGCTGCCTATGGAGCAGAATTTAATTTGGCATTGCAGCATCTGGGGGTGGCATCTGAAGAATTGGCTAAGTAGGTGGCGTTGGGTCTCATGGGTGGGCCTTTTCAGATGAAGGCTCTGCTGGATTTGGTGATCTCGCCACTAGGGTTGGTGCCTAAGAAGGAACCACACAAATTCCAACTGATCCATCACCTGTCCTTCCTGAAGGGAGGTTCTGTCAAAGATGCAATCGATCCAGAAGCATGTACAGTGTTGTATACTTCCTTTTTGCAGCGGTGAGATGGGTTAGCCGCTCTAATGGCAAAATCTGACATCGAGTCTGCTTTTTGTTTGCTCCCAGTTCCTCCTGACAGTTTTTGATTGCAGGGACGCTGTTGGCAGGACAAATTAAATGTTGATCGATGCTTGCCCATGGGCAGTTCCATTTCCTGAGCTCTGTTCGAGACATTCAGTTCCTTTGTTAAATGGGTGGTTTAGGGTCTGTCGGGGGTGAATTCAGTCATTCATTATTTGGATGATTTTCTTCTTTGCTTGGGGCCACCTGCTTCTAATGTGTGTGCGATAATTTTATCCACATTGCAGGGAGTTTTGGTATTCCTTTGGCATTCCTTTGGCTAAGGACATTTCCTGGGCATAGTACTGGTCTTGGACACCATGGAGTGTCACTTGCCAGAGGATAAATTGTTGGCACTCAAGATTCGTGGGATATTGGGACTGCGCAAGATTCAGCTTTGGAGGCTACAATTCCTGTTGGCGTTAGGTCCCCTACCCATTTTATTTGTCTCACTAGGGAACATCAGAAAGATTTGCAGGTCTGGTACACGTTTTTTGGAAAGCTATAATGAGACATCAGTTTGGATGTCCGGACCGGTGAGCAATTTTGATTTGGAGCTGTTTACAGATGCGGCAGGGTCGAAAGGTTATGGGACATTTTATCAGAGTCAATGGAGTGCGAAACCTTGGCCGAGTAACCTGGTGCTCCTGGAGCTCTTCCGGTAGTGCTGGCGATGGAAATCTGGGGTGAATAATTTCGGAATATGAAACTTCGGTTGAATTGCGACAACCTGGGTGTGGTCATTAACTACATTACAGCATCATCACAACCCGTGATACAGTTGCTGTGCTACATGATGCTCTGCTGTCTATAGATGAATATTTTTTTGTATGCTGTACACCTCCTGGGTGTAGATAATACTTTGGCTGACTCCTTGTCTCAATTTCAGTGGGAAAGGTTCCAAGAGCTGGCACCAGCGGCGGAACAACGGGGGGGTTCCTTGTCTGGGTTGGCTGTGGGAGATTGCCTTGGAGTCATTGCTGGATGGATTCGAAGGTCGGTGAGTGAGACCATGTGGTGAGCTAATTTTTTATTCAAAATGGGGGAATGGTCATTCACCATCGGGAGAGTCAAATACCAGGCTGTACCTAAGGGGGCATGGTGTCCATTTATTGGCGGTGGGATGTATTTGTGGTAATTTGTACTGCATTTCATGGCTGGTCTCGTTAATCAAGGTAATGAGAAGGGGTGGGGTGAGTACTTATGGTCGGGCAGAAAAAGAAAGTTGGGGATATCTGATCTACAATGGTCAAGCGCTAGAAAAGTAATGAAAGTAGTGAAGGGCCGGCATGACAGAGTGAGCAGGGGAGGCAATGAAGGGGTTAAGGAAGTTAAAGTTGTAGAAGCAGGGAAAGAGGGGATTGGCTGGGAGATGCTGGATAGGGAGGGGTTTGGTAGTTTGGTCCTTGATGGTGTAAGCCAGTGGTCATCAACCCTGTCCTCAGGACCCACTAACAGGCCAGATTTGCAAGATAACTGAAATACATTGCAGGTGATATAATTTGTTGCTCAGTGATTACAATATTCTAGTCTGCATCTCCCCAAGGTAATACATTAAACTTGGCCTGTTAGTGGGTCATAAGGACAGGGTTGATGACCACTGCTGTAAGCAAATACTTACAAGATGGAAGTGTGGGGGACTCATCGGTGATATGTGCTCCTGTGGTGGATTCCAGTTAACATGGTTTAGCTGGAATAGGATAATGGTTGCACTGCGGGTGGTGGGGTTGTTTCTGAGCTGGTGTGTCACGACTGGAGGCTTTATCATGGTGTAGGTCCCGCAGTGGAACATGTTTTGGAATTTTGGGGTTGCCATCATAGACCAACAAGCCTGAGATGGAAGTCTGGGGGACTCATCAGTGGTATGTGCCCCTCTGGGATTCCAGTTAACATGGTTTAGGTGGAATAGGATAATGGTTGCACTGCGGGTGGTGGGGTTGTCTCTGAGCTGGCGTGTCACGACTGGAGGCTTTATCATGGTGAAGGTCCCGCAGTGGAACATGTTTTGGAATTTTGGGGTTGCCATCATAGACCAACAAGCCTGAGGACTGTTTAGTTTGGTTTCAGATATTGATGTAAAGAATGTTATTTGAATAAGTGTTTGTTAATAAAAAGGCTGCTATGGCCATCTGTACTCCATTTAATTTCTGTTCTTGTTAATCTATGTAATGAGAAGGGGTGGGTTGAGTACTTATGGTCAGGCAGGAAAAGAAAGTTGGGGACATCTGATCCACACTGGTCATGACATTTGGGGGGGGGTCCAGCCAAACAGGGGGGGATCAGATGTAGAGTGGGATTAGAGCAGCGGGTTGGAAGGGCAATTACAGATCTTTGTCTCTCCCTCCAACAGCTGAAAACCCGGAAGGATGAAGAGGGGAGAAACAGTTTTACAGCTTTTGGAGGGAGAGACACAGATGCAGTGCATTGATCTGTAATTGTCCTTCTGTCCCGTTGCACCGATCCTCCTGTTGCCCGAGCCCCCATGTGCCCTGTAGCCAGCTTAAAGTGAAACTAAGGTCTCTTTTTCAAAGTTGTTAGAAGCTAGGTTGTATTGCATAAAAACTATTGCTTTATCAATTTGCAATGAATTTCTAGTTGTAAAGCCCAGTGTACAATCTCAGCATGCCTTGGGTGCCAGAATGAATTAATTACCGGGCACATGCTATGTCATCCTGGGCTGACCAATCAAGATGGCTGAAATTGCTGACCCGGGAAGAAGACTGAGCAAAGATATTAGTGACAGTGACAAAGGAGATTGCAGATGTTGTATCGTGTGGGGGGGACCTCGGCTTAGTAATGTCCCTCCAGCACTCTGATCAGTTGCCTGCAGCCTGTTCTGTAAGCGTCACCTGGCTCCAGTCGCACTCCAGCCTCCCCAGTTCCAGCATTATGTCCCTGTATTGTAGATGATATCACTGAGGCTATGCCCACAGGTTGGAGTTGTGTGCACCGGAGGAGGGTGCTGGAGGCGAGCATTCAATTGTGGAATTTTTAACATTTTTAGAGGTGGGCTTTAATTGGAATAATACTTTCCTTTTGTTTTGTCTTCTATGGGGACATCAGGCATGGCACCAGCATGTCCTCTGCCATGGACACTATGGGGGAGCCTGTGTCTGTTTGGACACAAAGTGCTCTCAAGATATGGGCAGCCATCATTGAGAAAGAGGGGTCATGTATAGCCCCTGCTGGGAAATAGGTATGAACTTACACCCTCCTGTGAGGCAGAAATAGTCTGAGCCTAGGGACAGGTTCCCATGAAGAAGGGACAGTCTGGGGACATTCTGGGAACCTCCTGCTTGTACCTGATGTTGGACAGTGGAGCATCCCTCTTAGCATGTCACATTGATTAAACACAATGGCAACCTCCTGCATGTAAACACTGTATGTCTACTGCACTAGGAAAACTGTCTTATGTTCAATGTGGATAGGTACCAGTTTGTACCACTTGCCGACCGTCTCACGCCGATATACGTCAGCAAAATGGCATGGGTGCGCAAAACAACGTACCCGTACGTTGCTGCGTCACAATTGTAAAATACTTCTCACCTGGCTGTGTGGGATTGCTAATAAATAAACACACACCCGTTTAGTGGTAAACACACTTAATCTGTTGCTATGGATTAGCATAAAAGTGCACATTACTCATGTCAATCAATAACTCTCTATAAACCTTCAGGAAAATAGAAGACATCTCAGCTGAGTTTTTTTTCAAGGCAAAAATAGTTTCAGCCTTTTTTTTCTTCTTCACAAGCGTGCCCCTTGGTCCCGTGGACTCGTTGTCCGCCGGTGGCATCTTCTTCATCATTAACATGAAATATGTAGATTATAGTCATTAACATTTTTTTGCCATTCTTTCTAACTTTTCTTATCAATAAACTTGCAAGAATTTTTAGAATGTAGGAGTTACACTTCTCATATGTCATCTCTTGGTGGTTTACTCCTTTTTTTAAATAGTGAAAAATTCTCCCAAGCTTTGAACACTGTGTTTGGTCAGAATGCCTTAGGGTCATTGCTCAATACTTTGCTGCATACTGGGAAATGAAGCCACGCAATCTGTTTTAATGTAAAAAAAATGTGCAGTACTGTGTTATATAATTCCACACAGGAATGTCTACAACTTGACTAATGAAAATCCAAATTTACAAGTTTCAAGTTATTAATGCTTTACAAAACTGTTGTAAGGTGCTGAGGGTTCAGATCCAGAACCAACTGTTCCTGCAAATATTTCTGGGTTACGACGCCCTCAAAATAGCTGCTTGGGAATTTTGGGTTCTCTGTTCTTCGAATTGACTCATAGAACAATCTCAGCCCCTCTAGCACACCTGGCTGAATAAAATCACTGCTAGCACAAGTAACAACACAATTGTAAAATACCTCTCGCCTGGCTGTGGGGGATTGCTAATAAATAAACACACACAGTTTAGTGGTAAACACACTTAATCTATTGCTACTGATTAGCATGAATGGCAGCGTGAACAGGATTAAACATACAGCAGGCAGTCTGCTAAACTGTGTAAAAACTATAAGTAGAAAAATAAAAAACATAGGGTTCTATTTTATATCATTAGCCAGAATCAATGTCAAGTAGCAAGTCAACAATAAACATTGTATACAAACTCTGAATGTTCCTCTTTCCACCTTATGTGTCCCTCATTTTGGTGTGATCTATAGAGATGTATATAAAATGCACTATTTATCTTTCAAAAAGTGTTTTGCAGTGCTAAACCTTTCAGCCAATTTTTACATTTCTGCATTTGTAAATTCCAGAAGCTAATGTAAAGAAATAGTAGTGGGGGAAAAAGCACTTGTGGGTCTAACCAATCATTTATTTTTGTACAATTCTCCTTAACCACTTGCTATAAATGAAAAAAGACCGACAATTTTGAAAAAAAAAAAAAAAATTCTTTGTTTCTGTGATAAACTTTGCAAATTATATATTTTTTTTCCTGAATTTTGCCCACAATTTATGCTGCTACATATCTTTGTTACAAATAACCCAAATTAGTGGATATTATTTGGTCTTTGTGAAAGTTAGAGAGTCTACAAGTTGTGGTGCAAATCATAAAAAATTGATCACACCTGATGTACTGGTGGCCTATCTAATTTTTTGCGACCCGAACAAAAGTAGACATTCCAAGGTATTTAGTAAGAGGCATGTTGAAGTTTTTGGTGTTGTCATTTTTTTCCCACAATTCTTTGCAAAACGATATTTTTTTTATTTTTTATTTTTTTTCCCACAAAATTTTCATTGTAATAGGCTATTTCTCTCACATGGCATGTGTATACCACAAATAACGCCCCAAAAGGCGCTTGCTGGTGTGCGGGAGCCACTGCAGAAATGCGGGAGACTTGAGATGTCTGATAATATGTCAAAGCACTAGCTTGTTTACTGGAGAGTTATAGACAAAGGTCCAAAAACCTACTCAGCAGGAGCCAAAATAGTCCAAAAAAATGGAGATCCTGACCAAGGGATAAGAGTGAATGAAGGCAATGTGTTCCTGGGTGAATATTCTCCTTTGTCAAGCCTCTGTACAGATGTGCTGATCACATGGAAAAATGAACTGCTTGTCGACCGTATAACCTAGATATTTATGGTGGCAAGGCAGCTTGGCTGCGCCAGATCACGTGCCTAGTATAGAGTTGCCACCTGTCCAGGATTCACCCAGACAGTTCAGGTTTGGCATCATGCGTCCGGGTTTCAGCCTGCCTGAAACCCGGACACATTATTCAGACTGGACTATGGCTTCCCAGAAGGGTTGCTGGCTGCAGTTGTCTAAGCTGAGAGTGTCTGTTACACTCTCTTTCACACTGCCCAAAGCCATTATTAACAATCCCCACCCCCAAATACATGTACAGATGGGAGAGGAGCGAGGGCTCGATCTGCACCTCTTCCTCCCGCCCCTACCCCTCTGTCCACACTCCAGTCCCCAGGGATGTGCCTCAGAAAAGGAAAGTGGGGGCTGGAAATTTGAAGTCCATCAGAGTCCCCAGAGTTCTCCCTTACATCAGAGTCTGCAGAATCCCCCCCCTTACAGTGAAAGGGAACTCTGCGAGTTCAAATGTAAAAGGAGAACTGGAATCTGATGTAAATCGGGACTCTTGTTATTAACTTTATATGATTAGAAATGCTATTTAATAGCAAAATATATTTATAGTTTATATAAAAAAAAATAATAATTCTGTGCACCGCTAAAGTGTTCGGGTTTGACTTGAAGAAAAGGTGGCAACCTAGTACATGTCCTGACACTTCTGGGTAGGGTAGGGGTGCATGAGACTTTAATTAAACAACACAGCAGATGTTGATCACGAGGTGTCGGCCAATGGATTACTAGCACCCGCCAATTGTCATGAATTTACACGTGACAGGGCCCTGCCTAATGTAAACAAGGCAGAGCCCTGTCCTTGTAAGTAACAGATTTCCTTTCACTGCAAAGCAGGGAATAAAAGCAATTACTCCCCCTAGTAAAAACACCTCACACACTGCACCGAAACACTGGCTAGGCACACATTTAACTCTTTGATCATCTTAGATATTTAACCCTTCCTAGCCAGCCAGGGTCATTAGTATAGTGACAGTACATATTTTTAGTACTGATCGCTGTATTAGCGTCACTGGTTCCCAAAAAGTGTCAGCTAGTGTCCAAATGTCTGCCGCATTATCGTAGCTCTGCTATAAGTTGCTGATAGCCACCATTACTAGTAAAAAATAAATTAATAAAAATTCCAGTATATACCCCATAGTTTGTAGACACTATAACTTTCAGACAGAACAATCAATATACACTTATTCAGATTTTTTTTTAATCAAAAATATGTAGAATACATATTAGCCTAAACTTATCAAGAAATTTTATTTTGTATTTTTTTTATTGGATATGATTTATAGCAGAAAGAAAAAAATATTGTTGTTTTTTTCAAAATTGTCAGCCTTTTTTTTGCTTATAGCGCAAAAATAAATATCACACTAGTGATTAAATACAACCAAAAAAAGCTCAAAAAAGGACATACATTTTATTTGCGTACAGTGTCACACGACGGCACAATTGTCAGTTAAATGAACACAGTGCCATTTAGCAAAAAATGGCCTGGTCATGAAGGGTAAATCTTCCAGAAATCAAGTTGTTAATAAATGTACATTTTTACCTTGTAAAAATATATTAATTTATATTTTTTTTCTTAAAGGTAAACTTAAACTGACTATAGATAGTTTTTTTTTTATCATACAGCTAACCAGCTTGTTAAAAAAAAAAAATGGATTCCCCCATCCACATATTCAAGGTGGATGAAGGATTCCGTCTCACTGCCCTATTTTTTTCTGAGAGGGGGGACACCTCTAATGTCAGAATACATTCATGAGCACTGCTGCAAGCACTGAACAAATGAAAAATTTCCAAATTCTGGTTCAAGAGAATTCGATCATTAGATCTCTCTCTCTCTAGTGGGAGCAGATGGATCAGAATTCAAGCAGCTAAATTCTGAACCATATATTCCCAGCTTTAGCCTTTACATAGTTGCCAACATTGTAAAAATATTTATAGGGACACTTTTTTTGTCTGTGGGCGGATTCTTATTATAATTCCTTTTTTTTATAGTAGGAATATACAGGGGGTGTATAGAAGGAATATATGGGGGGGTGTATAGAAGGAATATATGGGGGTGTATAGAAGGAATATATTGGGGGTGTATAGAAGGAATATATGGGGGGTGTATAGAAGGAATATATGGGGGGGGTGTATATAGAAGGAATATATGGGGGGGTGTATAGTAGGAATATATGGGGGGATGTATAGAAGGAATATGTGGGGGGTGTATAGAAGGAATATATGCGGGGTGTATAGAAGGAATATATGGGGGGGTGTATAGTAGGAATATATGGGGGGCGTATGGCAGGAATATATATGGAGGGGGTGTATAGCGGGAATATATATGGAGGGGGTGTATAGTAGGAATATATGGGGGGGAGTGTATAGTAGGAATATATATGGGGGTGCATAGTAGGAATATATATGGGGGGTTGTATAGTAGGAATATATGAGGGGTGTATAGTAGGAATATATTGGGGGGTTATAGTAGGAATATATGGGGGGTGTATAGTAGGAATATATAATACATAAAATATAACACATAGTATAATATGGGGAGGGAGGGATTAGACGTCATAGCATAATATGGGGGGGGAGAGATTAGACATCATAGTATAATATTGGGGGGGGAATTAGACATCATAGTATAATATTTGGGGGGAGATTAGACGTCATAGTATAATATGGGGGAGGGGGGATTCAACGTCATAGTATAATATGGGGGGGGGGGAGATTATACGTCATAGTATAATATGGGGGGGATTAGACGTCATAGTATAATATGGGGGGGATTAGACATCATAGCATAATATTTGGGGGGGGGATTAGACGTCATAGTATAATATGGGGGATGGAGATTAGACGTTATAGTATAATATGGGGGAGGGGGGATTAGACATCATAGTATAATTTGGGAGGGGGTCGATTAGACATATAATATGGGGGGGGGTTTACATCTCTAGTGTTGGATCAGAGAAGAGCAAAAACTTCTGGGAAAGAAGAGGGACGAATGTAAAACACGCTTCCAAAATCCTGTGTGGAGACGATATGAGAAAATAAATATCTCCATTACTGAAACAGCACAGAAATCTGAAAACTCACCCCAGTACATGACATTTTATATCTCACCAATTTCCAGTAGCTGATAAAGCTGATCCCAGGGCTGAGCACACTTCACTACATGGAGATAGAAAACTCAGGATAGGGGCGTGGCTTGGCGTGCGGGAGAGATGGCAGCATAGTGAAGGAGCTCCGCCAGACACCCTGCCTCAGCGAGCTGCATTGCCGTTAAACGACCGACGATGAACAGGCAGAACCGCTCAGCGCAACACAGCAGAACCCGCCGACACACAGCCAACTCCAAAGGGAGAAATATCTCCGAACTCTTTAAGGCCGAGACACGGAGGAGTCAGGCGGGGGCCAAGATGGCGCCGACCCAGCAGGACGAGGAGTTCAGTGAGGACTCACAGTCTGCTTCAGAGGAAGGAGGTAGGAGACAAACCGGACCCGACCATCCCCTCACTTATGCGGATATGTCCGGCTTCGCCGCTGACATTAAGGCGTCCTTCTCAGCTGCCATCACTGACTTAAAAACAAACTTATTAGTTCTTGCTGAGAAAATGGCCACAGCAGAGACAGCGGGCAGACGCAGAGACCATGCTATTCAAAGACTAGATGGCGTAGCCTCATCGCACGCCATGCACTTTATTGAAATAAACAGGCATTTGGAGGATCTCGATAACAGGGGGAGGAGGAATAATATCAGGGTCCGGGGGGTCCCCGAATCGGTGAGTGCAGACCAAATAGTTCCAGCTCTCCAGAGGGTCTTTAACAGCCTCCTGGAGAGACCAGAAGACTCGGCCATAGAATTTGTCAGGGCGCACAGGGCCCTGAGAGCCAGAGGCCCGGATACCCTCCCCCCACGGGACATTGTCTGTTGTTTACATAGCTTTGCCCTTAAAGAAGAGATCATGCTCAAAGCACGCAGAAACGATCAAATAATGTTCAACTGGGAACACATTAAACTGTTTCAGGACTTGTCTCAAATCACACTGAGAAATCGCAGAGCTCTGCGACCTCTCCTAGAGGTACTGAGGGCCAAGGACATACGATACACCTGGCGCTTCCCCTTTGCACTCCTAGTAACACACAACAGCAAACAACATGTGCTCC
This sequence comes from Lithobates pipiens, assembly GCF_037356315.1. Lineage (NCBI taxonomy): Eukaryota > Metazoa > Chordata > Amphibia > Anura > Ranidae > Lithobates > Lithobates pipiens. The sequence goes on from NW_027507787.1 coordinate 28,195,521, forward strand.
GCACCCCCGAGGATCTCCCGGATTTCTGCGACTCATTGCAGCTTGATCGCATTGTGCTTCCCGAATGGTATCAGGAGTTTATTTCCACACGGGGCGACAGGAGCACACTGCATTCTCCCCCGATTACACCGGATAAACACTCATCTAAACGGCAGAAACAGGGATGGAGGAAAGGCTCGGGATTTGAGACGCCACGTAGCAGAGCTCATGCATCCCGGAGTCTACAGGAGAATTAACCCCCTGACGCATTATCGGATGAGATCTGCTGTTCTCTACACACCCCACTTCTAGCTCTGCCCTATTTTCTTTTTTCTTTTTTCTGTTGGCCTGCAGGGCCTTTAGCTGACTGTACGGATTCCTCTCGGGGGCGCCGGCCGTGCCTTACCCCCCCCCCCCCATGATTCGGTTTTTTGAAATGACTTTTTTATTTTTCTCTCTCCCATCTTTCCCATTTTGCCACCCTTTCCGCGTACCCCCTGGGTCCCTCCGGTTTGAATGATGCAAATTACAGCCCTACAACCCAACTCCTAAGTAATTCCGACCTCACTACCCACCTATGGGTTGGATCTGCTACTTTGTGACCACGCTACATGTTTGACCAGCGATCTCCCCAGCGGAATATATTCAGATGCTTTCTGGAACCTTGACCGTTGCAGTCTCTCATGATGGCCCACACTTCCACCTATGTCAGGTTCATCATCTCTCAGCTTGGAAGAAGAAAATTGGGATCCCCACATTTTTTTTTTTCTCTCTTCTCTTTTTTCCCTTTTTTTTAATCTTTTTTTTGTATGGAGTCGCTGGGTCTTGGGTCAGGGGAGGGGCGGGGGTTATGGAGCTCTTGCTCAGGAGGAGAGGGGGGTGGGGAGCGTTGGGTTTTGAACACTGGCTGGCGAACTGCTCGGGGAAATTGTTACATTTATGTGGGTGTGTGGAGGTGGTTGGGAGGCGCTCGGGCCAGGAGGATGTTTAGTGCCCCTGGCGTGACCGCTCCCACTGGTTGTTTTTTGTTAACTGTTCAATGTTGTTGGCGAGGAAAAATTTTTGGCTAGAAATTCTGCCTGTTCATCTTGCTTAGAAGGCTTTAGCCACAGATCTAGTTAGGCAATGTATGTTCTACAATCAGGTCTTATTTGCTGACCAGACAGGCAGGGTCGAGGCAGACCCCTCTCTCGAATATTTATTTCTTCTATTTATTTTTTCTTTTTTTTATTACATGATTATCTGCCTCTATCCTCCTGTCTGAAGAGAATTGGGCTGCAGACCCTATCTCTGCCCGCAAACCTCCCACTTTCCCCCTGAAGTGGGCTAGACGCTTTAACCGGCGTCGGTGCACTACTTAGCTTTGTCCGGACACGGATTGCCCGGATAAGTGAGTTTATACACTCTTGTTTTCTCTGTTCTATTTCTCTACTTCTCCTCTCTCACCTTTTCTGCTCCTATCCCTCCATCCTTCCCCCTCTTCCCTCTCTCTCCCCCTCTCCCCTTCCTCTCCCGCTTCCCCCCTACCCCCTGTTGACGTCTCAGGTGGGGAGGTCATCTGAAGATCACTCCTATAACTAACTTGTCTCTTCCTACCAACAGCTCCGGTGATTGTCACTCCCGAGTACTTTCCTAGATTCAAACTATGGCCTACTCTGAACTCGGAAGGTCCCCCACGGTGGTCTCACATAATGTTAAGGGACTGAATATTCCCGAGAAGCGTTCTGCCCTTCTGAGGGAACTTAAGAAAGGTAGGCCCAAAATTGTTTTCCTGCAGGAAACACATTTTAAGACTAACCTTGTCCCCAGACTGACGGACTCCTTTTTTACGGAAGCCCATCATGCCACAAACGATATCTCTAAGTCCAAAGGGGTGTCCATTCTACTTAGCAGAGAGGCTTCTTTTGAAGTCACAGACAAGCTGGTAGACCCGGGGGGTAGATACATTTTTATTAAGGGTGAATGTATGGGAGTGCCCACCACACTGGCCAATGTCTACTTTCCCAATTCAGGCCATTTGACTTTTTGCCAAAGAGTAGTTCGGGAGTTGGAGGGATTTAGTGCAGGTCGCCTTGTTCTTGGCGGCGATTTTAACATCCCTCTGAATCCCCTAGTTGATACTTCCACCGGGAAAACCTATATAACCTTTAGAATACTTAAAAGAATTAAAACACTTCTGCACTCCCTAGACTTAGTGGACACGTGGCGCTTTCTGCACCCAGACGACAGGGATTATTCCTTCTACTCAATTCCCCACAACAGACACTCCAGGATTGACTATTTGTTTGTGTCCCGGAGAGACCTACACCTGGTGACGGAGGCACGTATAGGAATTCAGACCATTTCGGACCATGCCCCCATTTCTACGTGCCTGAACTTCACGGAAGCGAACAAGGGCAGGGGCGCGTGGCGACTGAACTCCTCCCTCATATCAGATCCGGCGTTACTACCTGAGCTTCATGCTAAGCTAACTGAATTTTTCAGTCATAATGTGACGCCGGGAATGGACCCCTTGACGATTTGGGAAACCCACAAGTGCTATATGAGGGGAGAGTTCATTAGGCTGGGCGCCCAAAAGAAGAGGGAACGGGACAATGACATACTGAAATTGACACAGACGATCAAGCGTCTAGAGACCATGCATAAACAGACATTGTCTGTACAATCAGCGACCGCCCTTCTTGATGCTAGAAAGGCTCTTAAACTGATTCTGGACTCCAAGACTAGACGCATTCTTTACTTTAAAAACAAATTGTACTACGAGCAGGGAGACAAGATGGGGCGTTTCCTTGCTAGAGCTCTGAGGGGACCACGGACGAGTACCACCATATCGGGCATTCGCAACGCTGGGGGCCCCATAGCTAGGACTAGCGAAGCTATAGCCCGTCATTTCCAGGAGTTTTACTCTGACCTCTACAATCTCCCTCCCCAACATAGACCTCAGGACGTGCAGGGAGACAGACTACAGGCAATCAGGGACTACCTTGGGCGTTCTGGCATTCCTTCGCTCCAAGCAGAAGTTAGCGATTCCTTAAATGACCCTATCACCTCATTAGAAATCAAACTCGCAGTCAAAGATCTTAAGCCGGGTAAGAGCCTAGGACCCGATTGGGCTTACGGCCATATACTATAAGACTTTTCTTGATAAATTGGAGGCGCATCTTGGGGTGGCTTTGAATTCTCTCTCGAAGCCGCGCCGAGTCCCTCCTGAGTTTCTCTCAGCCTATATCACTGTCCTGCCCAAACCTGGAAAGGACCCCCTACATTGCGCCAGTTACAGGCCTATATCTCTCCTAAACATTGATGCTAAACTACTAGCCAAAATTATCTTCAACAGGCTAAAACCTCTACTACATGATCTGATAGGCCTGAATCAGGCGGGTTTCATGCCCGGGAGGGAGGCGAGAGATAATGTCACCAAAGTATTGAATTTGATCCACGCTTCTGGAGAGCGTGGGATCGAGGGCCTTCTCCTGTCCACGGACGCGGAGAAGGCCTTCGATCACGTGGCGTGGGACTACATGTTTGAGACGTGCAGGCACGTGGGACTAGGCTCCGAAATGATGTCTTGGATAATGTCTCTTTACCAGAACCCATCAGCACAGCTAAAAATAAATGGCACCCTCTCGAATAAATTAAACATTCGCAACGGCACTAGGCAAGGTTGCCCCCTTTCACCCTTATTGTTTATTCTTTCTTTGGAACCCTTTATTCGTTGCGTGACTGCAAACGAGAATATAGGAGGCTACCAAGTAGGGGGCAGAGAGTATAAGGTCACCGCGTTCGCGGATGATCTTCTGTTTTCTTTGACCAGGCCACACGTCTCCATCCCTGCCCTCATGAAGGAATTTAAAATCTACGGGTTCATGTCAAACATGAAAATTAATTATACCAAATCGGAAGCAATGAACATCTCCCTCCCTGAGCGCACTTTACGGTCCGCACAGGCCAACAGCCCTTTTAAGTGGGAGTCTCATGCTATAAAGTATTTGGGAGTGATGTTGACACCTAGGTTGTCGTCACTCTTTGCCAAGAACTTTCCCCCACTTCTTAAAATGATCGAAAAAGACCTCAATGGCTGGCATTCCAAATTTTTCTCCTGGTTTGGCAGGGCGGCCATATGTAAGATGACCGTTCTGCCAAAAATTTTATATTTGCTACGCACTTTACCCATAAAGGTTCCACAAAGCTTTTTCAGGTCCCTCCAGACTATCCAGATGCGCTTCATCTGTGCTCACAAACCTCCCCGTATCAGGTTCTCGCTTTTAACAAGGGGCAAACTGGAGGGGGGGATGGGCATTCCAGATTATGGTAGGTACTACCAAGCTTCGCACATTGCGCGAGTGATCGATTGGCACTGCCATGCAGGGGTCAAGGACTGGATAGTGCTCGAACAAGAACTTAGCCCAACTCCCCTGCGATTCTCCCCCTGGATTCCCTTTGCTCGGTTACCCCGTACAACGAAAGACCACCCAACAGTAGGTACCACATTAGGAATAATGCATCAAATCGCGAAACAGAAGACGACCAACATGCTTACGACCCCTTTAAGTCCTTTGACACCTCTATGGGGCAATCCGGATTTTTTACCGGGAGTGGGGAATCATTCTCTGTTCTCTGGGGAAGGAAGGCAGCCACTCTTGGCAGGCCAATGCTTCCATAACCAACATGTCAGGGACTTGACTAGCTTACGAGAGGTGGGTAAATTGCCATCCCTATCTTGGTGGTCCTACTTCCAGGTCAGGGATTATGTATCCACGGGCACACACAGTAGAAACTTCTCCAGGGAACTCACAGAGGTAGAGGCACTGTGTTTAAAAGGAGAACAGGTCCCACGGACTACTAAATGGTTGACTAATAGAAAGGCCCCGGACACGGGTAGTTTGAGGCAGAAATGGTCGGATGACCTGGGAGTGACAATCACAGACGCTCAATGGAATCGAGCCTGTGCCCTGGCTCATAAATGCTCTCTGAGCACCAAAATACAGGAAACCGCATATAAAATCTTGACGCACTGGTACGCAACACCTGCAAAATTACACAAATGGTACCCGCAGACATCAGAGGCGTGTTGGCGATGTGGTGGGGGAAAGGGAATCCACATCTGGTGGCAATGTGATCGCATTAGCAAGTTCTGGGATAGAGTGATAGAGCTGACGTACAAAATTACGGAGACCAAGCTTAAACTTGATGCGGCTTGTTGCCTACTGCACATCTCAAACTTTTCGTTTAGGAAATATAAAAATTCGCTCACCAGACACCTTTTAAATGCGGCCAAATCTCTTATACCAATACTGTGGAAGTCATCCCAGGTCCCCACCACCAAAGACTGGCTACTGAAAATAGCCTACATATGCGAGATGGAGGATACCAGGGCTCAGGCTGAGGAACAAGTAGACCGTTTCCATGCGACTTGGTCCCCATGGTTTGTCTTTCGACACTCTCGTGATTTTCAAAACTTGATGCATTAACAATTTTTTTCCTTTTTTTTCCTTCTCTGCTGACTCTGATGGAGCCAGTAGGGGTTGAACAGCATTGCTGGAGGCTTGAGTGGCTCCCTGAGTGAGACGTCCTTCCTGCTCCCCCCCATATCATACCCTCTCCCACCTCCCCTTATGCCTTCCCTTCTTTCTTCCTCTCTGTACTCCTTTTTCATCTCTTTATCCACCCTGAATGTGTAGAATAACTTTAAAGTTTAAGAACTGGGCTGTGGAGTTAGACCAGATTAGGCCACAAATCTGGCAGGTTTGTTGATTTTTGCATGCGTTGCAGATCCAAAGATCCCAGCCCACGGAAGAAATTGGTATATCTCTGCCTCCTTTGATTTATTGTTTTAATGACAGATTATGTACCATAACAGCTGTACACATTATTGTTCTATTCAATTTGTTATGTACCGCAACTTTTCTAATAAACCTTTTGAAAGTGAAAACTCAGGATAGCACCTGCATTAGTAGATAGCACTCCTTCCTAGCTGGGAATCCGACACATGCACAGTAGATGCCGAAATTCTCAGGGCCGCACTGCGCATGCGTCCGGCCTGAAATCCGACGCATGCGCAGTAGAGGCCGGTTTTTGACAGATCGCACTGTGCAAACGTCTGGCGGGAATCAGACGCATGCGCAGTAGATGCCATATTTTGCCAGATCACACTGCGAATGCGTCGGATGGGAATCCGACGCATGCGCAGTAGATGCCGGATTTTGCCGGTATGTACTGCGCACTTCACCCGTGCTCGCGAAATTCAACTTGCCTAGAACCGACTGAAGGGTCCTAAGTTGCATTTTGTGTGGCCCTACCATCCCCCGAATCTCCTCCTGGAGCGACCGCAGCTTATCCTCTGGAAGACGACACTCCATTGCTTTCGAGTCCAACGTAATCCCCAAAAAGCTAATCACTGTCCTTGGCCCTTCCGTCTTGTCAGGAGCCAATGGGATCCCGAATCTTTCCACAATGTGTCCCAACGTTGTCAAGAGCACCACGCAGATCTCGGGTGATGCCGGGCCTATGCACAGAAAATCAACCAGGTAATGGATGATGGAGTTCACTCCCGCGACGTCACGCACCACCCATTCCACGAATGAACTAAAAGATCAAACAGTGTGCATGAAATGGAGCAGCCAATTGACAGACACCAATCCACATAAGATCCCCCTTTTGGGAAGCACAGGTGGTGAATCAACCGGTATTTAGCTGGCTCCTTCTTGGGCACCACCCCTAGCGGGGACACAATCAAGTCGGGAATAGGTAAGGTCGGGAAGGGGCCCGCCATACGCCCCAGCGCAACCTCCTTCTGCAGTTTCTCCGAAACTACTTTCGGATGTTGTAACGCCGAACTTAGATTGTTGGGCATCGGGGCAGAAACCTCCAGCGCAACTGGTATACGAAAACCCTCCAAAAAACCCTGGGCCAAGAGCCGTGTTGCCTCCCTGTCCGGGTATCTATCTAGGAAGGGGCGCATCCTTACCACTTTCACCGGCGGTGTCCCTCTTGTTTGCAGGCTCTCCAGCCCTTCCCTTACCTTGCTTGAAGCATCGAGACACCTGGTGCCCTCCTCCGCAGCCTGAGCATTCATGCTTGTACTTGCAATTCCCCTCAAATCTACAAGTTTCATAGTTTCATAGTTAGTAAGGTTGAATAAAGACACCAGTCCATCCAGTTCAACCTGAGTGAGTGTCTACAATAGACCCCATCCCTGTACATTGCACACTCACATTGGTCCCTACCCTCAAGGCGCCCACAATCCAAGGTCCCCATTCATATACTAGGGCCAATTTTTTTTGAAGTGCCTTCATTGAAGCCCCTGAGCTACCAGCCCCGCTCTGGAAAAACTGGTTGGGTGCCCTCACCGACGTCATCAGGCGCATCCACAGACTGATGTCTTTGTGGTCCCAACGCAGTGGTGGGTGAATGGTCCTCCTTTGACAAAATTGTTCATTATACCTCAACCATGCCATTCCCCCGTAGACTCGATGTGCCTCCCCTACCGCATCCAAATAGCAGAAAAGCGCCAAGCAATGCTCCGGGTTCCTTTCCCCTATCACACTGGGCAGTATCGCAAACGCCTGGAGCCAATTCTGGAACGTCTGCGGTATAAGAAGCTATATCCGCTTCTCCTCGTCTTCCTTCTTGTTGTCCTCTGGTTTCACCCTATCCAAATTGAACTTCTCCAATGGCAAGAGGGAAAATATCTCAACATATTCCCCCTTCCAAATTTTTTCTCTAACCTCCTGCTTTAAATGTGCCCCCAATGGGCCCTCAAAACAAACATAGACCTCACACTTGGCAGCATCCGCCAACCTGATCAAGTCTTGTTTTTTCCCCGTATCCCCTACTACCCCAGACTTCTCCGCTGTAGCTCTCACGGCCGCTGTTTCCCTCGTTGCTACCACCACGTCCCTCCCAGCCGGGGTGGGAACTACCTTCACATTCACCACCGCTGCCAGAGACCCTGCAACCCCCGGTCCCCCCGCTTCCGGTGGCAGCCATGCCGCTGCAGGCGTAACAGCTCTGACACTTCCACACCAGCTCCTTCAGCCCCACCAGGAAGCCCATCAATCCCCCATCCGCTGGGGCATGGTCCTGAACTTTTGTGGCCAGGTGGGGCGCAGCGGGGAGTCTCCCCCCGCAGGAAAGGGATCCAGGTCCCCCGATACCACCCCCGCTCACTAACCCCCCCCCCCCCCACACACTATCTAAGGAACCCAGGAAGTAGAGGTGGACTTACCGGGCTGCCTAGAAGATGTCCCACCAGCCAAAGATCCCATCCCCAATGCTGCCCAGATACTAATTGGCTCCTCCTCCTCAGACACTGCAAGCTCTCCTTCCGACCGCTCAACGATGCTGTCCTCCTCCATCCGCAGTGGCCCACCAGGAGATGCAGTCCCAGATGCCAACATAACGTGGCCTGGTCGGCCTCGCCTACGGCCGCCAGCCGATTTGTTCACGGCCTTGCCCGGCCCCCTGGCACCGACCTCCAGGTTCTTCCCCCGCGTGCCACTTCCATGCGCTGTGTCCAGTCCCTGTTCATGGCCCTGAAAACCGCTGACCGAAAGAATGGAAGGCCCAGTGGTCGCAACTGTGTGTCTCCCTCACCGCAGTCCCGCCGCGGATGAGCCAGGGGCGGAGCCCGAAGGCTCCGTGTTCCTCCGCATGGCAGGCCTGTTCCGTGCTGCATCCTCTCCCACATGGTTCCCCACTGATCCTCTGCTTCCTGCCTGTGACCTCCCTGATCCCCCCTCCCGAACCGCCGACCGTTTTGCCGGGGGCTCAGGAGCGACACCATAGTCCCTTTCTGGTCTGTTATCAGTCCTCCGCGGGGAATCTGGGGAGAACCGGTCCAGCGGGCGGGAACGCTGTGCCCGGGGCGGCTCCTTCCTTGCCGTATCTGCCGCCTCAGTTCTGTCCCCCAGTGCTGTCCCATTTTTCCGCCGCCGCGGCCTTCAGCTGCTCCAAAAGTCTGGTCAGATCTGCCATGCTGCACGTTTCATCCCCCGCAAGACACTGACGCAGGGGAGGGACTTGCAGCTCTTCTCTCCCTGTCAGCTCCTCCCCCTCCCCAGACTAGTCCCATACCTATGTCATCTTACTGTTAACTAATTCATGCATAGCCCTGCATTTATTCCTTTGTCTGACTCCGGGCTATTCTTGATGACTACAGTATATTGTCTTCTGATGGCTACTTCCAGCAGGATAATGCACCATGTCACAAAGCTCAAATCATCTCACCACTGTTTTTTTGAACATGACAATGAATTCACTGTATTCCAATGGCCTTCACAGTCACCAGATCTCAGTCCAATAGAGCAACTTTGGGATGTGGTAGAATGGAAGATTTGCATCATGGATGTGCAGCGAACAAATCAACTGCATGATTCTATCATGTCAATATGGACCAAAATCTCTGAGGAATGTTTCCAACACTGTGTTGAATCTATGGCAAGAAGAATTTAGGCAGTTCTGAAGGCAAAAGAGGGTCCAACTAGGTACTAGCAAGGTGTACCTATTAAAGTGGCCGGTGAGTGCATATGCATAAAGGTCAGGTAATCAAAGTGAAAAGCTGAGGTCTGAAAGCTGCATACTCTGATCTTGGCAGTGGTGCCCATCACACTTAATGCGTTACTAAACCCGGGACTCTGCATTCACTATATCTGGTCTCCCACAGTACATAGAAATGCAATTACTTTAGTAAATATAAACTGCTAAATACCTTTTCTCATTAGCAGTATATGTGTCCTGTGACTTCTATTAGTGTCCAGCCAAGCACTGGTTAAAGCTTGTACGGGGAGCTTTCATTCTCTTCTGACAGACCTTTGAGGCTGCATGACCGCTGACCTTCTGTCTGGACAGGGCTGATCACATGCACCCTTACCCCCCCCCCCCCCGCCCCCAAAAAAAACAATTCTACAATGCATAACAAACTGAACATGTGCGAAGTTCCCCCATCAGTGCTGCCTTTCAGTGCCTGCCCATCAGTGCTGTGCCATCCATCGGTGCCACCTATCATTGCCAGTAAGTGCCACCTATCAGTCCTGCCCATCAGTGCCATCTCATCAGTGCCCATCAGTGTCACCTATCAGTTCCCATCAGTGCCACCCATCAGTTATCATCAGTGGCACCCATTAGTACCAATCAGTCAATACCACCTATCAATGCCTATCAGTGCTGCATATTAGTGTCTCCTCATCAGTGCTGATTCATCAGTGCCCATCATTGCAGCTTCATCAGTGCATATCAGTGAAGGAGAAAAATTACGTATTACAAAATATTCTGACAGAAACTAAGAAAAACGTTTACATTATAAAAAGAATCAGTAATTGGTATGGGCGAGTACTTGAAAAAAATTATCGGTACTTGTACTCGTTCTTAAAAAAGTGGTATTGGTGCAACCCCAGGTATTCAAAATGTTAAGTTGCCACCAGGACAGGAATAGAAATGAGCTATCCTATTGGGGACACTTGTTCCTGTGACTGGTGTCTGAAAGGGAACCTCCCTCATATTGGAAAGATATCCTCTCACTTTCCATTTAATCTACAGGAAAAGAAAAAAAAAAAAAAAGAAAAAAATTTTTTTTTTAACCCTCCCCTACTTTATCCAAAAAGAAAAAGTTGTTTTAGCTTTAAGCCCCATATACACTATCAGATTTTCTGCTGATTTTTGTCTTCAGATCTACCAAAACCATGTAGGGCAAGGGCCTGCCTGATTGCATACACATTGAAACTCCTAAGGTTTGACCTCATATTATATGGTTTTGGTAAAAATCTGACAGTGTGTATGGGGCTTTAGATAAATTTAACCAACATCCTATTCAGATGGGGGCTGATCCCTTTGATCTGCATATTATTGAAACAAAGTAGATACAAAAGCAACACTGTTGTACCCCTCTATCCGTCTAAACAATGTTCAGGGACAAAAACCTCTCCTCTACTCTATCCAAAAAAAAAAAAAAAAAGATGTACTTTAACATACCTTCGTGATGCAAACCATTTATAGCAAAAAAGAAATAAAAATGTGAATGCCCCCTTCCCCAGCAACACATGCCTATCTGTTTTTTCTGCCTGCCCACACTTTGATTGACCCCCTGAGAGCAAAAAATATAGAGAGCATTTATTAAAATGGGGAAGTCAGTGGACTCCTCTTCCTCTCATGTGACAGTGCTGGTGGTCGGTGATTGGCCTAGTGCTCTTACATGGGGGCAGGAGATGAACATGAAGGGGATGACGCCCCCTGTAAAGGGGACCTTAACCCCTTCATGCCGTCCGCACACATATATGCAGCTCTTCTGCATGTGCGCCCTCATGCCAAGTGGTGTAAACCACTTACCATGCTGAGAGCTAGCCAGCGGTTAACAGAAAGCTCCAGATGCATACTAGCGATCGGGGGCTTTCTAAACATGTGACAGCCCATCACAGCGTCCACATGGCCCGAATACCTGCCTCCGCCTCCCGGCTTTTAGAACCCTTAAAGGGCCTGGAGGCGGCCAGCGGGAAGGGTTTAACCACTTGGGATCCGCGCTATTGCAAAATGACGGCAATAGCGCGGACCCACATTTTCGGGACTACGTCTATTGACGTAGTCCCGGTTACGAGCGGCCTGCGCGCCCCCTGAGGGGCGCGCGCGGCGCGCTCTGTGATCGGCGAGTCCGTGAGACTCGCCTGATCACCGATCCGTGTAAGGGGTCGATCCCGACCCCTTATCACGTGATCAGCTGTCAGCCAATGACAGCTGATCATGTGATAAAACGGAGCCGGTAATCGGCTAGTATTCCTCCTCGCGCTGACAGCGCGAGGAGAAAAAAAAAAAGCCGATCGCCGGCGGCCGTGTTCGGGACATCAGTCCCGATCACGGCCAGCAATGTAAAAGGACACCTGCCCCCTGCCAGTGCCCACCTGCCACCCGCAGTGCCATCCTGAAATAAAGTAAGTGCCCCCCTGTCAGTGCCACCCAGCAGTGCCCATAGTGCCCACAGTGCCACCCAGCAGTGCCCACAGTGCCACCCAGCAGTGCCCACAGTGCCACCCACAGTGCCACCCAGCAGTGCCACCCACAGTGCCACCCAAAATCTGCCTCAGGTGCTGCACCCCAGTGCCGCCCATCAGTGCCCAGCAGTGCCGCCCATCAGTGCCCAGCAGTGCCGCCCATCAGTGCCCAGCAGTGCCACCTATCAGAGCCACCTATCAGTGCCACCTATCAGTGCCCATCAGTCCCATCTATCTGTGGTACCTATCAGTGCCCATCCGTGCCACCCATCCGTGCCACTTATCCGTGCCACCCATCCGTGCCATCTTATCTGTGCCCATCTTTGCCCATCAGTGCCGCCTTATCTGTGCCCATCGGTGCCGCCTTATCTGTGCCTATTAGTGCCGCCTTAACTATGCCTATCAGTGCCCACCAGTGCAGCCTATCAGTGCCCACCAATGCAGCCCATCAGTGCCCACCAATGCAGCCCATCAGTGCCCACCAATGCAGCCTATCAGTGCCGCCTAATCAGCGCACTTCAATGAAGGAGAAAAATGACCCGTTTGCTAAATTTTATAACAAACTATTAAAACATGATTTTTTTTTTTTTGCATCTTTTTTTGTTTGTTTAGCAAAAAATAAAACTCCGAGCTGTAACTAAATACCACCAAAAGAAAGCTCTATTTGTGGGAAAAAAATGATAAAAAATTCATTTGGGTACAGTGTTGTATGACCGCGTAATTGTCACTCAAAGTGCATCAGCGCTGAAAGCTGAAAATTGGTCTGGGACTGAGGGGGGTTTAAGTGCCCAGTAAGCAAGTGGAAATGTATGTGCTTAATACTGCTGTGAAGTGAATATGCTACTTTGCCCTGTACTCCAGAGGTGGATCTGTGCTGCTGCGAGTCTCCAAGGGTCTTGCCATAATATGCAAGTATTGTGACATTGGGGGATGTCTAGCTCAGTGGTAGATGCCTTTTCAGTGAGTTCACAGCGAACAGGACCTTTAGTTTAAGGGCATGGTAGCCCACTTTTATTAAAAGGAACAAAATAAAGGAAAGTTCCTACATGCACTTGGATGCCCACACAGGGGTTTTTCTCCCAAAAACAATAACATGAAAAATGCCAATCCACCTGGCTCTAAAGACTCGCTCAGCCTTGGGCGCAGTACCTTGCTGCTCAGGCCTTCCACTTCAGGCTCTCATCTGTCACCTTGGACGCACACAGCGTCTATCTAGAAAGCAGCTCCTCACTGCTCTGATCCTCAGACTTGGGTCTCTGGCTTCCGCTAGTGCACATCTGGACTCCTCGGGAGGATGGCGCCCAGAACCCTAATCCTGATTATGCTATAAACCCAGGACCCACCTGCTCAATCAACCAGCCAGGCTTTTCCCAAAACCCAGTCCCAGGATTGGAGATTCCGTCCCACCCATAACGCTAGGGAATCTCCGGGCTCCAGGTCCCCAACTGGATTTTACAAACTTTGGAGGAAACTGATAAAACAGATTCCTCCACATTAAATACCCCTAGAGCCCCTCAACCTGCCTATTTGAGAACCCTGGGCGACAATTATTAGGACAGGGAACTATACTGTCACAGTATGTATAATGTCTGTGAAGTATGTGTATTTTCAATATTATTTATTAATTTATTAATTCAGTACCTTTCATTCAAACAATATCCCGTGATTCTTCCATAAAGGTCCTTGCACAGAAATGTCCTGCTATTGCAGTGATTCTCAACCAGGGTTCCTCCAGAGGTTTCCAGGGGTTCCTTCAGCATTGGGCAATTTCTACCTCTCAGATAAGCAGGCATGTACTGGCAGTAGGGACTACAGGGAGTTTCCTGGTGGGCCGATGGCTCAGTGGGCCGGTTTCAGTGACAAAGTAATAGCTGCGTGGCTTGCCCTCAACTTCACGCAGTGATGTGAGAAAGATGAGAAAAATACAGAGGAGAATACGTGAAATAATAAAAGAGGTTAGTGAGGATTCCTAATGTTATACTACTTCTGTTTTTCTTGCACAGTTGCGTATAGTTTTATAAACTGTTTTTGTGCTTGTTTGCGAAACTAAAGTGGGCTGGTCTGGATGAAGTCCAGGGCCAAATTTTTGTCCTAGTCCAGCCCTGCAGATAAGTTCCCACTGACACCACTGATCTTTTTAGCTATCTGTAAGGAGGTATTTCTTCCCAATGACCACAAGTGTAAGAACTATTCCTCTCACTGATCATCACACTAATGTATCATGAGTTATAGATTTCTAATTTTTAGCAGGGGTTCCCTGAGACCAGGGAACTATTTCAAGGGTTCCTCCATGTTGAAAAGGTTAAGAAAGGCTGTGCTATAGGGTGACAATATCCTGTCTCTAGAAAACTAAACAAAATATAATTCCTAGGTGGCCAATGACAAACATAAAATTACACTATGTAAAAAATTGTAAGGTGTTAGTTGCACAGCATTTACAAATACAGGCAGTCCCTGTGTTACAAACATCCGACTTACATACGACTCATACTTACAAACGGAGAGAAACAACAGGAAGTCAGAGGAAATCTACCCATAGGAAGGGAAATCCACTCCTGAGCAAGTTATCATGGGAAAAAGGTGTCTCCACTAAAGCTTTATCACCAATCCTTCTTTCTATATTCCAAAATGTTCAAAATACAATTGTCACAGGGGCAGACAGTGAGATGAAATCTTCTGAATAGGGGCACAGCCAGCCAAACAAACAATACAACCACTCCCTATGCTATCCAAAAAACTTAAAAATTCTTTTTTGGCTGGAGTCACACTCAAAAAATGTACCTGATTCAACTTACTTACAAATTCAACTTAACAAGCCTACAGAACCTTGTTTGTAACCAGGGACTGCCTGTACAGAAAAGCCCGGCGCCGCAGGGGTTAACAAAACCCCGTAGGCAGATGGCTGGCATGACTGTGTGAACAGTGCATGTCAGCCCTGCATCATAGGGGGCGGGGGATTGGCAGAGGGGAGTAGGGTGTGAGTTACTCAGTGCAGAGAAGTTGATCCCGCCCCCTCAACGAGGCAGCATTCAAGAAAAAAGTTTCCCACCCTCCCTCCCTAAGCTTGGGTTGTATACCTCAAGGTGTGTTTTTTCTGTGTTGTGTGCTTGTGTTTTTCTCTTTCAGGACTAGAACATGGACTGTCGTGGCAGTGGCTGGTGTTTGGTCTTTGTGGGTGAGGAAGAGAGTTCTGAATGAAGAGTCAGGATCTGTCGGTGGTACGGGTCCTGTGGGTGGTACTCCAGTTAACGGAGGTTATCTGGTAATTGGTTATGGGGCATTGCGGTAGGTGGGTGTCTCTGAGTCAGCCTGTCGGCTTGAGGCCCAATAACCCACGTCAGAGGGACCGCAGTGTCATAATTTTTGGATATAACCTGAGGGTTATTGGTGTACCTGCAAAGACCAACACTAGGGGGAGCTCATGTTTTCGTCATAACTGATGTTGTCATTGTTTTGTTACTGTTTTTATTATGGTTTATGTTATTTAAAGAGTTATATATTTTTGGATATTTTATACAGTTTGTTTAATAAATTAATGGCTGCTACAGCCTGTTTTACTCCAAAAGTGGTATGGTCTTATTTATTATATAATGGGGAGGTAAGTGGAGTATAGGTTGGTAGCAAAATGCATATATGTTATACACTAGTCAAGGTGGAAGCCACACTGCCTTGTCAAGGCCCTTCTGTACAGGCCTAACTGTAGTCTATTATCTCCAATACCTCTACAGTGTCACTTTGTCTCATTGTTTTTCAGTTGCAACATGATCACAATTGTGATCATTGTCACGATCAGGAAACCCACCCTAGGATTGCCATGCAGCCATTGCTGGAGTACATGAACGTAAACAGGAAGTGGTTGCAAAGACGATCAGAAACACTGAGATACAGCAAAAAATAAGGTAAAAATATGTTTTTATTTTAAAAAAAGTAGATTCATCAAAAACGCAAACCAGAAGGGTTTTTTTTTTTTTTGCCTCTAAATGTTGAGCTTAAAATATGCCTCTAAATGTTCTAGTGAGCATTGACACATAGGATAACATAGTACTGCCTATACAGGCAACACAAAACTGTGTAGAAGCAGCAATTTATAAACCAGTGTGCATGGAGCCTAAATCTGCATTTTCTTTAGCTTGTGACCTCTGTGTGTTTTAGTCCCTATATATACAGTATTTGTCAGTGATTTATCATTGTTTTATAGCATTTCTTTCACGTTAACCTCTTAATGAATGCCCACCGCACATATACTGCGGCAGGGCGGCTCCATTGCACGAAACAACGTACCTGTACGTAATTTCATGCAATAGATACAGTGGGAGCAGGAGCGTGCGCACGGGTCTGGCAGACTCGATGTCCACCAGTCTCCCGTGATCACTCCACAGAGAGGCAGAACGGGGATCTGCCTATGTAAACAAGGCAGATCCCCGTTCTGACAGGGGACAACACTGAGATTTGCTGTTCGTAGTGATCAGGAACAGCGATCTCTGTGTTGTCCAAGTGTGCCCATCCCCCACACAGTTAGACTACACCCAGTGAACACCGTTAACCCTTTGATCGCACCTAGTGTTAACCCCTTCCCTGATAGTGTCATATATTATATAACATCATATGTTACACATTGATCAGTGCATTTTTTTTAGCAGTGATCACTGTAATAATGTCAAAGGTCCCCAAAAGATTGGTCTGTTGCAATGTCGCAGTCCTGCTAAAAATCGCAGATCGCCACCATTACCAGTAAAAACAATAAAGAATAAAAAAAGTCAATAAATCCATCCCCTATTTTGTAGACGCTATAACTTTTGTGCAAACCAATCTATATACGCTTATTGCGATTTTTTTTTACCAAGAATATGTAGAAGAATACATATTGGTCTAAACTGATGAATACATTTTATTTTTTGGATATGTATTATAACAGAAAGTAAAAAATATTGTTGGCCTTTTTTTGTTTATATCGCAAAAAATAAAGAACGCAGAGGGGATCAAATACCACCAAAAGAAAGCTCTATCTGGGGGGAAAAAAGGACATCAATTTTGTTTGGGTACAATGTCGCACGACCGCACAATTGCCAGTTAAAGCGACATAGTTCTGTATCGCAAAAAATGGCCTGGTCATTAAGAGGTAAAGCCTTCTGAGGCTGAAGTAGTTAAACAATATACATGATTTGATCAAAAGCTCATTTTATGCTTATGTAACACTTTTTTTACTTGCAATGCTCTGTCGTAGATTACACGTATTATGCAATTGATTTCCTGCCTTTAGTTCCCAACCCTCAAACATTCCACCAAGTTTTGGCAGGACTCCAAGAACCATAAAAACTTGCTGACTTTGTTCCTCTGGCATGTCTACAAAGATGCTTTATGAATGCTCTATTTAGAGTTATTGAGTTTTCTATTCATTTGATAAACTATTCTTCCAACCTATCCTTTAAATACTTAAAAGAGTTGATGACCCTTTTTTCAAATGCAATGCACTATTATGGGTAGCAGCGCCCATGATAGCGCAGTGCATTGCCACAGTGCATCTACTTACATTTTGTTTTCCCTGGTTCCTCTCTCCCTTATCAACATTCTAATGATATTTTTAAATAAAACATTGCTATTTTTTGTTTCACTTACACCTTACTTTAGATCCAGTGATGTCATCACTGGATCTCTATGCTTCTCTATGAAATAAAAGAAGATTGTGGTTGGTGGGAGGGGCCAGCAGGGTTTGGTACATAGCTTTTGGAAAATATCACAGAACCCTTCCTCACTACCTAAGCCCTCAGCTCTGATACAAGTAGTGGGCTGACTCTTGGGAGGAGGTATGCAAATATCAAATGCCTTGATGACTGCATATCGGGCAGGATAAGTGAGCGTTCCTAGAAAGATTGTATTTGCATGCAGACCACCCTGGGTAATACTCACATGTGATGTTGAGTCTTCATGACTAAAATAACTCAAATTCAATGAATAAAAGTGGTGAGTCAGGGACAGTCAGTCTGGGGAGGAAAGCTGTGGAACAACAAGTCCCATCATGTCTCTGCCTCTTGAAGCCATGTTTATGGCTGTCAGAGTCTTGCAATACCTAGCGGAACTTGCAGTTCTGCAACAGCTGGAGAGTCAAAGTTTTCCCACCATTGGGCTGCATGAGGTTGGATGTCCCCTAACCACCTTTTATAGAGGTAACAGCTGTCTCTAAACGTATTCAAAAGTACACACGATCAGACTTTTTTACAACAAACATGCAAATTAGCTGTTTTAAGGCAACATCCGACTGTGTGTACGCTCCATCGGACAAACTTTTTCGGTTTTTATTGGACAAAAGTTTGCTCTGCAAACAGACAAACTTTTCGGCAACAAAAGTCCGATGGAGCAAAGTCCGACCATGTGTACACCATCGTGCTTTAGTCCAAAGTACAAACATGCATGCTCAGAACCAATGCAAAAGATCATACAACAATACAGAAGTTGACCAAAGGGTGGCGGTAAAGAGCAGAAAAACCATGTGATTTGGTGAAAGTTAGCTGAAAAAGTCCTGCCGTGTGTAAGCAATACGAGTTCACGGCAGTCTCCCTTTGGACAGAAATCCACAGGAACGTTTGTTTGAAGTCCGATCATGTTTACGAGGCTTAAGACTCCATGTAAATTGGACTTATAAAAACGTATTTTCTTTGGAGTAAAAAAACACTCATATAGAGCATTTTTTGTACAAAGTTTAGACGAGTTTAAGAGAGTTTTCGATTTTTTTCTGCTTTCAAGCTCCACTCAGAAACTCGAAACAGAAGGATATTTTTTTTCTGCCTCTACACGTTAAACTCAAAATATGTGCCCATATCTCTGTGCTACCTGGCCTACGGCGAGCATATTTATACACCCAACCCTAGGTACACCCATCGTACCAGATGAACGAAGCAACTGGCTTACAGCTCTCCTCATGTCCTCCTTTTGTTCGGACCTATTCTCCTGTACCCAAATATACAGACCCTTGATGGGCTACGAACAGCTGTGCTCCCTCTCAGAAACGCCCAAACACCTGCTTTCCACCTTATACAAATTACAACATTCACTGATCCATGATCAAATCCCGTCTTAGGCTGGATTCACACCTATGCATTTTAGTGCTTTTTGCATTTTGCAGATTTGCACTACAGTCCATTTAACATGGTTTCCTATGGAACACGTTCTGTAGTGCAAATCAGCAAAATGCAAAAAGCACAAAAAATGCATAGGTGTGAATCAAGCCTTACACCAGGAGGTGGACCACAGACCTGGGAAGGGACCTTTCACTGGTGGACTGGCAAAAGTCATTCCACTTCACACATAAATCCTCCATCTCTTGTTACACACAGGAGAAGAATTTTAAACTCCTATCCCTACAACCCCATTTGTCACAGATTTTCACCATATACAGCAGCCTTTACGATCGACCTATGACACCCACACTAGAGATAGCCTTGCTGTCTATGCTTCCATGTTCCATCCCAGGTGATGTCACGACGCATACAGTACAAGCACCTGGGACAGACTGGAGGGAAGGAGGGGCCGGCGGGGAGCAACGCGCCGTTAGCAGTATTATAATCGGCATGATCGCGGCATGTGATATGGGCACAGCAGAAGAGTGGAGGGGCCGGCGGGGAGCTGCGTCGTTAAAAGTATTATCGGCATCCAGTAAGTGAAGCCTGGGCCTGCCACAAGTGAAGGGTAGGGGGGGTGGTGGCGGTACAGATGCATGGGGGCCCGGATCCCCCCCAACCCACAAAGTCACCCCCTTTGTGAGTGTCCCCGTGTGTGAGTCTCCCCCTGTGTGAGTGTCCCCCCTGTGTGTGTGTCTCCCCCTGTGTGTGTGTCTCCCCCTGTGTGTGTGTCCCCCTGTGTGTGTGTATGTGAGTGTGTCCCTGTGTGAGTGTGTCCCTGTGTGTGTCCCCCTGTGTGTGTGTGTGTGTGTGAGTGTGTCCCCGTGTGTGTCCCCCTGTGTGTGTGTCCCTGTGTGTGTGTCCCCCGTGTGTGTGTGTATGTGAGAGTGTGTCCCCCTGTGTGTGTGTGTGTGTGTCCCCTGTGTGTGCGAGTGTGTCCCCCTGTGTGTGTGAGTGTGTGTCCCCCTGTGTGTGTGTCCCCCTGTGTGTGTGTGTGGTGTGCATGTGTGTGTCCCCCTGTGTGTGTGTGTGTGTGTGTGTGTGTCCCTGTGTGTGTGTGTGAGTGTCCCCCTGTGTGTGTGTGAGTGTCACCCTGTGTGTGTGAGTGTCCCCCTGTGTGAGTGTCCCCCTGTAAGTGTGTGTGAGTGTGTCCTCCTGTGTGTGTGTATGAGTGTGTCCCCCTGTGTGTGTGTGAGTGTCCCCATGTGTGTGTGTGTGTATGTCCCCTTGTATGTGTGTGTGGTGTGTGTGTGGTGTGTGTGTGTGGTGTGTGTGTGTGTCCCTGTGTGTATGTGTGGTGTGTGTGTGTGTCTCCATGTGTGTGTCCCCCTGTGTGTGTGTGTCCCTGTGTGTGTCCCCGAGTGTGTGTGTGTGAGTGTCCCCATGTGTGTGAGTGAGTGTGCCGGTGTGTGTGAGTGAGTGTCCCCTTGTGTGTGAGTGTCCCCGTTTGTGAGCATCACCCTGTGTGAGCGCTCATCCTGTGTGTGTGTGAGTGTCCCCCTGTGTATGTGTCCGCCCTGTGTGTGAGTGTCCCCCTGTGCGTGTGGTGTGTGTGTGTCTGAGTGTGTCCCCCTGTGTGTGTGTGAGTGTGTGTGTGAGAGTGTGTCCCCCTGTGTGTGTGTGTGTGTGTGAGAGTGTGTCCCCCTGTGTGTGTGTGTGTGTGTGTGTGTGAGAGTGTGTCCCCGTGTGTGTGTCCCCCTGTGTGAGTGTGTCCCCCTGTGTGTGTGGAGATCAGTGTCCATGTGTGTGTGTCCCCTGAGAGTGTGTCCCCGTGTGTGTGTCCCCCTGTGTGTGTGTGTGAGAGCGTGTCCCCGTGTGTGTGTGTCCCTGTGTGTGTGTCCCCCTGTGTGTGTGTCCCCCCTGTGTGTCTCCCCCTGTGTGTGTGTGCCCTCCCTGTGTGTCCGTGTGTGTGTGTCCCTGTGCGTGTGTCTGTCCCTGTGTGTGTGTCTGTCCCCCTGTGTGTGTGTGTGTCCCCCTGTGTGTGTGTCCCCTGTGTGTGTAAGAGTGTGTGTCCCTGTGTGTGTGTGTCCCCCCTGTGTATTTGTGTGTGTGTCCCCCTGTGTGTGTGTGTGTGAATGTCTCCCTGTGTGTGTGTGACTGTCCCCCTGTGTCTGTGTGTGAGTGTTCCCCTGTGTGTGTGTGTGTGTGTGTGTGTGTCAGTGTCCCCCTGTGTGTGTGTCTCTCCCCCTGTGTGTGTGTCCCTGTTTGTGTGTGTGTGTCCCCTGTGTGTGTGTGTGTGCGTTTTCCCTCCAGTTTCCCCCTGTGTGCCCCCCCCCCCCGTGTCTCCCTGTGCAGGTGTGGCATCCAAGGGGGCCCCATGAGCTTCTATTGCCCGGGGACTCCATGAGTTGTCAGTCCGCCCCTGTCTGAACCATGTCGGTTTCTACCCAAACTACATCTATTATGCAGAATGATTTGTATGTGCCTACTGTTCTGAACTTACAGCTGTAATACATTTGGAAATGTTGCACCCTGTTAAAACTTAATACAAATATATTTGACTCTAAACTCAAAATATGCCTCTTAACCACTTCAATACAGGGCATTTTCACCCCTTCCTGCCCAGTCCAATTTTCAGCTTTCAGCGCTGTTACATTTTGAATGAAAATTGCACGGTCATGCAACACTGTACCCATATGAAATTTTGATCATTTCCCCCCCCCCCACAAGTAGAGCTTTCTTTTGGTGGTCTTTTATCACCTCTGCGGGGGGGTTTTTGCGCTATACACAAAAAAAGAGCGACACTTTTGAAAAAAACTAAATATTTTTTACTTTTTGCTATAATAAATATCCCATTAAAAAATAAAAATGTTCCTATATATTTTCCGATATGTATTCTTCTATATATTTTTGGTAAAAAAAAAAACGCAATAAGCGAATATTGATTGGTTTGCGCAAAAAGTATAGCGTCTACAAAATAGGGGATAAATGTATGGCATTTTTATTGTTATTTTTTTACTAGTAATGGCGGCGATTTGTGATTTTTATCGTGACTGCAATATTGCGGCGGATACTTTTGACAATATTTTGGGACCATTCACATTTATACAGCGATCAGAGCTATAAAAATGCACGGATTACTGTGTAAATGTGACTGGTAGGGGAGGGGTTAACACTAGGGGGCGAGGAAGAGGTTAAATGTGTATCCTAGGGAGTGATTCTAACTGTGTGGGAGGTGACTCACATGGGGAGGAGACCGATTGGTGTTCCTCAGTACTGGGAACACACCATCGGTCTACTTTCCTCTGACAGGACGTGGATCTGTGTGTGTAAACACACAGATCCACAGTCCTGCTGTGTTCACGGGCAATCGCGGGGGGCTCGGCTGACATCACGACTGCCAGGCACGTGCATCGGATGCCTAGTGACGGGGCATGTGCGTGCCCCCTAGAGGCTCAGAAAGTAAAAGACGTCGCGGGGGCTCCTGCCGCTGTCATATCACTATGCACAGTAGGGAAGTGCTTAATGCCCTTATGTGCATGGACACATAGGATAACATTGCTCTGCTTCTACAGGCAGAACACAAAACTCCTGTAGAAGCAAAGTTTTTTAAGCCAGCGTGCATGTAACCTAAGATGTCTAATTAGTACAGGGATATAGGATGTATGTACATTATTGTGTTCATATAGGCTCTGGATCTGTTCTCTGCTCCCTGCATTTGCCCCATACCTCTTCAGTCTTGACCAAGGCACCTCAGATATCGTCGTCACCCCTTGAAACACTAACTGCTAACCAACCCCAACCATTTTACCCCAATTAAATTGCAAAAATACAATGACACAATTGTTGGAGTAAAAATTAGCCGTAGCGGCCATTTATTTATTAAAACAATAACAAAATATAACAAACATTTCTTAAGCCCCCTGGCAGTATTCCCGAGTCTGGCTCAGGGGGAGAAAATTCAGAACCATTAGCGGTAACCCCGAGCCAGACTCGGGATCACATCGCAGGATCCAGGATGAGTATGCTTACCTTATCCCCCGGATCCAGCGATGTCTCCCCGCAGTGTGAGCGGCTCGTCCTCTGCTCGATCTATCACATCACCGGGCTCCGTTCTCTGCAAGCGTGATCCGTGACCAACACGCGTCGGGACAGCTACCGGAAGTGACGTTTATCGAGCTCGTTTCTCGTTTATACATTGCTCTGTTACCATTCTATGTATGTGAGTACCTGTTTTGGCTTATTTTAAAGTTAATAAATAATCGTCTTAAATACTACACTATGAGGCATTCCTCCTCTTTGCTTTAACCCTTCCATGTGGTATTGTGGTGAGACCTTCCATCCTGAGCAGCCCCAGATTATCCTTTAGACCCCTTTCACACCACACCGCACCTTGCGTCGGCGGTAAAACGCCGCTATTTTTAGCGGCGTTTTACCGCCGGATTTGCGGCGGATTTGCCGCGAAAGGATTTGCCGCGAAAGGGTTAAAACCGTCGGCAATACACCGCAATAGCGGCGTTTTGCCGGCGGCATTACAGCGCTGCCCCATTGATTTCAATGGGGAGCAGCGGTGGAGGAGCGGTAAACACACCGCTCCTTCACCGCTCCAAAGAAGCTGCTGGCAGGACTTTTTTCTGACGTCCTGCCAGCGCACCGCTGTAGTGTGAAAGCCCTCGGGCTTTCACACTACACATAATGGTGCAGCTTCTTTAGGGCGGATTGCAGGCGCTATTTCTAACGCTATAGCGCCTGCAAAACGCTCTGGTGTGAAAGGGGTGTAAAGGGGACCATACACCGCCTGTAATAGGCAGGAAAAAACCCCAACCAGGATTTGGGGGACCACAATAGGAATCCTATCTATGCTGTACATCTATGCTGTAACCTTACAGCAGTAAGGTAAGGGGACACCCATATATTTACCACGCAGGACTGCACGGGACTTCCACCATCTACAGCACCTTATTTAATGATGTTTATCAGCACCAAGCACTTTATATATTGGATACAGACTATTGTTACACTGTGCACTTTAAAAGTGATTTATTTTGCTTAAGTTGGACATCAATTTCCTTTATTTATTAGTATTTTTGGTTCATTGTCTATATATGCAGATGTTTTTTGCACAACCATAGTACTGCCTATTTAGGGGACTGTGGTACACACTATTGTCACTTTATGATTGCACGCTGGGAATTAGCACTTTAGTATTTATTTTTCAGCACGTGGGTTTATTATTATCTGCACTCTCGGATTTTTTAGTTTGGATCATGTATAGGCATTACTTATATTCAATTCTATTGTAGTATACATTTATATGTTGGGAATGGATCTATTTGTGTACACCCAAGTTCCACTATTTTATATTACCTTTTGCTTTACTGATAGCATCTGATCTTTTATTTAGGATCTGCTTAAATATTGTCATCTGACACCATTGATCCTTTCCTTCCTGTTTTTTAATATCTGGTATAGCGCACCACTATCCTTTTAACTGTTTACGTTCCCTGCGAACGTTGCAACGCATGGGGACGGAGAACGGCGCCAAATCAAAATCTTACAGATTACATTGTTGTATTTAATTATTTCACCTCCCTTTTGTCCCTAGTGGTCTGCCCAGTGCCCTGCGTGTAGTTTTATATTATAAAAACTGTTCTTTCTGCCTGGAAACTGGAGATCAAAACTGTCCCTTTACATCAAAAGTGGTTTTAGACCACTTAGAAAACAGCGATAATAAATTAGAATCACTCTCAGAATTGAGAGATAGTGAGGAGATCCGTCATCAAATACTGAAAAGTAATGACAGTGAAAATTCTTCAACTGAGCAAATTTCAGTGTTTTTAATTTGATTACATTATTGAATAATTTTTATTATTATTATATTATTATTTGGTATAATTATTTATAGTTAATTATTATATTTTAATTTATGATTCTGTTTTTCAAATTTTATCATACCCGGGATGTCTACTAGACTCTGGTTTGGACAGATTTAAGTGAGTTATTCCTAAAACAAAACTATAGGCCTACAATATAAAACGCCAAATTTCCATGGAAAACATTGTACCACTTTCAGCAACTAAAATCGAACATAATCATACCGCCAGGGAGGTTAAAACAGGAAACCAAAATAATACTACAATAACAAGAAAAATAAGGTTGCCGATCCTTGGAGGCACCAAGTATCAATTATCCACTTTGTATCTGCGTAACTACTTCCTAGCTGCACCACACTGGCTCAGGGATGTATCACATGGGATAGAAGGAAGCAGGCATTTCTAATTATATATAAAAATGTAATCCAGACAAGCAATTTTATTTGAAATACATTTTTTATTGGATAAATATAGGCCGCGGCTTTTTTATTGGTTTAATAATAATTTTAAATAATAATTTTAGCATGTTAATAATCATAAAACATTAACTAAATCCATATTAAGATGATTCATATAACATCACTTAACAGTACAACCCAGTCACTATGGCCCGGGTTGAATGATAAATTATCTTCTGAATAAGCAAAACACATTTATCCCTCATATGAAAGGTTTTTACCACATAAAAAGCCGCATCAAGGGAGTGGTGGGGTGGGGGAGCTGTCCTCTTCAAATTCTTTCTGGCCACTACTAGTAGTCCTTAGTTATTGGTAGTACCCTGCTGTTCTAGTATATTCATTGGTGGGGGATATGTGACTTAACTGACCTATCCTTCGCTGACATTAACATGTTTCTGTTTTAATTGGATGACTTGCTGGCAAATGAAATGACCCAATTTTCAAAACTTTGGGAGAGATTTAAAAAAGTGCCGCTGCCTCAGATCCCATGAGGAAAGGGGGGTCCTAGAAATAGACTTTTTCCCCCCTTTTTCCTTACAGTCTGCAGATACCTCACAATTTTACTTAATTAATTAAAGCGGTTCTCCACCCTAAAGTGGAAGTTCCGCTAATCTGATCCCTCCCCCCCTCCGGTGCCACAATCGGCACCTTTCAGGGGGGAGGGGGGTGCAGTTACCTGGATAATCCAGGTATCTGCACCCACTTCCGGGACAGACTGCCGCAGACCACCGCAGATGCCCCCCCCCCCGTTGTGTTCTGGGAAACACACAGTTCCCAGGACACAGCGGGGAACAGCAGAGACGCGCAGCGCGACTCGCGCATGCGCAGTAGGGAACCGGGCAGTGAGGCCGCAACGCTTCACTTCGCGATTCCCTGACAGAGGATGGTGGCGGGGGCAGCAGAGAGACGAGCGATCGCTCGTCATCTGCCGCCGACATCGCTGGGCCCTGGGACAGGCAAGTGTCAATTTATTAAAAGTCAGCAGCTGCAATATTAGTAGCTGCTGGCTTTTAATATTTTTTTATTTAGGGGCAGAACCGCTTTAATTAGTTAACCCACCATAACTGGCATTCCACCGAGGATTCCATACCTTATATGGGTCCCTAATATGATAAGCACAGCAGGTTTATTGAAAATGCCTCCAAAGACCCCAAACGGCGGGTCATTAAACACACAGAAGACAAAGCGATCCAATGCAGGGTGGGCGGGCGGGAACGTTCCTCCCCACATGTCTTCACTGGATGCCAGGAACTGACCAAAATTCTCAGAAGACTCCCCCTGCAGCCCCTTCTCCCTGCTCAAAGCACCAATTAGGTAAGTGGCCTAACTAGCTATAAATGAACCCTGTCTCTCCCTGATTATCCTGTGTCCGCAGTCATGCTAGCCCTACGCTCATTTTCATTTATTTTTTTCTTCGGGCTGTACTTTCACAGTTGTGCAGGCTCCTATCCTGCACTAAAATTGCTTACTTGGATT
Organism: Lithobates pipiens; assembly: GCF_037356315.1. Taxonomy (NCBI): domain Eukaryota; kingdom Metazoa; phylum Chordata; class Amphibia; order Anura; family Ranidae; genus Lithobates; species Lithobates pipiens. Next base: position 28,222,340 of record NW_027507787.1, read on the forward strand.
TCACTGCACACTGTGAACATTAAGGCCTCATGCACACTGGACGTTATAAAAACGCCAGTAGCGTTAGCTGTACAAAGCTATAGCTGTAGAATGAGTTTTGCAGAGTTTTCGCAGTAGCGATTTTCAGCGTTTTTAGATGTAGCGCTTTTTAGCTTTTTTTTTGCAAAACTATACTCCCACAAAAGCTTATGGCTGAAAATGCAGATAAATACCGAATAGCAGCGTTTTTCAGCGTTTTTAAGCTTTTAACAGAGTTAGAGCATTTTTACAATGTGAAAACTTCTCTTAAAACCCATTAATTCTGGGAGGGTTTTCCCAGTCAGAAAATGCCCCTGCCAAAAAACACACATAACAGCCTATGTGTACATGGACACATAGGATAACATGCTGGGGAGTTTACTGGCCAGCACATGCCGATTAAACAGTACACATATCACATTTTTTAAATTTTTTAATTGGATATGTTTTATAACAAATATAAAAAAATGACAAAATTGTCCTTCTCTTTTTGTTTATAGCGCAAAAAATAAAAGCTGCAAAGGTGATCAAATACCACCAAAAGAAAGCTCTATTTGTGGGAAAAAAAGTACGTACATTTTATTTGGGTACAGTGTCGCATGGACACACAATTGTCAGTTAAAGTAACACAGTGCCGTATCACAAAAAATGACCTGATCAGAAAGGGGGGTAAATCTTCTGGAAGTGGATATTTTATGTTAGCTACTTACATTTTAGCTTATTGAATGTATAGAGCAGTCACAGTATGTGTTCTCAGCCAGTATGGTACCAGTCAGCAGACTGTTTTATGCGCTCATGAAATAAATGTTTCTTTGACCTGCATGCCATCTAGAGGGCTTGTTATGTACTTACCTATCTCCTATAGATTATGATTGCACAAATCTGATATTGTTTTTAGTTTTGGTAAATACTGGAAACCAATGCCACCTATTGGTTTATGGTTTAATCTCTTTCAGGTTTGAACACTTGCCACAGAAAATACTGGGGTTTAGAGCCTTTTTAAAAAAAAAATGTGTATTTGTTTATAGGGAATGCAACACGAGTCTGAAAACCCCTTGTATAACAAACTCCAAAGTTCAAGGAAAAGGTCTAGGAACTATAAGGCTGTGTTCACACATATTCGGCTGCGGTTTAAAGATTGGAGTCCGGTGCGATTCTGCTTACTGGTTCGGGTGCGATGCAGGTGAAAATATGTGCCTGAATTTGCACCTGAACCCGGACCCAAAAACCCACAGGACCCTTTTCAAAACAACACCTTGGCTGTGTCAACTGGCTCCATTGAAAGCTGATCACAGTCGCATGGTATGCAAATTGGATGCGGCTAAAAATGCATCCAGTTTGCATATATGTTTGGGTTAACATTTGGGCTAAGATGGAGGTGTCATTTGGATATGTGAATACATCTAGTAACCGGACATAAAGTGATAGTAAAGACATATTTTTAAAAATATTTTAAATAAAAAAGAAGCTGTACTTGCCTGCCCTGGCTTCCGAGAATCCTATTTCTGGGTTACATGATTGTCGTAGAGAAGTATTTTGGTGATAAGGGTAACATTTTAACAGTGTGTGTTTTTTAAAGGGGTTAAAATAACAGGATGATATAAAAGAAAGGCTATGTATGGATATCTTGAAATAATAAGATCAGTCAGTATAAACAGTGGCGGCTGGTGTTTTTCTTTTTTTTTTTTTTGGGGGGGGATATTCATTCGCTATTGTCAAACATGTGCTCTGCACCCCGAGCCCACCCTTTTCTTAAGCATATTAGAGACTCTGGCTCTAATCACGCACTTAAAAAAAAGAAAGACCCCATTGGAATCCATGCGTCGAGTGCCCTGCATGTAGATTAGGGGGCCGGACGCATGAAATTGGGGGGCGGCGACCCGTGCACCCCTAATGGACGGGACACCACTGAATATAAAACAGGAAAAGCTGTGGTTAATAATTTAATTTTACAATTTAAAAATGGGGCAATTAATTATTGGTATAAGAGTTGTCTTAAAAGGTGGAAAAAGTAATTTGATTGAATCAGTCGGCAAAAAAATCCTGAATGAAGAGAAAGAACAGCCTGGAGACGGACCACGGGGTAGGCGGAGGGCTGGCATGAGTAGAGTTAACTGTGGAAGTAGGGGATTGGGTAGGAAAGTTTTAGGGGGGCGGGGCTAGTGCGAGGAGGAGAGAGCGCACCCCGCCCCAGCGTCAGTCGGCGCAAGGAAAGATTCGGAACAGCATGGCATCCGCCCTGGGAGATCTCGTGCAGCAGTCGCGGGCCGCGGCGGCGGCCAACGGTGAGAGCTGGCTGCGAGATCGGGTGGAAGCAGTGTTGGGGGATGCCCAGGACAGTATTCGGCCAGCGGGGGAGAATTCGGCCCGGGCGAGGCGCTCCCGCCCGCCGGCTCATTTCTCCCCTGACTCCCCCAGGGCACCTGCGCATCGCCGGGCGGGGAACGCTGGCGCCGCCCCCCCACGAACCTACAGCAAAACGGCCGGCCGTAAGGGCTGTGGCGGCCGCGGGACGGTGGCGGGAGGGCGGGCACAGCATCGCACGGCCGCCGGCCGCACCGGCGGTGGGAATAAGGCGGACTGACATGCAGAGTGGGAAGACTTGGGCCTGGCCCCTGGTGCAGTCGTTGCGGGGGCGGGGCTCCTCCGAGGGAGACACACGGAGGCTGCTGCTGGCTCATATGCTTCCACTGGAGAGGACTGCAGGAATCAGGGGAGGCAGCGAGCGGGAACAGGTAGGGGGCGCACAGCACAGAATGACGTCTGGAACATCGATCACTGGGCGGAGACAGGGGCGGCCCAGGCGCAGCTCTCCGCCAGTCCGGGCGGGACCATCAGGACAGCTGCCGCGAGGAGAGGAGGCTCAGAGTCCAGAACGGTCCGAGGGTGAGCTGCCATCATCCGAAGCAGAGATGGCGAGAGGCGTTCCGTCATCGGTCGAGGGTCGATCGGCGGCTGGTGGGAGTTCTTCCAGGCGGCCCGGTAAGTCTGCTGTTAATTTGGGGTATTTGGGGGGGAGGGGTTTGGGGGGGCGGGGAGCGGGCCGCGGATGTTTCGCTGGGCGGGGGGTTCCTCCCCGCCTCCCCTCCCTCTGGCCCAGCGGGTACTTGACCGCGCCCCGGCGGATGGGGGGGATGAAGGGGTTTTGGGTGGGCCTGAGGGAGCTGCTGGAAAAATTTGCGCAGGGCGGTTCCGGGACAGTTTCGCCGGGGGCTGCGTGGATCGCTCCTGGGGACCGAGTGGGGGGGGCAGGTGGGGTTTCCGGACCAATCGGGGTCTGCGGGGGCGGGGGGAGACGCGGCGGGGCGCCTCCGCCAGCGGCGCCCGCTGAGGCCATGGTAATTGGGGCGGGCGATGCGGGGGTGGCTGCTGCGTCCGCGGTGCCATCAGGGCCCTCTGGGGAAAAAGCCGGGGCGTCGGGGGACACGAGCAAAAAACAGGATGTGATCAGACTGGCTGATGCGGCCCATTGCGAGGTGTGAGGGTGTTTTGAGGGGCCGCTGGGTGCGCATTTACAGCAGGAGGTTAGGGAGAAGATATGGAAAGGGGAATAGGTGGAGTTATTCTCACTGTTGCCTTTGGGGAAGTTTCAATTCAGATAGGGTCAAGCCGGAGGACAACGCGGAGGAGGAGGAGAGGCGCTACAGGCTTATCCCTCGGATGTTCCAGAACTGGTTGCATGCTTTTGCAATTCTCGCCAGCATGAGAGGGGAGAGGAACCCGGAGCATTGTTCGGCGCTGTTTCGCTACCTGGACGCGATGGGTGAGTCGCACAGAGGCTACGGGGGACTGGCGTGGCTACGCTATGACGAGCAATTTCGTCGAAGGAGGGCGATCAGACTTCGCTGGGATCATGAGGACATCAGTCGGTGGATGCGCTTGGTGTCGTCGGCAAGGATGCTGAATCCGTTTTTTCGGGAGTTGTAGACTCGAGTGCTCCGGCTGTGGGGGAGCCGTTTCTCGGTGTTTCAAGCAAGGAAAGGGTCGGGTTGGAGAGCCTGCGAACAAGAGGTTCGCCGCCGGTGAGACTGGAAAAGATGCAACCTTTTCTAGATTGATATCCGGATGGGGAGGTGGCTGTTGGGACAGGGGTTTGCAGAAGGGTTTCGGATCCCGGCGGTCCTAGGGGTGGTCCCGCCGGCGTCTAGAAATTTGCGGTCCACGTTGCTACGTCCGGAGGTGGTTTCAGTGAAACTGCGGAAGGAGGTGGCGTTGGGTCGGAGAGCAGGCCCGTTTTCGGGTGCGCCCCTTCCCGATCTGGTGGTTTCTCCGTTGGGGGTGGTACCCGAGAGAGGGCCGGGTATGCATCGGCTAATATATCACCTGTCGCACCCAAGAGGGGGATCGGTCAATGATGCCATTGACCCCCGGTTGAGCGCGGTGTCTTACACGTCGTTCGATATTGAGGCAGCGTTTCGGCTGCTTCCGGTGCACCAGGACAGTTTTCATCTTCTGGGTTGTTGTTGGCATGACGGGTACTATGTGGATAGGTGCCTGCCAATGGGATGCGCCATCTCGGGTGCGTTGTTTGAGCATTTCGGTTCCTTTGTGGAATGGGTGGTCAGAGACGTCACGGGAGTGAATTCCGTTATACAGTACCTGGATGATTTCTGGTGCGTGGGACCGGCTTCGTCGGCGGTGTGTGCGGTGCTGTTGACAACGCTGGAGTGTGTGGCGGAGAGTTTCGGTATCCCTTTGGCCCCGGATAGGACAGAAAGATTGACTACGGTGATTCGTTTCTTGGGTATTGTTTTGGATTCGGAGGCCATGGAGTGTCGTCTCCCGGCGGACAAGCTGGATGCGTGACAGACGGGGATACGCGGGTTGGTGGGCATGCGTAAGGTACAGCTCAAGACTCTTCAGTCTGTGCTGGGGAAGCTCAACTTTGCCTGCTGGATAATACCCATGGGGAGGGTTTTCAGAGGCGGCTGGCGGCTAGCACGGGGGGGTGGTTTCACCGCAGCACTTTGTGCGAGTGTCGAAGGATCTTCGGGAGGGTCTTCGGATTTGGCATGTGTTCTTGTAACGTTTCAACGGGAGAGCTTTGTGGATGTCGGGGCCGGTGGGCAACTTCGATCTGGAACTCTATACGGATGCGGCGGGGTTGACAGGGTTTGGGGCCTTTTTTCCGAGGACAATGGAGTGCGGGCCCATGGCCCGATTCCTGGAGCACGGGTGGTTTGCTGACAAACATGGTGCTCCTGGAGCTCTTTCCAGTAATGCTGGCGGTGACCCTCTGAGGGGACTCCTTCAGGCACCTGAAGGTACGTTTTTATGTTGACAATTTGGGAGTGGTGCAGGTACTGAACCGGATATCGGCAGCTTCTCCGCCGGTGGGGAGGATGCTGTGGCATTTGGTTCGGCGATGTCTGCAATTGAACATCTTCATCTACAGGTTTCGGGAGCTGGCACCAACGGCGGATGTTTCCGGGGTTCCGTGCCCAGAGGGACTGTGGTAGATTGCGTTGGAAGAGTCTCCGACTGGAGCAGTCGGTCGGTGAGTGCGGGTACTTGGGCGGCCTGTAAGAAGATTTGGGCGGAGTGGGAAGCTCTGGGCACACAAGTTGGGGCGGGGGTTCGGGATCGTAGGTTCATGGTCCTTTACTTTTTGTCCCGACAATTGGAGGATGGCATATCGATTTCTGGCCCGGGGCGGAAGTAGCTGGCTTGGCGTTCTGGTTCGAACTGCGGGGGGAACACGATTGCACAAAGGATTTTTGGGTGAGGCAAGCGGTGAAGGGGTATCAGAAGGGTCGGCAGGTCAAGGATGACGGGAGACCGGTGTCTTTTGATCTATTGGGCGGCTTTGTGATCAGCTGGCGGTGGCGTGTGTGTCGACTTAGGAAATAATTTTGTTTAAAGCTGAGTTTGTTGTGGCATTTTTTGGCGTTTTCCGGATAGGGGAATTGGTCAGCCCGGCCAAGAAGGTGCGGGGGGGTCGTTTTTTTTTTTTTTTTTTTTTTTTTTTTTTTTTTGAGGACGTGATTTGTACGGGTGACAGGTTGCGCATGCTGGTGCGCATATCGAAAACGGACCTAGGGGGCAAGGGCGAGGAAGTTGTGGTGTTCGCAATTCCGGACTGTAAGCTTTGTCCTGTTTTCGTGGTGCGTGAGTTCTTGGATCGTCGGCCGGCCTTGCCGGGCCCGTTGTTGATGCACGCAAATGGGGAAATTTTGTCGCGATTCCAGTTTATAGGGGTTTTTCGGAAAGGTTTGATGGCTTTGGGTTTGGGAGGGGAAAAGTTTTCCTCACGTTCGTTCAAGATTGGGGCCGTGACGGAGGCGGTCGGATGGGGGTTGGATGAGGTGTCTGTGAAGAGGATTGGCCGGTGGGTATCGTGGAGGTTTCGTTCTTACGTTGGGCCGGAACTGGTGGGGGTTTAGTTGGGAGAACCAGGGGCTGTCAGCATGGGTTTGTGTTACAGCTGTACATTAACTGTTATTTGGTTTGTGTTTTCTTTTCTTTCAGGTGCTCCAGCAGGGTTGGTCTGGATCATGGGTCACTCTTAGAGGGTGATGCTAGGCCGGAAGGTGGGCAGCTGGGCATTTCAAGGCGGGAGGCATGATTGAAGTGGTTTGGTTTTCCTGGGCATGCTCTGGAGCAGGATGGTGCTCGAGGTGCACCTTTTTTGCGGGTTTTTTGATAGGCCCCGGGATGTGTTGGTTTTGCATGTGGGGGGCAATGTTCTTGGCCTTCGCTAGAAGTTGGACATAACGCGGGACATCAAGTATGATTTCTTGCACCTAAGGCAGATTTTCCTGGGATGATCATTGTGTGGTCGGACATGGTTGCCAGGACCACATGGAGGTTCGCGAGGTCAGTGGGTCGGATTAACAAGGCCAGGAGGAGGGTGAACCGAGAGACTAGGCGTTTTGTAGTAAGGAATGGGGGGTTGGCGGTTCGGCATTTGGAGTTGGAGATTGACACAGGGCGGTATCTGAGAGATGACGGAGTGCGTCTTAATGCCGTGGGGATCGATCTATGGACCTTAGGTTTACAGGATGGGATTGAGCGAGCCTTGAGGGTGTGGAGGTGCGCCCAAGGATAAGGTGTTATCCTTGCTTGCTGTGGCGGGTGTTGGTCGGTGCAGGTAAAGGAAGATAACCCCTCCCCACTGAGTTTGATGCGGGACCCATTGGAGATATGGGCTCGTTGCTGAGATGCCATATAACGATGGTTTATATGGAAGATGGTGAATGGGTGCACTGCGGTCAAGAGTTGGTTGTCTCTGAGCTAGCACGTCAGCTTGAGGCCTAGTTACCGTTAATACGACCGCAGTGCATGTTGCTCGTTATGTTAATGGAGTGGGGAGGGGGAATGCCCTGCAGAAGACCAACGAGTTTCAGTTTGATCAGTTAAATGATAATTCTATTGATGTTTGGTTTTGATATGTTAATTATTGGTTTTGATTAATAAAGGGGCTGCTACGGCCACTAATTACTCCAAAAAGGTGTGGTCTCATTTAATGGTAATGGGATAAGGTTCGGAGTTGGGTGGTCGGTGTAGCAGCAGTGCAAACATCAGTTATACTATAGTCAAGAACAGCCTGGAGACGGACCACGGGGTAGGCGGAGGGCTGGCATGAGTAGAGTTAACTGTGGAAGTAGGGGATTGGGTAGGAAAGTTTTAGGGGGGCGGGGCTAGTGCGAGGAGGAGAGAGCGCACCCCGCCCCAGCGTCAGTCGGCGCAAGGAAAGATTCCCACCCTCCCTCCCTTATCAAAGCAGACAATAAAGGAAGGTTTGTTGGGCGGTGGTTGGACTGGAGGTGATGTAGTTTGGTAGGTGCTAACTTCTTTTGCTTTCGCAGGGGTGCTGGATGTCGTAGCGGTTGGCGGGTGTTGGTCGGTGCAGGTAAAGGAAGATAACCCCTCCCCACTGAGTTTGATGCGGGACCCATTGGGGATATGGGCTCGTTGCTGAGATGCCATATAACGATGGTTTATATGGAAGATGGTGAATGGGTGCACTGCGGTCAAGAGTTGGTTGTCTCTGAGCTAGCACGTCAGCTTGAGGCCTAGTTACCGTTAATACGACCGCAGTGCATGTTGCTCGTTATGTTAATGGAGTGGGGAGGGGGAATGCCCTGCAGAAGACCAACGAGTTTCAGTTTGATCAGTTAAATGATAATTCTATTGATGTTTGGTTTTGATATGTTAATTATTGGTTTTGATTAATAAAGGGGCTGCTACGGCCACTAATTACTCCAAAAAGGTGTGGTCTCATTTAATGGTAATGGGATAAGGTTCGGAGTTGGGTGGTCGGTGTAGCAGCAGTGCAAACATCAGTTATACTATAGTCATGAACTGGGACCCAGAAGCATCAAAGAGAAGTGACCACTAGATGGAGCATGGTGTATTGCGCATATGAGGAACAGATGAACAGTATCAACTGGAAAAAAGTAACAAAAAGAAACTGGTAGATACACAATTAGTTTGATTTACTAAAACTGGAGAGTGCAAAATTCGTACAACTGTGCATGGTAGCCAATCAGTTTCTAACTTCATTTGGTTCAATTAAGCTTTGACTTAAAAAAAAAAAAAAAAAACTGGAAGCTGACTGGTTTCTATGCAATGCTGAGCTCAGTAAAGCTGCCCCCCTAAAATGAGCACAAATAAAAACTCAAGTGTGTTTCTTTAGTGCTGCATTTGTGCTGTTTTGTACCGTAAAAAATTACATATGTGCTGATTTTATTTTTAAGATATTAGCAATTGTTTTTTCCAGACAATGACATCACCCAGCCCCCCTACAATAGCCAAAAAACACTAAACTGGACTGGCTTTGGGCCGTTTAAATCTCTGTTCGATCTTTTATAGTTTTTGCATTATTAATGATTTATTAAAGGTCACCAAAGGTCACTCAGCCGCCCTACAACAGCCAAAAAACACGAATCCGGGCTGGTTGGTTAGTGCTATGTTTGTGCTGGTTTGTGCTGTTTAAATTTCTGTTCTATCTCTTAACGTTTTTGCGTTGTTAATGCTTTATTAAAGGTCACCAAAGGTCACTCAGCCCCCCTACAACAGCCACTGGCAACTGGCTGGGCAGATGATCGTGAGCCTGTCACCAATCCTGGCGCCAGACAGACTATTTAAACAGGCTGCAGTTTGGTGTGCAGTTTTTGTGTGTTTGTTCCTGATTCCTGTGTTTGACCTCTGATCCTGACGCAGGTTGCTCCTGACCTCCGCTTGTCTGCTATCTGCCCTGACCGTGGCTTGTCTCTGGATTCTCCTTCTGTTCTTGCCTAATCAAACTCTCATTGCTGCCTTCGCTTGTGACTTGACTATACTGCTGACTATCGTCTATGCCGGATTTGGCCTACCATTACCGACCCGGCTCATCTGACCCTGCATCCTGCTCATCCAGCCTACTACAGCTCTTCAGTCTAGCAAGGTCTCATCTGTCTCCTGCTTCCAGCTGCTTAGCCACAGTCTGCCCCCAGCCAAGCTCTGTGCCAGCTCATCTGCCACCAGCCGGTTCTGCTACCACATTCACCTACTGACTGCTTCCCCCACACAGTCTACTGGACTGATCACAGGCGCTCATAGCTTGCTGTGCACCCATGGCTGCTGCCCCCCAAGCCAGAGATCACTAACCAGGTATGTGACACCAGGGCAGGGTGAGGTCATCGTCTGGAAAAAACAATTGCTATTATCTTAAAAATAGAAGCAGCACAAATTAAAATTGTTATGATTCAGAAAAGCACAAGCATAGCACTAAAGAAATGGTATATTTGTTTTTAAGATTTATTAACATGTAGCACTGACATGCTTGTTTATTAATGTGTGTTTCCATATAATAATCAAAAGTCTATGGACATTTCTATGGCTTAGTATTTGGCGCCATCAATACTGGTACTGAACTTAAATGTTTATTGCTTTGAAGAAAGCACAAAAGACATATACAGGAAGTGACTGTTGTTTTGATCAGAAGGTTGACCCTTTTAACCAGGAGGCTTGAGGACCTACCCATGAACACTTTCTCTGGCAGTGCATGCTGGGTAGGACATAAAAGGACCCTGAGCGGCCATTTTAGGTCTCTTGGGTTCGCATGGCCAGCCTGTGAGGATCTGTGTGAAGGTCCTCCCAGGGACAGGGCCCACAGCCTTTGCGGAACGCAAATCTCGCTTGTTTGTGCGAGTGATCTGACGGTGCCAGAGAGACAGTGACCGAATTGGAGAGATCCAGAGACACTCTGGCATACACAGGCCTCACTGGGATTTATAGTTCCACGGAGGAGGATCAGAGCAACTGATACACTGAGCAGGCTTGAGCCCTACCTACTCTGACATCCCAAGCCTTGTAATATAAGTACTGAAATTATATCAGGAGCACATTTACCTCAACTTAACTTACTTTAACCTGTGGATTACAAATCACAAGGAGTTACTTTAGCTAGCGAAGACAAGAAGACCAAAGACCAAGTACTTTAAGTGAGATCTCACGCATAGCTTAAAAAGTAGACGGAGCTCCTGGGTATTTATCTATATATATATATTGTTTGAAATTGTTTATATTGAATTTCATTGTACTGTCGTCCTATGTTGGAATGACAGTGCAATTACTGTAATCACATAATTTGAATATTTTCGCAGTAAAAAACACTGTTGTTTAACCATCCAGTTGTATGGCATACTGTTTTATCCCAGCAGGCAGAGCCAGTGGATCCTGAGGTTATAATACAGGTACCTTACATTGTATTATATTGTACTGTATTGTATTGCACCACAGCTGTGTCAAGGGGACTGAGCCAAGTTAGTAGGGTGTTGTTACAGGGTGCAGGCTCAAATTAAATCAGCCGCTACTTTGGGAGCCAGTGCTACATGTGGGGGCATCATCCGGGATCCTGTCGCTCTGAAAACAAGCCCACCCCAGCAGTGCCAGTATGGACCTCCTCACAGTGGTCCAGTGGTGCGAAGTGGAAGGCACACGCTCAGAAGTAAGCATGGCCATTGAACTCCCAGGAGAGGACTTGTCCCCAGACAGGAAGGCCTATGTGGTCGCAGTAAGACCAGACCATGGGACTAATCGCACTTATGCACTATTAGAGTGGAGGAAAGGTGTGCCTAAGAATTTCCAAGGTACCAGCGTGAAACTGTCTGACAGAACTAAATTCTGCCTGACACACCCAGAGAGGCAAGGTCCTGTCAGCCCCATGGAGGAGAAGCCAATCAAAGAAAAAGTTCACTCCCCGTCACACCCTACCACGATTGAGCCAGAGTTTCTTACAGCCCTAGGCGACTTTGTGGCGAAGTGTCAGAAGGGAAACCCTGCATACCCTGGAAATTCCTACCAGAACCAGAAACAAGAAAGTGTTTTCTCAGGAAGGCAACCCATACCCCCAGAGGAAAGTAACTTTGAGGAATGGTTGGAGCAGACCACACAAGCCTTGGATGAGTGGGACATACACAAAAGACAAAGGATTGCAGAGAGCTTAAGAGGGCCTGCTTCAGAAGCGATCCGAAATCTCAAGCTCAGCAAACAGAACTGCGTGGCTCAGGACTACTTAGATATCCTACAGGATGTGTTCGGACAGACAGAGAAAGTCTCCGACCTAATTTACCAATTGGAGCACACCTATCAACAAGCGGTAGAAAAGCTGTCAGATTACATAGGATGGTTGGACAAAGTCCTGCATCAGATCTTGTTGAAGAAAGGACTAGATCCCAGGGAAGTGGATGAAACAAGGGCAAAGCAAGTCCTGAAGGGTGCCCAACCATTAGACCCCATCATGTTCCAATTAAGGACACGTCCAGATGGTGGCATTCTAAAGTACCCAGATCTAAACCGGACTGTGCGGGAAAAGGAGGCCATTCTTGAGTGGAAAGAGAAAAAACTCCAAGGGCCAAAATCAGTGGTTGAAATCAGGGCGGCTGGTGCCACCAGTGGCGACCCTCAAATAGAATTTCTCCAGACACAAGTGGCACAGTTGATGGAAATGATGGCTCTGTTGACTGCCCAGCACGCCATCTCCCCCGATAAGGGAGTTCAAGCACCCAAAGAACTGACAAGTCTCACAGCGGTGGTGGAAGAACCCATGACCTGCTTCAACTGTGGAGGAGTCGGACATCTCAGACGAGTGTGCTCAAGCCCAAGAAAGGGGACAAACCCCACAAGCCGGCTTTAAACTTCAAAGGGCCCCAGTGAAGGAGTCAACTGGGTGCCCAGTTATCAAAAGGAACTCCAGTCCAACCCGTACGCAACAGACATCAGAGACTGCAGTAAAGTCAAGGTGGAAGAAGGAGAGGCCACAAAAGCCAATTGCCAAGGTAGAAGCCACTAAGCAGGCCAAAAGTGCCACCTCCCGTGGGCTCCCTCCCAAGTTAGTGGGGCCCTCTCCAATTGTCCCCATCCAGAGAGAGGGCATATACACCAAAGCACTGCTGGACCCTGGAGCACAGGTGACATTGCTCTACAGGGACTTCTATGATAAGCATCTCAAGCACCTGCCTTTACAAAGACTGGAGGAGCTGGAGATATGGGGATTAGGGACCAAAAACTTTCCATATGATGGTTACTTGCCGGTCAAGCTCACTTTCGACCCGAGTACAGCAGGGAAGACGGAAACCTTTGACGCCTTGGCAGTGGTGTGCCCTTGCCCTCCAGGAGCTGACAAAAGTTCCCTCATCATTAGAACAAACACTGACTTGGTGAGAAGACTACTCACACCGCTTGTACAGCAGGAAAATACCCTCCCCACAAAAATACACCCAATGTTAGCCCAGGTGTACCGAGACCTTAAACGCAAAGCGAAGGCCCCTGAAGAGGGAGTGGGAAAAATCTGGCTTCTAGACAAGAAAGAGAGACTGGTCTAACCAGGTGAAGTAGTTTGCCTGAGAGCTTCGGTCAAGTTAAGCTTGAAAAGACCGGGCCCTTTCATTGTTCTGGAGACTCCAAACCAGGAAGAACACAGGGGTTTAGAACTTATCCCTGAAGTATTGCCAACCAAGGCATTGAAAAGGAATCACGGCAAGATTTCAGTCAATGTCCCCAACACAGCAGTTGTGCCAGTGAGGGTGCCAGCCAGAAGACTGTTGGGACAGACCAGCCCAGCAACTCTAGTCTTGCGGCTCAATGGGAGAACAGGCCGGAGTGACTCCCCAAGGAGAATTCTCCCTGAAAAACACAACTCTTACTCCTGCCTGGATGGAGAGAGCTAAAGCCCAACTCCTGAGATGGAAGTCAACTTTCTCTACAAGTGAGTTTCATGTGGGGCTGGTGAAGAGTGCGACTCATGGGATTAGTCTGGAAGAAGACAAGTCCTTTTGGGAGAGAGTCAGACAAATCCCACTAGGGGATCTCAAAGATCTGAGAGAACAGCTGGTTGAACTCAAAAGGACGGGCATCATTAGAGAGTCCCGGAGTCCTTACGCCTCCCCAATAGTGGTGGTAAGGAAGAAGAACAGGTCCCTACGGCTGTGCATTGATTATAGAACCCTGAACCGGAGAACCATTCCTGACCAGTACACCACACCTTGGATAGAGGATGCCTTGCAGAGCCTGTCGGGGGCGAAGTGGTTCAGTGTGCTGGACCTGAAAAGTGAGTACTAATAGATCCCCATGTGTCCTGAAGATAGGGAAAAGACCGCTTTTATCACTCCTGTGGGTTTCTTCAAATTCAATAGGATGCCGCAAGGCCTATCTGGAGCTCCAGCAACCTTCCAGAGACTAATGGAGAAGACAGTGGGTGACATGAACCTGATTGAAGTGCTGGTATACCTAGACAATATCATAGTGTTTGGGAGAACGTTAGAAGAGCACAAAGAATGGCTGGAGAAAGTCCTGAAGAGGCTTAATGACGAAGGCCTGAAGCTATCCATGGAAAAGTGCCAATTTTAACAACCCTCAGTTAACTACTTAGGACACATTGTGTCTGAAGAGGGATTAGCAACAGATCCTGAGAAATTGGAAGCAGTTACTTCTTGGCCCAAGCCTACAAATGTGACCGAAACTCAGGTCGTTCCTAGGGTTCTGCGCAAACTACAGGAGGTTTGTGGAAGGGTTTGCCAAAATAGCTCACCCACTCACTGAGGGGTGAGTGGGAACCAAGAAGAAGCTGGTGCAGACTCAGATCAGTCTGGGAAGCCAAAGGAAGGGCCCAGGAAGAAGAAAGAATCCATACAGGACCAGTGGACTCCAGAATGTGAGGAAGCCTTCAGGCAGTTGAAGTGGAGACTCACCACTGCTCCGGTGCTGGTCTATGCAGACCCAACCAAACCGTATGAGCTACATGTGGATGCCAGCCGAGATTGGGCTAGGAGGAGTGCTCTATCAGGAATATAACGGACGTCTGCAGCCCATTGCCTATGTTAGCCGAAGTCTTCTTCCTGCGGAAAGAAACTATCCTACTCACAAGCTCGAATTTCTGGCTCTGAAGTGGGCAGTGGTAGACAAGTTAAAGGATTATCTTTATGGGGCAGAGTTCATAGTCAAGACAGACAACAACCCCCTCACATACTTGCTCGCCACCGAAAAGCTGGACGCCACTGGCCACAGGTGGCTGGCTGCCCTCTCGGCGTTTACCTTCAGCTTGAAGTACAGACCAGGAGTTGGTAACCGAGATGCGGACGCACTGTTTCTCAACATTGGGATTTGTGTCAGTAGCTGTGTTGCTATTATTAACGCTATAATTTTTTAGCATGGATATTTTTTGTTTTTATTTATTGGGTGATGTCATTGTCTGGGAAAAAAAAACAATTGCTGATATCATTAAAATAAAAGCAGCACAAATGTACATTTTTATGGCACAAAACAGCACAAATGTAGCACGAAAGAAACACACTTGAGTTTTTATTTGTGCTGATTGTAGGGGGGGGGGGGGGGCAGCTTTGCATAGAAACCAGTCAAGAAACCAGCTTAATTGAACAAGATGAAGTTAGAAAAGGATTGGCTACCATGCACAGCTGTACGGATTTTGCACTCTCCAGTTTTAGTAAATGAACCTCATTGTGTATCTACCAGTTTCTTTTTCCCCAGTTTGATACTTTTGATCTGTTCCTCCGTATCGCAATACACCATGCTCCATCTAGTGGTGACTTCTCTTTGATGCTTTTGGATCCCAGTTCATTCTTGTTTTTGTAAACTGATTCAATCAAAAAACTTTTTCCACCTTTTTAGACAACTCGAATTGTATCAATAATTAATTTCTCCATTTTTAAATTGTAAAATTAAATCATCATTAACAACAGCTTTCCCTGTTTTATACACAGTGGTGGCTTATCCATTAGGGATGCCCCCCCCCCCCATGTATCCGGCGCCCTATTCTACATGCAGATTGCTAATATTTAAAAAAATAAAAATAAAATAAAAGCAGCACAAATGTCAATTTTTTACGGCACAAAACAGAACATATGTAGCACTAAAGAAACACACTTGAGTTTTTATTTGTGCTGATTGTAGGGGGGGGCACTTCACTGAGCTGCAATGCTGCACCAAAATCTCAAGTTTTAGTAAATCAAGCACAATGGGGATTATTTACTAAAGGCAAATCCACTTTGCACTACAAGTGCACTTGAAAGTGCAGTCGCTGTAGATCTGAGGGGGACATGCAAGGAGAATAAAAAACAGCATTTTAGCTTGCACATGATTGGATGATAAAATCAGCAGAGCTTCCCCTGATTTCAGATCTTCCCCTCAGATCTACAGCGACTGCACTTCCAAGTGCACTTGTAGTGCAAAGTGAATTTGCCTTTTGTAAATAACCCCCAATGTCTCTTTGAGCCAGTGTACATCTAAGCTGGGAAACTGAATTAGCAATAGGATGATAATAAAAAGGAGAATAAATCCTGCAACCACCAGTGCACTAAAAATGTGTAGTCAAAAATTAGTAAAAATAAAAAAAAAGGGAACAACACTATAAATATAATAACAGCTATGTTAAATGTATGTGGACTAAGCCTCCAGTATGAAAATGCATAGGGTGTGTGAGAGCTGAACTGTTAGACAGGTCCAATTCGGTTGTTTTGCAGGCTGGTTGGTGAGTGTGCTGGGAAATCTTTTGTTTGTATGTGGTGTGCATTGTCCTTCCATGTACACCTTGCTGCAAAGGCCAGTTATAAATCTGGGGCGGTTGACACTTTTTGTACAGTTGGATGAATTGGGTGCGGGGACACCTTCACTGCCATTGTGTTCCTGCTGGGCATTACGTGTGTCACTGTGCCTTTTAAGAATGGGTAGGCTCCCTCCAGGCAAACCTTGATCTACTAATTCTTATATGTACTCCTACTATGGAGGCTCTGGAAATTTAGAGTTAGGACAACAGTAAATACAGAGTTCCTTTGGCATGGGCACTGTGGCTTACTCTTAAATAGTGCACAGACATCCCAACCTGCAGAAACAAATTTCAGGGAGGTGGCAAACTCATTTCAGGGAGGTGGTGATTCGCGCCTGCATACGCAATTGGGGAGGAGTACACAGAGCAGCTGGGGATGATCGGTGCAGCAGGAGGGACAGCTATGAACCCCAATCTCCCTGTATAGCTTTTTACCTGTCAGCTGCGGGAGGGAGAGAAGGAGAAGCAGCTGTCAGCTAAAAATCTATACAAAGGAGATCATGATCACAGCTGATCCCCACCGCACTGATCATTCCCAGGAGATCGGAAGGCGCTTGCTGGTGTGCGGGAGTAGCCGCAGAAATGCGGGAGTCTTCCGCACCTTCCTGGAGACTTGAGATGCCTGAGTGTGCGCAAACAAAATCCTCTGTTTTTAACGCAAACCGTTAGACAGGTCCAATTCCGTTGTTTTGCCGGCTTGTCGGTAATTGTGCTGGGAAATCTTTTGTTTGTGGTGTGAGACCTGAGCCTAAATTTTAAAAGAGTGCGGACATCTAGTTCCTTGTTCAAGCCTTAAAGAGTCATGGTGTTCATTCTGTATACAGTATCCAGTATGTCGCATGATTAGATTACATAGTTTATTAAATCTCTGTAGAGAATCTGGAAGGAATAGTTTCTATGTCACAAAACATTTAAACACTTTTATTGTGTTTTAGGGTAAAGTGGCAGTGGACAATGTGGTCTAGGGAGCCCTTTTCAATAAATCAGCAGTGCTTACCAACACTGTGACATAGGAATCTGATGGTGAGGGCCTTTATAAAGTAGTCCTTATGGGCAGGTAGGACCATACACAACACAGTGGAACAATTTGTACAATATTTGATCCTATGGGGTTGATTTACTAAAGGCAAATACACTTTGGACTACAAGTGCACTTGGAAGTGCAGTCGCTGTAGATCTGAGGGGAAGATATGAAATGAAGGGAAGCTCTGCAGATTTCTATCATCCAATCATGTGCAAGCTAAAATGCTGTTTTTTATTTTCCTTGCATGTCCCCCTCAGATCTACAGTGACTGCAATTCCAAGTGCATTTGTAGTGCAAAGTGGATTTGCCTTTAGTAAATCAACCCCTATATCTTGTCCTACAACTATCTAGACTGTCTATGTTCAATAAACTGAAAAGTTAGATTTGTTTCCTGCACTGGAACATGCCTGTCTTGTCATATGGTGTGGGTATTACAACTTTGTGGGAATTAATTAGTGATTTTTTAGATTACATGCTTTCCTGAGGAATATTCTTGGGTTTCTGTTGTAACACTCAATGGCGGAACTTTCAGGGTTGCAGCAGTCATACTTGCAACTGGGCCCTGCCGCTCTGCCACTGTAGGGGGGTCCCCAAGACCTGGCATCTCCACCTGCACCTCTGGCTGTCGGTTTTAATGGGCAGTGGGAGGCAGCGATCAGCAGCTTTATGGTACCTGCGAGCCGCGGGATCTCCCTGGGGCTTGTAGTTCTCTCTCTCCGAATGTATACAGTGGAGAGGGGAGGGGCCTCTGACCCAAGCATGTATCGGCTTCACCCCTAAGACCCCTTTCACACCGAGAGCGTTTTGCAGGTGCTATAGTGTTAGAAATAGTGCCTGCAATCCGCCCTCAAACTGCTGCTCCATTGTCTCCAGTGTGAAAGCCTGAGAGCTTTCACACTGGAGCGGTGTGCTGGCAGGATGTCAGGAAAAATCCTGCCAGCAGCTTCGTTGGAGCGGTGAAGGAGCGGTGTGTTTGCTGCTCCTCCACCGCTGCTCCCCATTGAAATCAATGGGGCAGTGCTGCAATACCGCCGGCAAAACGCTGCTATTGTGGCATATTGTGGGCGGGTTTAACCCTTTCTCTGCCGCTAGCGGGGCGCTTTTACCCCCGTTAGTGGCTGAAATACGCCGCAAATCCAACGGTAAAATGCGCTAAAAATAGCGGTGTTTTACCGCCGATGCTATGGGCGGCGCAGTGTGAAATCCCTGTAAGTGAAGCCGATACATGCTTCTACACTCTTTCCGATACATGCCCAGGTAATGTTTTTAAGAATAGTTACATTTAGCCTTTACTATTTATTTCATCAATATGATAATTTGAGGTATAAAGCTTGGTCATGTATTATGTAATCTTTGGAGCCGCACAGATCCAAATGCACAATGTCTGCATTCAGATCCCTGCACCTGCTCCTGCTCACATGTCAAACTTGCGTCTGTGTCCGTGTAGTCACTGTAGCTCTGAGGTGGATGCAGACACAGCAAAATGTGGCTGTGCTTGGAGGACGCGGCTCATCGACTGTCTGAATGAGCCCTGAATGTTATATGTGGTAATACACTAGGTTGTTGGGTCCTGGTTTGCTAGTTTCTTTTCATATAAACACCAAACCAACCTATAGGAGCACATACAACATATTTAATGCATTCTCTAGCCCCATGTGACAGCAGTGGGCCAACAATGCCTTATGGGGATGAGGAGTGAATCACATGCACACCAATACCCAGAAGTGTACGGTTGGATGGCATGGAGGTAAGGCATGTGCTGTTGGGATGGGTTATAGGGTTTAGTGATCCTATTCCATTACAGTAGTTTTAAAAAAAGACAGACCTTGGACAAGCATGCAAAACAAGAGTTAAAGCTTTTAATATTTCACTGGCTGCATGCTGTTTTAAGATCAGTGATAACTCCTAGGCAGACAGGCCAGTATCTGGGTAACAGCTTCAGAACTTGAGATTTTATAGGCTAGTTATCAATGGTAGCTATCACATTTCTATCCTCAAAGGTTCCCTTTAAATAAACTCTAAAACGAAGTGTGGTTGCTGAAACCTTTTTTTTATAGCTGACATCACCATCAGCTGCGTTGTTTTTACAAATGATACATTGGCAATGCATTCTCTGTCTCATTTGTGATTACTTCACAAGCTAGTGTCACTTTCCATTTCCCAGTTGTGTTTCAGTTATGTTTCTTCTTTCTAGCTCATGTTCATTAATTCACATTCCTTCTGCTGATAAGCTCAGATAAGATGGACAATAAAACATCTACAGATTTAAATATCTCAGAGCACTGTGCAGCCAGTTGTCAAAGAAATGAGTGAAACCATAATACAAATACAGTGATTTAATACTATTATTACTATTATCAATTATGATTTCTGCAGTTTGTGCAGCTCTTCACAAAATAGGCAGTAAAGTTACAATACAGTCTAATACAGGAGGGTTTGGGGGCCCTGCTCACAAGAGCTTACAATCTAACACTGAAGGGAAAAGTAATACAAAAAATAAAGTAAGGAAGAGCTGATGGACAAATATAGAACAGTTTTTAGGTAAATTTTTTACATTTTTTTCTTTTGCTTCCCTTTTATTCTTTAGGGAGGAATGTACCAAGCAAGACAGTGACAGAATCAGACACAAGCTAGTACATTTCTAGCTGCTGTTCATATAACAAAGAATTTATTATAAGTGTGGTATTTGTTGTGACTACTTCTCCTGCCAGTCTAAATATCTGACTGCGACGTCTGTGTGTGATGTATTGACATACAAATATACCCGTTAAAGGGCGTTGACTACCCACAACATCAACTGGGAGTCAAATAAAGTAATGCATCCAGGATAAACTTGGAGGAGAATGTTCAGGTCAGGAATCTGGAGGCAAGGCGTTTCGGAGGTGTAAAATTATACTTGGACGGTGTCGGCCTCACTGGTGTCCAGATGCGACTTAGGGCCAGCGGTGGTTTGGGTGTAGCTGGAAGAGGTGGGGAGTCCTCCTCTGGAAGAGGTGGGAGCCCCAAGTTGCGCAGGAAGATGTCGCTTTCTTGCAGATCATGTAGAGAATATTGAATTCCTTCTCTGGAGGTGGAGAGGCGAAAGGTGAAGCCCCACCGATAAGCCACCTTAGGGGACTGAAGATGCAAAGTTAGTGGACGGAGGGTCCTCCTCCTTGCCAAAGTGATAGGTGAGAGATCGCTGAAAATTTGGATCCTGGAGCCTTTAAATTCAACTCTAGACTGATTGCGAGACGCCAGAGTCAGGGCTTCTTTGCTATCATAGTAATGAAAACGAACAATCACATCTCTTGGGTTGGCCCCCGATAGAGGCTTCGGGGCAAGTGATCGTGTGCTCTATCCAGGCGCCAATCTATGTCCGGGATGTTGTGAGCTACTAGATTGAAAAGGCTGAGGAGATAGGCACGTAGATCTTTATCTTCTACATTTTCGTGAATGCCCCTGAACCTCAGGTTCTGTCTGCGTTCTCTGTTTTCTAAATCTTCCTGCGGGGCTTGTAGTTGAGTAACGGTATTTTTAATGGCGACATTGTCCTCCTCGAGAACCTGAACATATTGCACCATTTCATCAAATTTGTATTCAAGAGAGTCAGTGCGTTCCCCTAGCTGATCAATCTCCCCTCTCAGTTCTTTAGCCACTTTTCCTACTTCCTGTGCAATGGTATGAATGATAGTTTGTAACAGGGAATGCAGTTTAGCGTCTAGTATCTCCACTGTCAGGGGGGGAGAGTTCAGATGTAAGCATGGAGGTTTCGTTAAAGAGTAGGTTGGTGCTTGATTCAGATTGCTCTGGTGCGATCTGTGAGCTTTCGGGGGCCCCCGAGGCCGCTTGAGAAGGCCTGCTCAGGTAGCAATCCATTGCTATAGAGGTCTCTGATCCCCAATTTTGCCCATGGGGTGTACAGCTGGGCGAAATAAGTTGTAGAAAGAACACCCGCGTCTGTAGAAGCTCACATAGTAGAAAACGGGGGTCTCGGAAAGATGGCGGTCTCATCTGTCTGTCATATCTATAAGCCGTGCATGACCAGTAGTGTGTACTATGGAAGTAAGTGCACAGATATTGGCGGAGTGCAGGACGCACTGAAGGCTATGGGGGGGGGGGGGGGAGAAAGTCCCGTAAATGCTTGGTGCCCCTGTTTGCTTGAGAGCGTGGCAATATTAGCAAGAGTCTAGGGGTTGTGGAACCAGGTGTTGTGGAACCCACCTAGGATACGTGCAACACACCTAAGGCGTACGATTAGAGGACAGTTCAATACATTTTGAGATAACTCTATACCAGTAAAAGCAATTGCAGTTTCACTGACATTAGGTGGCGCAAGATGGCCGCTGGGTGTATGTGAAACAATGAGAGCCTTGTATAGTCCAGGGGACAGTAGAGGTACAGAAAGCACTGCAGAAGAATATTTAAACTTTGTCTCTGGTAGTTAGATAAAGCAGTGGAGTGTAGGTGGGTTAGGCAAGCTTGCAACAGAGGAGGGAGCTCCATTCAGGCCTAGGGTGTAGCAAGATGGCCGACGTCTCTCACCTGGATTCCGGACATTCTCAGGGCTGTCTTTTAGCTCCTTCAGCTCCCGGGTGGTCTGCAGTCAGTGTCCCTTGATCGGGGGGCCCTCCGGGTGGTCCACAGGGATAACAGGAGCCTTGCAGAGCGCCACAGGCTAGCGGTGGATCCCTCTGCCTAGTAGGCCGCAAGATAGCGGTGCGGCGCCTGGAGTTGCGGCTGGCCGCGAGCCGGGAGATGACGTCCAGGGAACAAAATAGGGGCACCGGGATTCTCTCCGCACACCTGGGATCCTGGATGGGTGGTAGGGAGCCTCCGTGGAGATCGCTGGCTGCGGATTGGCCTTAGATTAGAAAAGGCCTCAGCGGAGCTCCAAAGAAGTGCGTCCGACTCCTTCCACTGCCGGCCACGCCCCCCTCACTGTGTCCTATTACCAGTTCCCCCCACAGCTGGCAGGAGAGGAGGGGAGGCCGTTGCGGGGGACAAATGGGGCAGAGAAGGACACAGAGGGGTATGGGGGAGGAGTACACAGATCAGCTGGGGATGATTGGTGCAGCAGGAGGGACAGCTGTGAACTCCAATCTCCCTGTATAGCTTTTTACCTGCCAACTGTGGGAGGGAGAGAAGGAGAAGCAGCTGTCAGCTAAAAATCCATACAAAGGAGCTCGTGATCACAGCTGATCCCCACCGCACCGATCATTCCCGGGAGATCAGAAGGTGCTTGCGGGTGTGCGGGAGCCGCCGCAGAAATGCGGGAGTCTCCCACACCTTCTGGAAGACTTGAGATGTCTGAGTGTGTGCAAACAAAATCCTCTGTTTTTAACGCAAACTGTAAGCCCTTGTACACACGGTCGGAGATTCCGACAACCAAATCCGTCGGATTTTGTCCGAAACTGTTGCATACACACGGTCGGACAAAGTTGTCGGATAACGTGATTACGTTATTTCGTTACGACGGGTTCACGCTAGTAGCCAATAGCTTTGGTGTAGGAATTTGATCTGAGCATGCGTGGCACTTTGTCCGATAGGAATTCTCTACACATGATCGGAGTATGTCCGATCGGAGCATTTTGACGGAAAATTTTACCAACAAGTTGTAAAACTTGGTCCGTCGGAAACAGTCCGATGTAGACCACACACAGTCAGAATATCCGACAAAATGGTCCGATCGGACACATTCCGTCTGAATCTCCGACCGTGTGTACAAGGGCTTAGACAGGTCCAATTCCGTTGTTTTGCCAGCTGGTCGGTAATTGTGCTGGGAAATCTTTTGTTTGTTTGTGGTGTGAGACCTGAGCCTAAATTTTAAAAGAGTGCTGACATCTAGTGCCTTGTTCAAGCCTAAAAGAGCCATGGTGTTTATTCTGTATACAGTATTCAGTATGTTGCCTGATTAGATTACTAAGGCCGCGTACACACGGGCGGACTGTTCGCCCAACCTTGTCCGCTGAACAGTGTTTGGGCGGACAGTCCGCTCGTGTGTGGGCTTTCAGCGGACAGTTTCAGCGGACAGTTGGACGGACAAGGTCTTTCGGAAATTCCGAAAAACTGTCCGCTGAAACTGTGTTTGAGCGAACAGTCCGCCCGTGTGTGGGCCTGTCCGCTGTACTTTCGAAATGAGCGGACTGTTCCCGCTCGGAAAGTCCGCCCATTTCGAGCGCGTGTACAGGTAGGCGGGGCCCGCGAAGGAGACGTCGCGGGCTCCGCCGCCTGGAATGGGCTTAAAGGGGAACCCCAACGCCGAAAAAAATCGGCGTGGGGGTTCCCCCCAAGTCCACACCAGACCCTTGTCCGAGCACGCTACCCGGCCGGCCAGGAAAGGGGGGCGAGCGAGCGCGCCCCCCCTCCTTAGCCGTACCAGGCCGCGTGCCCTCAACATGGGGGGTGCCTTGGGGAAGGGGGGGCCGCGCGGCCCCCCCACCCCAAAGCACCTTGTCCCCATGTTGATGAGGACAAGGGCCTCTTCCCGACAACCCTGGCCGTTGGTTGTCGGGGTCTGCGGGCGGGGGGCTTATCGGAATCCGGGAGCCCCCTTTAAGAAGGGGGCCCCCGGATACCGGCCCCCCACCCTATGTGAATGAGTATGGGGTACAATGTACCCCTACCCATTCACCTGTGAAATAAAGTACAAATAAAAACACAACACAGGGGAAAAAAATATTTTATTGCACAGCCGGGGGTCTTCCGTCTTCGGGGGTCTTCTCGCCGGACTCCTCCGCTATGTGTGTGTAGCTCTTTTGCCAGCGGAGGAGTCCGGCTTTCTTCCTCCCCGCCGCCGGCCTCTTCTCCCGACTTCGGGGGTCTTGTCCCCCTCTTCGGTTCTTCTGCCGGGCCACCGCGCCTGGTCCGGTGGCCCGGTCTTCTGTCGCCGTCTTCCGTTCTTCTGTCGCCGCCTTCGGTTCTTCTGCCGGGCCACCGCGCCTTCTTGTAGCTCTTTTACAGGCGGTGGCCCGGTCTTCTGTCGCCGCTGTCGCCTTCCGTTCTTCTTCTTGTTCTTCTTCTTCTTCTCCAGGAGATGTTGACACGTCGCTCCCTCCGGCCGGAATGCCAGAGCCGCCCTGCGCTGTGACTTATATAGTGACAATGGGGCGGTGTCACATGGTATATGTCACATGGGTTGGTCACATGGTGACCCCGCCCCCTTACGATGTCATAGTCCCCATGTGACATCAACCCATGTGACCAACCCATGTGACATATACCATGTGACACCGCCCCATTGTCACTATATAAGTCACAGCGCAGGGCGGCTCTGGCATTCCGGCCGGAGGGAGCGACGTGTCAACATCTCCTGGAGAAGAAGAAGAAGAACAAGAAGAAGAACGGAAGGCGACAGCGGCGACAGAAGACCGGGCCACCGCCTGTAAAAGAGCTACAAGAAGGCGCGGTGGCCCGGCAGAAGAACCGAAGGCGGCGACAGAAGAACGGAAGACGGCGACAGAAGACCGGGCCACCGGACCAGGCGCGGTGGCCCGGCAGAAGAACCGAAGAGGGGGACAAGACCCCCGAAGTCGGGAGAAGAGGCCGGCGGCGGGGAGGAAGAAAGCCGGACTCCTCCGCTGGCAAAAGAGCTACACACACATAGCGGAGGAGTCCGGCGAGAAGACCCCCGAAGACGGAAGACCCCCGGCTGTGCAATAAAATATTTTTTTCCCCTGTGTTGTGTTTTTATTTGTACTTTATTTCACAGGTGAATGGGTAGGGGTACATTGTACCCCATACTCATTCACATAGGGTGGGGGGCCGGTATCCGGGGGCCCCCTTCTTAAAGGGGGCTCCCGGATTCCGATAAGCCCCCCGCCCGCAGACCCCGACAACCAACGGCCAGGGTTGTCGGGAAGAGGCCCTTGTCCTCATCAACATGGGGACAAGGTGCTTTGGGGTGGGGGGGCCGCGCGGCCCCCCCTTCCCTAAGGCACCCCCCATGTTGAGGGCACGCGGCCTGGTACGGCTAAGGAGGGGGGGCGCGCTCGCTCGCCCCCCTTTCCTGGCCGGCCGGGTAGCGTGCTCGGACAAGGGTCTGTTGTGGACTTGGGGGGAACCCCCACGCCGATTTTTTTCGGCGTTGGGGTTCCCCTTTAAGCCCATTCCAGGCGGCGGAGCCCGCGACGTCTCCTTCGCGGGCCCCGCCTACCTGTACACGCGCTTGAAATGGGCGGATTTGCCTCCTCCTTACGTGGGCGAGTCCGTTCATTTCAAAAGTTGAGCGAACTGTTTGCCCAACCTTGTTCGTCAAACAGTCCGCTCGTGTGTGGGCAAGTCCGCTCATGCAAATTTTGAGCGGACTGTTTGATGAAACTGTTTGCCGAACAAGGTTGGGCGAACAGTCCGCGCGTGTGTACGCGGCCTTAGTTTATGAAATTTCTGTAGAGAACCTGGAAGGAATGGTTTCTATGTCAAAAACATTTAAACACTTTTATTGTGTTTTAGGGTAAAGTGGCAGTGGGCAATGTGGTCTAGGGAGCCCTTTTCAATAAATCAGCAGTGTTTACCAAAACTATGACATAGGGATCTGATGGTGAGGCCTTTATAAAATAGTCCTTATGGGCAGATGGGACCATACACAACATACTCAGTGGAATAATAATCACACACATAGGTTGGACTTGACGGACGTGTGTCTTTTTTCAACCTCACCTACTATGTAGCTATGTAACAATTTGTACAATATTTGATCCTATAGGGTTGATTTACTAAAGGCAAATCCACTTTGGACTACAAGTGCACTTAGAAGTGCAGTCGCTGTAGATCTGAGGGGAAGATCTGAAATGAAGGGAAGCTCTGCTGATTTCTATCATCCAATAATGTGCAAGCTAAAAATAGGATTTTATATACAGCTTACCTGTAAAATCCTTTTCTTGAGAGTACATCACAGGACACAGGAGCTTCATTACATAGTGGTTATATAGGCACCTCTGGTGATTGGACACTGGTTAACCCCCAATTAAGAAGAATTCCTCCCCTATATAACCCCTCCCATATGGGAGGCACCTCAGTTTTGTAGCAAAGCAATAAGAAACCACGTAAAACCCAAGAAGGGCGGGAGCCCTGTGTCCCGTGATGTACTCTCAAGAAAAGGATTTTTCAGGTAAGCTGTATATAAAAATCCCATTTTCTTGATCATACATCACGGGACACAGGAGCTTCATTACATAGTGGGATGTCCCAAAGCAATGCTCAGTTTGAGGGGAGGGAGACACAGATCAGGATTATAGACCGCCATGGACCAGAGGATCTAAACTGCAGCCTGCAGTACACTGTGCCCAAAGGCGATATCCTCTTGCCCTCTGACATCCACCTGATAAAATCTGGTGAATGTGTGGACTGATGACCAAGTTGCAGCCTTACAGATCTGAGCCAGGGAGGCCTGGTGATGCACTGCCCAAGAAGCACTTACAGCCCTCGTTGAGTGCGCTTTCACTTGAAAAGGAGGACTCTTCCCCTTTACACTATTGGCCTGAAAAATAACCTGTCTAATCCACCTTGAGAGAGTGGATTTTGATGCCACCTGGCCCTTCCTAGGGCCTTCGGCAAAATAAATAAGCAATCAGTTTTTCTTATCTGAGCAGTTGCCTGAAGATAGATACTGATTGCCCTTACCACATCTAAAGTGTGCAAAGATTCTTCTTCTGTGGATTGTGGATGCGGAAAAAAGGATGGTAGGATTACATCTTGATTCAAATGGAATCCTGAAACCACCTTAGGCAGAAAGGACCTTTATAACAGAAACTTTACGGAAAATAGGTTTTGGTCCAAAGATGCTGAAATGGATAAATAATCTATACATACAACCAACAGCTAGAATAGGAATAAATGGGAGTATGTCATCCGCCTTTGAAATGCTAAATGGGACAAGACAAGGATGTCCACTTTCGCCCCTTCTGTACGTTATCGCTTTGGAGCCATTATTGGCAAAGATCCGTGAGAACGTGAATATAGGGGGGGTTGAGATGGGCGGAGAAAACCATAAAGTGGCGGCATACATGGACGACATACTCCTATATATAACAAACCCACGTCTGTCCTTACCCAGTTTAACCACTTCAGTTCCGGACCAATAAACACCTTAAGGACCAGAGGTCTTTTTGCAATTTCGCACTGCGCTGTTTTAACTGGTAATTGCGCGGTCATGCAATATTGCACCCAAACGAAATTTGCGTCCTTTTCTTCCCACAAATAGAGCTTTCTTTTGATGGTATTTGATTGCCTCTGCGATTTTTTTTTTTTGCGATATAAATGAAAAAAGAGCGAAAATTTTGAAAAAAAAAGATATTTTCTTCTTTTTGTTATAAGAAAAATCGAATAAACTAAATTTTAGTCATACATTGAGGGCAAAATTTATTCAGCCACATGTCTTTAGTAAAAAAAATGTCAATAAGCGTATATTTTTTGGTTTGCGCAAAAGTTATAGCGTCTACAAACTAGAGTACATTTTCTGGAATTTACACAGCTTTTAATTTATGACTGCCGATCTCATTTCTTGAGGTGCTAAAATGGCAGGGCAGTACAAATCCCCCCCAAATGACCCCATTTTGGAAAGTAGACACCCCAAGGAAATTGCTGATGGGTATGTTGAGCCCATTGAATATTTATTTTTTTTGTCCTAAGGGATTGAATAATGACAAAAAAAAAAAAAAAAAATTTTTTTTACAAAAAGTTGTCACTAAATGATATATTGCTCACACATGCCATGGTTATATGTGAAATGACACCCCAAAATACATTCTGCTGCTTCTCCCGAGTACGGGGATACCACATGTGTGGGACTTTTTGGGAGTCTAGTCGCGCACGGCACCCCGAAAACCAATCACCACCTTCAGGATTTCTAAGGGTGCAAATTTTTGATTTAACTCCTCACTACCTATCACAGTTTCGAAGGCCATAAAATGCCAAAATAGCACAAAACCCCCCCAAATGACCCCATTTTGGAAAGTAGACACCCCAAGCTATTTACTGAGAGGCATGTTGAGTCCATGGAATATTTTATATTTTGCCAAAAGTTGCGGGAATATTACAAACTTTTTTTTTTTTGCACAAAGTTGTCACTAAATGATATATTGCTCACACATGCTATGGGCAGAAGTCAAATTACACCCCAAAATAAATTCTGCTGCTTCTCCCGAGTACGGGGATACCACATGTGGGGGACTTTTTGGGAGCCTAGTTAACTAGCTACCTAGCGACACTAGCGACACTGATGCAGCGTTCAGAAAAATTATCGCTTAGTGACACTGGCAAAAGGGGGTGAAAGGGTTAACTAGCGGAAATCAGGGGGTTAAAACCATTATTGGGTAGTATATCGGGGTACCTAGCGCTATAAAAACCTGGCGGTGAACCTAAAAAAATAACTAGCTACCTAGCGACTGTAGCGACACTAATGCAGCGATCAGAAAAACGATCGCTTAGTGACACTGGCAAAAGGAGGTGAAAGGGTTAACTAGCGGCAATCAGGGGGTTAAAAACATTATTGGGTAGTATATCGGGGTACCTAGCGATATAAAAACCTGGCGGTGAACCTAAAAAAATAACTAGCTACCTAGCGACACATGCAGCGATCAGAAAAATTATCGCTTAGTGACACTGGCAAAAGGGGGTGAAAGGGTTAACTAGCGGCAATCAGGGGGTTAAAAACATTATTGGGTAGTATATCGGGGTACCTAGCGCTATAAAAACCTGGCGGTGAACCTAAAAAAATAACTAGCTACCTAGCGACTGTAGCGACACTAATGCAGCGATCAGAAAAACGATCGCTTAGTGACACTGGCAAAAGGGGGTGAAAGGGTTAACTAGCGGCAATCAGGGGGTTAAAAACATTATTGGGTAGTATATCGGGGTACCTAGCGATATAAAAACCTGGCGGTGAACCTAAAAAAATAACTAGCTACCTAGCGACACTAGCGACACATGCAGCGATCAGAAAAATGATCGCTTAGTGACACTGGCAAAAGGGGGTGAAAGGGTTAACTCTAGGGGCAATCAGGGGGTTAAATCTTTATTGGGGGGTGATAGGGGGCTACCCTGGACCTAACACTAACTGTCCTGACAGTTTTTACTGTCACAACTGACACTGAATGCATTGATCAGTAAAGAAATGATCAATGCAATCAGTGACACTGTGACTGGGGGGGGAGGGGGGGCGGGGGGGGGATCGGGGGGCGATCGGGGGGGGGATCGGGGGGGGTTTGTGTGCCTGTGTGTACCTACATGTCAGTGTAGTGTTCGTGCACACTTACTTTTACTCTTCTCCTCGTAGTCCGGTCAAAAAGACCGCCCCGAGGAGAATGACATCACTTCCTCCTTCCTGTGTAAACAATACACAGGGGAGGAAGCTTCTCATTGGCCAGGAGCGATCCAGAGGGGGTGGCCGAAAACGAACGGCCATCCCCTCATCACGGATCGCTGCTGGACCGAATCGGACCGCCGTAACCAGCGGGAGGGGGTCCGATGGGACCCCCCACCCGCTGGAAGGCAATCACGTAGATGTACGTGATTCTGCCTGCCTGTGCCATTGTGCTGACGTACATTGGCAATACGGCGGTCCTGAAGTGGTTAATAAAAGAAATAAAGGAATACGGTGCTCTTTCAAATCTTAAAATAAATACTATAAAAACAGTGATATTGAATATAGGTATAGACAATAAAGAAGAAAAGATATTACAACAGGAATTCCCCTTTACATGGGAAAAAAAAAGAAATAACATACTTAGGCATAAAAATAACTAAAATGGTTCAGGAATTATATCAGGCTAATTATATCCCACTAGTAAATGAAATTAAAACAGTATTAAGCAAAATAAACAAGGGACCAATTTCTTGGACGGGTAGAATCAATATGCTGAAAATGGTGGTTTTACCAAAAATCACCTACAAACTTCAAATGCTTCCGATTAACATCCCAAATAGTTTTTTCCAAGTAATAAAAACACTCTTTTTAGAATTTATATGGGAAAATAAAAAGTCTAGGATAAATTATAATATATTAACTAGGGAAAAAAAAGCAGAGGGATGGCTTTACCAGACACTTATAGATATTATCTCGCAATTACTTTGGCGAGATTGGTGGAATGGGCTAACGTCGGCACAACGAAGAGATGGGTAAAAATGGAAGAATCACTCATAGGCACACAATTAAAAAAAAATATTTGGATCCCGCCAAAATTTAGAATAGATAGAAATAAGGCTCACAAAATCACGTTAACGACACTTAACCACTTGACCACTGGGCACTTAAACACCCTTAATAACCAGACCAATTTTCAGCTTTCGGTGCTCTCACATTTTGAATGACAATTACTCAGTCATGCAACACTGGACCTATATGAAATTTTTGTCCTTTTTTTCACACAAATGGAGCTTTCTTTTGGTGGTATTTAATCACCGCTGGGTTTTTTATTTTTTGTGCTATAAAAGAAAAAATACAGAAAATTCTGTAAAAAAATGAATTTTTCTTCATTTCTGTTATAAAATTTAGCAGATTAGTAATTTTTTCTTCATAAATTTTGGCCAAAATTTATACCACTACATATCTTTGGTAAAAATAAGTACAAATTGGTGGATATTATTTGGTCTTTGTGAAAGTTATAGAGTCCACAAGCTATGGTGCCAATATCTGAAAATTGATCACACCTGAAGTACTGACGGCCTATTTCAATTCTTGAGACCCTAACATGCCAGAAAAGTACAAATACCCCCCAAATGACCCCTTTTTGGAAAGAAGACATTCCAAGGTATTTAGTAAGAGGCATGATGAGTTTTTTGAAGTTGTCATTTTTTCCCACAATTCTTTGCAAAATCAAGATTTTTTTTACTTTTTTTTTTTTTTTCACAAAATTGTAATATTATCAGTTTATTTCTCACACAGCATATGCATACCACAAATTACACCCCAAAACACAT
Source organism: Lithobates pipiens (assembly GCF_037356315.1). NCBI lineage: Eukaryota > Metazoa > Chordata > Amphibia > Anura > Ranidae > Lithobates > Lithobates pipiens. The sequence continues at coordinate 28,253,323 of NW_027507787.1, forward strand.
TCTGCTATTACTCCCGTGTACGGCGATACCACATGTGTGAGACTTTTACACAGTGCGGCCACATACAGAGGCCCAACATGCAGGGAGCGCCATCAGGCGTTCTGGAGCACCCAGGACAATTCTGACATTTCTCTCCTACATGTAAAAATCATCATTTATTTGCTAGAAAATTACATCGAATCCCAAAACATTATATATGTTTTTTTAGCAAACACCCTGGAGAATACAATGGTGGTCGTTGCAACTTTTTATCTCGCACGGTATTTGCGCAGCAATTTTTCGAATGCTTTTTTTTGAAAAAAAAAACTGTTTTGTGCTTAAAAAAAAAAAAAAAACACAGTAAAGTTAGCCCAATTTTTGCATAATGTGAAAGATGAGGTTACACCGAGTAAACCGATACCTAACATGTCACTCTTCAAAATTGCACAGGCTCGTGGAATGGCGCCAAACGTCGCTACTTAAAAATCCCCATAGGCGACGATTTAATTTTTTTTTTACTGGTTATATGTTTTGAGTTACAGAGGAGGTCTAGGGCTAGAATTATTGCTCTCGCTCCAACGTACGCAGCGATACCTCACATGTGTGGTTTGAACACCGTTTTCATATGTGGGCGGGACTTACGTATGCGTTCGCTTCTGCATGCAAGCACATGGGGACAGGGGCGCTTTAAAAAAAAAAAAAAAATTTTATTGTTCATTTTACTTTATTTATTTTAGTTTGACATTTTTTTCCCCAAAAATAAATTTTTTGATCACTTTTATTCCTATTACAAGGAATGTAAACATCCTTTGTAATAGGAATATGGCATGACAGGTCCTCTTTACAGTGAGATGTGGGGTCAATAAGACCCCGCATCTCACCTCTAAGCTGGGAAGCCTGAAAAAAAAAAAAAAAAAAAAGATTCTGGATTTGATAGTATTGGCGAGTCGGTAGAAGCACCGGAGGGCGGCGGGAGGGGGGGGTGTCTATGGCTGGGTATTGCAGGGTATCACCGACTATGGCTGGGTATGGCTGGGTATATCAGAGTATGGCTGGGTATCTCAGAGTATGGCGTTGCAGAGTATTGCGTTGCAGAGCATTGCAGGATATTGGAGGGTGTTGCAGAGCATTGCAGAGTGTTGCACGGTATTGGCGGGTGTTGCAGAGCATTGCAGGGTATTGGTGGGTGTTGCAGAGCATTGCAGAGTGTTGCAGAGCATTGCAGAGTGTTGCAGGGTATTGGCGGGTGTTGCAGAGCATTGCAGGATATTGGAGGGTGTTGCAGAGCATTGCAGAGTGTTGCACGGTATTGGCGGGTGTTGCAGAGCATTGCAGAGTGTTGCAGGGTATTGGTGGGTGTTGCAGAGCATTGCAGAGTGTTGCAGAGCATTGCAGAGTGTTGCAGGGTATTGCAGAGTGTTGCAGAGTGTTGCAGAGCATTGCAGAGTGTTGCAGAGCATTGCAGAGTGTTGCAGGGTATTGCAGGGTATTGCAGAGTAATGGAAGGGTATTGCAGAGTATTGGAGTGTAATGCAGACTATTGCAGAGTATTGCAGAGTAATGCAGAGTAATGCAGGGTAATGCAGAGTAATGCAGAGTAATGCATGGTAATGCAGAGTAATGCAGGGTAATGCAGAGTAATGCAGGGTAATGCAGAGTAATGCAGGGTATTGCAGAGTAATGCAGAGTAATGGCAGGGTATTGCAGAGTTTTTGCAGGGAATTGAGGGGTTAATTTTCGGTGAGCAGCGATGTGGGCACTGCAGATGCAGCCCACATCGCTGCTGACACCGATCTCCTCCCCCTCCGCTGTTCCGATCGGTACAGAGAGGGGGAGGGAGGAACCGGCGTCATAACATGACGCCGGTTTGTTTACAAGTGATCACTCCGTCATTTGACGGAGCGATCACGTGGTAAACGGCCGCGACGAGCGGCCGTTTACCGTGATCCGTGATGCGCCGGGTCCTGTGGACCCGGCGGTCACGGATGCTCTCGAGTGCGCGCCCCAGGGGGCGCGCGAGAGCGGAATTCTGGAAGGACGTCATATGAGGCCTCCCACAGTTAAGAAACCGCCCTAAAGCCGTCATTCGGCTATAGGGCGGTTATTAAGTGGTTAAAGTATGGGATGCACTACACTGTAGAAATAAATGGGTATATAATTCCCCATTAATTCCACTTGAGGGCACAGATTTTTTTATTCTAGGAAGGGCACACAATTAGGTAAACAAATGAAAAATGCACAATTAAAAGATATCACTTGTAGAGGGGAGTTAATGTCAAAACAAGAAATAATAAAGAAGCATAGATGGCAAAATCTAAAACAATGGGAATACCTACAGATTCAGTATTTTGTTAATTCTATCCCAAAACCCATAAGGGACGAGAATACTTTAACACCAATAGAAAAACTTTGTAATTCCAAGGTAAATGTAAAGCACTGTATGTCAAGAGTATACAAAATCCTTTCAGAATTAGAGAAACAAGAATGCATTCCAGCTATAGCAAAATGGGAACAGGATATGAGTATAAAAGTAGATGAGACACAGATGATGGAGGCAGTGCATAGACATGTATCGGACACAACGTCCGTGGAAGTTAACTATAAGTGTATGATGAGATGGCATATGACACCGGATAGAATACATAGAATAGACCCCTCTAGATCCATACAGTGTTGGAGAGAATGCAAACTACCCGGAACAACATACCATATATGGTGGGAATGTCCAGAGATAAAGAATTATTGGTATAAAATATTAGATTACATAGAAATAATAACAGGGGAAAAAATACCGTATTGTCCCAGGCAATGTCTGTTTTATGGGGTAGAGGAAGAAAGTGGTAACCAAAATATAAAACAAAAAATAGACCAAAAGGAAAAAAAAATAATAAGATTGATACCCTTTTTACTCAATGCAGCAAAAGCTTTGATATCCAAAAATTGGTTACAAGTAAAAAAAAAACCCAATTAGAGACTGGATACAGCGAATTGAATTTATTAACAATATGGAATATTTAATTAAAATGGAAAACAATCAAATGAATAGATACTGGGCAACATGGGAAAAGTGGAGATCATTCAAAAAGACTGAAAACTACATCCAGGCATTAGCAGAATAAGTAGAGGATGGCGGGCCAACAGAACAGGGGGTGGATGGGTGGGGGAAGGATAGGGGATATAAGGGTTAGAGGGTGGGAGATAAGATGAAAATAGAATGTAATTAACTTGAAAATATATGGATTGTATAAGACAGTCTTTTCTCTGTCTGTATATTATGCGATCTTTGTCTACTTTTAAAAATTAATAAAACTTAAATAACAAGGCAGAAAGGACCTATTAGGACGCATTACTACCCGGTCCTTAAGAATAATTAGATAAGGTTCCTTGCTGGAGAGAGCTGCTAGTTCTGACACTCTTCTAGCTGAGGATATGGCTATCAAGAAAACCAATTTTTTAGTCAAAAGAACAAATGCAAAGGTTCAAATGGTTGCCCCTGTAATGCAGAGAGAACCAAATTCAGATCCCATGGGCATACCGGAGGTTTGACTGGCGGCCTTAACCGCATAGCCCCCTGGATGAAAGCCCGCACAAGGGTATGTGATGCAAGTGGCTTCTGGAAAAACACTGACAAGGCCGAAATCTGCACCTTGATAGTGCTTACGGCCAAATTCATTTCTAGGCCTGACTGGAGGAAAGCCAAGATCCTGCTAATGACATACTTTCTAGGATGCCATCCCCTGGGTTCACACCAGGAAACATATGCCTTCCAGATCTTGTAGTAAATAAGCCTGGAGGCCGGCTTTCTGGCATTGACCAGAGTAGAAAGGACTGGCTCCGAAAGCCCACGATCTCTCAGAATGTGGGTCTCAGCAGCCAAACTGTTAAACTTAGACTGTGTAAAGCAGGATGGTAAATTGGACCCTGTGAGAGTAGATCTTGCCAGAGAGGGAGGATCCATGGCCTGCCTACTGCCAACTTCAAGATCTCTGCGTACCAAGGTTGCCTGGGCCAAGCCGGGGCTACCAAAAGAACCAACTTTGTTTCCCCCTTGACTCTTCCCAGGAACCGTGACAGAAGCGGGAATGGTGGGAAGGCATAAATTAGATTGTACTGATCCCAGGGAACTGTCAGAGCATCTGGCCCCTGAGTAAGTACATATCTTGTCCTTGACACGAATTTGTCCAGTTTTCTGTTGAATCTGGATGCAAACAGATCTCGGTCTGGAGTGCCCCACTTGTGACATATGTTTCGAAATATGTCGGGGTGTAGAGCCAATTCTCCTGGGTATAACTGTTGGTGGCTTAGAAAGTCCGCTTGCCAATTTTCCACTCCTGGAATAAAGACTGCAGAAAAGCATGGAACATGCCTTTCTGCCCAAGTAAGTATGCGATTCACCTCTCTTTGTGCAACCAGACTCCTGGTGCCACCCTGGTGATTGATATAGGCTACAGCTGTGGCATTGTCAGACTGAACTCGAACAGGGAGACCCCGTAGTCTGTAAGACCAGTTTATGAGAGCCATATAAACTGCCCGGATCTCCAAAACATTTATGGGCAATAGCTTCTCGATCGCAGACCATTTCCCCTGCGAGCACGTCTCCTCCAACAATGCTCCCCAGCCTGTCAGGCTGGCATCTGTAGTTATAATCTTCCATGGAAGAGGAAGAAAAGTTTTGCCTTTCACCCCGCCCTGAGCGGTGTCGATGACCATGCCCAGATACTCCAACTTGGTAGCAGGCTGTAGGGACGACTTTTCTAGGTTTATAATCCAACCTAGGCATTCCAGGTGTTCTAACGTTCTGGTAACACTGTGGTTCAAGAGCGCTACTGTTTTCTCAATGAGAAGTAAATCGTCTAGATAAGCCATCACAGTTATACCCTGAGCTCTTAGGTTTGCCAAGAGAGGGTCTAGAATCTTTGTGAAGACTCGAGGAGCCATAGCGAGATCGAACAGCAAGGCCACAAATTGAAAATGGCGCCGATCTACAGCGAACCTTAGATACTTTTGGTGTGCTGAAAAAATTGGCACATGAAGATATGCATGCTTGATATCTATCGATGCCATAAACTCTCCCACTTGCAGGGAGGAGACCACAGAACGTATTGACTGCATTCGGAAAGACCGGATGCGCAAAAACTGGTTCAGATTCTTCAGATCCAGGATAGGTCTGACACCTCCATTTGGCTTTGGAACGGTGAAGAGATTCGAGTAAAAGCCTGAACCCTGTTCTTTTGGGTCCACTTCCACTATCACCCCCTGGGATAGTAAGTGATCTAAGGCCAGAAGTAGCGGTTTTTGCTTTACTGGATCCTTGGGGATCCTTGACCTTGGGAAGCAAGAAGGTGGAATCTCCTGAAACTCTAGCTTGTAGCCCAGAGATACCAAGGAGGTTACCCACTTGTCCCGGATCTCTTCCCGCCAGGCTTCTGCAAACTGCAGGAATTTTCCCCCCACTCAGCCGAGTGGGGGCGCCCCTTCACAAGGAAGCTTTTTGGGCTCTGCTTGCCAGGCTTTTTCCCCCAAGTCTTTTTCTGCCCCTGGGCGTGGCCTTGGGCCTTTCCTGTAGAGGGAGGTTGGGAAGGCCGTCGCCACTGCTTAGAGCTTGATGCTCTGGGAGAAAGAGGACGCCTAAATGATGGACGTTTGCTCTTTTTGATTGGAAGGAGAGTAGATTTACCCCCAGTAATCTTTTGGACGAATTTATCTAATTCCTCTCCAAATAAGCGTTCCCCCTTAAACGGGAACCCAATCAAATACTTCTTACATGATAGCTCAGGTGCCCAATTTTTTAGCCATAGGGCCCTTCGCATGTGTACCAACAGGAGAGACAAAACAAGATGCTTGTTGGACCGAATCCAAAATCCATCAATCATAAAACACAGAATTTGAGGAATTTCTGCATAATTCTCCACTTCCTCACTGGGAAGGAGGCCAAGCATCTGCTTAACTTGTTCCTTGAGGAACTGACACAACCCCACAGTTGCGACTGTAGGCTGCACTACAGCGCCAGCCATGGAAAAGGAGGCTTTCAATAACGTTTCCAGCTTCTTGTCTGTTGGATACTTAAATACCTGAGCATTATCCAAAGGACAGGTCAGGTTTCTATTCACACAAGAAATAGCCGCATCGACAGATGGGACCCCCCATTTCTTGGTGAAACTTTCCTCCAGAGGATAAAGCATAGAAAACCTTTTAGGAGGAGCAAACAGTTTATCTGGATGTCCCCAATCCTCATACAACAATGTATCCATTAATGGATGAATTGGAAAGGAAAAGGCAGTCTGTGGGATTCTCCTGACCCCCGGGGAAGAAATAGAGGATGTGGCGGCCTCAGCAGCGGGCATTCTGAATGTGGTACGCACCAACTCAGTATAATATTGAACCTGTTTTCTGAGTGCCTGGGAGGAGAGGACTCTCTCCTCTTCCTCTGACTCATCTGACTGCTCTTGACCCCTATCCCATGATAGGGAACTCTCCTCATTGTCAGAGGTGTCATCTGAAAGAGGGATCTCAGCAGAGGGAGGGGGTCTACCCCTTTTTCTGCTATCTTTTAGGGAAGCTAAAATAAAATTCATGATTCTCCCTTCAAAATCCTCCAATGTAGCCTTAAGGGAGTCTTCAGTGACATACACCGGGGCTGAAACATTAGGAGAGGCTGCAAAACCTGACAGGGGCACTGACTCATCCTGTGAGGCTGGCTCCAGTCTTGCAGGGGGGATGGTAAACTACAGGCATTTTTAGGACCCCTAGACCTAGGCGGTGATTTACCAGTGCCCTTGTGCCCTTACCAGTGCCCTTGTTACCTCCCCCTGAGACTCTCTTACGAGGAGACATAGTCCTAAGCTACAAAGCAGAGGTACTAGTACAAAAGTGCAATCACTGTTGTGCTCCTGTTGTGCTCCAAGTCTCACAATAAATATATATGCTTAAACTGCACAACCTGATGCTGAGTAGGTATCTTAGGTTTGCCTGGATCCAATCCCACAGGATGCTTACTGCCCACAGCTCCTGTGTCTTCCACTTACAGCCCCCTGGCGCTCTGGGCTTTTTAAAATTGCCGCTTTGGCGCCCGCAACCACATTCCCCCCTCTTTCCATTAGTATGGGAGTGCGCCCAGCGCGTGCGCGTTCACGAGGACTGCCGGTCGTCCTAGACTACTTGGGACCCCTCTCTTACCTCTATTGTGGCAGAGTCTGCAGCGGAGACGTGAGCCATCTGAAAAAAAACAGGCTTCACTGAGCCTGTGCATCTGAAAGGCATGTAAGTATGCATCAGGCTGCTCTTACTCCCTCTAGTGGTGGAAACCAGGTAAGACGTACAACTACTCACATGAAGAAATCCATAATATATGATTTATATAGGATTAACTTCTCTTACCTGTCCCCGCCGCAGGAATTGCTGAAAACAGACAGATTCCAGCCTTCACCCATCACAGTGGGCAGAGTTGTGCCAACCTTCAGGATTTTTTGGTTTCATTCTCAGAGGAACCTCTTACCTGGACCTTGTAAAAGACTCTGCCAGAAACTTTCGTGCCACTATGTAAATAGTACACCAAGTCTGGTTTTCCCAGAGCCCAGTCTTCCAACAGGAGAGAACTTACAGGCAAAACCTTGTTTCATCGGATGACGAGGCTCGGTTACCATATCATCTTGGGAGTCAAATATTGGCCCGAGATATGGATCCGGTTATCATAGCCCTTAGACCCCCACAGGGACCTGCACAGAGCTTTCTTCAGAGCACATGTTTTACGTGACCAACCACCTTAGACACTGGTGAAAAAACTGTGGTGCCTCCCATATGGGAGGGGTTATATAGGGGAGGAATTCTCCTTAATTGGGGGTTAACCAGTGTCCAATCACCAGAGGTGCCTATATAACCACTATGTAATGAAGCTCCTGTGTACCGTGATGTATGATCAAGAAATGCTGTTTATTTTCCTTGCATGTTCCCCTCAGATCTACAGTGACTGCACTTCCAAGTGCATTTGTAGTACAAAGTGGATTTGCCTTTAGTAAATCAACCCCTATATCTTGTCCCATGACTATCTAGACTGTCTATGTTCAATAAACTGAAAAGTGAGACACTCGTTTCCTGCACTGGAACATGCCTATCTTGCCATATGTTGTGGGTATTACAACTTTGTGGGAATTCATTTGTGATTTTTTTTAGATTACATGCTTTCCTGAGGAATACTGTTGGGTTTCTGTTGTAACACTCAGTGGTGGAACTTTCAGGGTAGCAGCAGTCGCACTTGCGACTGGGCCCTGCCGCTCTGCCACTGTGGGGGCCCAAGACCTGCCACCTCCCCCTGCACCTCTGGCTGACGGTTTTAGTGTGCAGTGGGAGGCGGCGATCGGCAGCTGTATGGTGCCCGCAAGCCGTGGGATCTCCCTGGGGCTTGTAGTTCTCTCTCCAAATGTATACAGTGGAGAGGGGAGGGGCCTCTGATCCGAGCATGTATCGGCTTCACCCCTGTTTTTAAGAATAGTTGCATTTAGCCTTTACTACCAGTTTAATTTCATCAATAGGATAATTTGAGGTATAAAGCTTGGCTTTGTATTATGTAATCTTTTGAGCTGCACAGATCCAAATGCACAATGTCTGCATTCAGATCCCTGCACCTGCTCCTGCTCACATGTCAAACTTGCATCTGTGTCCGTGTAGTCACTGTAGCTCTGAGGTGGATGCAGACACAGCAAAATGTGGCTGTGCTTGGAGGACGGGACTCGACTGTCTGAATGAGCCCTGAATGTTATATGTGGTAATACACTAGGTTGTTGGGTCCTGGTTTGCTGGTTTCTTTTCATATAAGCACCAAACCAACCTATAGGAACTCATACAAAGTATTTAACTCATTCTCTGGCCCCATGTGACAGCAGTGGGCCAACAATGCCTTATCGGGATGAGGAGTGAATCACATGCACACCAATACCCAGAAGTGTACGTTGAATGGCATGGAGGTAAGGTATGTGCTGTTGGGATGGGTTCTAGGGTTTAGTGATCCTATTCCATTACAGTAGTTTTAGAGAAAGACAGACCTCAGACAAGCATGCAAAACAAGAGTGAAAGCTTTTAATATTTCACTGTCTGCATGCTGTTTTTTTGTTCAGTTTTTATTGAAAGTATATTGTACAATACAATAAAATGTCACCAACAGCCTTATACAATGCTTATGAACTTGTGACATTGCAACAATCTTCCGCATATAACAATTATAGTCATACATACAACCATTACCAACTCTTTAAAGTGTGTGAACATATAAAAGTATACGTAGTCCAGTATGTGATTGAATACCTCCTATTCATTCACTTATGCATTATTCCACGTGCCCGCAGGATTGGCCACCTCGACTACAACTCGGATGCAACCCTGCAAGTTGCGTTTCTTGAAAATGTAGGTTCTCAATGTAGTAATTTGTTAACAATATGCCATTATATGAGAAAGAAGATATACAGAAGAAGACACGGTTAGTTATAGAGATAATAAGAAGGAGATAGAGAGGGAAGGGGAGGGTAGCTGACCAGCCGAGATGGTTCATCATGCTACACATAACCTTTTCTTGCTCACAATCCTAGTTTCATTTTTGGGACTTAATTTCCGCATATGTTGAAGAGAACTTAACGGTGAGCCAGCAGGACCATATTTTGGATGCCAGTTCAGCTTTGTTCCTAAGCTTAAGCATACTGTTTTTTATCTCTGGTCTACCTCCATCAACCATAGGCCAAGGGAGGGAATTTTCCACTGTTTCCAGAATTTTGGGATCAGTGCCTTAGAGGCGTTTAATAAGTGGTGATTTCCTGTATGATCCTACTGGCTCGTCTGTACAATGGAATAGTATTTTCCATGGGTCATTTTGTATTTTACTGCCTTGGATTTTCTCGATCCAGTATATGATATTGAGCCAATATGGCCTAATAAAAGGGCATGCCCACCAGATATGGGCGTGTGATCCTGCATATCTGCATCCCCTCCAGCATAACTCCAAAATAGTTGGGAAAGTCCTGTTAAGTACAACCGGAGTGTAGTGCCATCTTGTTAACATTTTGTAGTTTACTTCCGCTGCTTTGGAAGATATAGATGAGATGTGTGAGAGGCATAATATCATGTTGCGTTGATTAACTAATAGATGTCCCTGTTAATTCTGTTCCCATTTGGTTAGGAACGAGTGCTGTGGTGTTGAGGATATGGTAAGTAAAGTCTGGTAGAAACTAGATATGGGCTTGGCAGAGGGCTGCTTCCCAGCGAGTACCTCCTTCATGGGATTCGGGTCCTCATCGGACCGCAGGGGTTTAGGTGGTAAGTAGTCATGACCTGTCAACTGCATAAGGGGTGAGTTGTAAAGCCATCCATGTGTTCTACACAGATGGTCCCAGAATGAGGATCTGACAAGAGGGGAAGTAGTCTAGGACAGCTTGCGATAACTATTTGGTATCCAGATCAAGGGGTATAGATCTTTTCCACTCAATTCTGTCTCCAGCTGCACCCAAAGTTTGAACTCTTTATGGTACTTCCAGTCTGTTTAGGATTATAGCGAAAAAGTATTTTTTGAAGTCTGGGAGTGCTAACCCTCCAGAGCATTTGGGCCTTAGTAACCATTTATAAGCAATTTGTGGTTTCTTGCGGTTCCATACAAATTTGCCTATTAGAGATTGTAGAAGTTTAAAGAAACTCATAGGTACCTTATATGGGATCATCTAAAAGAGCAGCCTGGGCAATATGTTCATTTTTACAATTGCAATTTTACCGATCCAGGAATGCGCTAAATGGGTCAATTTTTGTAAGTCTGCCCTGATTGCATTTAGTAAGGGAATGTAATTTCTGCGGAACATGGAGGCCGGGTTGGGTGTAAGGTAGATTCCGAGATATTTTAAGGCTAGTGGTTGCCACTGGAAAGGGAAGGAGGTTTGTAAACTGACCGCCATCTTATTCGGGACTGATACGTTTAATATTTCTGATTTTGATAGGTTGATTTTAAAATTAGAAAGTATGCCAAATTCATGGAAGGCTGTCATGAGGTTAGGGAGGGAAATGAGTGGTTGCTGTACATAAAATAGAATGTCGTCTGCATATGCGGCGTATTTGTGCTCTGACTTTCCTACGCTGATTCCATGTATGTTGGGGTCTCCGCGTACAGTCACTAGAAAGGGTTTGCATGATAATGTAAAGAGGATAGGGGACAGGGGCAGCCCTGTCATGTTCTGTTATACAGGAAGAATGGGTCACTCAGTGTACCGTTAATTCTTAATTGTGCCGAGGGATTCTGGTACAGATCTGCTATTTTTGTCTTTAAGTTCGGGCCTATCCTAATATATGATAATGTGGCCATTAGGTACTCCCAGTCCACCCTATCAAATGCTTTTTCTGCATCAGTAGATAAGAGGAGGGTGGGCTGGAAGCACCTCCGCACATGCAATATCAATAAGAGTGTCCTGAGTGAATTGTCTTGGGCCTCCCTCCCTGGTATAAAGCCTGTCTGATAGTTACATAGTTACATAGTCAGTAGGGTTGAATAAAGACACCAGTCCATCCAGTTCAACCTGAATGAGTGTCTACAATTGTCCCTATCCCTGTACATTGCACACTCACATCGGTCCCTACCCTCAAGGAGCCCACAATCCAAGGTCCCCATTCACATACTAGGGCCAATTTGGGACAGAAGCCAATTAACCTACCTGCATGTCTTTGGAGTGTGGGAGGAAACCCGGAGTACCCGGAAGAAAACCACGCAGGCACAGGGAGAACATGCAAACTCCAGGCAGGTAGTGTCGTTGTTGGGATTCAAACCAGCGACCCTTTTTACTGCTTGGTGAGAGTGCTAACCACTACACCACTGTGCCGCCCTTAATCTGATCTCTAGAGATCCATAAGAGCATCAGGTGCAGGAGTCTATTGGCAATTTCTTTCATGTACATTTTTGGTGCTTTGTTTAATAAAGAAATTGGGCAGTAACTGCCGCATAGGCTTGGGTCTTTTCCTGGTTAAGGCAGGACCGTAATGTGCACATGTAGAGTGTCCGGGCAAGACCCCCCCCCTCCACAGATGCCCAGTTGGCATATGAGGTTAGATATGGGAGTAGGATAGCTGCATAAGTGCGATAGTATGCCACCGTTAACCCATCTGGGCCCAGTGCCTTGCCACTATCCATGTTTTTGAGCACGTTTTTAAGTTCTGCAGAGATGAGGCCCCCCTCTAGTGACCCCAAGGTAGATGCAGACAGTTTCGGTAGGTTGGCTTTTGACAAGTACTCTTGGATGGCAGTTCTTCTGGCCTCACCATTAGGGATGGCGAGTCCCATGTGGTACAACTGTTGGTAGAATGCTCAGAATTCTTTAGCTATCTCATTACTTTTATAGAGCATGTTATTGGATGTCGACTTGATTTTAGCTATAAAAGAGGCTGACTTTTTTTGGACAATAGAGCGGGCTAATATATGACTGGGTTTATTTCCAGATTCATAGAGCTGCTGGGAGACTAAACGTCGCTGTGAAGTATATTCTTCATAGAACAGGGCTTTCAGTTCCTCTCTCTTCTTGGTGAGGGAATGTAATATTAGAGGGGAGCTCGTAAGTTTTAGATTTTTCTCTAGTAGGCCTATATCTCTAATGAGTTGGGATTGTACTTGTGTTCTCTCCCTCTTCTTCCTGGAGCCCAGCTCCACAAGCTTGCCTCTAATGTGGGCTTTGTGGGCCTCCCACAAAACACCTGGTGTTATCTCAGGGGAGGTGTTATCTTGGAAGTAAAGGGAGAGATCCAAGCCAGTCTTCCTAGCCTCCATTTCTTCTGCTATAAGTGAGTCATTGAGTCGCCAGTTTGTAGACTTAGTGGGTAACGACGGGATTTTTATAAATAGGCTAATCGGGGCGTGATCTGAGACGGTCGAGATTTCGATACGGGAGTTTGTTTACGAGATCTAAGTAATGATGTTGTAGGAAGAAATAATCTATCCTCGAGTGGGCATTTTGCAGATGTGAATAATATGTGAAAGCTTTTTCACGTGGGTGCAAAACCCTCCATACATGCATGAGTTGGGCCTCATGTAGTTGTTTTCGTATATAGGCTAATCGTCTATGAGGGATGTGTGATTTACCCTAGGACGTATCTAAGATGGGTTCAAGAGAGGCATTCACATCCCCTCCCATGATTATACAGCCACGGGCAAAATGTTTAAATTTAACTAGGGTGGTTGATATAAATTCTGCTTGACCTTGGTTAGGGGCGTATAAATTAGCAAGAGTGCAAGGCACATTTCCCAGGGTACCCTTTATGAACAGAAATCTTCCTAATTGATCCACAAAAAAGTACTCCACAGTGAAAGAGGTTCCCCTTTTGAACCCAAGGGCCACACCTTTTGCCTTCGGAATGTCTGATAGGCTATAAAACCAGGTGGGGTAATGTTGGGCATACAACTTAACCTTAGTGGTGTAGGTAAGATGAGTTTCTTGTAAGAAGACAATGTCTCCCTGCATTCGTCTAAGTTCTCTATATAGTGTGTGCCTCTTACCTGCGGCATGTAATCCTCTAACGTTGATTGATATCAATTTAATCATGGCCATTGGGTTTGTCCAGAAGTCTCGATCAGTAAACCATCTCTGCTCGGCTGGTGGATAGGCTGTGGGGTAAAGGGATAGGGAAGAGGAGAAGAAAGAGGGAAAAGAAAGGACAGAAAAGGAGACCAAGTAAAGAAGAACATACACATAAGCATCAAATTGTAAGACAGTGTATCCCTATCATGCACGCAAAGCCTTGCTGTGCATGTCTCGGAATAGCATGTGGCCCGCCCCGGCAACCCGCAGCCCCTAAGAGGGGTTTACAGTCTCAATGAGGCGTGCCCCACACCGGCCCGGTCGCAGGGGGGGTTTCCAGCGCCAACTCCAAACCGCTCGTGGCCAACCTCGGCACACCTCATCTGTGCAGGCCGGCGCCGGCATATTAATAAAACAAAGAGAACAACCCATACCTTATATTTTACTGTGCCCCTATCTATAATAGGTATGCTACCAGCTGTTTACACATAACCGACTTAACAAAAATTAACAATATAACTACATGTTTATGTAAAACATTTCAACTGAGTGGTATAACTGTTGAGTATTGTGCTTTTATGGCATTACTTATCTCTTAGGCCTCAACGCTTAAAGGGTGCTTGTTCAGTCTGCGCCAGAATTAGGCCCCTGGTTAGCTGAGCGTTGCTTGCGAGAAACTTTCTGCCACTGGGCTTCTGGTGCACTGGGTAGCACTGGTATGCCCTCCTGCCAGCCTGGGAGTTCTGGGGAGTCGATGTTGAGATCCATGCAGAATGTATCCAAATCTTCCGGGAACCACAAGAGGGCTGTTTTCCCATCTCTATTTGCTATAAGAGTGGATGTAAACCCTCACCTGTAGTTGATGGAAGCCAGATGCAGTTTCTCCGTGAGGGGTTTTAAAGCTCTATGCCTCTCCAGGATCTCTCTGGCCAGGTCCGGGAAGAGAGCCAGGCTGACACCATCAAATCCCAAGGTGGCTGCTTCCCTCGCTTTTTTCATGATGAGTTCTTGATGAGTTCTCCTGGTCTTGGATTTTGTACATGGCCATCCTGTGAGCTATGGACAGAGCGCGGGTAGTGGCTTGCAGGTCTCTAATGGCAGACGCGTGCCTGTCTAGGCGCTGCTCAGTCTCTTCTACCCACTCTAAGACCTGTGAGAGGTCCACTTTGACCACTGAGCGCTCCTTTTTGATCACTTTCTCCAATCCTGCTAGCATCCATGCTAGGTCTTTTTTGGTGGGGAGTCCACTCACCAGGTCTGCCATGCTGGAACATCCACTTGGACTCTCTCCGCTGTCTGAGCCACCCAAGGAGACTGGAGAGTGGTGTCTGGACTCCGGCCTATGTCGGGGGCGGAGCCTGCACCCGACCCACGTAGTGAGCGGCCTAGTCCATCCAACTCAGGCATGTCTTCTGCCTCCGGGGCAAGATAACGCTTGATGGAGCTAGCCGGGTTGTTCTTTTTCGGATGGGGCTTGCCCAATCTCCTTCCCATGCTTGCCATTGGGGTTGTAGTGTAGTAAGGTGGCATTTAGTCGAGTAAAGTGAGTGCCGGTGTTCTGGCAAATAGTGTCCTGTCATCATATAGTGTCCGCCCCGTACTGCACATGCGCAGTACAGGGCAGAAGAAGCTTCGGAAAATCTGAAAAGCTGAACGGCACCTGCGCCGTGAGTGGAGGTGGTAGCCCCACCATCCAAGCGGACATAGGGTTGTGTGCTCAGCTCTTTTATATTCCTACTCTATGTCCACTTGGATGGTGGGGCTAGAACCTGGACTCACGGCGCAGGCGCCGTTCATCCTCGGCTATTTTCGGAATCTGTGTTGCTGTGTACTGTGCATGCGCAGTACACAGCGGACACTATCGGATGGGGGACCTTATATGATAGGACACCGGCGCCGGAGCTCCTGCGAGATGTGTCCTCACATTTCCATGTTCAGGCCACGCCCCCCGTCTGCATGCTGTTTGAAGATCAGTGATAAATACTAGGCAGACAGGCCAGTATCTGGGTAACAGTTTCAGAACTTAAGATTTTATAGGCTAGTTATCAATGGTAGCTATCACATTTCTATCCTCAAAGGTTCCCTTTAAATAAACTCTAATATGAAGTGTGGTTTCTGAAACCTTTTTTTTTTTAGAGCTGACATCACCATCAGCTTGTTTTTACAAATTATACTTTGGCAATGCATTCTCTGTCTCATTTGTGATTACTTCACAAGCTAGTGTCACTTTCCATTTCCCAGTTGTGTTTCAGTTATGTTTCTCCTTTCTAGCTCATGTTCATTTAGGTCACATTCCTTCTGCTGATAAGCTCAGATAGATGGACAATAAAAAAATCTAAAGCTATGAATAGCTCAGAGCACTGTACAGCCAGTTCTTTGTCAAAGAAATGAGTGACAGCATAATACAAATACAGTGATT
The DNA here is from genome assembly GCF_037356315.1 of Lithobates pipiens. Lineage (NCBI taxonomy): Eukaryota > Metazoa > Chordata > Amphibia > Anura > Ranidae > Lithobates > Lithobates pipiens. Next base: position 28,269,247 of record NW_027507787.1, read on the forward strand.
TAATACTATTATTATTATCAATTAGGATTTCCGTAGAGCCATGCAGTTTGTACAGCTCTTCACAAAATAGACAGTACAGTTACAATACAGTATAATACAGGAGGGTTTAGGGGCCCAGCTCACAAGAGCTTACAATCTAACACGGGAGGGAAAAGTGATACAAAAATTAAAGTAAGGAAGAGCTGATGGACAAATATAGTACAGTTTTTAAGTACATTTTTAAATTTTTTCTTTTGCTTCCCTTTTATTCTTTAGGGAGGAATGTACCAAGCAAGAAAGTGACAGAATCAGACACCAAGCTATTACATTTATAGCTGCTGTACATATAACAAAGAATGTATTATAAGTGTGGTATTTGTTGTGACTACTGCATCTGCCATTCTAAATATCTGACTGCGACGTCTGTGTATGATGTATTGGTGTAAGGCTGACCTAGGGTTGCCACCTTTTCTTCAAGTTAAACCCAAACACTTTTACAACACAGGGAATTTATTTATTTATTTTTTGCTGTAAACTCTATAGGATTATAAAAGAACTGGGATACATTTGGGTGCCCCAAGGAGGATAGTAATGTAATGCACACAGTGCGCCTTGGTACACAGTGGCTGTGGCCAAATCACTCAGCCACAGCCTCGTCTGTATAATTTGAACACATGATTCAAAACCCGAACTGTCCCGGTGAATCCTGGACAGGTGGCAACCCTAGGCTGACTGCAGGTAAGCCTGTGTTTGTAGGAGGAGTCAGGCTGTATAAATGAGTCACTGGCTCTCGTGTGAGCCGTTGCATCATTTCTGGGTTAGGACAGTTCACGTCGTCACTTCCGGTTTCCGGCTACAGAGCGGTCGGCTGTAGGATCTTGCCGGTCCTCTCTCCTGGGGGTCGTGGTTCAGGAAAGCATGGGCGGGTGGCATCTTCGGAGGACTCGCACCGGATGCCTACCATCCCACTTAGCTACCGTCTCGGGGGGAGGTTTTGTTTGTTCGCAGGGGGGGTTCCTGGATCGGCGGGGTGGTCCTGGGTTATTTTTCAGGTTTTGTCTGCCAGCATCCTTCTCCCCAGCAGTGCTGGTACAGTGTTCAGTCCAGGGTGGCTTATTTATATTTATGGAAAAAAAAGATACATTTGTTGATTTATTAGAGTGTGCTAAACTGCACTGACGTGTTACAAGTGTCCAGAGTTCAGCCTGGTTGCAGGGGGGCATGATGGTTGGGGGGGGGACATCCTGGTTTTTTTTTTAGGCATGCTGTCAGGCTGGGGTTTGGGGTGTCTGTGGCAGTTCACTTTACAGACAGGGCCTGCAGTGTGCTGCTTTTTCACCTACATGGGGCCACGCTGCTAGTGCCCTGTTACCACGTGCTATGCACGCATGACGAGTTTGGGGGTTTTCATGGGTTAATTCAGGCTGCAGAGAGGACATGACGCTTGCTCATCGCCTGTCATCTCATTATTCTGTGGGGGTTCTTGGGGGTAGCATGGTTAGAACATTTCTCATACAATTTATGTTTCTCTGGCAAGTTACGCTTATCATGCAATTTACGTTCTCATGCAACTTACGTTCTCCTGCAATTTACGTTCTCAATCTATTTACGTTCTCAATCTATTTACGTTCTCACACTATTTACGTTCTCATGCAATTCATGGTTTTCTCATGCAATTCACGATTTTCTCATGCAATTTACGGTTTTGCAGGCAATTTACGTTTTCGCAGGCAATTTTGCAGTTTTCTCAAGCAAGTTACGGTTTCTCAGGCAATCTACGTTCTCGTGCGGTGTCCATACGAGCTGAGGTTTCATTGTTAATTGATTGTCGTCCCACAATCTTCTCGCCTGTAGTCCATACGTCATACGTACACGTTCAGCATTACACCTTTACTACTACCCACCACGGTCTGTGGGTACCTTAGCCCTGAGTGTTCATTTTAATTTCCTATCTTGGCGCTGCAGGTTGCTCGGGCTGACTTCTGCATACACTAGGGTGGTGTCGTCATTAGGTTCACATTCATGCGCTGTTGGTCCTGTCATTTCGGCACCCACATCCTTATACTTGTCAGGTACCAGGGGGATTGTTATTTCATGGGCGGGTTGTCTATTATATTCTCTGGTTGTTTCACGCAGCTGGGTTGTCCATGTTCTTCCACCGTGGATTACTCATCACGCCTATGGGTTTAACAGATTGAGGTGATCATTTTTAATTGGCTTGTTCGGTGACAAGTCTCCTCATCTGTTCTTAAACCGCTCACATTTCGTTCTAGCTCACGTTTCTCATGCGGTTAGTTTCTCATGCGGTTAGTTCTAATGCAGGTAAGGTTTTCATGCAATTTACGTTTCTCATGCAAGTTACGTTTTTCATGCAAGTTACTTTTCTCATGCAATGTTACGTTTCTCATACAATGTTACGTTTCTCATACAATGTTACGTTTCTCATGCAATGTTACGTTTCTCATGCAATGTTACATTTCTCATGCAATGTTACGTTTCTCTCGGTTTCCAGGTTTCTCTCGTTTTCCCGGGTTTCTCTTGTTTTCCCGGGTTTCTCTCCTGTTCCCAGGTTTCTCTCCTGTTCCCAGGTTTCTCTCCTGTTCCCAGGTTTTCTCTAGTTTTTCCTAGGTTTCTCTCATTGTTTCATCAATTCACGTTATCGCGCAACCTGCGTTTCTTATGCAGGTGGTGTTTTTCTTGCCACTTCGGTTCTTATGCTGCTCACGTTTGTATCAGCTCGCACTACTCATATTTCTCGTTCAGTCATGTTTCATTCTCCCAGTTTACATTCTTGTCACAGATTTTCTTTGTCTGCCCACGTTTCTCTCGCAAGTTGTGTTCCTGACCAGTTGTGTGTCGTTTCCACGCTACCTTTAATTTCCTAGCTGCGTCCGGCCAGGAGTTGCGCAAAAGGTAATTGAACGATTGGTAAGTCAGCCTATTGCAACTCCAGCAGCTTTTACTGGCTCAGGGGCTTTAGTGGATCCCGGAACCCTCTTGGGGCCTAGGCCGGTATCAGTAGGCCCGGGTCTCAGAAGCAGGTTTCTCTTCCGTTCCAGTTTCGTGATGGATTGGTTTTCCATTTGGCTGATGCAGCAGCCTTGATCATTAGGTTTTGTTTTGAATACCAGGAAGGCTCATGACACTGCTTGGCATGTTTTCCAGGATTTCCAGGATTTACGGTCTAGGTTTCCAGTCCTGACGGTTAACATCCAGTTCCTATTTGCTTTTCTGTTTTTTGCCTCTTCCAGCTCGTATCGGCCCACAGCACTTTCAGGGCGTATTGAGTTGAGTCTCAGAATTTCATGTTGGATGACCCGTCAGGTTGTCTTATTTTCTGCACTTTCAATTGAAGCCGTCCTCAGGGATCCAGCAGAGTAGACCCCCTGCTGTGCTCAGCTGACTTCCCATTGTGGATCATATTTTTTGTGATGTTTCTGACATACTCTCAGGTCTCCTTTTGCGTTGGTTACGAGCTTGGTGCTCAAGGCAGTGCTATAGCTGGCTTTTTGTGGTTCCTAAGGCCAGAGGAATGGTGCTTCTGGCCCAGGGTCTCGCTTACTTTAGCCAATCAACTGGTTGACACCCCGGTCTTTTCTGTTACATCTGCATGTTCGCAAGACGCAGCATTCTGGGGCGACACTGTTATCAGGTTCTTGGAGCCTGGCAAGGTGTGGTGCTCGGTGTTGGTTTTATACCAGCTTGTGTTACATTTGTCAAATCCTGGGATGGTCCTCTGCTGCTTTTTCCTAGTGCTCCCCTTTCTTCAGCAAGTACATATTTCATTGCCGCCACCCCTTTTTTTGGCCAAACAGGGTCTGGACCCCAAAGCATACTTTTTGGCTATTCATTCAGGGTAGGAGTGGCTTCTGCGACTTTGCGCCAGGGGGCCCCAACCCTTATTATTTGGTATTTGGGTAGGTGGAGAGCGACTTGTTTCTCTGGGTTTGTCCCAGAACCACTTTTGAGATTCCACAAGCATTTGTCAATTTTGGCAGGTTAGACGTTATTTCACTGTGTAATCTGGTTATTAAGCTTTCATCCTACTGTGTTATTTTTGCCCTCTTTTAGGCATACTGACCACGTGACCCCAACACACTTCAGGTCTATGTTCTTTGTTGCTCTTTGTTCCTTTCCATACTATCCACAGATTGACCAATTTGCTGGCCAAAGACCAGACCACTTTTTGCGATTCGGCACTGCATCGCTTTAACTGACAATTGCGCGGTCATGCGACGTGGCTCCCAAACAAAATTGACGTCCTTTTTTTCCCACAAATAGAGCTTTCTTTTGGTGATATTTGATCACCCCCGCGGTTTTTATTTTTTGCGCTATAAACAAAAATAGAGTGACAATTTTGAAAAAACACATTATTTTTTACTTTTTGTTATAATAAATATCCCCCAAAAATATCTAAAAAAAAAATGTTTCCCTCAGTTTAGGCCGATATGTATTCTTCTACATATTTTTGGTTAAAAAAATATCGCAATAAGCGATTATTGATTGGTTTGCGCAAAAGTTAGTGTTTACAAAATAGGGGATAGTTTTTTGGCATTTTTATTAATATTTACTAGTAATGGCGGCGATCAGCGATTTTTATTGTGACTGCGACATTATGGCGACACATCTGACATTTTTGACACATTTTTGGGACCATTGTCATTTATACCGCAATCACTGCTATACAAATTCAGTGATTCCTGTGTAAATGACACTGGCAGTGAAGGGATTAACCAGTGGGTGGCAGTGTAGGGGTTAAGTGTTCCTAGGGGCGTGTTACTAACTGTTGGGGACTGGGCTTTCTTTTAGTGAACACTGATCTCTGCTCTAATCACATGGAGCAGAGATCAGCGTCACTTGTTGCTAGACAGAACGGGGAGTTGCTGTTTACAACGGCATCTCCCAGTTCAGCCGCCCCGTGAGACGATCACGGGGGTCCCGACCAGCAGGCAAGCGCGCCGCAGGCAAGCGCTCGCGACGGCAGGGTGGCAAATTTAAAGGGACGTACAAGTACGCCCATTTGCCTGCCCGTGCCATTCTGCCGATGGACATCGGCGTGCGCTGGTCGGGAAGTGGTTAATGAGAAACGTGATCTAGGCACATCAAAAGGTGAAAATCCAATATACCGGGGTTGATTTTCTAAGACTGGAGAATAAAAAATCTGGTGCAGCTCTGCATAGAAAGCAATCAGTGTCTAATTTCAGCTTGTTCAATTAAGCTTAGACAAAAGCTTAGAGCTTAGAGCAGTGGTCTCCAAACTGCAGCCCGGGGGGGACTGGATATGGCTCTTTGCTTACCCTTATCGAGCCCTCGGGCAATTTTCCCTGATGCAAGACACTATTCCTCCCACTAATACCAACAATGATAATTCTTGTTGCTGACATCAACATCAGGGCACTCTTTTTTTTCCCATTGACACCAGTGATGGGGTACTATTCCTTCCACTGACACCAGTGATGGGGCACTATTCCTCCCCCTTATGCCAAAGCTGGACAGTTTACTA